>NW_022988098.1:2819850-3419850 GCF_902827165.1 Trematomus bernacchii | reverse complement strand
ATGAGAATACACACAGGGATATTTAGAATAAAAAAGAAAAAAAGAATTAACATGTTTTATCAGTATGATTGGAAATAACAAAAATAACAGAAGTTAAACTCTGATTAGGTGAATGTACTGTCCATCCATATACAGTATGTGAACAAGGTTAAATATACATTTAAATGTGCAGGCTTTTGAACATGCAAAATCACATCACCCATCACCCCAGCCACAAACTGTTCTTTCTGTTGCCGTCTGGCAGACGTTACCGCAGCATTCTGAGACAAGAAGATTCGGAGACAGTTGCTTCCCGCGGGCAGTGAGACTGTTAAACAATTGAACTGCTGAAACAACTTCAAAACATTCATCTGCTACTCAGTAATATGTATCTAATATCTAATATATATCATTCCAATAACTTGTATATAGACTCGTACTGCACTATTCCACATGCTCACTTTATTTTATAACTATTTTTCTTTTTGTATTGCTCTTGCTATCTGTATTGTTATTATGTTGCATTGTTGGAGAAGCCTGTGACATAAGATTTTCAACAACATAATTACTCTGTAACTATGTCAGTTTGACAATAAAGAACCTTGAACCTTGAAAAGTGATTGTGAGGTAAATAATGAGAATAATTCCCCCACATCAAATACAGCTTTATTTGTAATGCACTTTAAAACCTCCAGAATATAAAAATCTGACTCGGCTCACAAACCATAAAATAAGTAAAAATACAAATAAAAAGCTAAAAACTTAAAATAAACAAGAAAGAATAAATAACACCAGCGATGTACTTACAGCAATAGACCATTTAAAACAATGAAAACAACCATCTACAAAGTGTTGAACGCTAAGGAAAAGATTTAAGAAGCGATATAAAAACAGACAGTGTAGAGGCCTATCTAATGTTTGATTATTAACACATTTTCTAATGCTCTCTTTTACATTTGTTACAATGATGTGAGTTTTTGAAATGTAGTGATTATTATTTAAAAACATATCCTTTCAATTTGGGCTAATATTTAGGTGGAAGTGTCCGGTTAAATATCTAACATCCACCCAACAATAGTAAAATAAATAACCTACCCCATATGCCAAGATTTTTTTGGTTAATGACACTCAATCTTAATTATTTGACTTTGATTTGGTTCTTCTAGAGTAAGAATTACCCTGGTGCCAAAACAGCTACAATTTACGGTCATTTGAGAAAACAGAATACAACACTGCATCCTCACACCAGGTGCCTGAACCAGAATGAGACACCTGGTGTGAGGGTGACGGAGAAGTGCCTCCACCTTTGGAAATAAATGAAAGACACAGTCCGTGCCCTTTTGGCTAATAAGGCTCAATGCACTGTTCCCATTAGCTGCAAAGTTCAAACCTGTATTCATCTGAGACACTGTCGACTCATCACCAGAGAAGACACCCGCCTGCAGGTTCATATAAAGCCTTTTCTAGCTTTGAAAAGATGATGCATTTTTGTTTTTATGACCAAAATAGACTTTGTCTCCGTAATATATGATGATCATAACGATTCTGGCGCCACCCGCTGTTATCAATATACAGATAGCATCATGTTTGCAGTGTATTTTCCAGCCTCATTTTATACGGGGCTGGCACTTGGACAGATGAGTGTTTTGGCTCAGTCAGTGCACATCCTGCTCTTAATGTCTTCCTGTGGAAGATAAAGGGATGCATGAAATATCCTGTAGAGCACAGAGATATGAGATGAGTACATCCGATAACACTGCATCATTACTTCTGGAGAGTTGTTAAACCACAGGATCCTTTTTATTTATTACTTAAGTCACTTGTCTTATACTGCTTAATTGATGTTTCTATTTCTTCTCTGGGTGATTTGTCTCATACATAACAATGTGAAATCTACAATAAGAAGTGATGTTGAATAATACTGAAGTAAGCACTGTGTGTGCTCATTAAGTGGACTCTGGCGATGCTATTATCTCTGAGGGACCCCTTTCAAAGGGAGATAATTGCTCTTACCGCCCATGGAGAAAATCAAGACTTGTCTGCATGCTACACTGTTAACATCTGCTTGGCAATAGATTCATTTGTGCTGGGATACGGTCATGTGCTGTCTGCGGAAGATAAAAACACAGTGTAGAGATTGCCATATGCTCTGTATGGAATAGAGGCAATAAATGTGGATTTAAATGACAGATCTCAGGCTCTTTATGGCCTGGTTTAGTGCATGAATGGCTCACACAAATTCAAATGTCCTCCTGAAATAGATGGAAACTTCATGCAGGATATGGAACTGAAATCACTTGCAGCATTCAGTCTATTTTCTTGTTGTTCTGCTGTGAACCCAATTAGCATGACCCTGAGCAAAAACCCAGCAGATGCCTTTGAGAACCTGAGCGAGGCTTCATGAACATGCAGGCCTGTGTGTAGCTGCACTGATACACACACACACATGGATCATCTCCACTGTGTGTGTGTTGAACTTAGTTAATGACAAAGGCTTGCTGGATCACTCAGGGACTAGTGTGCTCGATAAAGGTCAACGCTGCCCCCAGCTAATGCTTCATCGGTCAGAGTAACACTTTAGCCGAGCGTATTGTGAATACTCCGCACATGAACGCTTCACAGGGCAAAATAATCAGTGGAGTAGAGTCTGGAAAGCACAGTTCTGATGTGCTTTTCTGTGGCAGAAACAACACACTCTGACACATGTGTATCCCAAACCTCTCCAAATACAGGATCAGGGATTAACAGCCAGGAGTCAGTCTGGGAAAGTCAGCAGCACAAAAACTTTTTTTAAAGGCTTTTTTTTTTAAATATAGAGGGACAGAAAACGAAAACTGAGAACTTATGCATTTTTATACGGCTATGGCTGCCTTGTAAATGTAAAGGCTGCAGTTTAAAGTGGTGTGTGATTTGCATATCGGACTATTGTCAGACAACAAATGTTTATTAAAAGCAGCTTATAGTTTGTGTTCGGCATCTAGGCTCCGGCCTTATCACTCCCTGAAAATGATTTTTACAAAGAGTATTGATAAGTGATGATTTAATAACTATGCCCCGGAGCCTGCAGGTGGATGCTTGCGTGGTGGTGGGGCAGAGAAGCAGCAAGGCAGCAGCATTAGCGAGGTAGAGGGAGAGATAGCAGTTTAAATAGAGTGTCATATTACAGAGAGTGAGTTTGGTTGGTTGGGGGTAAGGCAAATCACGTGTACGTGTATAAATGGTGCTCGAGTTGACTGCCTGAACATAGGATTCGCTCCAATTGTGTCTCAAAAGTGCCTCTGTAGGATAATTATGGTAAAGCAAATTAGTGTCTCAGTTTAGTAAACTGCTATTAAATGCACTTTAAACACTTGTACAGTATGTGCATTTTGACTGTAGTGTTGTCTCAAATCTCACACAGCTGCTAGCATACTAGCAAGATCACTTGCATGGTGGTGTATTTATATTAAATCTATAAAAAAAATGTAAAAAGAAATTAAGGAGGGTCACTTACATATCCAAGATGGCGGTCGTTAAGTGTGAGACGTTTCCAGTGTTCACACAACTATTTGAAAGCCAGGAGTGAAAGCTGATAGTGGACTGCATTTTGCCATAGCCTACTTTGCATTGATTCGACCATGTTAGCACTTATGTACTCAAGATAGCACATAGAGACATATGCAAAGTAAGACATGGCATAGGTCATGTGATGTGAGCACCTTTAGTAACATCCTATAGGAAGGCAAGGTGCTGCAGCTGCTGAGCTCAGGTGCTTGTGCATAAGCTTTTCACCTTTGATAGGCTAATATAACACAACTTCAACACACACATAGCTTTCTTTGACCCCAGCTGGCCAAAGGTGCCTGAACTCATCACTATCTATGGATGGAGTTGATGGAGGGAGCTCCTGCGTGTTGCTCTGAGCACCCTCCCTCCCTCGGGCCGCTCCGCGCGCACTCCGGAGTTGAGGATGAAGCCGCAGAACATCAGGACCCTCTCTCTCATCCTCTCCATAGTTTTCTACCTGCTGCTGGGAGCCGCCGTGTTTGACGCGCTGGAGTCGCAAAGCGAGGTTTTTCGGAAGAAGGCGCTGGAGCAGAAGCTGAACGATCTGAAGAGGAAGTACGGCTTCACGGCGGAGGACTACCGAGACATCGAGAGGGTGGTGCTGCAGTCCGAGCCGCACCGCGCCGGGAGGCAGTGGAAGTTCGCAGGGTCTTTTTATTTTGCCATCACTGTCATCACCACAATTGGCAAGTATGGTTTCTCGATACTTTATCTGACTTCTCTGTGTTTCCGCATGTTTGTATGTGTTTAGAGGTGGAATAAGTACTTATTATCTTAAATAAAAGTAACAGTGGGTCTACAGCAGTGTAAACAAATATGTGAGTCAAAGTCCTGCAAAGTAGACCTATGTAGCCTATTACAAGCAAATTATCAGCAAGTTGTAAAACTATGTCAAATGGCCCCTTTCAGAGCGTTACATTTATCTTGAGGGACCTGAAATATTATAATGCAATTATCCTGTTTTTTCTAACAAGATAATGATTTGTACATCATATTCATCTCAAGCAATTTATTTTCCAGACTTCAGATGCTCTTTTAGTTTTGTTGAGGTAAAATGTACAGCCTTATCATTTAATACATGAAGACTTCAAAATAATAATATGTGTTGCAGTTTAAGTAGAAACTATGGCAGTTAAATGTATGTAGTTTAGTGAAAAGTTCACAATTTCCCTCATAAATGTACTAGAGTAGAGTATAAACTAGCATAAATTGGATATACTTAAGTAAATATACCTTAAAGTTGCAGTGGTGCTGTGGTTGAACAAAACTGTCCAAACATGAGCTAAAAACCTCTATATAGAGTGGGCAGAATTTGGGTGTTATTCATAGTAATTTTATCACAATGTGCAGTTACACATCATACAGAGGCATGTGATAACGTGACAAATCAAAACATTGATTCATGTAGGTAACACCATGGAAGCTGCTACATATAAACCACATTGTACATTTTACATCTGTTCCATCGGTCATATATGTATGTATATGTATGTATACATAATACCTTGTTATAATTCAACATGTATATTTTCTACTTTCTTGTTTATTTCTAGTCTTTGAATTTTTATTGTACAATGCCATGTATTTTTTTATGTTGCTACAACGCAAACATTTCCCAAATTGGGATCAATAAAGTACTATCTTATCTTATCTTATCTTATCTTATCTTGTAATATCTTGAAACCTTCTTAGACACTAAACAGCAGTGCCAGACATCACATGACATGCATATATTGTGATTTGTAGGTTACGGCCACGCTGCACCACGCACTGACGCTGGCAAGGCCTGCTGTATGTTTTATGCTGTCCTGGGCATCCCTCTGACCCTGGTCATGTTCCAGAGCCTGGGCGAGAGGATCAACACCTTTGTCCGCTTCCTCCTGCGCAGAGCCAAGCAGGGCCTGGGCTTCCAGCAGACCGAGGTGTCCATGGGGAACATGGTGCTGGTGGGCCTGCTGTCGTGCATGAGCACCCTGTGTGTCGGAGCCGCAGCCTTCTCCCACTTTGAGGACTGGACCTTCTTTAACGCTTATTACTACTGCTTCATCACGCTCACCACCATCGGATTTGGGGATTTTGTGGCCTTGCAGAAGACTGATGCTCTCTCGAAGCGACCCCCCTATGTGGCGTTTAGCTTTGTCTACATTTTGGTGGGGCTGACGGTCATTGGGGCTTTTCTTAACCTGGTGGTGCTGAGGTTTCTGACTGTAAGCACCGGGGAGCGGGACGTGAAGCCTGAATCAAGGGTGGCGGAGCAGCCTCAGGACACGCAGGGGGATAGGGAGGTGTCGGAGGCAGAAACGGCTGATGTTAGCTATAAAGATGGACACAGCAGCTTGTGCAACCTGAGCCTCCCCATGCAGGGAGGCACCAGCTGTATGAATCTCCTCCAATCCCCTGTAGAGGAGCGCAGACTTGTTTTGCCTGAGCAAAAAAAGCTCTCTGATCCCAGCAGACTCAGGGCCTTGCTCTCCTGCATCTGCTGTGCTTTATACGACCGCCCACCTCCGCCTCATCCTGACGAGGTGGGCGGCCACAGCAACCCCGTCTTTTACAACTCCATCTCCTACAGGGTGGAGCGGGCCTCCTGCAGCTCCTGCTTCACCTCCTCACAGGCCTCCCCCTGCAGCCAGGCTCTCTGTGCGGGCAAGAACTATCCCCACAGCAGGAGGAAGTCATTATAACTCTCCAAACATTACACTTTGTGGCCTTTGTTCTGGACGTTTTGCACACAACACTGAACCCTCTGATAGTATGTCTGCTGGAACAAAGTGCTTTCTGAGTCCTGTAGCACACATCTTTAACAGTTTACAATGTATTTTTATTTTTTATAAAGTATAGAGTAAATATTTGAACTAACAGATATCATTATCTTCCCCTGGTCGATTACTTTGTAGATAGTTATTGTATTATAAGTTTGAAATGTTATGTTTAAATATGCAAATTAGGCAATATGCCTATTTGCACAGTTTAGAAATCTGAACATACGTTGGTGACTTATTAGAGTAAGAAAATGTGTATCGAGGGAATGTTTAATATCTCATCATTTAATAAATCAGAAAATACTGTCAACAGCCAACATTATTTATTTATTTAATTTTATTATGCAAAATAAGTATACTGTAGACCACATGTGTCAAACTCAAGGCCCGGGGGCCAAATCAGGCCCTTGGTGGATTTAATTTCGGCCCGCAGGATAATTTTTAATTACTATTAGATCTGGCCCGCCGGTATATTGCACGCACACCTTCACTCAATCCTGAGGGTTTCCTCAGCTCAGAGCCTGAGCCCAAACATTGATGAACTTGCACCCAAGATGAGATGCCAAGTATCTGGCTTGATAGCATCACAGAGCAGCAAACTGAATTTAATGGGTGTTTCCTTCTGCACTTGTTTTCTCACGACAACAGGGCATGTTTGGTTTTTCTTTGAGGGAAATAGTTTTTTTGAAGCTCTTGTTGGCCTGTGGAGAAATGTAATCATAAGAAGTGACTCTGGAAGAGCTGCAGATAGAGCCATAAGAAATTAATGCAACTGATTATTTAATGTTTAATGTTGTTTTTATAGGCAATAATTTAAGCTTTGTTAGTTCCAGGTTTAATATGTGCAATAAGTTCATTTCAATAAGTTTTGCTATAAACATTGAACCAGTCCGGCCCTCGACTAGTACCCATTCTTTAATTGTAGCCCACTGTGTATTTGAGTTTGACACCCCTGCTAGACAATTGATGCAGACAAGGTACCAGAAAACTAAATTAGTTATTTTTAATGTTTTATTTAAAAAAATCTGAAAGAAGACATGTTATGAAAGCCATGAAGCTCAAAATGGAGAAGAAAAAGACAATGTTTGCCCTAAATATAACCACTAAAGAGAAATGTATTGCTTGTTATATAACAGCGTTGACAGGAAGTGTGTGAAAAGTGAGAAAGGTGCGGCTATCTTCATTTATATCTGAGGTGTGAGACGTGCAGGTTTTCCAGCTGTCCTTCACTTGTTTCCACTCAGTAATTGTTAGTGTCTTCTAATAGGAACACTCACTCTGTCGCTCTGGGTGGTTCCCTTGGTAACGTTTCCATCCTCATTGCTCAGTGCTGTGGAAAACTGTAGTCAGGCACGTACAGTAAAGTGAGCAGAGACCGTCTGAAGGCAGCGGTCCAAAACGTGATGAATGAGTGTGTCAACAAAGACTGCAATATGAACCGCTGCACACAAAAAGTGGCACATTTAGAAATGTTTCCAAATGAGTGTTTAATTGCCTTCATAGATTTGTTGAGGAATTACACAGTGCTTTATTCAAAGGTCTTTACCAAAAGACAAGAAAAGTATGCATTGGCAACTAAAAAAATTACTTGAAGGGTCCCTTGTGATGAGTGCTACCCAGCCTGTGAAAATAGAGGCCCTGTTGTGCTTTTTGGGGTTTCCCTTTCCTGTGTGTTATATACGTTTCTCTGCATGTAAATAGTCTGAAAGGTCTAAAATCCCAAAGTTCCCTCCAGAGGAAGTTTCTCTCCCACACTCTTCTATAACATAGAACTATTTTACCCTTGCGCTTCTATAGGCTAGCGATAAAGCACTTTGTGCGTGACATGCTAAGAGGCGGGACATCTCTAATCGGTTGACCAATGACTATGAACCAAAAACATTTCTATCTTAATTCGTAGTCTTTAATCGAATACAGACAAATGCACTTACCTTGCCCTATTTGCACTTACATTTTTTGTGTGACGTCACTTCTTCATGAAGTTGGGGCGGATTAGTCAGAACATGTTCAAGGTCTTAGTTTTCTGGAATGCAGTATAACAATCAGAAAATCTTGGCATCTTCGATTTAGTGACATACCTGACTTTCTTGAAGTGCAATACTAAATTATTGGAGTGACCCTTTACAACTCTGAGTTTGCTAGTGTTTAATATGGCTCAAGACATACAAAGAAAAGAGAAGTAAATTGTTCACCGTTTGATCTTCCTTTGCAGCCTCACATTTCTTCTCCTATTTCTACTTTAATCAGCAGGGTGACACGTTGTTGAAATCAGCAGTTCTCAAATTCTTGACCCCAATTACAACAACCCTGCTGGTTCTTATTGTAGCAGTCAGATCACAGATCGACTCACAACTGGCATATGATGTTGTCCTGAAGACGTACCGCGGTTTTGGGACTCACAATGAACTAAAAGAGCCATACTGATAAAGACCACTGTCAGAAGACACTGCAGCTAAAGGGGCTCTGTATCTTATTTTAAATCAGAACGAGTAGCTCCCCAAGAAGGCTTCATTTGCAATTATTATCTCCTCCTGTTAATATTTTAGTAATCTGTATCTGACCTGTACTCTGACCTCCTCGTAGAGGGTCATCTCAAGGATCACTTAAGTGTTGAATTATATTATCATTTTAACATGAGCCTCGAGTGGAAACAGACGGTGACTTGCATTTAATTTCCTCAATTTCTGACACTAGGGAGCAGCATTGGTCTATGTAATCAGACTCATAGTTAAAATACTTTATTTATCCTGTTGGGAAATTGTGACAGTTGCTCCATTTTAGAATATAATATAAAAGAAAAAAAGTATTCAAATATAAGAAGTTTTAATAGAAATGAAATCATAAATAAAATGATGTATGAACATAAGAAGTTCAATTTAAATTGTGCAATAACAAATAATAATATTTATTCAAAGATTGTAAGTGAAAGTAAAAATGTGCAGATTGTACATTAAAAAACAACAACACTATGTAAATTGTATCAAGATATATGCATTTAAAAGCACACAATGAGGGCAGTGTATCTGCATATAATATATCATTCTTTATTTGTATAACATAATCCTGCTATTAATCCCCATGTTTTAAGAATATACCAGTAATCTGATTAATACTTTCTTAAAAATATAACTGGAGGGAATACAGTTAACTCTTTTGTATCCCGATTAAATAATCCTGTAATCGGTTACTCATCAAGCCTGGACACAGATAGCTTTTTTACGAGTAGATGACAGTGTGTTTTCAGTGTTTTTAGTCAAGCCTACAGACACGTTTTTAGTAATGAGTTACAGTTATGACCAATCAATAAAGCTCACTCATTGGTGAATGATGAAAACTGGGTTAAATTACATAATTTCCCATCGATATTGCAGATGCTGTGTCACCTCATTTTGATGATGACACCTGAGTTCCCCCTTCATACCTGTGTCTCTTGCTGCTTAGACACTCAGCCCTAAAGTATTGAAAACTATCTACTAAATGATAGTGTAAAATGAGTTGCAGAGGCAGAATGAGCTTTACTCCAACACAAAGTCCTTTGTATGAGGATGTTCTTATGTAACGTATTGTAAGTGAGAGGCAATCCATTTATCAGTTTTCTTAGAGTGTATTTGATGCTCACATACTGGATGTTGTTACAGGCTGTTAGCTGTAGGTGGTGGTAGGGATCCTTTTTAAAACCTCCATATTCTTCAGGTGAGTCCAGTTCTCCTGCACACATTCATCCATTCATGAAACTGCAGTCCAGGCATTTTGGTTTTACGTTATTGTTCATGATTAAGAGGTTCTTCTATAATCTGTGCTGAGGTTGCTTAAAGGGCCCATGTCATGCTTTTCCGGTTATTACCCGTCCCCTTGTGTGTTATGAAGGTTTTGCTGCATGTAAACGGTCTGCAGCGTCAAAACCCCTCAAAGTACACCCTGTAGCGAGTAAAACTCTAACACAGAAAAGACCTGTGTATGCTGCCCCAGAACGCCTCGTTGGAGATTTCTCATTTTCCATTGTTTTCTTCCTGGGTTCTGTGACGTGTGAACACCCAAATCAACAACAAATGACTCCCTGAACGCTGGTAATAGACGAGTTGGGATGGCGGAGAAATGCTCTCCGCAGACCCATTCTCACAGCGTTATAAACCTTTTTCTTACTCAATATCAAGCCACACTTATTGTTTTTACTTCGGCTGTGAGTGTTTGTGTGTGCTCAGGATGAGTTTCGCTTGTTCTCGCTGTATCGCCGACCCGGAAACCTGTCCGCTCCTCGCAGCAGCGAGCCTCGCAACGTCCCGACCAATCAGAGCACACTGGGCTCACAGGGAGGAGGAGGAGGGGGGGGGGGGGGGCAGGAGCTCCAACAAGCCGTTTAGGACAGAGAGTGAATACCTGGTGAATACACATACTATACAGAGATGCTGTATGAGAAACCAATGTGATTTTGGAAAATTGCACAATTTAAATCTATTCTAGTATACCTCAACAATGGAAATATGATCAGTAGAAATGGCCATGACATGGGACCTTTAACATTTTACTCAGATCTGTTCGAGAGCAAATGTCTGCAAATCTATGAATTCAAAAATGCTAATACTAACACAACAATGCCTAGCCCATTAGGAAAACATCGATAACCTTCAGTTTACCCCACCATCATTGATTACAGTCCACAATCAAAGCAATGCACATAGGCTTATTCTCCGTTGTATTGTAGTTGTTCAGGACAGAGAGAGTGTGTGAATAGTATTACAGATTTCCCTTTGTGAACACCCCATGTTAAGTCATTACTGTCCCTGTTGAAGGGTCTTTCATGTGCATGGGAGGGGCGGCCAGATTAATTCAGAAACAAGCCTTCGGTTCAAGCAGAGTGCAAATCTTCTCTTTCCAAAGGGTAAATAATACAATTTACAAGGCAGAAATATAGGCGGGAGGTTCATAATAGAGCCTGCATGCAAATTAAGTGCTTATGAATGAGCAAATAAACCAAACCAATAGCGGTTGCCATGTTTTGATTATGGAGAAATGCGTTTCTCTGTGTACGGTGCAGTCGCAGTCTTTCAGGGGGAGCCCGGAGATTATGGGTTATTTTCTTGGATGTGCATCAGAATACCAACGCACAGTCTCTGTAGTGAGCAAGATGAAAGATTAGGAACTGAAGACAAGTGTCATATTTATTGAGATTGATTAAATAAGTGGAAATTAGGTTTCAGTGGAGGAGCATTAAGAAAACAGACATTAATAGAAGTTCATTGGTGGGGTAATTGCTCATTAGTTTTAATTTCCAACCAATTTACTGCTTGTGTCGAACAGTGTGAAAAGGCTGTTTTTACTCGGTGGTTGTCTTCTTCAATCAGATGCTGTGTTTGACACACTGCGCCTCTTTGACTTTCTGTGTCAAAGAGATCACGCTGCTTGATCACTCGCAGTTTAAATTAAGTCTTTAAAGAGAATCCCCCTCTAATCAACAGGCCCACATCTCTGTAATAATGATGTCCCAATGTGATTGCAGGAATCATAAACTGGTCATTAATTAAAATGAATAATGCCACTCTGAGTTAGCTCATAATGTTCATGTCACCTTCCCAGTAACCACATTATTTTGCTTGGTGTGTTTGACTTTGTTTGACTGGTCAAAGAGGATACTGTCAAACATTTTCTCATCTTTCCATTTTAACGCAAAATTAAAGACGATATTATGCACATCTTCAGGTTCATATTTGTGTTTAGTGTCTCTACTGGGACATGTTGACATGCTTTAATGTTCAAGAAGGTCTTTATTTTTCTCATACTGCCTGTGCTGCAGCACCTCTTTTCACCCTCTGTCTGAAACCAGAGCCCATGTCTGCTCGGATTGGTTAGCTGGCCGGCTCTGTTGTGATTGGTCAACCACTTAGAGATGTCCCGCCCCTTAGCCTAGCATCTACAATGTATTGGAGCGCTAACCAATAGAAGTGCACGTTTTTTTATAGTTATTTCATTATGTTAGGGAATGTAAAGGATTGCAATCAAGGCGTTTCAGGGGGGGGGGGGGGGGGATTGTGTCGGAGAGAAACTCCCTCTGGAGGAAACGTTTTAAAACCATTTACATGCACATGAACCTATAACACACAACAGGAAAGGGAAAACGCCCATACACACAATAGGGCCCTTTAAATAAAGTCCTACTGCCATAGAAGCCAAGTTATTTTCTTTGGTACTTCTGCCAATGTCAGTCGGTCGGTCCACCTTTGGTCCAGTATGAATGATCTTATAACTACATTTATTTTACGTAATTTTGTACAGCCAGTCATTCTCCTCAGAAGATAAGACCTACTGACTTGCTAAACCAGCTGCTCAGTATATTAATATTCCGTATTAATGTATGTGGTTTAACAGTGTTTGTTTCCTGTTTTAATTTGAAAGTCTCTTTCCTCTTGTGTCTGGTCTCGTTTCACTTCCTGCATTTGTTCTCTTCCTGCCTGTCTGATTGCCTGTTCTGCACTGATGAGTTTCACCTGTTCCTCGTTATTACCTCCTTCCCTTGTGTATTTAGTTTAGGTGCTCCCCCCCCCCCTTTTGTCAGTTCCTCTTCCTCCTTATTAGCTGTATGGAGTTTTGTGTGCCTGTTTCCTGCCAGCTGTACCTGCCTGCCACTGTTCCTGCACGTTTTTCTTTATCAAAATATCTTTAATGCATGTGAACTCTGCATCTGGGTCCCTCCTGCCTCTGCTACATTAGACACTGTCGGCTGTTCTTCTGGGCAGTGGGGGCTAAGTCCATGGACTTGGCTTGGGAACAGGAAGGTCAGCGGTTCAAGTCCCAGAGAGACCAAGTGCTACAGAGGTGTCCCTGAGCAAGGCACTGCTCCCTGGGCGCTGTACATAATGGCAGCCAACTGCTCCAACACCAGGATGGGTGCAGAGACCTTTGGGGCGGCAGTGGCTCAGTCTGGATGGGACTTGGTCTTTGAACCGAAGGAATGCCAGATCACGTCCCGATTGGACCAAATATGGATTAGGGACTAGAACCTGGAGAGGAGCCTCCTGGGTCACCCATAAGTAAAACCAATTTCAGATTTTGACACTTTCTCTCTTCTGATTCAGTGCATATGCAAACTAAGACAGGACACCTTAAGGTCACTTCTACTTACAGATGCAGGGTGGTCTGCTCAACATGTGGTCATTTTTGTGAATTCAATACTTGGTTAGGTTTGGAAAAGGTTATGTTGTGGGTCAAAATAAACATGTTTGTTACCAAGGTTTTGTACATAAGTTGAGTACATTTTATGTAAAAAAACAAACATTGTGACATCACAAAGTGGTCAAAATCTGATCAGCTAATTTTCCGACGGTGGATTTTGCATAAAAGGCTTTTAAAGGAAATCAACTTTGTTTTTACATGTCACATAAACAGCTGTCTCCAGTGTTTGCGCTTTTTGTACGACATTACTTAAAGGTAGGGTAGGTGAGAATGGAGAAACCAGCTCGAGTGCGCTAGAATTTGAAAGTACACAACCGGAAAAAGTCTGCCTCTTCCTTCAGACTTCCTTACAGTACGGCAGTGGCTCAGTCAGTAGGGGCTTGGACTGTGAGCCGTAGGGTCACCGGTTCAAGTCCCCAACCAGACCTAAATATGGAGTGTGGACTGCTACTTGGAGAGGTCCCAGTTCACCTCCTGCCCTGCCGTGGTGCCCTTGAGCAAGGCACCGGACACAAGGCAAATCATTCTTAGTGATTCAGTCTGTTGTCTGAGGCAGAGGATGTTAAATGATCAAGGTTGGCTGTTATCCATTTCCTCCTCAGTTGTACCATTTAACAAGACAACAGCTTCTCTGAGCACACGTCTTCCTGTCCAAACAGAGGCTCTGAGATGGAGTGGGAGATTGGATGAAGAGAGAGGGGAGGAGGAGGAGGCGAAATGAAGTTTTCATTCTCTTAAGATAGTATATCTGCGGCCGGGGAGCAAGGCTGCGGCCAGTGGCAGATTAATGTCTGAGTGAGAGCGTCTTCATCGGCTGTGAGGGCTCCTGAGTTAGAGGATAGGTAGAAAAGAGTGAAGATGTTAGAAGTGAAACAGCACAAAGTCTTATTGTGACAGATAAGGTACGCAATTGTCTCAGCAATTTAGAACAACACAGATGCCGAGATTGAAGAGATGCATCATTATGAGGCGAGGACTTCCGTCTATTCTACTAAATCTATTGCTGGGACCCTCTCTGAGTCGTACTACAGGTCACACTTATCTCTTGTCCAGAAGCGCCATGTTTTCCTCATTATGTGCAGCTCTATATAGAACTTGCACAAATGCGTTTCCTCCTGTAAGTAAGACTGATTCAGAAGTTGCTGTCGGGGCAGAAATAAAGAGTGAGATAAGGCCACACAGAAAGATGCAACACAATGGGCCTGAGTCGGGTTGGATAACAAATGCATCCTTTTTTTATTTTTAGACATACTGTGAGGGGAAGAGCGGAAGAGAGGACCCTCATAGAGAATGGTTCACATTGGAGATGCCATTTATATATAGTTGGGAACTGTAAAAGATGACAACAGAGTGATTTTCCACATCTGTTAATCTTCATAAATGAGCGAGTAGTCAGATCTTTGCTAAGGGCACTAAATAATTCACAATACTGCGCTTCAGTTTTATTCCATTTTCATCATTTATTTTCTTCCTGTCAACTGTCAGTAGCTTAAAATCCTTGTTACTGTATCTCAAGGGACTGCTGTACAGTTTCCCATATAGAGCAATGCTCATTAGGGGGTAACAAGGAAGTGAAACAATGAGAAAATTATCATCTTTTTAGCCATTTAAGCTACATGGCAACATAAAATGGTTTACATTGATAGATTTTCCCGCATGTGCTTATAGTCCTCTTTTAAGACCTTCCTGAGCCTCACATCCAATTAAAATAATGTTATCTTTCCGCGGAACATTTCATTGTCCACCGTAGATTGAGACATTCAGCCGGCACAGAGTAGATCAGTGATGGCCACGGCGGCATCTGAAAAACTCCAGTCGGATAAAATGGTTCCTTTCGAACAATCACTTCTGTTTATCGCACTTCCATTTCTCGCCTCCAACTCTAGTTTTTTTCTTTCTCTGATATAATGATTTTAATATTCCATTGACTGTGTCTTTGCTGGTCTGCTGAGCAGGAAGCAGACTTTTCCATCAGCAGAGCTGCGGCTGGCATTCATCATCAAAGGTCTGCCCAGGAAACAGACAGCTTTACACTCATCTGCATCTGCTTGGTATGCCAGCTGAGTGAACATCCACATCATCCCTACCCACTCTGTTATTTCTGATTAGCATATAATGCATCAATTACTTCACTTTCACCAAACAGAAAAGCTACCGCAAGTTTCGTTTCCAAGGCAACTATGAAGAGTTGCTGGTGGCAGCAGTAAATTAGTTTGGCTTGGGAAGTTAGAAATCGCGACAGCAAAAAAGCCAAAAATATTGGGCACCAATTGTTGTCCATCCCAACAAATCCCAGCAAATGCAATGGGAAGAAGGAGTGATCAGAGCGGTGATGTGTGTAACCAAGTAAAATAAAATACACACACACAAGTAACAAGTATTCCTACACTCTGGTAGTTCTACTGTTACTTAAGTACAAGATCTGAGTACTTCTTCCCCTTCTACACATATTTTTGCTTAAGGTTTGTTCATAACATTTCCGCATTTGCAAATTATATTGTTTAGCACATTGCATTTTCACTGCCATGCAACACAACCCTCCCCCTCTGACAGTTTTACAGCAGATGTCACTCACAGGTTGCTTTCAGTCATTACTCCTTAATGCTGTTTTCACACATGAACATACGATACATAATTAATGATACCCCATATGGTGTATTATTTCAGTGTATGGCAAATTATCATATCATAATATCTGTAGTATAAGGAGTAAAAATTAATGTACGTTTTGACATGAGTTCAATTCCTCCACTTATTCATAATGAACTGCGTGTGTTATGTTTATCACAATCATTTTTTAATTAATTTTACACCTTGTACTCGATGTATACAATATGTAAATTATTTATTCTGTATACATTATTTATCATAGTAGTTATTCCAATTCATATAAAGCTTTTATTTTGTTCATAGTTCATAGTTAGTAGAAGTACAAAGGTGTAAATAAGTGGAAAAAAAGAAATCTAAAAACATAAAAGGGGCCCTTTTATTTTCAGGGGGTTTTCCCTTTCCTGTAGTTTTTTCTGCATGTAATTGGTCTGCAATGGCTAAAATCCCAAAGTTCCCCATAGTGACATCACTATCCCCCATCGCCGTAACGCCGTTGGGCGGTGTGAACAAAACGGGGACTGAAAATAAAAACCGGTTCCGAACCAGAAAAGCTCTAGCACGGAGCTAGAACGGGAACCGCGTTGGTGTGAAAGGGGCATTAGTAACACTCGCGCTTCTTTTGGTTCGATCCACCACATTTTACGTGAAAGGCTAAGGGGCGGGACATCTCTCAGCGGTTGACCAATCACAACAGAGCTGGCCAGCTAACCAATCAGAGCAAACTGGGCTCTGGTTTCAGACAGAGGGTGAAAAGAGGTGCTTCAGCCCAGCAGGAAGAGAAAAATAAAGAGCTTTTTGAACGCATGGAAACATGTCAGAGACACAAAATACAAATATGAACCTGAAAATGAGCATCAAACAGTTCATCCTCTAAATAATTGACCTCACAATGCTTAGTACTGTGATTAACCAGTAATCAGAAAGGAAAAACACTGGTTGATTGTGTTTTTGGAAGAGTTTTAGAATTTAAACAGGTGCACCGTCCCGCTTCAATCAAATGTTCCAATTCTTATTAAGTGGACTTCAAAAGATATAAATACATGTTAAGCTTGCCCAAATCCGTTTAGCAGGCAAATGATCAGACATCCTTTTTTACTCTGATTTGCATGTCTCATGTGATTCCTTTGTGTTTGGCTCAGAGGTGTGCTGTCCCTGAGGAGACTTGGGAACTGCTGTATGTGCAATTACACAAGCACATGTAGTCTCGCTCCATTCATACCATTCCTTTATCCTGTGAGGACGTCTTTGTTTGGCCTGTTGGGGGGGCTGATGGTATCACTTCAGCTAAAACACACCGTTGCTTAGTCTCTACATACCGACCTTGAGAAAGAGTGTTTCTAGCTCTGGGGGTGGTATGAAAATATTAAATATAATATATATATATAAATATTAAATTGCGGATTATATAACATGTGACTCATTCTCTCTAGCACAATCATAAGATCAAATGCCAACTTTTAACAAAACCTACCGCACAATGAAAAGGAACAGATTTAAGTTAAGGAGCACTGTCTGTCTCTAAACAAAACATCTTCTGATTTATAAAACTGTTTGACCCTTTCTAGCAGGATATATCTCAGAATTTAAATTTACCCAACCAGAAAGTTATCATGAGTTTTTCTTTTTAAATGTGTGAACATGAATAAGTAATTAATTATAGGCTTTTGAGCTACTGTCAAGTGAAAGTGAAAGCACCAACTGAAGTTAAAGGTTGTCCACTTCTTTATATTTAAGGCACTTTTCATAACATTTGTGTTTTTAAAACAGTTCTTGTGCTTCTTTCAAAGTTGTTTCTGCAGTTTTGGACAGCTCTGACTGATATGTAATGCAAAATAAAAGGGGAAAGTTGGCAGGCCATGCCCTTTGTGCCAAAAAAGAGGTGCTTGGATTGAAATGTTTTATGGTATTTAATATGATGTGATGATATGACTTTTTAACTTTGCTGTAACAGCCACTCCTATGACCAACAAACAAAACAAAATACGGACCATGTGAAAAAATCGATGTCAGCCGTCTGATGACTGTTTAATTCTGTGTTGAGAATTGCTGAACTAAAGCAACACAAACCACTACACTGGCAATATGATTTAAAACATCAAATATCGCAGCAAACATAAATATACTGGTGGATCAGTTATGCATGACAAGCCAACGTGTTGTTAGCATTCAGTTAGCACTACATTAGCTGCATATCTCTTTCCCTGAGTTGTCATAATACCTGTAGATTTGAAGGTCCTGTACCCCCCCCCCCCCCCCTTTATAAACTTGACATGGGCCTCCAATCTTTTTAAGTTGCCGACACCAGAGATGCGCCGACATCATTAACAGTGATCGGTCCGTTCTTCTCTTCATTCATTTCATTCTTTAAAATAAACGCACCTCTGTTTCTACCCAGAGTTTCTCTTTGTAAGGGCATTTATATTTCGCACATACTCTTTACATTTCGGATGCAAAGCAGCAGTCGGATGACCAGGAAAAGCTGATAGATATTGACCGCAGCTGAGTTGCTATAGCCCCCCCAGAATTGTTGGTATATTGGTAATTGTGTGCAACACTTACATATAGTGAGGTGTATCTGACCTTGCATCCCTGACTTGGCCATTTTAATTATAATTTTCAGAATCTTTTTATTTTGGTTTATACTTTGCTTATGTGATTCTTTAATCAAATCATCCCAACTAACTGACATGTTATTGGTCACTTTTTGAGACTGTAAATAACCCTGCCATATGTATAAGTGTTGTTTGCTTTGACGTGTCCTTGAAATAGACGTAGCCCACAGAGTGAGAGGAAGGGGTGTCAGCTGGGGCCCATTTCGGCCCTCTCTTGGGTTTCCAGCCATGTTTATTTCTTATTGAGACGTCCTTCAAACTGCAAACTTCTCAAATATTAATTCTGAGCTGCATTTTCAGTTAATATTCCCGCAGTGCTCCAGTACACCCAAACACATAAAAAGACAGCGATTTATGAATGAAACACCCAAACCAGACAGCCCAGTCGATCAGTATAAGGCATGACATACGAACTGCAGATCCACCGCTTGTTTTCTTGCACGGTGCCTCAGCTGTGTGACTCACGCTGGCTGTGCACGCCTCGCACTCGAGCATCAATCTTGGATCTTTAAGTCTCTTGTTTTCTCTCCACCACAGAACCATGAGACATCTGAATTAAAGATGGGCCCGAGACACACCATCGCTCATCATCCCCAAACGGCTCCGCCACCTGCAGAGATCCTCTAAGTCACTCACTCTCTCTAACAAGAATAGCGGGGAACACACAGAAAAACACCAGAAAGTTGAGATCTTGCAAATTAGGATGAGGATGCTGACTTTTAGTTTTTTGCATGTGTGGGAAAGTGATTGATTTTCTTGCACAATGGGACTTGTCACTTCGACATGTTGTATGGTAGGTCAGAATTAGATTAAGCATCAGGTCTTGTTCAGCAGAAAGGTGAGTGCTCGCTATTACCACACAAGTGACTGTGTGAACGTGTCAGGGGAAAACAATACAGAGACGCTGATTGTTATTGGAAAATGCTTATTGTATAATAGCGCCTCTGACATTCCACATAATTGCTATTCAAAGCACGAACACGAAACACCAGTTGTTCACCAGGTGCATGTCATTAAGAGATAAAACAAAACATCTTACACTTTGAAAAACCAAAGGCATGCAAGCCCTCATTTTTTGATTGTCTCATTGTTTAGAAGCTCTTTTCAGCTTTTTGATTAACTGCGCTGCATAAAAGAGCACCAAACACACTCTGAATCAAGGCTTCTGCTGACTTGTTTTCCACAATGATAACTTTAGCACAATATTTTTGTATCTAATATTTAAACTCCATAACCTAAGGCATAGTTTAAATGTCACAGGCGGGTGTGCACATATTGGATGCATATGGATTTTACAGCTAACATAGTTCAATATGGAGAGATTTAATAGAAAACAGGCTTTGCTAAAAAAGTGCACTCAGTGGCCGTTTCTCAATCTCGAGGAAACTGGCTTCCAAGCCAATATTTCAAGGGTGCTACGTCATCGAGTGCCGCCGAAGGACTGTTCCAATCTCCAGCATACTTGGAATTCCACCGAGGCCGCGTCCTTGGTTTGGGGGAAATTTCGAGGCTGCACATGGGTAGACTTCGCGTCCTTAAAATCCCCACAATGCTTTGCGCATGGACCAATTTCCCCAAATCTGTGGCGGAAAATGTAAGGCGGGGCCTCTCATATGACGCACACCTGCACACTTGCTAGCCTGTTCCACTCTTCGTTTTCCGAATGCCAGGAAGGATTCTTGCCTAGCTTCTGAAGGAAGTGACTCGGAAGACATGTGCTACCAAGCAAGCGTACTCACGATTGAGAAACACCCAGAGATACTGGCCGTTTCTCAATCGCGAGGATGCTTGCTTGGTAGCATTGTGGGGATTTTAAGGACGCGAAGTCTACTCATGTGCAGCCTCGAAATTTCCCCCAAACCAAGGACGCGGCCTTGGTGGAATTCCAAGTATGCTGGACATTGGAACGGTCCTGCTGCGCCACTTGATGACGTAGCATCCTTGAAATATTGGCTTGGAAGCCAATATCCTCGCGATAGAGAAACGGCCTGTGTGTCTCCTTTCCCCTTCCAAAC
This sequence comes from Trematomus bernacchii, assembly GCF_902827165.1. NCBI lineage: Eukaryota > Metazoa > Chordata > Actinopteri > Perciformes > Nototheniidae > Trematomus > Trematomus bernacchii. The sequence continues at coordinate 3,399,159 of NW_022988098.1, read as the reverse complement.
AAAGAGGGCTGATCTCACTCATTAGTCAATCCTTCCTCAATAAAGACAGGAGAGTGGCCAAGATAACAAAGACAGGGATTTGTTGATCTTCTATCGTACCTTATTTACTTTGATCATAACATATTATGGTTTGGAGTAATATGCAGATGCTGCAGTTCAAACCTTTCTATGGATCTCAGTTATTGAGCCACAACAAAAGCCAACTGCAACAGACAAGGTAAGGCTTGTTTATAGCCAGCTGTTGGAAATGTCCTTTGCCACTGAAGAAGTTATGATACGATTGACTTTATTGTCCCCTTAAGGACATTTGTTCTGAACTCTGTCCTGCAGGTCCACAAAAGATAGACAAATCATACATAGTACATGATAAAAGACAACATATTATTGACACATGACTTATGTACATATACACAGTTTGCACAGGCACGTACATGTAGACAACATACTGACAATGGCAACATTTTGCACAACATGTAAACATCTATTTGAGATGTTTACATTTTGGATTGTTTATTACTAGTCTTTTCATTTCTCTAATGCCTTGTCTTTTTATGCTGCTGCAACGCAAACATTTCCCAAATTGGGATCAATAAAGTACTATCTTATCTTATCTTAAATCCCATGGTCGACATTTAAACTATACATTCAATGTGTTGAGATTCAATGTTTGTAATGGTCTGCTTTGATGGACCCTGAATCTCCTACCAGAAGGAAAGAGATGGACGAGGGGTGGAGGATGTGGGTGGGATCAGACACAATTGTTTAAGCCTGTCTAATGATGGACTGTTCATAGATGTAAGTGTAGATGTAAGTGTAGATGTAAGTGATTAAGAGCTTAACGGCCGGTTGAGAGAATAGAAGAGTCAGCAGTCAATGATGGTTTGAAACCGCCAATTGAGGAAATAATAGTATCTCTCTGTTGATTAGACCCCCTCTTAGTGTCCTTATTTTTAGGTGCTGGTGTTGACATTAGCTCAACAGGAAATTCTCCCTGATCGAGTCTAGATACTTGTGGTGGAGAAAGGTTGAAGAGCAATGCCTGAAGCTCTGGATGGATTTGTTGTGGAGCGAGAATTCTGACAAGACCCAAGGGTGATGAAAGCTGGAGGAGGGTGGGGTGGAGGAGGGCTGCATGGATCTGACACTGATCAGACAGCTGACAGCAGCAGAGGAAATCAGAACCAGAAACACGGTTTATTGCTAAGTAGGTTCACACGTACAAAGAATTTGCTTTAGTGGTGCATACATTAACACAGTAAAAGACAAATTAATGGTAAGAAAAGGACCGTTAGTACAGTTAAATATGATTTTCTTTTAACATAAACTAGATAATTGGCTACCAGATGTTGTGGCAAAATCTGGTTGATGTTATTGAAAGAGTTCAGTCAGCTATGCAGGCCCTTTGCTGCCAATAAAAGAAAACATTACTGGGACAAACTTCGCAAAATGATGACTTGGTTTTGTCTTAAAATAATTAATCATAATGACTAGTATCAGAAGATAACAAGAAACCAATTTGCAATTGTAAGTATTTTGGATATATTAAGTCATTATTTTGAGAGTTTCTCTTTATAAGGATTAACAGGATCAAATTTGTGGAAATGGGATCCCACAGTCAGCTGATTGAGTTGAAAAATGAAGAGAGAGAGTAAGCATGGAGAGGGTATTCCTAAGCTTCATTTTGATGTTGAATTAGCATGATATCCCATTAAATACTAAACAAATCCCCTGCCTTAATCCGTTTCACACAGATGATCAGATTAAGTCGACATTATTTACATATCGAGAGGATGCAAGTGCTCGGCTGCTTTAGCTGTTTAGCCACAGAAAACAAGATGTCTGAGGCAATGTGTGTGTTGCCTTTGTCCGTTTTAAAGCTGAAAGAACAATGTCAAAGACAATGTAATATGAAATTGGTCACTCACAGTTTCAAAAATACCAACAATCGTCATCCAAAACTGAATTTCCTCGGTGTCAGGGAATCATTTCGCCCTACATGTTTACCTTTTGCCCTCTGACGCAGCTGACCAGCCTTGATCAGCCGTTATCTCCCTTAAGGAGGGGCTGCCCTAGCATTTTGTTGTTGTTACCAGTTTGTGACCGGGCAACTCTCGGTGAGAGATAGTTATTGTTGTGGGACACCTGGAACACATCCTTCTCAGGGTGTAGATGACCCCGAGCCATAAGCGACAACAAATGTGATTCAGTGTCCTCAGCTGTTTAGTCTACCGATTGAAGAATGTTGATTATTACACTCTGAACTAGTTAAAACTTTGAGCTACAGGAGGGTGCTTCAGAATTGATTGTGGCATCTCAACCCTGTGGTCAACTCGTGGCCCGTGACATGTTTTGTGAATTCTCCAGCCTAAGCTCCAAATAAACCGCCAGTGTTTGCCATCAAAGCTCCAGCTCTCCTCGTGTCTCTTTTGGCGCGTTCACACCGGAGTACTTTTCCCACAATAGTTCATCAGAACTCAGATATATTTGCGTTCACACCAAAAAGCACCCTGAACTAAATTAGTTCATCAGAACCATTTTTACCCCCTTTTCAGTCCCTGCTAGAGCAACCCAGTCTCACGGCATTTCGTGTTATTAGTCACAAAATTAATTTAATCTATTGATTCGTGTTCACCAACACGATTTTCCCCTTTTTTTTGTGTCACACAGAACGATTTTAAAAGCAATGTATTTCTATTGGTAGTATGTTTCGTGCCTGCAACACGTCTTTTTGTCCGGTCGGGTCTTGGAAGACCAGAAGCTGTGTGGTTCATAAAAACATGTTCTTACTCAATATCTTACCCTAAGCCTAACCCTATCCCTTTTATTTTAAATTGTATAATGTCTGAGTTTTTTTGCCGTCTGCGAGGAAAAGAAATGGCTCAGAGCCTCAGAATACTGAAATCTGTATTTTATGTCATCTCTTTTTCCTTCTAATTTGTTATTATTTGGTGCAGGCACGAAACATACTACCAATATAAATACATTGCTTCTAAAATCGTTCTGTGTCAGAATACTTAAATCTGTATTTTTTTAAATGTCTTTTTCCTTCTAATTTGTTATTATTTACATTGCTTTTAAAATCGTTCTGTGTGACATGAAAAAAATGGCGAAATCGTGTTGGTGAACACGAATCAATAGATTAATTTCGTGACTATAACACGAAATGCCGTGAGACTGTGTTGGCTAGAGAGCAGGGACTTTCGTGGGAGAAAAAGGTTCCTATGTCTGATTGGCTGGGCGGAATGCAAACCACGCCCGTAAAACTCCCAAAAAGTTTTGTGAAGCCGCCATTTTATTATCCTCGCATTAGCATTATTAGCATTAGCATTAGCCCAGCGCACAAACGCAGAGAGACTAATTTATGGCAACACAAAAGAAAACATGGGATCGGTGGAGATGAGGAGGTGTCGGCGTTCTGGCGATTTACTCTGAAGGCTTCAGTAGAAGCTGCTGGGAGTCCCAGCAGCTTCTACTGAAGCCAGTCCCCAACTCCGGGGACTTCCGGCCGGGGACTTCGAGTGGCAGTATACACCGTGAAGTTGTTTGCGGCCTGCCATTAAACTCAAAGCAGAAGAAGAAGAAGAAGAAGTGACGTCAGCGGCTTCATTTGCCTAATCCAACCTCAGGGACTGAGGTGTGAACGCGATCTGCTTTAGTTCATCAGAACTAAAAGAGTTCTCATGAACTGAGTTCTCATGAACTATTGTGGGAAAATAACTTGGTGTGAACGCCCCTTTTGAGTCCTGACTCCAATTACTTCAGAAGTTTCCCCCACACTCGGCTTATGGGAGCTTTAAAATACGTTTCAGCTTATTGTTTAGCTGTCGAACAATCAGCTTTATACCCTTTTCGTTGTCTCTCACCACTCCCAGGGTTATTTTTGGCTGCAAAATCAACAACAACATCTACACTCCCTGCTAACTCCCAAACCACAGGCAGATGAATGGAGAATAGCTGGTGAACATAGCGAAGCTGTTAGCAGCTTAAAGGACAGATATTTCCCTCAGGAGTTGGTAAAGACCCGAAACTAAAAAATAGAGTGACTATTGGAGGTATGCGGACATAACAACATGACTCCAGATGAATAATAATGACTGACTCATTCCTCCGTGTGAGAGCAATGTTCTCTTACTGAACCTTTATTTTTCAGTCTGATGAAATATAGTCACACTGTTTTCAAAACCAAAGACCAGAATAAACAACAGATTCATGTTCGTTGACTCATGCAATGCCGAGCAGTTCTTACCAGCGTCATTTCAGCAGCAGCAGACACCTGTTTTTGTCAATCAAGTTTTGTAACCCACTGTAGGCTAGCAGTGAGCCTCGGCCCAATGTTCCTCTGATGCTCGAGCTGGATCATGATTGCTCGAGTGCTGGTGTATATATAAATACCATGAAAACGATCAGCAATTTTGTGATGCTTCTCCAAAATAAAACATCAGAAAAACATTTAAATATAGGGGAGGAAAGGTTTTAATCAAATTGTCCAAGTTACAATTCTGACCATCAGGTGAAAAGCTTGTATGTGGCATATGTTTACAACTTTTGAATGTTGCCGTGGGAGGAACAAATGCAACAATTGTCTTAAATAAGTCCCTTAACTCTTTAGAAACACTGTTTTTCTGGCTCCTCGTTCAATTTAGAAACGGCCAAATCCTTGTTATCACGTTCAGATTTGAGATCTGTCTGTTTCTCACATGACTTACTTGCTACAGTGCCGTATCTCGGCAGCAGGTCACTGAGGTCACCTGACCCGGGCTTTCTTTCGTGTCTCACACTCCAGACTTTAACACCATCAAAGGCAATCGCTCCTTTGAGGTGGTAACTCCCAAACTCAGTAACTCCCTCATGTTGGAAGGTAGACAGTACTTTTAAAACACCTTTGTAGAATGGCTTTTCCCCAGGTTTATAGCTTTGTTTAAGTATAGAGGTTGTGGTTCTTTAAATTTCACTGTTTGACTACACTGAATTAAGGCCCGGACACACCAGCCCGATTTTGGGAGTCAGAGGCCGTCAGAGGCCGTCAAATGCAGTCGGGCATTCGCAGCGCCCACTCAGGTTTGTGTGTCCCGCACCGTCGTCTCTTTACGGCACCTTTTCACACCTCCCAACGCCTCCCGCGGCCGATTCCGAGGGAGGTCAGAGAAAGTCGGCCCAAGCAATCACTCTGATTGGCTGTTCACACTACCGCTGCCTGCTGGTACGGACAGTTATTGCCACTCGTCGACTAAAGTATTTGCGGTGTGTTCGTAGGCGGGCGGCGTAGCGGGCGACGTAGCCGACGCAGCCGACGCAGGCGACGAAGCTGACGTAAAAGTCGGGACGCCTTCGGTACGCGTTCTTTGGTCTCATGTGGGTGTGTAGCGGCCTTTACACTTTGCTACACACCAACCCGATTTTGGGAGTCAGAGGCCGTCAGAGGCAGTCGGGCATTCGCGGCGCCCTACTCAGGTTGGTGTGTCCCGCACCGTCGTCTCTTTACGGCACCTTTTCACACCGGCCGCGCGAGGTCAGAGAAAGTCGGCCCAAGCAATCACTCTGATTGGCTGTTCACACTACCGCTGCCTGCTGGTAAGGACAGTTATTGCCACTCGTCGACTGAAGTATTTGCGGTGTGTTCGTAGGCGGGCGGCGTAGCGGGCGGCGTAGCGGGCGGCGTAGCCGACGCAGGCGACGTAGCTGACGTAAAAGTCGGGACGCCTTCGGTACGTGTTCTTTGGTCTCAGGTGGGTGTGTAGCGGTTATACTGTCACTGTGGAGCACTTTGTTATATCTGCTACTGAAGAGGGCTATATGATTAATCTTTGCTCCCTTACTTGGGTCTAATGTTGTTTCTTAAGGTAATTAAAGTCATTTGTTTTTTGTCACCGCTCTGTTTTTCAGACAATAACACTATCACTAAACCATTGTTTTCTCCGTTTCTGTTTAATTGTGTGTTTTATTTATAGTCCGACAAAAGGGAATGTAGAGTGTGTGCTTTTGTTTTCTTCACAGAACAGCTGTCAGATGCTGCCTCTTACAAGTACTTGAACTTCACTCTCAATGTAATCAAATCTGAAGCCGCAGCAGTGAAATGAAACGCAGTATGACATGAAACACTTTTAAATGAAGATATGTTATGAAAGTTTTATGTTAGGCTCTGCACTGTAGTAATTTACAACATTAACTTTAAGTGTGTTTGTCTTTGTGTAGTTTTAAGGGTTATTTTTTGTCCAGAGTAAAGGAGAACATAACATTCATTTCCATTACATCATGCTCATGCAAAATAGATGGCATATTATACTGAATGGCTGTAAAGGACAATAATCAAAACCAAGAATTTTTTTTTTTGGGTGTCTTATTCAGAAAATTGTATCTATAACTCTCATTGTTCTAGTTTTTAACGCACCCCTTGTAAAAAGAACACACTTTTCTTATAGTTTATTGAAAGGAATGATGTACAAATGTATGTCGTCTGAACCAATTGAGAATTATGCAGTTGGAAACACATGCTTAAGGTTGTACATTGAAAGAAAAAACAAAACAATAAGACAACAAGAGGACATATAATGCTAATTTGTTGGTTCATATTCGCCTCCACTGTGACATGTGTTCAAAAAGGTCTTTATTTTTAGGAACTGACTTTTACATGCACACAAATCTATACAACACTAAAGGGAAAATCCCCCAAAACATGAAAGGGCCCTGTTTACTTTCACATACAAAGCATCCCAAGTGGATACATACAAAACTGGCATTGGATGTGCATGGCTCAGGACAGGAAGGATTCTGTCTTTTTGTAGCAAAATGTGACTTTTTGTTGCCCAAACTTTTGTTGTACAATAACTATTACAGATAGTATAACACATCTCTCTTATCCTTGAATGTTGAATGTTGAATATTGTGCTATTGTAAGTGAGTCACAATAGCTCTGTGTAAGGAAGTTTTCTAGTCCAAGTTTGTACCTTAGACTCCTGTCTCAAAACAGTCTGTAAATCGTTTCTCTTTTGTGTGGCGAAATAATGCCCAAAGCTTCTCCTGTTTGGACTCTCAGGCTCTCTGTTCTCACAAAAGGTTTGCAGCACTGTGAAGATGGTTTACTGGTCATGGCAATTCCATTGAAATAAAATGTGAATGCTTGTGCAACCATCCTTAAGTCTTTGTACTGCTCCACACATTGCAGATGTTCCTTTAAAATGACACATTCAAAGTACATCCAGTTTTCTTGCCAGTCTCTTATTGCCAATAACAGCTCTCTATCAACCCACCAAACTCTATTCATGCAGCAGGTAGAAAGTGGTGGATGTAGCCGTTGCACGTTGGAAGCACTTCAAGTGGAGTCCATTAAATTCAGAGACAATTATGTGGTGAGGAGTCACTTAAAAATGTTTTTGGGGGAAATCAGTATTCAGATGTGCCTGGGAAATGCTGAGGTCAGCTTTGCCCTTTACTCTGTGGTAATGCTTTCAAAAAAGCAGCAAATCCAAAGTCAGCTTTAAATTAACTGCTAACAATACGTTTGCTCCCTGCGCAAACAACCTCCTCTCAAACACACAAACACAGCCTGAGGAGTTGGCAGGTGTGCATTTTAGATGCGCTGCGGAAAAAGTGATCCTGAAAGTGGAGCACTGACAAACTCACAGGAAACGGCAGACTTTATCGTGCCAATTCTGATGACTGTATAAACTTGGACACAGTATATCTTAAAGATCCTATATTATGCTAATGTTAAGGTTTATATTTGTATTTAGTGCCTCAACTGTGACATGTTTACATGCTATAAGGTTCAAAAAGCTCTTTATTTTTCTCATACTGTGCTGCATAACCTCTTTTCACCCTCTGTCTGAAACCAGAGCCCAGTCTGCTCTGATCGGTTAGCTTGCCAGCTCTGTTGTGATTGGTCAACTGCTTAGAGATGTCCCGCCCCTTAGCCTATGAAACATCATGTGTAGGAGCACTAGCCAATAGAAGAACGTTAGTTACATAGTGATGTCTTTGTGTTACAAAAGTAAAGAAAGGAGTCCAATCGAGGAGTTTCAGACGGGGGTAGAAGGGAACTTTGGAATTTTAGCCTCTGCAGACCATTTACATGAACAAAATATGATATAACACACTGAAGGAAAGGGAAAACCCAACAAAAGCATAATAGGGCCTCTTTAACTTAAGTGTGAAGTATCAAGAACACCAAGACAATGTTAAATATGTTAGTCCCAGTTTTTCCCATGGATGAAACATTGCTGCTGCTTTGTTTTCCCCTCTCAGGAGAAATGTCTGGTAAATATTTAGGTTTTAATACAGGATAGATGCAGGTTGGCAGTATCTTTAAAACACCTCTTAAAATAGCCACCAGCTGGGGTATCAGATGTGAAATGTGCAATCTCAGAGGTGCAGCGCAAAGAGCAGCATTGTGACGTTGCAGACAGCAATTCTCCATGTAACCCCATTGTGACTGGCAGACATGGGGACGCTGCTGCTCCCCGCTGGCTGTGCCGCAGATGATGAATGATGCCATGCTGAACTAGTTTGAGAGGAGCATCACACAATCGCTCATTTCAAAAGGCACTGCTTCACACGGCGGCCTGCGGAACGGCATGGAAAGTAATATCCATCAACAGCTAGCGAAGCAGCAGCGCTATCAGCAAACACAATTTAGAGCTCAGAAACATTATTGTTTTTCTCTCCCTCCTCTGTTCGACTCAGTGCGACGATGAACTGGCTGAGTGATGCTCATTTGATGAATATGATGCTGCTGTCATGATAGTATGAACTTGGTCATTATTGGGAAGAATTGAGTTTGGATGAAAAGACGTTCTGTAAAAACAGAAGAATTCCACTTTTTTTCATCTGCCTCATAGTGGTGTGAACCTCGTGAAGAAAAACTGCTGCTGTGTGACAGTTGTTGTCACAATATTATGGCCAGGAAGAGCTCCAAGTGTACTTCCTGAATAAAAAAAAGAACACGGCAAACTCCAAAACAAAACATCCAATCAAATGGCCAAGTTCATACACACACCATTTTATATTAAACTAACTTGAAAGAATGTTAATACAGGTGGTATGTTTACATGTACTCAGGGCAGGTTTGTCTCATGCATGCATTCCGTATATTTTATTGTTGGTTATTATTACTAGACCTTATAACCATCTGCTTTTTATTGTTGGTTGTTTCCACTTTGCTGGAGCTTCTTAACACATTTCAAAGATAAATGCACCTTTTAAGCTGTGACCAGCGGCTCTTAAGCTTGCTCTGTAGGTCTGTTTGTGCATAATAAAATATTCCCCATACTGAAGCTGCCACAGTTTTCGCACTAGGAGGTTAAAATTCGACACAGTTCAAGTGTTTGTGAGGTTGTGCTTGTGAATGCATGAATGCCTGGTTGCATGCATTAAGCTATTGCAAAATGTTGCTTGTGTATATCTGTCGGAGAGGTTTTTTTTCTAGAACCAGCCACAATTATTCAAATAATGGTGTGTGATGGTTTTGGTTTGGACTTATTAAAGGTATGGCATTTTGCACATTTGCTTTCTTGCAGAGTTTGTTGGAAAGAGTGATCATTCTAATATGTTACGCAAAATTCGAAGCAGAAGCCAGTTTGCACAAACAGTGGAAACAACTAGCATGACTTTATACAATGACCACACAACCAATAAAACTAAGAAATGTTTTTTTTACACTTCATGGCTTAAAAAAATGTAATATAACCTAATGGTAAGATTTAGATCTGCTGATTTTGCAAACTTTTGACGGACTTGCTAAGCTAAGTCTTTATGCTGAGCTAAGCTAACTGTCTGTTTGTTTAGCGCACAGACATGAAGGTGGTCTTAATCTTTTCAAATGAAATGTTCCTACCATTACTAACACAGCCCTAGTGATGATATAACGTTTTATTTTTCCTGCCACTAAAACGTGTTATGGATGACAATGTTAAATACGCTCTGTGTGTTCAGAGAACTACAATGGCTTCAGTAATGTACCGCGGCTCTGCTGCATGTAGAGTGGGCTTTACCTTGGATTTAATGGCTAAATGATAAATATGTTAAACTTAACTGTTCTATTTCACACTTAGATTTCCCTCTAATGGGTCTCTTTAGGCTTCACTTATCTCCTTATCTCCGCTGGAAATGTGCATCTATATGTTCAGTTTAATCAGGTTTAGCCCATTTTGCTTCAGTGCCGTGTTTTCTCTATTTCCTCTTCTCTTTTCCTCCGTGATCCTGTTGTGATCGACAACTAGAGGATATCCTCGGCTCTGATGATGAGATGGAGAGAGTCTCATGTGTCCGCTGAATCCCCACAGTTAGCCTCTCAAAAGCTTTCAGCCTCCATCTCCTCTCATTTTTGTTAAACTCTTATTTCTGAGGATGATTAACAACTCTCGGATGGAATTGTATGTAGAAAATCACGTTTGGTTAGCCAAGGAGCAATGACACCATAACTGTCACTATTTTTTTATTTTTGTCAATGGCTTAAGTTTGAGTGAAATACAACATAGTAAAGTGTGGTTGAGTATGTGAGTTTCATCACTGGCATAAAGTTATTTTAATGTTTGTGATCGCTCATTCAGGTCAATGCTCTAAAGTAATGTTGTAAAATGTGTTGTGTTGACATTTTGATAAGGTTAAATGACTAAAGATGCTACTGTAATGTATGCATTGTTGTTAATATTGTATTTATATATGCAGTAAAACGGTAGATGGGCCCACAGGGTGGTGTAATACAGATACTGAAAACGAATATTCGGGAAGTTGGTCAAAGCAGCTGAATTGAATTTGACTGATTATACACATAAACCCTTATGGCAGTATTGGATTAGGTAACTATTTAAACTGAACGGGTTTGTAAATTCAGAAGCTCCATTATGTAAATAATCGTAGCTGTGTCATTTGTGAAACCTCATTGGGAGGGTGAAATACGACATAAAAAACGAAGGTTGAACTGGAAGAAAAGGAGAGTCCTGCAAATTGAAATGCATCCTGTCTCCTTATCCTCATGCTCGAGGCCTGTCACAAATGCACATATGTCCTTGTTAACAATCGTATGTCCTGCCATAAAAGCCCTGCGCTCGGACCCCATTATAGCCGGTTGTATCAGCTAATTTCCACTCCCACAGCAGATGTGTCTGCTCTGCAGCCACATGGTTGTGTAGTTTATCGTCACCACATCTTTCTGGACGCTGCCCTTACTTATCAGATGTTTCAGCTACAGCGCCACCAGCACCTGAGCAAAGTGTACTAGCTGCATTTATAGGGGCCCTATTGTGCTAATGTTCTGGTTCATAATTGTATTTTGTGCCTATGTTTACATAATAATAATAATAATAGATGACATTTGTATAGCGCCTTTCAAGGGACCCAAGGCCGCTTTACATGGTGAACAAACAAACAAACAAACAAACAAACAAACAAACAAAAGGGGCAAATAATAAAGTAAACCATTTAATAAATAGCAGTAGGAGTGGAAGAAGGGGGACTGTGATTGGTTAGCGGTCAAAGGACATGGTGAACAGGTGAGTTTTTAATGATGACTTGAAGATGTCCAGGGAAGCAGCATTGCACATCGCAGGAAGTGCATACATGCTTCAATTTTCAAAAAGCTCTTTATTTTTACTCATTCTGCCTGCGCTGCAGCACCTCAGCTAGCCAGCTCTGTTCTGATTGGTCAACCGAGTTGTCCCGCCCCTTATCCTATCACATACAATGTGTTGGAACGTTAGCCAATGGAAGGGCAAGTGTTACATAGTGATGTCACTATGTTACAGAAGTAAACAATGGAATGCAATGAAGGCGTTTCAGGCAGGGGGGGGGGGGGGGGGGGGGGGGTTTGTGGGAGAACTTTTGGATTTGAGCCTTTGCAGACCATTTAACACAAACCTATATAACACACTACAGGAAAGGGAAAAAAGCATAATAGGGCCTCTTTAGCTCTGGGCTCTTTGGAGGGAAGACGGTTTGACTTCTGTTACCCTCTTATTTCACACAATTTGATTTCACACAGGTTTTGACCCTCCAATGGCGCATACAGGGCCAAACCAAATGGCTCAATCTCCTGCTGTGACACGTCCATGTCTACAGGTTGCTACGTACTGATCTGGAGCCTCATTTCATGATAACTGGTGCTCTGAGAGGTAAAGTGCTCTGAGGGATTTATTCATTATCTGTCTGCATTACACATAGCAGCAGTTAAAGTGAGGCTGAGCCCGACTTAATTAAATGTATCTTTCTTTAATGAATGCTGCTCTCTCTCCCTCTGAAAGGTGCTGAAATATTATTCACTCCGGTTAATAAAAAATCAGTTTGACATTACATTTTTTAACTCGTGTCCCAAAATGTAAATGAAATATAAACTATGTAACCTGATTTTCCAATTATGCAACACACACTGCTGGACCGTGGACAATATTTAAATGTTAAATGAAATGAAAAACAATGTAGCATCATTTTCTATTGGTGCAAGCAATATTTACATTTCTCAAATAACACACACATGTGGAAAATGTAATTCAATTCTGCAATTACATTTAAATATTCCAGTTCACATGATCATGCAGATCTTCTATGGCCTTCCTTACACTACTGTATATTGATGGGTTCTGCTTTAATGACATACTTGCCCGCGAGCAAGAAATATAATAACTTCTGATGGAGGTGTGATGATTTTTATTATTAGCTGTTAATTTCAGCTACACATTAATCAGTTGTTGCTGCACAGTGTGACTAAGAGGAGGATGGAGAGGACAAAGAGATTTAAAGCTGTGCATGAGCCCAAGGATGCAACACTCATCGCTGCTTTTAATGCTCGAAATTGTTTTGAAATGTCCCATTTCTGTCCTCTCTCATTACAGCGTTAATCACACCCACTCCTAAAAGCCCAAGCACCTGGAGAGGTATTTTAAAGGTCCCCTATTATACTGTTTTTCATCAATATATTATAGTTCTCAGATATATAAAAAACATGTCTCTGAAGTGTTTGGCTCCAAACACCAAACAGATCATTGCAGCATCCCATAATCCCCTCTGTTTCAGCCCTGTTTCCAAAGTGCTGATTCTCTGTCTGTTACTTTAGATGAAAATAAGGAGCCCCTCCCCACGCCCCTCTGAGAGATATTTGGTTAAAAAGAACACAATAGCCGCATTCACACCAAGTACTTTGCCGTACTCAGTGCCGGCACTCAGTGCCCCGGCACTTATTACCCCAGGGCACTTAGTACAGATCGCGTTCACACCGGAATAAATTCCCTGAGGGAAGATTACGCAAATGAGCCGCTGACGTCACTTCGTCTTCTTCTGCTTTGGGTTTACTGGCAGGCCGCAAACAACTTCACGGCGTATACTGCCACCCGGAGTCCCCGGCCGGAAGTCCCCGGAGTTGGGGACTGGCTTCAGTAGAAGCTGCTGGGACTCCCAGCAGCTTCTACTGAAGCCTTCAGAGTAAATCGCCAGAACGCCGACACCTCCTCATCTCCACCGCTCCCATGTTTTATTTTGTGTTGCCATAAGTTAGTCTCTCTGCGTTTGTGCGCTGGGCGAATGCTAATGCTAATAATGCTAATGCGAGGATAATAAAATGGCGGCTCTACAAAACATTTCAGAGTTTTACGGGGCGTGGTTTGCAATTCGCTTAGCCAATCAGAACTGGGGCACTTTTTTCCCCCAGGAAAGTACCATCTCTCAGCAGGCACTAAAAATGGGGGTAAAAGTTCCAGGGATGAAGTGCTCTTTTTGGTGTGAACGCGACATAAGGGGTACTAACGGAACTAAACGCGAAAAGTACGGTGAAAAGTACTCCGGTGTGAACGCGCCTAATGGTGCTCTAGGAGGAGATTCAGGTGATAAGGTGGGAGGGTTACCTTGGTTGGTGATTGGCTAATGGGGTATGTTGCTCACCGGAGCAGCAAAAAACTTCAGGCTTATATAGTCCAAAACACGGAGATAGATAACAACAAAGTCGTAAATCGAGGTGGCACTAATATCATCCGCAGGTGTCGGAAAGGTGTCGGGGTCATCTGCGATGGGTCATCTGCGACATCTTCTGGAAAGAGTCACGTTCTTCCTTCACGCCTCATAAAAATGAGATATTTAGGAGACAACAAGTATGTGTCTGTCCCCTCATAAATATCAACAACCTGAAATGCCCTGCCTCCTCCTATCACAGCAAGAGGCAGCTGCAAGGTCGTACACAGTTCAGAGTCACACATAGTATCAGTGCATTAAAACAAACCCATAAAGTGGAGACAACAGTATTTCTCCAACAGTTACACAAGCCAAAACATTGTTATGACATCATAAAGTGGCCAAAATCTGATCAGCTCATTTTCAGACAGGTTTTTATATAAATGGATCAGGACAAAAAGAGAGAGAATCTTTTTTCCTGAAACTTTCAGAGTCTCTTTACACAGAGGGGACACATGTTGATGTACAAGAGACATGAAGAAGTGGATTTTGCATAATAGGTGACCTTTAAATGTAATAATTTCATGTTTTTGTATTAACTCTCTGCACAGTTCACCTGTGGGCAGAAATCAGTTTTGAAACAACTTTCGTTCCATTTAATGTAATTGTTTTGTTTTGATCTTTTTAGTGAACTTCTGTAGTTCAAATATTCCAGTATGTTTTCCTTATTGATTTTGTTCAAGGCTGTTTCACAACCTTCTTCTTCTTTACAAGACTTTAATCACAGCACAACAATGTATTAATATCTGGCCTAATGAAACCTACAGAAAATGATTGCAAACACACATTAAACATGAGCCTTAAATGAAATACAATGATAGGGTGGGCTTGCATTATACCTCAGACAGACGCAGCACATTATCACCTCCTCTCTGAGCCTGTTTGGGTGAGAAAATGTGCATATGTGTAATCTAATATTTAAAATAGCTAACCTAAGGCATGCTAACTAACACTCATAAGAACGTGTTTACATTTGAATTGCTATATCTCAGTGTACACATCTCAAATGAGCTGTAAATATTTATATTCACGCTTAAGAAACCTTAACTTTAACACACAGATTCACACAGGAGTTTTGGTTTTATACAAATTGTATCGACTTATTCATAAACTGTTTTCTCTATCTGTCTCATTTAGATGGTTAGATGTCTGAAAACATAATTTCACAGCTCATGGGGCTTTATTTCAGTGCTGCACTCGTGTTTCCTCGTTTGTCATGGTTCTCACTGATCTCATTTTTCAAAATGACATCAAAACAGCATTTTGTTCTCCGCACTAATAATCAGATCACCAGTTGTTTGTATTGTTTTATACACGGCACGCAGTGAAATGTGCACATCCTGATTGTATGTGACGAGTATTTGGTGTGAGCCGAATTGCTCATCATCAGATTAGGAGAGAAGCAATTCTGCGTGAAGATTTGTTTTTCTCATTGTCCTTTGGGTCTGATTCACAGGCATACAGTTGAATGATTTCCTGTGTTTTAAAGATGTAGTGATGTGAGAAAGATGGAGAAAGAGCATTAAAGGGTGGGGGATGGAGCGAGACTAGAGCGGTGGAGCTGTAATCCTCCTCGTCTTGGTGGGGAAGTTCAGTGTTTAAACAGCGAGTGATGAGCCGGGGCACAAACCTCCAGGATGGATCTCTGAGATTAAAGCGCCCGATAGCTGCTCTCACATCACACCCCCCACCATCAGGGTGAATTCATTTACTCACACAGAAACACGGGGCAAAGGAGAGAGCAGGGGGGAGAACTGACAGCAAATGGAAAGCAGAAGCCTGTCTGGAGGCTTTGTAGGACTTGAAAGCATTTTAACTCTCTGAAGGGATGTGGTTCGGTGCAGAGACGACATACCGAAGGGAGACGTACAGTATATGCATATTGCCTGTTTTTTCCCCATCTTTAGACAAAAAGAGATTGTGATAATAACCCAAAAACTATTGGAGAAAAAATAAAACGAGCAAATGGAAGCAATCAGGTCACATAAGGGGGTCTTTATGTAGTTACACTTCCCTGCACTGTGACAATTAATACATTAAACAATTAACAAAGAGGCTGGTACCAAATCTGCACTGGCTGTCCTTAAAGACACAATCAAAGGTCAAACCTTATAACTCCGGGTCTTTAAAATACAAGCTGCTAATAATCACCAAAAACACCACAGAGCATTGCAATCTGCAGGTTAGCAGGAATAGCTTTTACGTTAGAATAGGACCCTAAAAAACCTTTAAAGGGGGCATATTATGCTTTTTTCAGGTTCATATTTGAATTTTGTGTCTCTACTCTGACATGTTTCCATATTTTAATGTTCAAAAAGCTCTTTATTTTCTCATACTGCCTGTGCTGCAGCACCTCTTTTCACCCTCTGTCTGAAACCAGAGCCCAGTCTGCTCTGATTGGTTAGTTGGCCGGCTCTGTTGTGATTGGTCGACCACTTGGAGCGCTAGCTGATAGAAGCATGTTTGTTACATACATAGTGATGGCATTATGTTACAGAAGTAAACAAAGGAGTCCAATGGAGGTGTTTCTCTCCCTCTGGATTGAATTTTTGGGATTTTCAGTGTTTGCAGACCATTTATATGCACACAAACCTATAGAACAGACTAAAGGAGAGGGAAACCCCAAAACATGCATAACAGGGCCTTTAAGGATTAAGAAACTCCTGCACAGATGTTTTTTATAGATTTTTTACACAAACAGGTCTTAGTGAAAAAACGTTTTGATATAAGTTTGTGTTTGGTTTTGGTGTTTTTTGTTGTATTGCATGATGCCTCTGGTGAAAAATAAATCTGTAGTCATATTGAAAAAGTTCTGACCTCACCTCTACAGGTGAATGTGTGATGGAAGGCTGTTCAAAGACTTTGTACCCTTGGGGGAAAAAAAGCTTCCGGCAACCATATTTACTCAAGACGGACATACACTGGCCTTGATTTTATAGCTGTTGAGTATTGATGAGTACACCCATTAATAATACACTGCATGTTCTGTTTCTCTACCCTGAGCTATAGGCTACTGGCAGAAATATTCCTTTAAATTAATCTCTACCAACATGAGTTTGAAGTGTCATTTTTCATCACCTGCAGGTTATTTTTGAATGTTGTTGTCACTATACCAGTCAGAACAGGCACTTTGAATGACACGGTATCAATGATGACACAGAAAATGATTTAAAAAACACCCATTACACATGATCATAAAATGCCGCAGAATGTCAGATCTGAGTAAAGTGTTGGGTTGACCTTACATTGCACCTCTCAGACAGATGGAGCCCTGCTGCTCATTTACATCTTCTCTGAGCCTGTACACCCTGTAAAGGAAAATCTAATACCTTAAATGGCTAACTGCATCATGTTCACCAACACTCATAACAAAAAGTTGAATCCTACAATGTTTATGCCGGTAAGAGTTTGAATGTTCTAATATATCACAGTGTACACATCCTAAAACCAACAATTCACATGAAATATCTAGGCAGAGATGTTTAAACATGCCTACATTTAAAATACAAGTCTGTGTATTTGTATTTTGTTTTGTAACAACCCCTAATTCAAACAATCTAAACCGAGGAAAGACACTACAAATACAGGAATATTTGATGGTTTTATGGCTTTATCACTGACAGAGCTGCGTGTTCGGATTGGCTGTTTGGCAATGGAGCGGGGTTCAGGTTTATTGGTGGTATTGGCTAGGTACCGTCTGCCAGCACCTTTCATGCTGCAACCCTCTGCAATCTGCTGACCTTTCATCTCAAACCTCCACGTTTTGGCTCGCAAGAGGCTCTCCATGCAACACCTTTCCATCCAGGTACCACTTTGTGTTTTTTTAGTTAGAACTGATTCATGGAGCAAAGGCACATTATTAAGGTGTATCCGTTTGCAATTTCACTTTCTGTCTCAGACTCCAAGTGTAATTCTTAACATTTCACATTCTTGTTATTTTCATGCTGTTTTTAATTAAATACATGCAATGTGGAAATCATGTTTGAAGCTAGCGAAATGATCTCTATATATTCTCCCAGCATGCGGTCCACAACAACCCATAAGCCATCACTCACCCTGATGCACTTTTTTTTTCTGAGCAGAGATAAGAGTGCATTTCTTTGAGCAACCGACATCACTCGTTGTGTCTGGGGTTTGCTGGAGCAGCCTGGAGCACTTGCAGGTTGAAAATGTAAACGTTTATATTATATAAGGTCACATTTTTACATACTTGCCACTTTGCCTTCCCTATTCTAGGTGGATAAGATTTCTACTGGTCGACAAACAGGCATTAAACAGAGTGAACCGTCGTAAAATGATTTCAATTCATTTTCTGTTTAAAACATTTGAATAAAAAGCAATGCAACATAGTACTTTCCTGCTTGACACATGCTATCTTAGCCAAAATGAAAATAATCTTGTAATTGTTGTGATAACTTTCCAGTTCTGTCATCTCCTCCATTGTGAAGTGTTTTGGAGTCTGATATGCGTTGAAACTCAAACAGTCATATTTTCCCAAGAGCACATTTTATTTTTCAATGGCCTAACAACAGAATGGCAGCAGCATATGTTTACATGGGAAAATAAATGTATCCTAAGCACTAACACAATTTCTCTCAGTGTTGCACTATGAAACGAGAGATGTGACTCATCTGTTTTTCACATGATAGGTAAGACACATCATAAACAGATGCCTGATTCAATGTAGGTACACTACACTGTTGTTATTGTTGTTTTTGCTGTTGCTGTTGTTTTGTTATTGCCTGACAAAACATTTTCATCAGCATACTGACTGCCTGCCACTATTTGTGTAATTGAGACACAAATATTTTATGGTCAAGTAATCTAAAGCTGCAGCATTCAAACTGTATTTTAATTCCCAGGATACTAATCTTATTTAAATGGGGTGGATTACCTAATTTATTTGCGTTTTTAATCTTGTACGTTTATTAGACTTTGCCCATGTGCGGTTCAAACAGTCTGGCACAGAACAAGGCAGATGTGGTAGGCAAGCAGTGGTTTGCATGCAACACATGGGGGCAGTATTAGATTTTACTAGGTCATATTTATTGTCATGTCAATGTCATAGCAATCCATCAAACAGCACAGATTTAGTCACTGATCCAAAGTGGGGGACCAAAATGGCCTCACACTGTTAGTATACAGTAGCAAAAAGAAACACACAATACATAATGAACTTATCTTACAACACTTTCCTGTTGTTGTATCATGTTCCTCTGCCGCTGCTTTGTTACAGTCAGATATCCCTTGGCCTGAGTTTCTGTTTTTCTCAGCCACATAAATCAGGAGGTTACTGCCAAAGGGGCTGCCTGTTAATGATGCAGTGCCTCAATTAGACCAAGCTACTACTCCCAATTTCCCTTCTGCATTGTGGATCACACACTCAGAGAGGCAGAGCCAAAGCTAAGTTGGACAACAACACAGTGTAGTCAGTGCCCGGGCAGGTTATGTCTGATGCTCTGCCGGGAACCGGCTGGCATCTTCCAGATCCACCGCCTGGGCAGAAATAAAACTTGAAGATGCCGGCTCTAATTTTCTTGTTTTTGCATCACCTCAGCAGCAGCATTTTGTTTACACTGAGGAAGCAGTTAGTGTAATAGTTAAGGATAAAAATGCAATAATGAGCAGCACTTGCATTCAAACTTGGACTATTTTTAGTGAGGAGATTGTGGCAGGATTTCTGATGCTGGAGACAAATTGTGTTTCAGAACCATATTAGACATACTGGTACTTTCAAAACACTCTTATGCCCCCAAAACCATAAATAATTGCCCCGGCTTACTGTTTACGTTCATCGAGTTCAACTGCGAATGATAACACGTATGGCTGTAGGGGAAAGTATTAGAGTGTGAGCCATGGGACCCTCATGCGATTCCATGTAACCAATTTGATAGACAGATGAGCTGTCTACTGATGTAGGCAATTTCTCAAACCTGGGTGTTCTGTATTCCTTATTTGGATCACAGGGGGGAGAATGTATGGCTTTTTCACAAAAAAACAGCATGAACCTGACCAGATTTTGTCTCAATTTCTCAGAAGAAGTCATGGATCACAACGTATCACAAGCTGCTCTATCTGAGTCACAGTCAGCACGCTGGAATTTCCTTTTGTGAACACACCACATATTTAGTTTGGAGCATGTTGTTGGGCTACACATTTTCTCCAAGAGCTATCCTGCCTCTGAGAAGATTAAGTGTTGTGGCCCCCCACTCTGCCGTATTGACTTCAGCGTTTGGAGTACGCTGGAGTGACCTGCCATGGTGCTGAAAGGCTGCCTGCTTAATCAATCTCCTGTACATTTTCTTTTGAAGTTAATTGACTGATTTTCCCTAGACGGGCAATTCTGAGAGGGTGAACAGGGTGCAGTTTTCACACCGCTGTTCGCTGGTCCTCATGAATTGCAATCTATTGATCATACTGCTGCAATGGGCAGGCCAAATCTGGGCCAGCTGCCTTGTCAGCAGTCTCTCTGTTGGCTCTTAGAAAGAAAAACACTGAGGGAATACAACCAGGAAACAATAAGAGAAACATCAATGGGATTTCTTTCTCTTTTCTTTTCTTTTTACATTAAATGGACGTTTTAACTTACCTTGAAGTGCAGATGTAAGATCTTTAATGGATATTTTGATCACTGAATCGTAAGACTTCAGAGTGTACATTAATGTAGTGTGTGATGTGATTAACTGACGTGTGTGTGTGTGGGCTCTGATAATGTGTTATGATTGATGCCATTGAAGATTCACACCATGGCACATTGTGAAATTGCTGAAATGCCACTAGAGCCATTTAACAAACATGCGATTATAAACTGAGCTCAGTATATCAACTGTAAGTTTCCCTTCAGTGGTTAAGTCATTTAATCAAATATATCCGAAAGCCCACAAAAACTGTCAACGCGAGAAATGTGGGAAAGTTCAGTTTAAAAGTAGCAAAACACTTGCATCATACAGATTCATTAATTTTGCTGAGATGTGTGTGCATAAGAAGCTGTTTTTAAGTTTGAGTGATGGCTCTGTTGCAGCAGCAGTGGTTGAAGGAGTAAACAAACTGCTAAAATACATGGTCAATATACATAAAAAGACTGACGATATGAATTTGGTTTGAAGTAGAAAATGATGTGTGTCTGTTGATGTGTTTCCTCCCAGTGGATGCATGTACGGATGACAGCAAAAATGTTCTCAGTGAACATCATTACCATCATCTCTGGAGACGGTAACTCATACGCAGTCTTACTCAATAGAAGATTAATGAGGCTGATTTATTAAGGTAACAACAGAAACCCATGTAAAAAGATTTCCAACTAGAAATTTAATATTTCATTAACATTAAAATGTAATGATATGCAGACATGGCATAAACGAGAGACATTTCCTTAGAAAGCGGCGTGATTCAACCATCATGCTGTAGACGGTTAACACATGAATATCGAGCTGATCAAGCATACTGACTATCACTGATGGCATCAAAGACATGAAAACACACATTCAAGCATCAAAAATGCGCTCCATTAAAATGTAATATATTTCTTCTATCTTATGCCTTAACTTATTTTCTTCAAATTGCAGTGAAACTTGTAAAAATCCATCTAGCCAGAACCTTGGTCACATTATCACATAAAAAAGAGTAATGCCATGATTCATTACTGAATTGGATATTGCAGGTTGCTGTGATCCAAATATAGAAAATACAACTATTTTATACTCATACCACATGAGTTGCTGCATGACCTTTTAAATGAACATGGAAAATAAGAACAAACACATCATCGAACCATTGCCTATTTTGATGTTGTTCCTGGTGCTTGTGCATCTTAATCAAAGGTAGGAAAAGGGCTTGTAACTACGGGAGTTAATTGTGTTTTGGTCTTAGCATCAGAAATGTCATCATTTTCTATTAATTGCTCCCATGTTGTTGTTTTTTTAATTAAAATAGTTATGAGCATTCCAAACTAAAATAATACTCAATATGTGCTGCGTACTATTAGATCTTTATCTGGGAGGCGGAGTGTTTGTCCACCAATCAGAAGAGTTTAATCATAGGCCTGAGGTCAACTGAGGTCAACATGTCAAAATGTCCTTGGGCAAGATACTGAACTCCACGTTGCTCCCAATGGATGATCAGACATGGATGTGAATATTTATGGCGCCTGATAAGAGAAACAGGTGGCACCTCATATGTATCTAACCCTCTGCCATCAGTGTGTGAATTGTTAATGCTGCCTTGTATTGGAGAAGTGCATTGGGTGGTCACAAAGACCAGTAAAGCCCTAAATGAAATCCCCTCCATATTCTTTACGAAAATAATTGATTGTATTCTTTTCATCCAAGTAATGTATTGTCAGTTGTTTTCTTATTAAAAAGTATTTCAGCAATGTTGTCATGTTTTTTTGTTTTTTCAATGTGGATTGAGAACTCTAATGTTGAAGCTGCTAAAAATTAAGATTATTTTTATGACTTTGTATACTGCTGGGTAGCTAATACATCATGATTTTTAAGGTAATTTAGTCAAATGAGTGAACTATATAGGAAAAGTATGTTCTCATAAATGTAGTGGAATAAAATATGAAAATAACATGAAAATACTCAAGTAACGTACAGTTGTCTTCAATTATTTATTTCAGCAATGTTGTCATGTTGGACTTTTTGTTTTCTGTCTTCTATTGTTGATTGAAAACCTTATTGTTGAAGGACAAGATGAATACGATTTTGATCTCTGTTGGCTATATAATGCTGGGTGGCAAATAGCCTACATCACAATTTATCAGTTGATTTAGTGTTATGAATGAACTAAATAGGAAAAGCATGTTCTTATAAATGAGTAAAAGTTAGAAATAGCATAGCCTATAATGAAAATAGTCCATTCATATTTTGTACAGTGATTAAGTAAATGTAGGCCTAGGTGATGTCCAATAGATAGCCGAAAATAACGAGACAAAAACCATGGCAACAACAACTTAAGTGTTGGAGTCTCTGATCTCTCCGAGCCACCGTAATCTACCACGAACAGAAGGGAACACTGCGGCTGCTGCAATGGGACACAGCTAATGACATTTTTAACAATTATAAGATAAACAAATGAATCAGTGCGGCTTTTAAACTCATTATCCAATTTGCTGTTTCCAGCACCGGGTTTTGAAACCGTTACAACGGCAGTATTTAGGTGATAGCCTACCGCAGCACCTGGCTCACCTGGGATAATTAGTGATGACTGTCGGTAAGCTAATTAGCCTTGACAGCTGCGCACTTTGCATCAACTGTCAAGTGTTCAAGGACTATGACAGAAGAAACACGGACATTTGGCTGGATTTTGTTCCAAGGAGCCTATTTCAAGTGACAAAGAAGAAGGACATGTGCGTGCCTAGCGCGAAGTTGTTCGAAAAAGTGGATACAAGACGAAGTGCAGGAGACAGCAATGGCATTTTGTGAAGCTCAACAACAGGTAAGAACTAATTATTTTAAAGTAGCCTGTATTTAACTACTGTTAAACTTGTACCGCTATATTTGGTGTAACAACAGCTTGTTTGCATCTTTTAATGGACTATTTCTGTCCAGATACTTTGTCAGTGCTCAGCAAACACTCAATAGGTTTCTTGTTGTCAGTTTAGCTTAGCATGAGCTTATGTGGCTAAAAAACACTGTGTATTACTGATAGATATATGTACGCCATGTTTGCACACCGCCCTAGCAAATGAGCCTTTAGGATTAGTTGTTATTTGTGGCCTTAAGGTAAATTGCATTGTTTCCGTGGTTTCTTTCGTGACTTTATTTGCATTTAAATGAAACGCCCACATTTTCCTAGCATCTGGACTACATAATAAACAATGCTGTTTGTTGTTATTTGAGGTGTACGGTACATAACAGTGTTGGAAGAAATACTCCGGTCCTTTACTAAAGAGAAGTACAAATACTAGAGTTTCTAAATATTCCACTACAAGGTAAAGTCGTGATTTCAAAATTCTAGAAAAGTAATAGCATCGAAATATACTGAAAATACTCATTCTGTACAAGTACACAATTATTATGAGCTGAATGTACTTTAAGTATCAAAAGTACTTGTTATGCAGTATGGATCTACTCACAGTACTTTATTATCATGGTTATTATATTAGCCTCTTTTTTTTTTACATAATATAATAATTTTAGTATTGTACTTTGTCATTATGGACCAAATGTAGATGCTGTGTAGATAAGTACACTAGTGCTTTATACAAAATCAGCCTATCATGTGTTTTTATATGTACAAAGTAACTAACTGTGAGTGTTAAAATAAATGTAGTGGAGTAAAAGTACAATATTCACCTATATCCATTACTTATAGGACATTCATATGGCCTTGATCCTGATATCAATTTCCCTTCCCATTTTGTATGCCAGAAGACTGACAGTGACTTTCCTTGGCTTGCCACAAGGAAACAAATCTGTTGTCAGTTTGACAGTGGCCTATGTCAGAGAAAAGTCAAAGTGAAAGGTCTGTCAGGGCTAGTCAAATAATTTCTGCTGTCCTGATGCACTTTGTGACAGATAAGCTGTCCTTACGTACTCCCCATCCTCAACTCACCTTTGTCCCTAGTCTCTGTGGAAACACTCGCAAAACTTGATTAATAGTAAAGTGCGGGCAGAAAGAATAATGTCAGCACTTGTTGCCTGGCAGAGGTCTCCATCAGCGGCACAGTTAACACTGGTCCTCCATCCATCGTGGAAAGACCCCAGACATCACCCATGTCCCCAAACAAATGTCACGCGAGTTAGTCTTGCTTGTATTTCCATTGTGCGTAGTGTTATAGAGTTCAGCCCAGTACTGACAGACAACCGGTGAAGACAGAAATAAGCCGTGAATATAGAGGAGTAAAGTCTCAGTGGTGACATTTTGAAAATGCTTGTTTTTTTTTGTTGGGCCGTGTTGTTAAATTGGAGCACATCCAGGCTTTAAGACCCCTGTGTGCTGTGTCTGCAGAGATGTCAACACTGCTAACAATGTGTCAAGCATACAGGCCAAAGCTTAAAGAAAACACATCCAGCTTCATTAGACCTGCCTTGTAGGAATATAATTGGTGATATCAGCAAAGAAGATGTTGTCAGGGTGATGTTTAGCACTCTGGCTTCAAACAGGACCATAAATGTAATCAGTGTTTACAGTTTAGTGGTAAAATTGCTCCTCCAGGATCCATTTGCTCTGAGTGAAGTTAACATGCCGCTGGTACTTTAAAATCATAATTCACTTTTACTGGGGCAACGAGAAGAATAGTCATTTGTCATTTATTTATCATATGACACATATGTAAATGGATTACTTAGCCAGGCTTTACAGTCCATTCTCTCCTGCTTCTTCTCCTCCATCTTTCATCCCTCACTCCCACCGTCTTCCATCCTGTCGCCAGAGCTGTGCTCATATCCATTACATGGCTCCACTCCTGTGATAAATCTGTCTGTCAGCAAGACATCATAATCAAATTGTTCCAGAGGTCATTTAACATTGCAGAGGAGGGACCTCGCTTTAGCCCTTGGAAGATCCGGCTCAAATACAATTTATCTGTCAGAGATGAATTGTTGAATGAAACATTTACGGAGAAAATGAACTATCTCGCCGACTGAAATAGCCTTGTTACGGCCAACTGTGTCACTTTATCTGCTAACTTCCATCACTGGTGCTTAGGTGCTATCCAGCCTGATTTAAATAATAAGGAATAATAGATAAGACGGCATGCAATGACTGAACTGGGCTCGATATGTGGAATACCAGAGTAGGCTCCTTTTCTCTTTGATACTGGCGCCAATATGTAACTGTAAATAATCAATTAAGTAGAAATCCTTCACACAGACCCTTCAAACTGTACTTTTTCAACCAATCAGGATGAGCCTTAATTTTTCCATTTCAGCCCTACACTGAGCTACTGGTTTATTAGATACATCTGCACTTTTCAAGGCAATCCAGTTTAACAGCCAATGTGCAGAACGTCTTATGTTTATGGAAATTGTATAATATAACAATCTTCCAGAGTCATCGTTTGCAGGTCTCATTGCCTACTCGCATGAGACTGGTTGGGGTTTGAAGTGTGTGTGTCAGAGACCGTGTCTGGTAAACGCATTACTTAATTTATGCAAGATTCTCGACAGAGAAGCTTTATTTAGCAGATCTGTCGATTAAATCAACCCAAGTTATTCATTAGTTGACAAAATGATATGAGTGTTAGATGAATCATTCAAATTAGTCGAGGACATCCCTATAGCATAAGTTGTCTACCATCCTATCCTCTTTTTCACGGACGAGGTTTCTCAATAATATTGTCCGCTTACCTACTAATTTGCTTCTGTTATTATCCCCACGAACGGTAGAGGGTTGTGTTACTTGAATGTAGATGATTGTTGTTCTAGGGGAAATAGGCGTCACAAGGGAAACTTGTTTTGATGAGTTGGATTTTCTTGGTGATCAGTGGAGATCAGCTGACGTACAGATACACTGCTGATTCTGAGTTGGGTCTGCATGGCATTTCCATTATGTAAAACCCAGAGTAATGAGGGTTTTTTTGGGGTACATTTTCACCACAAAGTTTGGACCTAATCTTTATGTAAGATCTTCTCCTTGTATCTGAAACATCTGGTCTAGGTATCAAGCTTAATTATGGGCTTCATCTGCAGAATTCCCCTCTCTTTCTTTCCCGGAGTGCTGAAAATTACAAATGAAAAAACTCACTAATCATGAAGCTGTGCATCGCCAAGAGCTCCTTAACTAATGAACATGTAACTGCAGATATTTTCATTTGTCTGCGCAGACCATCAGGAACTCATCAGGAGCTTATATTGTATGATAATGTTGTTAAATAAATTAGCACAATAGTTCTACGGGTAATTTCTGAAGTTCACCTGATGATGATTGTGTTTTGCTTTTATGAAATTAAACGGTTCTGAGTTTAATCAGCTCAAAGTATTTAATACTGAAGTAATTCAATTCCAAAGCACTGAGTTTATCCAGTAGAGTTGTATTTTAATCAGAATTTTCTTAACTAAGGAATGCACACAATTAACAAAGAAAATCATCCGAGTGCACTTGATCATTTGTCTCATAACAGTTGTTGACTAAGCTTTGGATACACCTCCTTTTAATCGTGTTTTCTTCTTTAAGCTCTTGTTTTGAACTCTAGCACTCTTCTTTTAAAAAGGAACTGACATCCTCCCTTTTTCCTGTTTTACGGGTCATTTTGCCCGTGATTAAATGTTGGTTGATAACATTAACATAAAAAACATGGACTGGCTTTATGTATCTGTTGGAAATCAATGTTTATTCAGGACGGCTCTGAATAACTTTAGAAGAAAAGTACAAACTTCCAAAGAGGGCATTGTGAGTGTGGGTTACTGCAGGAACCGTTATTCCAACATCAAGGCTCATGTCATACTTGTTTTTGAAGTGAAACAAACATTTACATATGAATAATTGATTTTATCGGTATTATTTTGGGGGGGAAGGAATAGGGAAATACGCATGCTTTGGGTTCTTCAAAGACATACCTAATGCATAAGTAATGCTTTCCACTTTCAAGTGTAAAGTCCCACTTTTGCCTCAGGTATTTCATTTCTCTGTGTTTGCATCTCCCTCTCCTTTCTCCGCAAACACAAATCAGAATGAAATGAGGAGAGGAAAGACATGGGAACGCACATCAAAGACATGATCATATGACACATTAAGAATCAAATAGAACTGAGGCACTTCTCCTCATTAGGCTTTCTGTTGTTGGCAGCTTAGTCTCCGCAGCCATGAGTCCAACACAGCACTACCAGACACCAACGTGTTGCTGCTCTCAGGTCATGTAGAGTTATTCCACTGCAATTACAACATGTGATTACGCAGAAGCTGTCCACTCTTTTGTTGGCCCTAGAGCAGGTTAGCAGGTATGGGGCCATATTGGCGGAAATGCAATTCTGTCGAGGAGATTAGATTCTGGCTGCTTGACCCCTGCGGCAAAGCTTAGCTCTCGGCGTTGCACATCTGTTTGGACATTAATTGGCTCCGGTGGTTCAGGAATAGTTCTCAGAGCGGAGCATGGCTGAGGAAAATACATAATGATAATAAATAGAGAGTGGTCTTTTCCTAATCGATGTTATCCCTAAGGCCAAAGTCAGAGGTACAGGAAGCAATCAAGAAAACAATGGCAGGTACAAGAGTGATTTTGTGGGACGGCAGCTTTGCAGATGGGGTGGATTAGAGAGAGCAGGGCCATCTGCGCCCCGTGCTGGTGACGGAAGCATCAAATCTGTGAAGTGCACATACCCAAACAAGCCTTTTTCGGCAGGAAGGTCTCATAATAGGGATGTCCCGGTCACCTTTTTTTGCTCCCGATCCGATTCCGATCATTTGATTTTGACAATCTGCCGATACAGATTTTTCCCGATCCGATCTTTATGCAATGCATTAAGAGAAAAAAAAGGTAACAGATAACGGCTGGTCATCCAACGCGATGAATTCAGCTATCTTGGCTGTTATTCTTTTGGCCTTTTCACTGTTCTGGGGCAGTTTCTCTTTCCTTTTAAAAGTCTCTGAAAGTGTCGGTTGTTTCAGTGCCGTTACCTGAGTGGCCGCTGTGTACTCCTCATGTTGTTGTTGGTGTTTGTTTCTCAGGTGGCGTATTAGATTGGTCGTGTTGAACGTAGCTCTGTTCTTTCCACCACGCGGAACCTCCGCCTTCAAACATTGCATCTGGCTGTTACACTGCCTTCGCTTTCAATTTTATAATACTTCCAAACTCCTGACATTTTCTCTGTCCTGACTCCCGAGTCACCAGCTGAACGTAGCCTTTCGTTAGCTTACTGCTACTATTAGACACTGCGCCCACTCTGTTGCCAGATTTGAGAGAAATAAGCAACCAGGTCTATGAAAACAAGCCCAAAAGAAGCAACACATACATGATGTTGTGTCATTTTAAACCAAAACTAAGGCCTCAGGATGACTTTAAGACGTGAACATGGTCATTTTTGTTTTGTAACATTAAATAAAATAAAAAAATGTTATAAAAAAAAAAAAATTCCCGATCCCCGATTTTTTTCTCCCGATTCTGATCTTTTGAAAATCACGTGATCGGCTCCGATCCCCGATCACGTGATCGGATCGGGACATCTCTATCTCATAATGTATGAGCTTAGATACTGTACGCATATGGCACTTTAGAGTTTTTCCAACAAGAAGGCTCTCTTGTCTTCCTGCTGCTTTCAATCTCCCTTTTCACATCTGCAGGTTTCCTTTTGAAGAACAAATTCTTAACAGAATAATGATGTATGAAGTTATTTTTAACACTGGTATAATTGCAGGGTTGAACCAATGGAAGCACTTCTGATTTATTACCCGAGGTTCCTTAGATTGCTAATGGTAGGGGGCCAATTATGTGCTTACAAATTGTTAAAAGGGCCCTTAACAAATCTGTTGGTCTCATTGAAGTAGCCAAGCTCAAAGAAACGCGTTTACTGGATAATCATAGAAGCTATATTTCTGCTTTTACTCAACGTAACACAATTGAAAAAGGACCTAGAAAATACTGTAGGTAACCATGTAAAAGGCAAAGACAAACAGCATGTTATATTAAGTGTAGATACGGAAGGAAGCTTGCTTTTGTGGGTATTAATGCACCTTACACCTTAGTATATTTGTATCCAGTTTCACCACTCATAGAGAAGCCATATTGTCTGTGTCTGAAATAATTATTGGTCCAATCGGATTACGAAGAGATCAGATCAAATACTTCAGAAGCACCGAAAGGCCTACAGATACTTTAAGGATGTTCGTATAACATCTATTTTACATAGCCTTTTCCAAATAGGCCTTAGCCTTATCAAGCGTAGGTTCTATATTTGTGTCTACCACACTTCCACTACCTCTCTAGTGTCAATATATATGAAGGGCCCTGTGATTCGGATCCACTCCAAAATGTAACGTGTTGTTCCTTGGCCCTTACTACATCCTCCCACCATGTTACATTAAAATCCTTCCTGTCCATTATCTATAATCCACCAGACATACAAACAAACATAACTGAAAACATAACCTTGTTGGTGGAGGTCAAACATAATATATCTTTATCTGACCATAATGGCTATACATGCCAACACAATTGTCTACCTGTTTTTGTTTCCCCTAAAAGAAGCTGTGGTGGGACGATAACACAGAGAGGGATTTTGTAGATTGCTTAGTTGCTTAGATTATAATGTATTGTTGTTGATTTTGGCCCTCATGTGTTACATTGAAATGGCACAAGTAAGAAATCAGTTCTTGGAAATTATGGACAAGAGGAATAATTACAGCTATATTATATAAATAATCAATATTTTGTGATATATGAGTATCAAACAAATATGTCTTTATTTAGTCTGTACAATATGATTTTGTGTAGGCCTGAATATCCCTGCAGCTTCGCAATACAATCAAAACAGTATTCTCACATGCGCTTCCTGCTATTTCAATATTACACTAGTCGATTGCAATTTTGATAACATTTCGATTAATTGTGCAGCCCTCTATGCTAGATAATCAATAAAGGGTCCCCACAAGCATACTAAGACATGTTGCTGTGTGCACATCTTTAGAAAGAATATTGGATGAATGTTGTTGATTGGACAGTGTGTGTCAACACTGAGCACCTGCATTGACTTCTGTCACTTCAGGATTGGCTTCGGTCCTCTGAGAGTGAGCTGAGATCCACTCGGTCGATTATTGAGCTTACCGTGTGAAGCGCACATCCTGCCAACACGAGCACTCGGGCTGAATTTATGTGAGCCCTGCGTCTCTGTGACAGTAGCCGAAAAGTCCTGTCCTTCTTCGTCAATCACTTTCTCCTACTTTATTGATGACATTTTGGTCCTCAGACCTTTAGGTAAAAATGATAAAATATGACACTTTATACACTTCCACAGTTTTATTGATGCTTTAACTCACATGGGAATGTTTGACTCGGGAGCTTCACAAACCTGTAGTCCCCGGCAACAAGCCAACCGCTTCACTGCTGCACAAACCACACTTCAGCACCATGGACAGATCCTTGAAACTGAGATTCTGCCTTTTTATCGACCTATTTTTAGATCTATAACAGCATTTTAATCAATATAACAGAAAATACATTATTCACACATCACAAGATTTTCAAGCCTTGTTTTAAGTAAACCTATTTAATTACCGATTCATTAAAAACATCGTCTGACCTCATTCATCAGGAGCTCAAAGCCAGGACTGTTACATGTATTGTTTGTTTACTTTACTAATTGGAGATGAATTGATCAGTAGGGGATCGGCATAACATTTATCATTGATTTATTGATCATTCAATCATTTATTTTAAGGTTCCAGCTTCACAAATGTGCAGTTTTCCTTGTAAAAAACTGAAGTTGATTCAATAAAAGGCATTTGATGACCTCACCTTATCTGTTTTCTAGATGAATAGATACACCCCAAAACATTACAGATTGATTGATAATGAAACAATCATTTGTTGCATTAAGAGCTGAAGTCATGTTCATCCTATCATAATGTGGTCTAATGGGTTTCAAACTACAGTCCCCTGGGTCTCTCTGACCTGTGATCACCCTGCTGGACCCTTAATAGGCTGTGTTATGACACTCAGAAATAGTCTTGTTGGAACATTCAACATCATTAAACTGAAGTTAAGAGCTGCTCTGCTCAGGACACCGTACAGGCTTGTTTATTAAAATACCTCTCTGCTCTCGGTCAGACAAATGTGTCTCCGGAGAGCCCCGGAATTATGCTCGCTTTATCCATATTCAAGGTCTGTTTGTTGTACAATTATGCTAGACCGTTTAAACAAATTGACTTTTGTTGTAAAATGCAATTCGTGAACAGCAACCTCGCTTGAGGAGAATGAATGTTTTTGGAAAATCATTGAAAAATAAAGCTGAAACTGCTGAGGGTTCATGAATACACATATTTATTTTCTTTCTGGTGCTCTCTCTACATGCAACAGATTAAAGGCATTTGAAAATCAAATAAGGATTTACATTGGATAACAGAATTACACTTTTTAAATTCACTTTCGGGCACCACATTGGAATAGCGATAATAATAGCCAATTCATCGATTTAAGATAAGATAAGATAAGATAAGATGGTACTTTATTGATCCCAATTTGGGAAATTGTTTTTGTTGCAGCAGCATAAAAGACAAGGCATTTTACAATAAAATAAAACTAGAAATAAACAAGAATAGAAATAAAATAAAATAAAATAGAAAATATACATGTTGAAATAGAAAATATACATGTTGAATTTGACAAGATATTATATATACATATACATAAATATATGACATGGAATATTAAATATTAAATATTGAACAGATTATATATGTGTAAAATGTACAACGTGGTTTTATTACAAGAGAAACTATGGAGCAGAGTTCTCTTCCAGCCAGAGGTGATTTATTGTACAGAGTTATTGCAGTGGGCAGGAATGTTTTCCAGTATCTGTCCTTGTGACAGGGGAGCTGCAGCAGTCTGTTGGAGAAGGAGCTCCGCTGACTGTCCAGCTGTAGGTGGAGAGGATGGGTGGGGTTATCCATGATGGACAACAGCCTGTTCAGTGTCCTCCTCTCCACCACAGCTTCAAAGGAGTCCAGCTTGATGCCGATGACAGACCCAGCTTTCCTGATCAGTTTATTGATCCTGCTGGTGCCACCGGCTCTTATGCTGCCCCCCCCAGCGTACCGCAGCAAAGAAGAGTGCACTAGCCACAACAGACTGGTAGAAGATCTCCAGCATCTTGCTGCACACGTGGAAGGATCTCAGCTTCCTCAGAAAAAAAAAACCCTCACCCGTCTCATGATTACATTAATAACTACAACCAAAGCATATCAATGGCTATTATACAGTATGCATACTATTAAGACATACTACTTCTAAACATGGCGTCTTGAACTTTGCTCATATCTGCTGCGTAAAGAATTGTGGGTCAAAATAACCAGGAAAGCATGCTGGGTGCATAACTGCAAAATGCGACAGGATGCTGTTATTTTTGACATACTACATTTGTCATATATTGGAATACCTAATATTTATTTGACATACAAAAAATACATGTACATCAACTTAAATGTAGCCGTGTTGTACTGCCTGCTCTGGTCATTCTGTCAGTTGTATATGAGCCGGCTGACTGATACAGTTTATGCTGTGCGTTGTTCAGATGGTGTTGGTTAGAGAAAACCAACTCTTCTTTTGTAGCTCGGCAGCTACTTCTTTGCTCCTGCTGCTTGTTGTCTTTCTGTCATTCTGTCTCTCTTTGTCAGTGCCGTGGCGCTACCCAGCTATCTTAGGCTGATTCTTGTGTCTCTGCTGAAGGAAAGGCTCGCTGCATTTGCTCCGAACAGTCATGGTGGAGTTCAGAGATCCATCAGGTAAGATGGAAAAGAAAGAAGAGGCAAGCAACAAGGGATCTGTGGTTTTGTTAAAGGTCCCATGTCATGGCCATTTCCACTGATCATATTTCCATTGTTGAGGTCTACTAGAATAGATTTAAATTGTGCAATTTTCCAAAATCACATTGGTTTCTCATACAGCATCTCTGTAAAGTATGTGTATTCACTCTTTGTCCTAAATGGCTTGTTGGAGCTCCTGCCCCCCCCCCTCCCTGTGAGCCAAGTGTGCTCTGATTGGTCAGGACGTTGGGAGGCTCGTTGCTGCTGCTGCGAGCTGCTGCGAGCTGCTGGGAGGAACGGACAGGTTTCCGGGTCGGCGATACAGCGAGAACAAGCGAAACTCATCCTGAGCACACACAAACACTCACAGCCGAAGTAAAAACAATAAGTGTGGCTTGATATTGAGTAAGAAAAAGGTTTATAACGCTGTGAGAATGGGTCTGCGGAGAGCATTTCTCCGCGATCCCAACTCGTCTATTACCAGCGTTCAGGGAGCTCTATGCAAGTCAATGGGACTCCCTGTTAGTTAGCCAAGGGATCCTGGTGTGTGAGGTGCTCCGCGGATTGGTCCATTTGGGCCAATCCGGTCATTTGTTGTTGATTTGGGTGTTCACACGTCACAGAACCCAGGAAGAAAACAATGGAAAAAGAGAAATCTCCAACGAGGCGTTCTGGGGCAGCATAGACAGGTCTTTTCTGTGTTAGAGTTTTACTCGCTACAGGGTGTACTTTGAGGGTTTGTGACTCTGCAGACCGTTTACATGCAGCAAAACCTTCATAACACACAAGGGGACGGGTAATAACCGGAAAAGCATCACATGGGCCCTTTAACCCGGTCTGGGCGTACCCGAGGGGACATAAAGTTACTCTAGCAGGAAATGATTGCAAGAGGAGTTTAACTAATGATTTACATTTCCCAGTAAATGTTCAGTCTAGCTCACTCGATGAATGAATTCATCCGCGGAGCTCCACTTGTAGCAACATCTCCTTGTCACTGACCTGCAAGACACACACAAGTCATCCAGTCTATAATTAAATCAATCGGACAAAAGAAGTATGCACACGTGGTCAGAATTGAAGGTTAAAAGACGGTATGGCTTATTGAATGTATTACCAGGAAGCAGAGAACAGTCACTTGTCTTATGGCATGCCTGCTTGTCATTTCTCACGGAGTGCATGGTTTAAATTAATCGATTCAGGGCTTTGCGTTAAACAGGACAGAAAATAGTTGCAATGCATCATGCATTTTTTAACTGGTGCACGGTCCAGCAGCCTGTATGGAATAGTAGAAATAGCATATTAATAGCAGTGAAGAGCAAAGGATATCCCAAATCACAGAGTTCTTTAATAATTCCTTCCATTTAATTGTGATGCCGTTAGCTGGAGAACAATGCTTTGTGGTAGTTGTGAGACAATGTGAAAGCAGAAGTGTCAGGAGCAGTCTAAGACGTCTCGGGTGATGACCCTCGACGAGTCTTCCAGCTACAGGCCTAATGAGGCCTGGTTCACTGGTGTCTTATCCTTATTACTTTTGGTTATAATGAGGGTCAGGCTGTTAGGCCATTCAGCTCTGATCACACTTATTAGGAGTCAAGAGAGGGAGAGAAGGGAAAACAGAGTTAGTTCACAGAAAAAGAGCCTCTTTATTCTGCTGCTTATGGTTGGATTTGTTGTCTGGATATAGGATACCCTGAATGCATCTTGTGGATTCTGTTTGATTTTGTTTTGTATCACCAATTAACAGAGCGAAGCATCTGATACACGAGAAGCCTCTCATAATTACGCTGATGTCTGTTGTTTATTTCCAGCTCACACTCTCTTACCCTACAGCGTCAACTTGGAATGGATACAAGAAGGAAGAGTAAGAAACAGAGATGTGTTGATTAAAGGTCATATGTAGTCGCTTAAATATAAAAAACACATACAAAGTCATTACATTTCGGTGCTTAACACAATATGTCACCCCACTCCACTGCAGAGGTCGTTCCGTTCATTGGGAATGAATGGGGCCAAATCACTAATGAGTATAACGTATGAGTATGAGAGAATCTTACAGAGATAGAACAAATGAGAAAAGCAGGAATGGAAGCAAACCAGCTCATGAAAACGAGAAGAAAATCTATAAGAAAATAATGATAGAATGACCTTGGGAGTTGACTTTCGAAGGTTCTCCATCATCAGGCGTTGTGCATTCAAACATCTGAACGTGCATTAGCCCTGCATCATCTCATACTCTCCGCCCACACGTCCCCAGCCCCTCTCTGAAAGCTTTTATCAACGCCACCTGATCCTGAGGAAGGTGAAGTAGTAGTAGTAGTAGTAGCAGCAGCAGCAGCGGAGAGGGACTTTGTGGTTTTGGAAGGAAGAGGGGACACATGCCGTCATCTTAAAACCTGAGATCAAAACAAACTCCTCTTCCTCTGTATGCTACACACACATGGATTATGTTACACTCTGGAATGCTGGTGCAAGTCAAAAAGAGACATTTTAAGTTGAATTGGACAACAACTCAATAGCCCATTTGAGCAATATCTTCAAATGACCGGCCTACCAAGAGCCTGAGGAGGGACGTGCACTTGAGACAGGTGATGAAGAAGAGGATAGAGGGAAAATGCAGAAGCTGCTTCACTTTTAAATGACAAAAGCCATCTTAAGTACACACAGCGGCACACTTGACTGGAGAGTAGTTCTGCTTCGTGGTTTGGCAGCCGGGTGCCTCACTGACGTGTGGAGGTGGAATATAGCACAGGGGGGATTTACAGTATGGTAGACTGGATCTTTTTTTCATGATGCCTTAAGTGCACTCTAATTACAACATATAAATAGGCTAAATGTCTCATGAACCACTAAAATAACTACTTTCTTTCATCAAGTCATTCTTTCGGCCACCTTCTGGTAGCGGTAAAAGACAAGGCACATTTATTTTTATAGCACACGAGGCATTCAAAGTGTTTTACAAAAAGGTAAAACATTAAGAGCATTACAATATAGTGCAACAGAATCACATTGTAAAAGTGCCATTTAAAAACAAAGAAAAAATCAAATAGGATAATACAGGTATAAAATACAATAACTAAAATGACAGTGCAAGTAATGAATAGATATTAGATTGAATCTAAAGCTGAAGCAAAAAGAAAAGTCTTCAGACTGGATATAAAAGCATTACGAGTTGCAGCGGACCTGCTGGTTTCTGGTAGTGTTTCCATATATTTGGAGCATAATAACTGAACGCTATGTTTAGTTTTGATCTGGGGACAGAAAGCAGACCCGTCCCAGGCGACCTGATACTTTTCGTGGTTCATAATGTACTGTATTTTGGCCCCGAACCATTCTCCTCTCTCTCAATTGTAAGTCAATTCTCTGACAGACAGGAAGCCTGTGTAAAGACCTCAAAACTAGAATGATGTGATCCACCTTTTAAAAGGTTTACTGTACAACTGATCACTTAATAAAGTTTATTTACACATTGAGCAAGTTAATTGCTAAATTAATTTTCTTTTTGGACGTGTGCTCCTTGCCTCCTGATGGCAGGGGAAGTCCAGCGTTCACTCTCCCTCTTGTTGTTTTGCTCCCCGCCAACTCCTGAGGGAAATATCTGGCTCTTTATCTGCTAAACGCTCCACTGTGTTCACCAGTTGCCAACTGTCTGCCTGCTGTTCGTGTTACTGAAGTGTACAGTGGCTTTTTTTAGTTTGTTTATTCCTCTTCACCTGCTCCATGATTTTAGAAAGATCAATGAAAAGGCAATTTGTGCAAGGCCAAACACTGTCTATACTACAGTATACAGCTGTGACCATATATGTGAAGTAATGCAAAATGTATTCCGAAAAAAAAGAAATAGCATTTTGTGTCTCCTCTGTAAATTCCTGTTATAAGTGGTCTTCCTTTTCAGCAGAATTTAATTGAAATTTGCTTTCAGGCGATACAGCTATCCAAATTCCACTCCAGTGCAGAATTTTAAAGTGGTATAGATACTGATCTGATTTATTTATACATACTTCTCTTTGTATATTTCATTTCTTTGTTGCTAACCTTTTTCCTTTATCTTTATTCACTGAAATGAACATACTACCTGTACATTGTAAATAAAAATCTCCACCGTGGAAGAATCTACAAAATGTGAATAGCTCGGTCTGGTGCTTGTGTTGTCTCTGATGACTGTATTTTGTGACCCGTGGGCATGCCTTATTGATTGAGTTCCATTAGTGACTCATAGGTGTTGTGAGTACTTGAGTGACGAAAGGGGGTTTTATTAGTTCATCTAAACCTGGAGATTCCTGAGCAGCCATCACCGTAGGTTCTGGAGAGAGGCAGTATGTTAAGTGTTGACTAACAAAAGAAAAGGAGAGGAGAAGAGGGAGCGGCTGGCCTGAGATGAGAGTGAATCATGGAGAGGAGGTGCAGTCGTAGCCTGGGGCCAGCGCATCCTGATGTCTCCTCCTTTTAAAGCAGGGAAATGAAATGGAAGACGTGATGGTGGGAAGATGCCACTCGGCAGGTGCGGCCCCTGCCATCTCCTTATCACCAGCAGCAGCCTTTGGCTGGAGGGCCCCACACAGATGAGAACTGAGGTGGTGCGGGGACCACAGGGTGTCCAAAGCCAAGCAGGCTCTGGGTATGAATGATGCATGACGGGACTGAGCTAACTCAATTCAAAACAGCCTCACACTGCTGCAAATCAAAGTCCTGTAAGGTCAAAAGTTTTACGCTAGCTAGTCTCAGCCGGCGTATGGCCAGTGTTTCAGGGAGGTCGAAGGTTAATTGCCTTCCCAGCAGTCTCTTGGGTGGACTGTTGTGAGCTCTAGCTGAGTTGTATTTCACAAAGGCTGTACAGTAATTCTCTCCCCTCTCTCTCTCTCTCTTGGTCTCTGCATTGCAGACCATACCGGTGTGGGAGGATATTACCACTGGCGTTGCAATGGTGAGGTGACCAATTTCAAAACACATCTGTTCAATTATACCGGAGAACCGCGAGATAATTAACTCTCTTCCCTCTGGCTTCTGCTGAATTACTATTGATTGCAGCAACTTAGGAAGCAGCCTCAGCTCTCCTCCACAGGATTGTGTATGCAGAGAGATTATAAAGTCATAAACTCGCCGCTGTGTGTTTTTCAGCTTCAATTCATCGACAGACTTTAAAAGCTTAGTATGAACAGAAAACTATTCAAACACAATTTTATAATGATGTGGTGGAGCTTTACGAAACAATGAATGGGCGATGTTTGAATGGATAGATGCATTCAATCTGGTAATTACAAAAAACAAAGAAACGGTACCTTACATCTAGCTGTACACATGAGAAACCTGAACAAAGAAACCAAATGTTATGTAGAAGCAGCATGAAAGCCATTGCCTTTTGTGGTGAGAGAAATGCTTTTCCTCTGGACCAGTTGCCATAGCAGCCTGCCTTCAATGAGTCTAATAATAATGGCTGATAAGTTTGAAATGCGGTGCCGATTCATATTGTCGAGGAAAGTGCAGTGAACAGATTGGTCGTAGATGGAGGGTCGGGGCCTGGTGGAGCTTTCAAAGACGGAGCCTGAACACGAGAGCCATCACACAAAGCACATTGTAATGCTTCAAATCATGCAGAGTCATTTAACAGGCTCTACTTTTACTGTGGAGCCTTTTAAGCTACCG
The DNA here is from genome assembly GCF_902827165.1 of Trematomus bernacchii. Taxonomy (NCBI): domain Eukaryota; kingdom Metazoa; phylum Chordata; class Actinopteri; order Perciformes; family Nototheniidae; genus Trematomus; species Trematomus bernacchii. The sequence goes on along the minus strand of NW_022988098.1, from coordinate 3,360,192 downwards.
AAGGTTTGATTTGGTCATCGATGTGTCCCCTTCAGCGGCAGCACAGGAAATTCTTTACTGTAACTATTAAAAAAAAGTCCTTTTTACATTCTTTACTGACATTTGTATGGCATTAATGAACGACTGGAGCCCAGATGAGCAGTAAAATAAATGCTGTCATTACAAAATGCAATGACAAAGTTCAAACTTAAAGTCGATGAAGAAAAGGAGGGTTCATTCAAGAACTCGAACCTACCACTCCATACAGTGAAAGCTGCCAGATAGAGATGGAGGTCTTCATGCCCCACTACTGCTCTCCATACTCGGCTCCACAGAAAATCAATTTGCACCCTTTGGAATTAACTGTGTCCAATTCCCACGGATATGTTTATTTCATTCACTCCAAATGAGATTATGGACCAACAGAGTGACCCTGAAAATATCCATAGCAAATCCATTTGTGGAAGCATGGCGGAGTCTGTGTGTTCCATATAAGGTTGGGAATATAATCTTTCTATTTACTGTATTTCACTGTGTAACAATTTCAATGAAAAGGAAGGGGAACGCTTTAAGATTACTAGTTCATACATCACATAATCCCCTGTCTTTATGATATCTCTTTTTGTAGTTAAGCTTGTTCTTATTCTACTGGATGCAAGCAATGCATCATGGGATGTATCTGCACAATATCTTGTTTCTGCATTCACATTGCGATGAATTCTTGCACAATAGGCACATCGACGGTGATTGGAAATACACTTTTTTGCTTATTGATACAAAAACTCAGACAGTTTAGATTTTCCATGATTCATCCAGTGTTTCCATAAATCATCTCAAATCTAGGTTTCATAACAAACCCTATGTTCGGACTTTAAGGACATCATTTAACATTGTTTGTGCTTAATTACTAGCATTTCACGTATGTGCCTTTTCTGTGATATAACACAGTAACAGTTGGACAGTATCAGTGTTACTATGGAAACATAGGATGTTGAGGGTAAAGTTTTTAGCAAGTAAATAAAGGAGTCCCACCTTTTGTAGTCATAGAAGTTGTTTGACTCTTTTCTCACAACTTCTACATATATTGGGGTGATCTCAGCCGTTGCAGTAAACATGTCCTAGGGCAAGATACTTAACCCCAAGTGGCTCTCAAAGTCCATTTACCATATATATATTTATAAACTGCCCGCAGAATCAACACTTTGGGTCAGTAGTGTCCCCTCTAGGTCAGTCTGGAAAGGCCAGGGGTGACGGGGGCTCACAGGACCTCGACACCTCTCTAGGCTGTGTACTGTACTTGAACGCTCTGAGCCCTCTCTCCCTTGGGTGGAGGGACAGGTTGGACTATACTTGTTGTGGGTGTGCTGCTGCGGTGATGTCGGCATCCTAACAAATCTGGCTTTCAACATTGTTTTTCTCAATGTTTAGTAACTCTTTAGCTAATTCCCATCGACATAAAGGAAATACACATGAGTATTCAAACGGTATACTTTATACATATTTTTGACATTAGACTGTCCTTTTGAATGTTAGGAACCATTCAGTAGGTCTTAGGTCACATACCGTATCTGTTTTGTGTAAGGTAATTCTCACCAATATAGTCACATAAGACATAAGATAAAAATCAAACAAGTACACATTTAATGGAACAAATAGAAAGTAATGAACTCGCTGCCAGATGACTGTAAGTAGTAAGTAGAGTATTACATGTTATTTGTACACCTTTTTATAGTAGGCAAGGCAAGGCAAGGCAAGTTTATTTATATAGCACCTTTCAACACAAGGCAATTCAAAGTGCTTTACAAAAATGGAAGACATTAAGAAAATGGCATTTAAAATCAGTCATTAAAAAGAAAAGATAATAAAATAAACATTAAAAGAAAAAATACATGGATAAAAGTTACAGTGCAGTTTAAGATGTGAATAGTTCAATTAAAAGCAGCGGCAAAAAGAAAAGTCTGGATTTAAAAGTAGTCAGAGTTGCAGCGGACCTGCAGGTTTCTGGGAGTTTGTTCCAGATATTTGGAGCATAATAACTGAACGCTGCTTCTCCGTGTTTAGTTCTGACTCTGGGGGCAGAAAGCTGACCAGTCCCTGAAGACCTGAGAGTTCTGGATGGTTCATAATTTAGCAGTAGGTCAGAAATGTATTTTGGGCCTAAACCATTCAAAGCTTTATAAACCAGCAGCAATATTTTGAAATCTATTCTTTGACACACAGGAAGCCAGTGTAAGGACTTCAGAACAGGAGTGATGTGATCCACTTTCTTAGTGTTAGTGAGGACTCGAGCAGCAGCGTTCTGAATCAGCTGCAGCTTTCTAATAGATCTTTTAGTGAGACCTGTAAAGACACCATTGCAGTAGTCGAGTCTACTGAAGATAAAAGCATGGACAAGTTTTTCAAAATCCTGCTGTGACATTAGTCTTTTCATTTCATTTCATTTCATTTCATTTCAATTCAAAACCTTTATTTATCCAGGTTATATCCCATTGAGATCATTGATCTCTTTTTCAAGGGAGACCTGCTCAAGTAGGTTCCACTTGAAACATTAAAAACATAACAGAGCAACAAAAGGACATCATACAGTAGCATTACAGGGATTACAATTTACATAACTATCCACATGCACAGGTACCAACAGCTTCCGATTCAGTAGCATCCAACCGAGCTTTAAAAACATTTAGTGGCACCAGATTGCTCAGTTTCCATTTCAATTGCAGACTATTCCAGGACAGTGGAGCTGCGCATCTAAATGCTATCTTCCCTAAGACAGTCCTAGCAGTTGGCACATTTAATAAAACCACAGCATGCGATCTCAGGCAGTAGCCACTTACAATTCGCCGTGAGATCAGGGAGCAGATGTAGGATGGAAGTTTCCCTAACATGGCTTTATATATAAAAATGTACCAGTGACTGAGCCTCCGTACAGTTAGCGAAGGCAAACCAGCCCTTGCATACAGGGTACAGTGATGAGTTAATGCTTTACAGTTTGTCACAAATCTCAGTGCACTGTGATACGCAGCATCTAACTTGACCAGGTAATTAGCAGGTGCATTCATATAAATCAAATCACCATAGTCCAGCACAGGTAAAAAGGTCACAGAGACTAGCCTTTTTCTGGCCTCGAGCGAGAAACAGGACTTGTTCCTGTAGAAGAAACCTAGCCTAACCCTTAGTTTTTTTAATCCTGGATATATTCTTTAGGTGATAGTAGGCTGATTTAGTAACTGTTTTAATGTGACTGTTGAAACTCAGGTCAGAGTCCATGACTACACCTAGATTTCTGGCTTTATCTGTTGTTTTGAACATTGCAGACTGAAGCTCAGCGCTAACTTTTATACGTTCTGCCTTGGCTCCAAAAACCATTACCTCAGTTTGATCTTTGTTTAATTGGAGAAAGTTCTGACACATCCAGTCATTGATTTGTTCAATGCACTTACTCAGTGTTTGAATTGGAGCATAATCTCCTGGTGAAATTGTTACGTACATTTGTGTGTCATCCGCATAGCTATGGTAACTTATTTTGTTGTTTTTCATTATCTGAGCCAGTGGTAGCATGTAGACGTTAAAGAGAAGAGGCATACATAGTAACAGTATTCGGTAGTGAAAAAAAGTAGTAGTTGCAGCCAGTAATATCATTGTTCCATAGTATATATTGCACCACCACAGTGATATTGTAGTGTGTGTTGTTGTGCGAGTGGTGGTCTGACTGGAGTTCTCTGGTATACAGTATCAAGGAGATAGAAAGTTTGAAACGGTGATGATACAATGTCTTTCATAGATTGTTTTGACTAAGATTAGTAGAGTCACTGATATGACTCCTCTTCAGATAGAGAAGCTTACTACCTTAAGATAAATAGGGATGGACAATGGCTGAGCTACAGAATAGCTGGTGACCTAGAATGTGAATGCACACTTGTATTAGCTTGTATTACTCATCTTCTGTTTCTCCTTGGCCAAGCCTCTCAATTCAAACCTTCAGTTTGTGAGACATCAGATCCAGTGTTCCAGCATCTTCATTGTATTTGCATCTGTTTGCAACATTGTTTTTGTTAACACTGTCCTTCTGAGGCCTCAATGTAGCTTTCAACTGCATGTACTGCTTTTAACCCTGAATACATACAACATGTTGGTTCAGTGGCTGCATTCAGCACGGTTCAAGGTCTCTATTGGGTTTCAATAGGGTATTGATATCAGGTCAACCTTGTTTGTCTAAATCCGATATTATCAATTCTGGTGGTTAGGGGCTGATTTAAATAATTAACCACTTTTGCACTGAATAATGTACACTAGAAGCAACTAAATCCTTACAACCACACACATACAACTTATGAACATACGGTGACTTATACCTGCACCGATTGTCATGTTGGATGCACAATGAGACCTTACAATTCTAACTTTAATATGTTAGTAGGCTGTTATCATTTAATGACTGGCAGGCTGAATGAGGGTGACTGTGCCTCTGCTATTCAGAGACATCTCCCACTATACCAGGAGCAGTGCACTGTTCATTGTCAAGCCCTTAGCCTTATTCTCATTTAGTTGTACATGCTGATCATATAAGTATGCATTTTATTTACGTTAATTTGAAACACTTCAAATCAAAAAGAAATCAGAAGCTGCTTGTCTCTGATTTCCCCCGCAGTGTGTTACATAAACAATCAACGAAATAATCAGTCAACACCTCTAGTGTCAACAGAGAGGCAAATATTTTACTCTGCAGATGAATCTCTTTCCAATTACAAAGTTACATCGGCTGTATGGAAACTCAACAGATGCCAGTGGAGCTGCAGCTTGAGAAGATTACAGTCCCAACTGCCTCAGAGAACCAGAACAGGGCCAAGGATCAATTCCTACTTCATTGGACACCAATTTAAAGTCACTCAGAGTGATTCAGTTGGCTGCAGGGCAGGTCCAGGGGCCCTTGTAATGAGATTCATACTCTTCTCCCTATCTTAAGCCAGCACGGACATCCTGGATACATTTACCCTCCACTCTCACTCACACATCTCATTTGTCACTGCATCGCCACATGGATGGTGTGTTTATTTCCACACATTTAGAGGAGTTTAAGCGTAGGTAGGTGGTGAGAAATGACACAGTAATTGCTCCTATTGTGTTTTTTGAGGCTTTATGATTAAAACAGTGTCGTAGAATACAATCGGTACGTCTGAGCCAGATCTGTGTTTAGGGTTATTTTAATTAACCAACTGTAAATGCGAAATTAATTTAGTTTGCATTGAACATTTTTGGAACAAAATATTTCTAGTATAGGTGATATATTTCAGATTTTTAAGTAATCCTACAGTATACACATTCAACCTTTTGTGTAATCGAATGGATTTAGGATCTATTTACAAATAGAGGAGGGATCCCTCTCCCAGGACGGACAGACGTGCAATAGATACCGTGTGTAAATTAAGAAGATAATACATTTAAAACATGGGTAGATGCTTGAAAATGCATGTGTCTATAATAATAATAATAATAATAATAAGATGAATCCACGAGGATGTCAACAATCCCGTGGGAGCCATCAGAGAAGTAGTATGATGAGAGTCAGGCAGGACCACAGTGACAGGTTCAGCCACGACTCAGGATCCCGGCGACAGACACCACAAAGACATTTGGGGGAAGCTGGGTTATTCGGAATATCAGAGTACTTAGTTACAGACAGAGAGAAGGAAGAAGTAAGGTCCCCCCCGACAGTCTAAGCCAGCCTATAGCAGCAAAACTAGGGGCTGAATCTAATCAGCCCTAACTATAAGCTTTATCAAAATGGAAGGTCTTAAGCTGACTTTTAAAACGATAGGGTGTCTGCCGCCCGAACACAAACTGGAAGCTGATTCCACCGAAGTGGAGCTTGTAATGTGACCCAGTTACTCCATCTCTTATCCTAAAGAAGAGGTCTGTTCTCCTCGGATGCATTGAAAAGTGATTTTCTATAGTCCTAAAACATGCACACTCAATCCACAGACCAAAATAGTTCTTGTGAAAGCAGACTTGAAAGAAAATAATTAGTTGGTAAACTTGTGAAGGTGACTCGTTTGATGCAGAATGCACGGTGTATGTGAAACCCACAGATTTGGAAAACATCCTTCATGCAGTTTTTGGATGATGTCAAATGTTTGGAATTGCTTGTGCATGTCAGTGTGTGCGAGTGTGTGTATGATTACTGAGACCTGCTGAGAGCACCCCAGTGCACCCAGAGGGGTGGCAGGGGACAGATGGCAGGAAGGGACGAGAGTGGAAGCTGCCAAGCAGCATTAGTCACACCCATTACTCACAGGCTGCGCGCTGGCAGACAACAAGTGACTGAGACCCTGACGTCTACATAGCAGGAAATTCTCATTAACAATTTGCTCAGGAAGGAACAATGGGGGAGCAATTAGAGACGAGCAAAGAGGCATTAGAGAGAGGAAGGATGAGGAGAGAAACCTCCTCTCTGCTGTCACTGGATCATCATCATCATCCTCATCATCACCGCCATCATCACTTCTAGGCATGATGACACATCAGTTTGCTTTCCCTGAGTCTTTCTGCGTAAAATAAGTGAAAGCATGTCGACTGGCTGTGCAGAGATCACTAATGTGTGGACGGCTTGAGTAAGAGCAGCAACGATTAGTATGCCAACTGAAAGTTCATTGCAAACTTTTGATTGTCGTCTTTGGTCCATACTTTACTTTGTGGAAACACCAAGGAAACTTCGTTCTCATATAGTATAAAAAAAACATGTCTCAGTACAGTGTATGCCTGAAATCCGAAAATAGAAAAATTAAATTAAAACAAATAACTATCAAATAAAACATTTAAAGCAAATTAACCTTCATAGAATACTAGTAATAATAACAATGGTATATAAAAACTATTATAATAAAATAAAAAGAACAGATTTAGAGTTTGATTAAAGCTATTTGTAATATTAATGATTTATTTCTTGATTTGTAATTTATTGTTCAAAAATGTCAGAAAATACAGTTTTCAGCCTCTCAAATATGGAGCTGCAGGACTTTTTTGAATGAATATTTGTTGGTTTTAGAGTGACAAAACACTACCTTCAAAGAGATCACCTTGGGCTTTCATTGTCTTTGAAACTGGGATATTGGACATCCGGACTTTCTTCGCTATTCTCTGAAATGTTATAGTGCATTCATTAATCTAGAGTGTATTTTTGCAGATTAAGGATGATAATCGTTGATTTCAGCCCTAGTTTAAAATGACATAATCGTTTCCAGGATTTTCCTCTTTCAACGTCATCTAAAAAACAAACACATGCCATGCGGTGTTGATCCCCGCGCACAGAGGTGGGATCTAGGCCAGGCGTTCATTTCCCCTTTTAGAACGGTGCTAATGAAGTCACAAACAGGCCGACCGGTGGGACGTGCTCAGCCTCCGCCGCAAAGATGGAGGGAGACTTCAGGACTAATTGGCAGCACCCTTGTTTCCAATGTAATTGCACTTATCTAGCGAGTCACCTTCGAGGGTCATTTGGAGGCTCCGGATTAATTGAGCAGAGCGCCTCGGAGTGGAGGAGAGAGAGAGGAGCCGAGCGGAGCAGATTTTTGGCCCATTACGCCCCGCGCAGAAACTTTTCTCACAGTCTGACACGTCCGCTCACTTGGGACACTTTCAATCAGTCTGCCTTAATCGCTCCTCCGCTGTGACTAACAAATGCTCGCAACAGTTTTCTTTTTATAGAATTCTCAGTGATCATTATTTCACAGCTCTACTCCCACCAGCCCACTCTAATGGGTCAGATCGAGCGCTTAAAGAGCTTGATGGAGTAATGATAGTGCTTTTAGCCTGCTCATGTGCAAGGGAGTATGTGAACACCAAGCTGCAGAGAGGAGAGAGAGGGAGTGAAATGTTTCAGGTGGGATGTAAATCCTGACTGTGAGGGAGTAGTGAGTCTGAGAGGGCAGCACAGTGCTACACGCTGTATGTCCTGTGTAGAGATTCACATTTCTCATCACATCAAGGGCACATACACAGCCTGCCAAAATCACAGTGAAGAAACTAATGTGTAATGAAACTCAGAGCTCTGGGAAATGGCTATTGTGTGTGTTTTGGCTTTCTGTAATGATATCCAGGTGAGACTGAAATTCATTTTCAAGGTCACTTGTCATGTTGCAATGTGTCTGTGTTGGTAACACTGGGGCCTCGCCATTGGCAGATTATGAGATAATGGGCCCCTGGGCACAAACATGTAAAATGTGTCCCACCCCTGCAACATAGAAGCGAGATCCTCGGTCTAAAAAAAGATGCATCTGTGTCATTTTGTAGTCATTCTGCATCTCTTCAGTCCTTTGATTCTCTGCAGTCATCTTCGTATCATTGTAGTGTTTCTTCTTCTAGCTGGTAGTCTCCTCAGTGACTTTTGCAGGTGAACTTTAATCTCAGATGCTGCTGTTGGTTCAAAAACTGCAGCTGAACGTTGCCTCTGGAGATAAAGACAGGCTGTCTACCTCCTGCTCCACCAAATCCACACTGACATTCATCTGCAGATAAATAGTATTATAAACTAAAAGGCTCTAAACAAAACATTACAGAAAATGGGCCCCTTGGGAACATGTATGTAAATGTTCCCCATCCCACATACGAACAAAATACAGAATCATTTTGCATCTCATTTGGCTAGTTCTGATTCTCTCCAGTTATTATGTGTCCCATTGTAGTGTTTTTGTTCTTGCTGGTAGCTGAAGTTTGCTGCAGTATAATCTCAGGTGTTGGTTCAAAAACTGCACCTGATCTTCGGTATATTTTTCACTGTGGAAATAAAGACAGGCAGTCTGCCTTCCGTCATGAGGCAGATCCACACTGACATTCATCTGCACAGAGATAGAACAATACAAGGCTCTATACAGAACATCACTGGAAACCACTGAAGATGTGATGTTCTTAAAGCAGAGCTACTTTTCATCCTGATTCAAATGACTAGTGTTACTTTTTGAAATATGTTACTGTAGCCTTAGGATGCTTTGTAATATTAAAGTGGCAGATGTTCAAAATTATCAGGAAAAAAAGTAACATCCAAACTTTTCTGTGTCTCTAGGTTAAGGTCAAGACCCCGGGGTCCCAGGACTCAGGGGGTCTGTTCAGTAACCAATCATAGCAACTTACACTTCCTCTGTTTGTTTCAAACTACTGTTGCATATCTGAAAGCCTCCTAAGCTTGGTCTAATGCTGTGACCTGCTGCTGTCAGTACGTTAGCAATTCAAAACGCTGTTTACAAATGTAACCCTCTAAATATATCTCTAAGCAGCCTGTACGATAACATTTTCCTTTTTTCTGCTGCATTCATTTCAGCCGGGAGTGCATAGCTACTGTCGAGTGCTTGCTGAACAAACTAAGGGGCTTAACCTTCTCTAATGCGTTCAGATTGATGCATCTACTGGAGTTCTCTCTTTCTCCAGTTTCTGTTGTTCTTGCGTACAGCTGGATTAGGCCGGTGTCTCCGCCGTTTGAGGGTGGAGACGGATGTTGATGTGCCTGACCTTTCATTTGCGTGCTCCACCATGCATAGCACGCCAGTACGCTTGTCAACATCCGGTGTGTGCGAACAGCACGTCGGTGTGCTCGCTGTAATCTCTTACTAAAACATCTGCCTCTTTCTCATTGAGAAAGAGGCAGAAGACAGATGAAAAGGGCATATTTGTGTTCTGCCACTTTGTGCAGCAGAACAAAAAAAAGTGTAGGGCAGAGCTGTGAACAACTGCATCGAGAGAGAGAGAGAGAGAGAAAGAGATGGAGAGAGAGAGAGAGGGGGACTGGCTGTAGCAAAATGTCAACATGATAAATCCAACCTTTACAAGCAGTCTCTGCTCTAAGCGCGCTCGTGTCCTAGAATTAATAATCAGATGTATCAAATTGTTTTGGAATAATTAATTCACCTCGGTCTGTCATATATCCCCACTGAGGGGTCTATAAATCCTGCTTTTAAAAAGAAGTTATGGCTAATATATAAGCCGAGCAGCCTTAGGGGGAAAAAGGTTCTTTTTATTGGCGGAGAGGATGGCGTCTGTTAAACAAGCCTCGCCACAGCTCGCAGTGTGTCAGGCCCACGTGAAGGAGAGATCAATCTTTAGGGACCGTGTCAAGCCTCTGGTAGATGAGGGGCGCGGGGGAGGGGCTGTCATTGTTTCCGCTGGTTTTTACCTCAGAGACAGAGTCCAATGTGCTGTACAGCAGTGGAGCAAAAAGGAGAATGGATGCAGAAAAACAAACCTCAGCAGAGCTGTCAGACAACCACCTCCATCCACTCTCTCACCCGATGCGAGAACCACCTCCTTTACCCCCAGGGCTGGGAACATATTTTCTTAACGTCCACACCAATGAAAGAACCCTGGATGTTTCTGTGCCGGTTAAAGGTCAAAGTGGAGCGACCAGTTAATGTATTTGTGGGACTATGAAACTAAATCTCAACAATGAATTCCTTTGAGCTGGCGCAGCTGTAATGCATACTGTGTTTTCTGGTCACATGGCTTTTGATCAAGCTAAATGGTTTCTATTGACCCGGCCTCCTGTACCACGTCCTGTTTGTCACAATACAGGCATCATAGTGTCAGTGAAGCCCACACCACTTACTGTGATCAAATCGTTGCTATAAAATGTTGATGAGGAGACTCCAGCTTTAAAATCTTTGGCTTTCTTAATTTCTGCTTGTGAAACTATTATATTGGGAGCCTTTTTTTCCCGAAAGCACATACAGTATAACATTTATTTAACTATTTTTCTAAATTACATGTTGTGACACTGAAATGCAATTTTATGAAGGTGTAGATAATTATGTGGAAAATATGATATGATTTTCATCATATATAGTATAAGATCAACATGTCAATTAAGTGCATTCAGATATAGAATATAATCAACGAATACATGAAAAGTCTTTAAAGTGTAATTTGCAAGTGAGTTTTAATTATAGCAGATTTTCTTTTCAAAATGGGAAGATCAACAACACATTTAATAACTTTCCTCTTTCCTTTAGTAATTGCATTTTAAACAGCGATACAAACTATTTAATTCTGCTGTATTATTTACATTTGAAATAGTTTGGGGCCCAAAAGAGAAATAATAAGAGGGAGAACTCCACTAACTCTTTGTTGTTAATGTGTTCCCAGTCCACTAAAGAAGCCGTGACCCTCCAGCATCTTTAAATCACTAACATTCAATTGTGATCTAAATATTTAGGCAAGCAGTTTCTCTTCAGTCAAATCAGTGGATAGACTGAAGAGGGTTACACTTGATGTAAAGATGGGTTCTTCAGCTAATCAGCTTGTAAGAGTCAAGCTGTGTCCCCAAACAGGCGTTCTCAGGGTTACGCTATGGCCTGTAACAATAATACAAACAAAGGAAATTCAACAAACAAGTACAATTGACACCAATCAGACATATCCACAACAAAGTTACTGCTATCTCACAGCTCAACATGAGGCTAACAAGCTACCAGAGATATTCAAGTATTACACAATCACACTTTCAAGTGTATAACTATATAAACACATTCACCCTAATGCATTTACACATAGCCATAAGCAGCTGTTATCTACTGCAGGTGAATGGCGAGACAAACGGGAGGAAAAAGCCCCCTCGTTTTCACATCCAACGTAACAAACAAAACGGATGGTAAACATATCGCCCACATTTACCGAAGCAAGCCCCTCCCAACATTAAGGAACACAACTTGTAATATTAACAAACAAAGTGAGCAACTAATCACATCAACGTGAGGGCTTTCCAACACTTTGTCAGTCCACTTGATGTTCGGCTGATATTCCCTGATAGAGCTGCTTACCTTCAATACCTTCTGTTTCTATTATGAAAGAGTACATTTTGAAATAGACACACCTGTTCATTCTAGCTTGTTTGAGGCGTTAGGGTTCACACTGACATATGAAACTTTTCCTCCTTAACTCTGAACACATTTTGATGCCGAACTTCTACTTTCTTGTACCAATAAGTTCAGCTTTCTTGTACTTTTATTTAACTGTTGCTCAGAGGAATATTTGTCTCACTCTGCCCTTGCAAATATCCTTTAGCACTCACCATGGCACTGCTTATTGTTCGCTATGTACAAAACAAACCCTTCATACTAAATAGCTTCCATTTAGTGTTTCTCCAGCCTTAAAGCATGCACTTTAAAAATAGAGCTTTGTATTCTCAAGCTTTTGTGTCAACTGTCAAGTGATTCAAACCTTTGAATGCTAGTCTGAAATGCTCTCAAGCACCATGAAAGTGGTACTACAATCAGTTAGGGGGGTTTAAGTGTGTTTCCTAACTCTTTTTACTTCATCTATTTTCTTTTATTGAATTGCTTCTAAAGAACTTTGCGAACTGATATCGTCAGATGAATCATGCCATTTATAATGATCTGCTAATCACTGGTTTAACTTTTTACAGTAGATTGAATGAACTGCTTTGTGTTCAGGCAGGTTACAGCGCCGCTCCGTCAGGCCTGCAGGTTTAGAGAGACGATCTATACGGCGCCTAATGAGTCTTCATAGTGCTGCACAGCAGGGGATTGATGGCTTTCATTGAGATAAGGCAATCTTATTACACGGCCATTAATAAAACATCATTCATTAAGAGGAGTAATAAAACTCCCGTCAGTATTGTTGACTTCAGCTGACACCTAATCAATACAGTCGGGGGAATTCAAACTTCAGAGGATCTTCACTGTTAATTGTAACCTTTTGCAGAAGTACAGAAAATCATCGAGGAACTGTTATTTAGTCGCGGAGGCTTTCTACTCTCCCACTCTTCTTCTGGTTCAGACTTCAGGGGGTGCTGATTTAAGATCGTCGGAGTAGAGGAACAAGTCACCGCAGGTATTGTTTCTCATGAGAACGGTGCCTACCCACTCTTTGTCTTTTATTCTAAGCACAGGAGTTTAGTTTGCCAGCGAAGTTTAAGAAGTATATCTCACTTCTGTCACTTCAGGCACACACTCAGAGCTGATCATTTCCTGCCGCAGATGAAGGGGGTAAACGCAGCTTACCTCGTGCACGTGGGAGTGATGGAGGTCACGGCAAGATAATAGTTCAAAAACATCATGGGCGGAAAAGAAGACAGATTAAGAGATTAGCCATTTTACCTCTCATTAACATTCTCCAGGCTTCAAACCACCAGCCGTTTCTCTTCTTTAGAGAAGAGGATACAAATAATGAAAATATAGAATTTGTAGCTCTATCTCTGAAATAGGTTTGTGCTAGATGAAATGGAATTGCCAAGTAGCTGAAGTGAATTTGAATTGAAGGTAATTTTATGGTTGACATAGCAATTTTAAGGCAGCGAGAGTGTGTGGCCTGAAGGTGACAGCGCCACAGAGATGTGTGTGTGTGTGTGTGTGTGTGTGTGGCAGGCAGGCAGGCAGGCAGGCAGGCAGGCAGGCAGGCAGGCAGGCAGGCAGGCAGGCAGGCAGGCAGGCAGGCAGGCAGGCAGGCAGGCAGGCAGGCAGGCAGGCAGGCAGGCAGGCAGGCAGGCAGGCAGGCAGGCAGGCAGGCAGGCAGGCAGGCAGGCAGGCAGGCAGGCAGGCAGGGGTGATTGTTGCAAATCACGTTTTATCTCAATTGTCGAAGTGACTAGAGCACATGTCGATGCACAAGGTTGCCTCAAGAAAAAGTGCTGCAACGTCTGAGCGCTAGTATCTGTAGATATTGGAATGTAAGCGATGAAGATTGGCCAGGACGAAACATGTGTTGCTGCTGCTGAGTGTGTGACTTTAATTGCCGTAAGTGGATTGTCTTCCTCACTCTTTAGGTTGTCTCCTTCATGAAAAATGAAATGTCGAGTGTGACACGAATACATACTTGTCTACTGGCAATGAGAACAGAGTCTATTGGTTAATAGAATGTTTTTTCCTGTGTATTAAATAAACGTCATATACATGGTAATTTGAAGGGAAAAAGAGTAGAAGATTACTGCAAATGGTGACGCTCATGAAACCATGGACATTGTAAGCATAGATGAATGTTTCCATCGTTACGAAGAGGTGGTAACATCTACAGTGTTGTGTCAAAAGCCCCTTGAATCAGGAACATGTTTAGATTACACTTAATCTCCCCATAATAAGCTTCTTTGTGTCAGGCTCATAGCACATGCTGCAGTTCCATTGTCTGCGCTGAATAGATGACAAGATAAGGCCCAAACGAATGAAAGCTACAGGAAGTGATGTCACGAGCGATAAGCAATAACAAGGACACCATCAGACACCGAGCTACACCATTTGTGTCTCCATCCTTTTAGAAATGACTTTTGCTCTTTTTTTCTGGTCCCTGCTCTCTTCCCTTAGCGTCTCTTATCTTACAGCAATAATTAAACCCACAAGGGAGTATTTTATGATGGACATATAAACCTATTTAAAATGGAATTAAAGATCTTATCACACAGACTGAAATAATGAAATGCTTTGGGGAATTACAATCACAGGGTTCGCTCTCTCCAGCTTTCTCCGCCTGAATTAAAAAGGAAACGAGCTCTCCATGCCGAAGATTACACAAACCATTTGACTTGTTGCTCTTGGGAACTTTGGTGTCTAATGGCCGCAGCGATGAAAGATGAATCTCTAATCACTGCGGTATTCATCATCCATTTATGCATAAGCAAGGTGTGCTCCCGACAAAGATGGACTCTGACATTAAGCTGCAAATGATCCTTGACATTTCTCAGGTTGAGAACTTTATTTTTTATTTTTTACCCTGATCCATTCATTTAGCAGACATTACATTGCATTTAGCTGACGCTTTTATCCAGAGCGACTTACAATAAGTGCATTCGACCAAGAAGATACAAACTTGAAGAAAACAGAATCATATAAGTACATCAGGTTTTATAGAGCCAAAACATTTCAAGTGCTACTCAACTAGCTTTAGATAAGCCAGTCCTTTGTTAGTATATACTGTAAGTGCTTTGTTAGTATATAAGTGCTTTGTTAGTAATTGTATTGCTCGAAGTGGAGTCGAAAGAGATGAGTTTTCAGTCTGCGCCGGAAGATGTGTAGGCTTTCTGCTGTCCTGATGTCAATGGGGAGCTCATTCCACCATTTTGGAGCCAGGATAGCAAACCCACGTGTTTTTGCTGATGGGAACTTGGGTACCCCTCGCAGTGAGGGTGCAGCGAGCCGTTTGGCCGATGCAGAGCGGAGTGCACGTGCTGGGGTGTATGGGTTAACCATGTCCTGGATGTAGGAAGGGCCAGATCCATTCACAGCATGGTACGCAAGTACCAGTGTCTTGAAGTGGATTCTAGCAGTTACTGGAAGCCAGTGAAGGGAGCGGAGGAGCGGTGTGGTGTGGGAGAATTTAGGAAGGTTGAAGACCAGACGAGCCGCTGCATTCTGGATGAGCTGCAGAGGTCGGATGGCACATGCAGTTAGACCAGCCAGGAGGGAGTTGTAGTAATCCAGGCGTGAGATGACGAGAGCCTGGACCAGAAGCTGCGTCGCTTTCTGGGTCAGGAGGGGACGTATCCTCCTGATGTTGTAAAGAGTGTATCTGCAGCAGCGGGTTGTAGCAGCGATGTTTGCAGTGAAGGACAGGTTGTTATCTAGGGTCACACCCAGATTCCTTGCAGTCTGAGTCGGGGAAACAACAGAGGTGCCGATGTAGACGGATAAAAAAAAGGGGCCCAGCGCACGGTGATTCTCCATTTTGTATTTTATACATACTAGATCCCTCATAATCAGACCTCTCCATCCTGGCCTATTACTCCTACTGGGTCATGGTAACCCCCCCATGAAACTTGGGTAGCCTCTGCTCCATTACCCTCTTTCAACACTAATGACACTGAGAGTTCCTCTCTGATGCACAATAATGCAGTGCTGGGACAGGGTGGGAGGCAGTGTGCTATAGAGATAACCAGTATCTCATTAACGGAAGCACATTCAGCTCTCCTGCTCTTTCAGTGAGGGCGCAAAATAAGGGGGAGGCAGCTTTTATTGCAACGAAGCCATGCAAGCATTAAAAGACTGAAATGGGATTAGCTGTGGCTAATGAGTCCATGTGACCTTTGGCTTTCATATTCTACAAAAAGGTAGAAGTTGCAACTTAAGCAGGTCCTGAGTTTGAGCCTCGCAAACTTTATTCATACATTTATCATGCTTCAAATAGCATTTAATGAGTTTATAGAGACGAGGGAGGTGAACATATCTACTAAAACGCACTTGATTCTATTGTCTGTACCAAGATGCAATCTGATATAAAATAATCTGTCCACTTGGCTCCCTCTATGGAGTCTTATCCCTCACAGAGGCAATTTGCAGTGTCTCTGGGCTTCACATTTCCCCAACATTAACTGCACGATTAAAAACTCATTTCAGCTGTAATTCCACAGTTAAGCACCTTTTCCTCTCCCGAGTTAGATTCGCATAATCCTCCCTGTGACGTATGCCTTCCGCTTTTTCAGAAGCCGTTCCAACCTGCCGCAGCACCAAATGTTTTAATTAAAAGAAGAAAAAGTGTGCCCGGGAAATCAGACGCCTCTAACTAACGTTGAGAAATGTTCTTCTTTTAAAAGCACAGTCATTCATTGAGACGACTAACAAAGAGACAATGCTTTCGTTACATTTCAATTCAGAGAGAGAGATTTCTGAGTTTGCTACACAGGCAGCTCACATTCACATCGAGGAGAAGTTGACACCATTAGAGACTAAATAATGTGTTGCACTTTGCACTCAAGGACTGAGGCATACAATATTCATGGGACCCAGTCTGCATTGGTGTTCTTTTAAATTTTCTAGCGAGCAGACACTTTCCCCTCTTCGCTGGTTCATAATTTAGTTTGAGGTTGGGTGACGCTCGTCCTCGGGGCCTTGCTGAACACTGTTGACATTAAAAAAAACTCTAAAGTTTACTTTGGGTTTAAAAGCATGTGCGGTGCTGTTGGGAATCTGAAACGGCACATCGCCTCAGCAGACCGAGCTATCAATATCTTCGACCTCTTTCACCATCTGATATGTTGTTTATTGTCAAGTCTGGAACATCGCTGGATCTCTCCCTTGTACATCTGCACTTGAAGATTCATTTAACTCTCCGAGACGGTGTGAAGTGTATCGCATCTTCACAGGAGCATGAGAGACTGCGTCGGTGACCTTGGGAGTGCACTGGATCTTATTTCTCAGCCTGTGTCAAAGAGGACTGGTGTGATGCGAGCGGTGTGTGTGGGAGTCAGGGTCGAGGTGGAGGGGTGGGAATCATGATGGGGGACATTGAGCCCCTGACAGAGTGCTGCCGCTCCATTCTTCACGTCTTGGAGATGAATTATTTGGATGCAAGCTCGGCCAGCTGCAGTATTGATCCCTCCTATAGTCTATAGGTAGCTCATGCCCACTGTGCACAGGAAACATACATCACTGCGTTGAAAGGAGGAATGACTACCATCTCTCATAACAGAGCCGGTCATTTTTTGCCTGCAAAGAAAACGAGCCGGCACGTGAGCCATGGCAGTCGCACTTTGCAAGCAAGGCCATCGAAAGAGCTTTGCAGATCTATTTTAAAAATGTTTACAGGAAGCAGTGCTATAGTTGAATCTGTATCGGTGTCTGCGCCGCAGCAAAGTACACAACCTCTAGCTAGGAATGCACGGATCGTAGAGATATAGAAAACATGTTTTTATCTAAATGTTCAATCCAAGTTTCATCTGCAGTGCAACTCAGAAAAAAAGTGTCTTTCCCTGAAGAAGTCTGCAAGCTGTGTGATAGTTGTATTAACTGCAGATGAATGATTATGGAGGAAAATCCTCAGAAATCATGGCGATCAGCGCTCAGGGAGACATTCTGCGGAGGCAGAGCGATCGTATTAACTTTCCAGCTCATGCAGACGTATTGATCTATGGGAAGAGTTCCCCAGCAGTGACCTTCATGAGTTGAGAAATATAATTAAATATGCATTATTACAGACCTTTCCAATGATGCTTTTGGATGCAGAATCATTTGCCAAATGTCAGGTTCTTTCATTTCTCTATCGCTGATGAACCTATGCTCTAGCTGTGCTGGACCTGAAGGAACAAGCGCAGTTGAGTGTCGGTCATCCCATTCTTCCAGTCCAGAAAGCACATTTGATCCGCCTGAGAGGATGTTCTCTGTTTGAGGAGATGAAAGTTTGTTTATCCAAATGTAGATAGATTAGTAGTGGCTGTTAGATTCGATATTAGCAGAATACCCCTCAATTAAATGATGCCAACAAGCTTAAAGGATTACATATTCCACTTTATGTGAATTCATAAAGACATTTTAATCATCACATTACCTCTGTAGAACATTTCAAGGGGAAAATGGAGCCATAAGAGTCATGTAACTCTTATGGCTGTTAGTCTATAGAGGGCCTCGAATGATATAAAAACAGTAAACGGAGAGGGTCTGTGATGAAATAAACAAATAAGAGAGTGACTGCAGAGGAAAGGCATGAAGCTTATCAAAGAACAGAAATGTTCTCGTCCAGTTTATGGCAGGGTTGTAAGGTTTAAAAAAAATCCTCCTCACTAGCTGTAAATTGGCTGTCAGAAAACTTCAAATGTGTCTTTATCTTTGTAAAACACAGTTCCACTGGCTAGGCAGCTGAATTAAGTTAACTTTAAAGTTTTGGGAGTTTATCAAAAGGGTAGAAATGTAAACATTGTGTGTTGCTATATTCCTCACTTTAATAACAAGGTATTTATTTGACATGAAAGCAGACAAGTCCTTTGTAACCGTCGCATCCTTCACCCTCGGAATAAAACGCAGACATGACATGAATCTCCATCTGGTTATTGTTTCTCTTAATTTCCTGCGCGAGAGATGCCATCACTCATCGCAGAGATACGATCACACTGGCCACCGATGTTTGTCGATTCATGATCTATTGATGAATCCCGGCTAGCCGCAGACGGCCGTGTCATGGCGCTGAGTGCAAATTGCTCAATTTATTTATGAAAGGGTTGCATGTGTTCTTTGATTAATAATTGATCAGATGTTAGACATACATGGCCATAACAACAAAGACAACAGAGGGGATCTTTACATTAGACAGATACAATATGGAGCGACACATGCTGCGGAGAATATGTATGTAAATTGATTACACTGATCAAAGATGAGTGGGCGGCTGCAGATACTGACAGAAGTAAACACAGTCGGATACTAAAAGCAACAAATAAATTGAAATAAGACAGACCTATTTAATTAATATAAAATGTCACTCAAAAGATAGTGGGATGTAAATAAATTCATTAGTTAGATGAAAACCAATATGAACAAAATGTTTTGCAGTTATATTTGTCAGACTGACACTGTTGCAACAAACAGGCCACGCACGCACGCACGCACGCACGCACACACACGATAAGTGAGATTTACTCTTAGTAATTGTGTCCCTAAAGATGACTCTGCATGACTTAAGATCTTTGCTAATAATAATCATGAGATTTACAGTATACAGATTTCTTATTAGGCATTTCAATTCTTGGCCATAAGGGATGTTTAAAGTAACGATTTGGCAGATTGCCTAAGTGCCTGGGAAACAACATCTCCATTAAAATAAAACAAGATCAAAGATGGTTTGAAGGCATTAATTTCTTCAATAAACAGCTGTTAATAAAGCCTGGTTTAAAACAAGTCTTCAGAACCCTGCTATACAACGACCTTTACCTAACGCCCACTAACTACCTTGAACTTATCTTCCATTTTGCAAGTCTTTCTCCTTTCATCCAAGATAAGATAAGAGACAAAGAGCTGAACAGCTGCCACTGTCACTAATACAAACATATTTCGATCATAAATATTATAGAGTAAATCAAAATACCAACAACATACACATGCTGATTTACACTTTCGTTTAAGAAAATTCATTCATCTCCTTAAATATGCCATGATTGTTTTTCAGAGTATCTTCAGTTTCCTATATATAAAGCAAACCTCTAAAAAGAAATCTCCAAATAAACAGGTCTGCCTATAGTTGACTTCATTTAGATTTTTCATCAATATCTCGAGTGGTGTTCAAGAAAACATATTTTGTATTATTTTTAAAAACTTTAAGCTGATTTTGTCTTTGATTTCCTGTCTCTCCTGCCTTAGAAACCATCTTCTCTGCTGGAACAGTTCAAATGTATATGTTTGCCACTTTGCTGAGCACTGGACATCTCTGATTCATTTCCCTCCTGCAAACGGCCCTCCCTCCTTGGGATCACTTTCTCTTCAACGTATACATTTGTGTTCCCTGCAAATCCATTAGATGTACATCAAACTCCTGCCATAATCCTCCTTGGATGTTGAATGGTTTGCACCGTTCCTTTCACCGTTTGCTCCTAGTGAACCTCTGTACTGACAAGGCTGTTTCCATAGAGACGGTTGATGCAGTAATGAAGGATTCATTGGTTGTTGCCTGTCCATCACAACTTCCAAGGGTTGCATCTCAACAATGATCCACAATTGTATTATTTATGAATTCCCATTATTGCTTAAGACAATACTTTTGGAGCTTTAGTCCATAAAAGTGCAGGGTGCAATCTTTTGAAAGCTCCGGTGGCATTGGGTTGCATAGCCTGATTGTTAGCCTACTGCAGAAGGTTGCTGTTTGGAGACATGGCTTTAAGAATGGTTACATACTGATCTAATGGCCTCTTCAACGGCCATTAAGGATGACATGGCTGATGCGGAACCATTCTCCTTTAATCTAGCACTAGATGTTCTCCCAAGAAGACGAAGTGCTCATATAAAAGCTTGTTGTTGTTCATAGCATCTCCCCTGCATGTACAATACTTAATTGGCCTGGATTAGTCTTTACTCTGGCAATTGCAACTGAATTTGTCCTTCTCTTAGCTTGTCTGAAATGCTTTGGTGGGAGAATTGAACGATAGCAGCACATCTCTCCAGGATTGACACCGAACTCGTGTCGGTCTTAATGGAATCCTTCACAACTATTTGCAGTGTGTCAAAAGTACAGAATGTGATCCAGTGGCGTTCACAGCTGAGACCATATTGTACCTATTGTCCGTAATAACAGCACGGACCTTGCCAGTCATAAGATATTTTTTTGAGGAGCTCAGATATTTTGTCTGTTTGCTGCTACAGCTACATGGACCATCTCAAGAGCGCACGCATGTATCGCCAATTCTGACCAATAAGATGTCCTGATACAAGCTAATAAGCTTCAGTTATTCTCACTCTCCTCATACATCTTGTTAAACCCGCACTGTTTGCAGTTACTACGGAGCCGTCCTGTTGTACACAGCTTTGGGTTTTCTTTAGACATAAGGTATTTCCTAACCAGGATGTTGTATCGGGGATCAACCAACTTCATTCAATGATGGAAACCTGCATCCCCAACCATGGCAAAAGGTTGCAAGGCAGTAACAATGATTGTAGCTTGGCTGGTTGTGATATCTCAGGGTCTTTCGGAAAATGCCTGAAAATAATTATGTTCACCTTTACAAAAGGAAAGCTGCATTTTATTGATGTGGCTTAGTTGTTACTTTTATATTATTTCCGCAACAAACAGCTCTTTTGCGTGCGCTTCTGCCTGTACACACGTCTACTTCCTGTACACACGTCTACTTCCTGTACACACGTCTACTTCCTGTACACACGTCTACTTTCTGTTTGCTTTTGCTCATGCCCAAAATGAAATGGCCTTTGTACATTGATAAAGGTTTATTTTACTTTTCTGATAACCTCATGTAAAATCTATACTCACAACATTTTACATGAGATTGTGACGATTTTTATACATTTAGGATGGAATAAAACAAAAATTGAAATATAGCAGTCCTGAAAACTGCCAGAGTATGAAATACACATTCATGGTATCATCACATATGTTGGTGCACAAACAGAAAATTATTGTAGCTTTGCATTAAATCACTACTGTGCAAAAAGGAAAGATAGGAAATGTGCTTCTACTTTTAGCTTTGGCAGTATTTTCTTTACTGCTACTCTTGTTACTCAGTGCGAGATTAATGTAATTTCTCTCTCACACCCTCCCACACATATACGCATATAAAGTGCACAAACTGTGGCTCCCTCACTGAGATGATGCTTCTTTGGTGCAGAGATCAGAGTCGTACTAATCTCCTCTCCCTGGGGCTTCTGGAGCAGCCACGCCCCGTCTGCAGAGAGGGAGCCCCGCACCATCACTCTTTAGGTTCCTTCACATGAGATCCAGATTAACTTGAGCTGGGTTTTTCTTTTCCAGGCAATTAAACGTGTGCATGTGTGTAGGGTTAAATGAGATAACTAAACATAATTACCAGTATCCATCACTGCAGCTCAACACGTCTGCAACATACGTCCCCTTTTCTAAAGTCAACCTGTATCTAGCACTCAGCACTTTTCTCACCGGGACTAAAAGCGTCATCATTTTTTAAATGAAGTTCAGGTCTTTGAAAATGTAGGTACATTAAATGCCATTGTTTGTCATCTAGAACAGGGGTTTTCAAAGTGTGGGAAGGTGAGCCTCCCCTCAGAGAACATAAGAACAGCCCCCCCTCCCAATTATTATTGCTATTATTATTATTATTATTATTATTATTATTATTATTATTATGGTTGTTGTTGCTATAATGCAGGGGTATTCAATTGCATTTCAAAGAGGTCCAGTAGGAGAAAATGTAATTAAATGCTCTGTTTTCGCTGTCTACCTTTCTCTTTTTTGAGCACGCCATTTAAAATGACTCTGACTGTTTCTCTCCTCTTGTCTCGTCTCTCTGTTTTTGAATCTATCGTGCTGACTCACTCACTGCACCAATTTGATTGGCTGAGTAGCGTCACCTCCTTAAAACATTAAACAATCACTTTTAAAAAAAAACCTTTTTATCTTTGTTTTTAAAAAAATGTTTTCTTTTTTTTAACATTTTCAACATCGTGGATAAATCCTTATATGCTCCCGGCAACACACTGAACGTCAACTTTGCCTCCTTATTACACGCACCCCTACTTTAGTGGGAACAATGAGTCTGCGTCTTTGATGCGCACAGGCGGATGATGCTGGGATGCAATGTAGACGGGAATAAATGCAGATCATCCTCTGGCTGTAGCCTTGACCGGTACTTGCTTTTGATCAAAGTCAATGCGGAAAACCCGCACTCACACAGGTAGGTGGAGGCAGGGGCGGACTGGGACTAAACATCAGCCGGACCTCTGTCCCGCTGAACGGACCTCTGTCGCCTGTCAGCGCAACTTAAATGATGCCGTTTAAAAAAACATAAAAAAGAAAGGGCGGTGCCGGCCGTCAAGCGAACCGAGCCGGCTGTCAACGGCCCGCTGACGACCGGCCGTTCTGTGATTCTCCAGAACACACAGATGGCCAGTCTGCCCCTGGGTGGAGGTGAAGGGAATGAGCACTTTAACAGCCTTTTTGGCTAGGTGGGGGAACTCGGTCTCCACAGACAGCCAAAAGTGTGCAAGTGTCACTTTACTCGTCTTTTTCTCGATATATTTTTCTCACGCTGCGCCTCCCCTGAAGCTCTCTGGCGCCCCCCCACAGGGAGGCGCGCCTCACACTTTGAAAACCACTAAGATCATTTAAATAAGGCTAACTCTCCTTTAAAGTGTAAGTGCATCCATAACAACCTGGTTAAATATTGTCTTACAAAACTACTAAACTTCTTCAAAAGTAATATGTCCTGTGTTACGTTATCATTTTTTTACTTTGTTCCTGACCCTGGTGAAACCAAAAGTCGCCGTTTACTTTTTTTTAAATGTACGTTTGTTACTTCAATAACGTTTTGCTCATTTTAAGCCAAAAGATGATTTACAAAAAAAAACTAGTTTTGTCTTATTTTTGTCAATTTACAACGTTTATCACTTTTAACGAAATTCCTGAGAAAAACCTTTTCCCTCGAAACATATTTGAGAATGCAGTTTGATGTGTGAACTCCAAAACACCATGATCCTACACTTCCCATAATGCAACAGGACATATTTTCTTAATGAAACCATCCCTGCCTGGTAAATTCTCACCTCTTTTTAACACCACACTCCCAGATTCTAACACATCTTTCCTCTTATAGTCACCAAGCTGAGATGACTGATGACATTATCAGAGTTGTTTGCAAACTTTGTAATAGCTCTTCTTGAGCCGCAGAACACATTATAAACAGCTTTCACAGCTTTAATTACAACCTGCTTGTTGACGTCAACACTATTTAAGTCACAAACTGGTAATTGTGCTAATGCTGTTTTGACATGAATGCTGCATGAGATGTGTCCCTCATGGCTGCTTTTCAAAGTTATTCAAACACCATGGCTCATTATTTCAGATAAAGCTGCTACCATTAAAAGTGACTCCCACTTCCTATTAGTCTCTTCCTTGGCTGACTGTATGCATGTCAAAAATGATCTTGAATCTTGGTTGAATTAAGCTTTAAGATTCTAAAAGACATTTTTCGAATGTTTGTGCTTTTTTGGAAATGTTGTTTGCAGCTCTTATCTGTTAGGCGAATGTGTCCAAGGGCAACTCAACCAAAATCAACACAGCCCAGTGCTGCTTTTGCTTTTCCTCGCCTTCCTCCCAATGCGTGCACAATCCCTGCAGTGACTGTGAGATGATTTTAGAAAATGGACAAATTAATGATACTCTGATTATTTCCAGTGAACATAATGAGAACACTGTGTTCTGGATCATTCTGCTGCAGCTCCAGCACCTTTAACAAACACAGCTCTCCCTGTCATACCTTACCTAAAGCATTACAGGACGTCAAGATCTTAGCGATTGATATGTAGGGGGGACTCTGACAGGATATAGGAGAAGTGGATAAATGTGTGAGCGCTTTTACGCCTACATGCCGTCTGTAGCCATCATGCTCTAAACAGCAGTATATTTAATGACAGAGTAGTTAAGTATCTTCTATAAAAACAGTACAACACATTATGCCTAGTTAACTCTGTCAAGGATGGGAGCTTGTGATTGTGGTTGTAATATTTTTCTTTATAGTGCTGTCAACTTGCCAACCCTGAACATTCAGTTCAACCAAAACCGACAGACATATTTGCATACATATGTAAGTTACATTTTATACTCCCAGAGCAAAGAAATACACATTCTTTAATCCGCATCATTTGTATTAAGCAGTCAAATCAAAGCTTCTTTCATTACAATGAATATAAATCAACATTTGAATGCTGCGCAGTTCTTTTTTTGTATGTCTATTCATTCTGTTTAAAGCCATTATTTCTTCACAGTTGTATATATCAAAAACGTCCACATTTATTCTATCGGTATTATACTTTTTGTAGATGAGTTCGGAGTAAGTTAATAGAAGATTGCACTCAATAGTCAGCTTTCCTCTTTTCTCTAACCCCTCATTTAATTAGAAAAGTCCCTTAATTCATTTTAAGGATTTTATTTGTATCATAATATATTGAAGACATTTAAAGCTTCATGTATGAACCTTGATAAAAAGCTTTGCATGTACAGTTCGGTATCATGACTGTGGGAATACAACTGTCGGCTGGCGATGCCCTGCTGGACATTTCAACCTGCTGTGTCCATAACACATAAACACATTTGTCAAGTAGAGCTCACACTAAACACTGCACTTCCTGGCTCCTCAGCACACCTGCCGAGTGTGAAGTCCACGACCGCTTTTTGTGACAAGCCAAGAACAACAATACAGACAATAATAATCCTTCCATTTGTGTTGGATGCTTCAACAGCTTTAGAGGTTCTGTTAGGCCAGAGGTGTTCACATTTTTTTCACCGAGGGCCACATACAGAAAAAGTAATGGGCCGCTCACTAGAGGTGTGTATACTGTATATAGCCTCATAAGAGTTATAAGTTAGCACAATCAATCAAATGTAGGTAAATGATGCTTGTGAGTGTTAGCAGCTCATCCCTTAAAGCAGAAGCCTCAGATTGATTATAATAAGGAGAAATAGGAAGGGTGTATTTCAAGCTTGTTATGTAAATAAGTCATTGGGCTTTTTTCTTATCAACTAAGATATGTTAGAACGATTTTCCTATTTGAAAAGTGTTCTTATTAACACATGAATACTACTGTGTAATATGTTTACATTTCTAGTTAAGAAGTACAATATAAGACAAGCACAAGTTTCATGTGTTGGCCATATTCCATTGTACTTTTTGAATTTGTTGAGGGCCGATTCAAAATGGTCGTAGTTTGGACACCCCTGTGTTAGGCTGATGAGAACAGGGACAGGCTATCCAAGCTAACTTGCTGCTTGCACCACCTATTAACTGTATACATTAGTGTGTTTTCAATCTTTTCAACTAACTATTGCTAAGAAAGTAAGGTTAACAACATTTTGTAACAGTCCCTTCAAAGTGTCCTTCTATTGCTTACAACTGCATCAAAGTGTGTTATATTCTATTCTTAACTCTTTATTTTTCGTGAAGTTTTTATTGTTTTTACCCATTATAAATGCTAAAGATTGAGAGTTATCATGAAGGGGAGAAGCAACGTGTACAGCTGTTTCTAGATTTGCTCTGGGGTAGTGAGAGGTTGTCAAATATGTAGTGGCAACAGAGAAGAGAAATGAGAGTTGTACAACATGTACTAAAACAAATATGGTGGGTCTTCAATACTTAAAAAGCCTTTCGCTGCAGAGACAGGAGCTCACTTTAACTGTGCCCTTGTTTCTCTACTTGAATTATGGAAATTGCAAGAGGCCATATTTTTATGCTCGAACAATGACAGCTTTACTAGTGTCTAAGAGTGTTCATCCTTGTTTCCACAGATGTTCAAATCAAATTATATGGTTAAACAAACAACCTTAAAATATGTTGTTGTTCTATATGTTTGAAATACAGTGCACATTATGACCTGTTTTTGGCAGTGAACGACTGTTTGAAAAACTTGAAGAGATAAATGTGTGTGGAATGGTGTGTAGAGGGTAGGTAAGGGCACATTTTACACCTCGGACTACAACTCTTCCCTAGACCAGGCCTTAAATGACATGGAAATTGAGTTCTGCAGACTCCCTATAAAACAGATAGAGGGAGGAAGAGGGAGGAAAAGACTTGTCTATTTCCCTCTCTATCAGACAAAGCTATGCAACATGGGAGGAGAGGTCCCTGATGTAGCAAACACAAGATATAAAAGGGAATGAGTAGTGCCAATCTGAGGTTTATTTCTCAGCATCTTTTCCAAGGCGTCTTAGGGGAATGATTCCAGTATTGTTTTGGACCTGATGACTGACACCACGGACAGGAAAAGAGCAAACAGGCTTGCAGCACAGAGGCAAAAATAACACAATCTCTGAGCTATCATGTTCATTTTTAGTTAAGAGCGCTTACATAACACATTCAAATATGCAGTAACACGGGTACTTATACAAAAATAATCACCCGCACTATTACAGCCCATTTGGGATGCAGTTGTGTGCTGCATGCTGCCCTATGTGCTCCAGTTCCACACCAGCCTGGCCACTCAGGAGTACCAATGCATTTTAAAGAGGGAAAACAAGGAATGAAGAAAATGTGTCTGTATTCACCAGACCACCCAGTGTTGAGTGTGCCTGTGGAATAACAAATGGTCTGAGTTGGATGTTACGGGGCGCTGTTTAATATGAGAATAATGTCTCTTCACTGTGTGACCCACTGACTTTCATAATGCTGTGAAGTCTTTTGCTGAGCTCGGAGAGTTGGCATGTCTAACCACAACTGCTGAGGTCAGACTATTGAAATGCAATATTGAGTATGTATATAACCTTACTCGTGGGGGGCTAATGCTGGTTCAAGTTCAATGTGGTTATGAACCTTCGATTCACATGGTCACCACAGATATTATCTGTGGAGTAATAATTGGCATTCAGAGGTCCAGTTTGCGGCGAGAAAGGCTGAGCTGGAAGTGTCGGGTCAGCTCTCAAAGATCCACCATGGAGATGTCTGGCTCATATGCTGTATCATCTGCTTAGATATACCCCTGTATATTCATATATGGGGAAGTTAGCTAGTGGTTAGGCTTGTCAATTATTTTAAGGATAAGTGGTTCTGCTTTCAAAAACGTTACATTTTTGGGGGTCCCCATTATGCTAATTTTCAGTTTTATATTTGTATTTTGTTCCTCAACTGTGACATGTCTCCATGCTGTAATGTTCAAAAAGGTCATTATATTCCTCATACGGCCTGTGCTGCAGCAGCTCTTTTCACTCTCTGTTCGAAACCAGAGGCAAGTCTGCTCTGATTGGTTAGCTAACCGGCTCTTTTGTGATTGGTCAACCGCTTGAAGATTTCCCGCCCCTTAGACTATCATGCACAACGTGTTGGACTGCTGGCTAATAGAAGTGCGGGTGTTACAGGGTGGTTTCATTATGTTACGGAGGTTAACAAAGAGGAAGGCTTTTCCGTCAGGGTGGGGGAGTGGGGGGGAAAGATACTCCCTCTGGTGTGAACTTAGCCCATTTACATGCAAACAAACTTATAACAGACTACAGGAAAGGGGACATTTTTACTAGTAAGAAAACCTATGTCCCGATTTGTACTTTACTTTTGATCTACAAGTGTGAGGTTGGACAAAAACGGACGCATCAAAACCATATAAGGACACCTTTTTGGAAAGTTTTTTTTTATTGCTGCTTACCAGTCTAGGAGAATTGTGAGCCTAACCTTGATCGTCATCTCTTTACTTTCGTGGTGGGAAGCCATGCTAACGTTAAGATTTAGTTTTGCTTCTTATTGTATCACTTTTTTTGCCGTCGAAACATGATGTCTTTCCAGAAGTAGGTGGTTAAGATGATGATGATGAAGGTCGCTTTCCAAGTGCTTCAACCATCTTCACTGTGCCACTCACCAGGGGCCATGCCCTTCAGCGTCATTACCAAGCCCTCGGGCAGCTTTACAGGGACTCGGTATTGCCTGTTGAGGTACAAATGTTATTACAAATCAGGAGGGGCAGGGGTTAGATGCACAACACAACACAAGGCCTTTGACAAAAAAACAACATCTTCACATTCTGTTGAAAAAGATTGTTGAATGTTTTAAACAAAGAATATCTGTCCATATATTACACATTGCACCTCTAAAGAAGATTCAGATGTTTTATCATGAAGGCATTCAACCGGTTTGTTAGAGTTCAAGGATATGTCCAATGCATTTCTATGAGTAGCACTGAATGTGAATAGAAGCTTTGTTTAGGTTTTTTTCATTTTGTATCTGAAAACCTCACGGGGCATCTTGTTTCCATTGTTGTCAAGGAGCGATGATAGAGATGGACACATACTTTTATAATTGAGGTTATGTCACATGGACAGATTCAACAACTGTGGCCATGATAACTTATTCTGAGTATCAAATAAAAATGCATGCTAATAGAATCTATTGTGAAGATAAATGCTACGTGTGTTGTATTTATTTCTATCTTAGTTTATTCTGGTTATGATTTATACGCTTTTTAAAATAAGATTGAGGCATAATAATTATGAAGTCAGGTGTTTTCCCCCTTCTGTACAATACTCATTCAACAGGTTGTGAAATGTAAGGAAACTCATGAATTAACCAAAGTTACCTATAGGACAAAATAGTATCAAAGTATCAAAACTTCGATAGTCAAACAATACCCTCATTCAATCCCCCTGAGCCCAGATTCAGCGTACCCAAGCGTTCTTCAAATACAATGCCAAGTAGTGGTACGCTATCGAAGTTGAATGTGGTGTACTTCACACAGCATGCCGAAAAAAATGAAATTGAAGTCTTCTATAGTCTTATCTCTTCAATGGTATGAACCTGAAAAGGAGCACAATATGTCCTCTTTAAACGATACCCAACCCCAAGTATGAGGCCTGATGTTTTCAGAAAGGTAACTGCTGTGATTTGGGACTGGGCTAACAAGAAAACAGCAGGTGCAATAAAGTGGAAATTGCAAAGAAAAAAAGAAAATGGCTGAAGCCTGCAGCTGCATACAAATAGCTTTAAACATTCTGGCTAAACTGTTCTTGTTGAGTCTCATCTTTCTTGCCTAGTCTCACTTTGCTTTTAAATAAACAGGGATTTTCCTTTATCAATTCTGCCTCTCACCAAAATAAATGATTAATGTGCTGAAGAATGAAGTGCCTCACTGATGGCCCAAAAAGCTTCTGCCATCTTAACAAGCTTTAATCCATCAACACAAATGCTGAGCTAGGGTGTTTAGTGGAACACACACACTGTAAACAAAGCTCTTGCCAACACACAGAGAGGGGAAAAAAGAACCTCTCTATCACTGATAATGATCCACAGCCATTTAGAAGGGCAGGAAGCAGACAGGTTGCTCCGGCAGTAAGTGAATGAATATTCTTTAAGCGCTGGAGAGTAATTCACTAGCAGGACAAGCTGCCCTCCTTGAAGATAAATGTGTGTGCATAATGCTGGGGAACACAAGCGGGCGGGGTTTTTCCGAGGCCTACTCTTTATTTAATGTACTCCTCGCAGATGGATTGAAGCCAGGGAGCCTAGCACAGCAGCACAATTAATATTTTGATTAGAACTCTGGGAAAATAATACCCAGTGATGTATCGCCGCTGTAAACCCATGGCTCTTTGTCGGTTTCTCCAGCCATATTAACTAAAGAATGACGTGCCTCTGGATTCAGCATTGCAAATATCCGAATGGGCAGGGAACAACAGAATCCTCTCTTGAAACAAACTCATAAAATAGCCTAAAGAGAAAAATCTTGTGACCCAATATTACCTCAACTTCTCTTAATCAGATAATAAAGCCCAGCCCCCTCCTCCATGCACAGTGAAGCCCTTAAATTGTGTTCAGTGGACCATTGTTTCCTGCGGCGAGTCCGGGGATATAACTCTACGCGAGCTAACAATGTCCTCAACTGGCCATCGCTTGCCGGGCGCTCCCCGCGCAGGTGAAGCTGGAGTGGTGGTGAGCAGCTGTCAGAAAAGCCTGTAATTGGAGCCCATTGCACCATTAGTCCTGCCCATTAGGCCTGTTATGATCGCTGTCTGTCTCCGCTACACTTCTACAGTCACTGCCTGCATTTGACCTCGGGCACTCGCTCCTTACACAGGGACAGAGCTGAGACTCAACGACTCGTCACGTGTCCACCTGTTACTCTCCGGGCTGACAATCCAGCGTGACGCATTTCCCCGCACGCTGTCTGATCTGTAATGGTCACCATCCATACAGGGAATTGGACTGTTCACTCGAGGCCAAAAAAATGAAATGATTGTAGTCTGCTGTTTCTGCGCAGACGATAGCAAGTGAAAGTGCCCGGAGAAAGAAGGTAATAGAGACTGTGCCATGGTGCATTGGGAGAAGAGTGGTGGAGATGTAAGTGGTGGGTACGGAGGAGAGTACGGAGTAGACATAAAATCATCAGCTGTCAGTGCAAATTGTTTCTTTAAAAAGAGAAGCAGACATCACCAATATCGCTTAAAAGGAAAACTCGTCCCCTCTTTGAACTTTTCTCCAGAGGAGGAAATCAATGTCAACAATCTCCCATTTCAGCAAAACTACCCAGTTACTGTGAGTGATAATCCCGAAGCTGTGCTCTGTGTTGTCCGGTTCTTTCATTCAACATGTCTGCTCATTACGTTCTCCCTCCCCAACTCTGTCAAAACAAAATAATCTCAAGCATGACACCTCAACATTGAATCTAATTGGAGCTAAATCCCGATCTCGGAGACAACAGCGTATCGATTCTTTACTCATTTAGTTGGAGTGGTAGTGTGTTCTGAATGCATCCATGCTAGAGAAAACAAATGGTGAATAAGCTGGGTGTGGACCAGGGCTTGCTGCTTTGGAGTTATTGTGGCAACTGCATTATGCACCAGGGGAAAGAGAACGCTCACATCACGGCTGGCAGCCAGCAACGGGGCATTTTTATGCAGGCTTTAATACCTTTGGGAGAGAACGTAGAGTTACTTTATACCTCTGAAAATGGAGTCAGAGTGGTGGTAATGGCGACGGTAGGCACAGCAGTCCCTGGAAACCTTTTTATGTTCTTCTATACTTGGAATACAGATTATTATGATGTCTTTGCTTGATCTTGATACATTTAAGATTGCTGTAATGTGACAAGCTACATCCAGGGACAGTTTTAGAAGTGGGGGGCGAGACTGGGGAAACGGATTCAAAGAATAGGAACAATTTATGAAATTAGTTTCTGTAATTTCCCATCCGTCTAAATAATATTAATTAAAGGGGCTCTATTATGCTGTTTAGAGTTCTCCCTTTCCTGTAGTGTGTTTATAGGTTTTTGAGCATGTACATTGTCCGCAAAGGCTCAAATCCCAATGCCTGAAATGCCTCCATTGGACTCCTCAAATACCCAGTGCAGACATTGCTTGCCAACACATCTCTTACACTATTGTGTTTGCATACACTATCATACAGCAAATTCAAAACTATTACAGCTTTACAGTTTGAATACATTTACTTTTAAGGTCATCAATTGAATGAAAACGGCAAACAAATCAGCTGAGAAAAAAAGAAAAGATGTTCCACTGGATTTCACTGCCCACACACGCTCACCATTCTTGAAATGTGCTTAATGATTCTAAGAAGCGGCTTTATCAATTTCAAGGTCTTGAACTCCTACCAACACATACAAATACGACTTTTTCTAGTTAGTTGAATGAAAAACATTCTTCTTATTATTAACTTCACTAAAGCATCTGGCGGGTGCAAAGCTCTTCAGTTAAGACAATCTGTCTGAAGCGAGGCGGTTTGACAAAGCATGTGTAGATCATGGCATGGCGTGCCGTGGGGAGTCATCTGCCAGATCTTCTGCTCTGAAGAAAGAGTTGTTCTGATGACAGGCATTGTTAGAGTATCAGCGACGTGCAGTCAGTGGAGGCAGGGGAGGCAGAGCCTCACCTGTCATACTCCAATGTAACGGAAAAACAATTAAAGAAAAACTAAATAATAATAATAATAAAATGTCTCCACTGATCTTGTGTAAATGTGATTTCTGTATGAT
The DNA here is from genome assembly GCF_902827165.1 of Trematomus bernacchii. NCBI lineage: Eukaryota > Metazoa > Chordata > Actinopteri > Perciformes > Nototheniidae > Trematomus > Trematomus bernacchii. The sequence goes on along the minus strand of NW_022988098.1, from coordinate 3,327,370 downwards.
TCCAATCGCATTTTATAGTCAAAATCAGCAAATTTGCCGAGCTCCGCTACGGGAGCGATGAGAAGTGAGGCAGGCACGAGCACTGCCTCTCGTAAGCCCACAGTAACTTGCAGTAATTTACAAAACAGTAATAGAGATTGTTGTCCAGAAGGATAGCATGGACTTCTATTCATCTTCAAGTCACAACTGTAATGAAAATGGGATCTTACTTAGAAAGAACAATCCAATATTTAGATTTTGGGTATCCTTTTGTTGATCGGTCTGTTTAAAATTAATCATAGCATCAGACTAAAAAAGCTTGCTTAATGATTCTAAGAAGAAAATAACAGAATATTTCGATTAAGGTCAAAATAGGCTATAATATTTGTAAATCTGACTCTGAAAGAGTCAGTGCCTCACCAGCCATGAACCTCACCGCACGTCACTGTAGAGTATATACCACCAGAGAGGAAACGGGCCCAGTGAGAGCTGGCCCACACTGAGAGATGCCTCCTTTCACTCTCTGACCAGCACCAGTGGCACGCTCAGTCCAATCTGAAGTCTCAGAATAAAGTCTGCCTTGTCAGCTCCGGTGAGGATTCACAGCTCTGACAATATGTCTCCGTGTCCAGTATCACTGGAGGCGCCAATTAACCACTCCTCACTGTGAAAACACACATGAAAAACACCTTCACACCTGATATGACAGTACGGTACTTGCATGCAGTCACTTTTGCTAACACGGTTCCTCCAGCCAGGAGAATGGCCACAGGCAGCTCTCCAGCAGACTTCACGGGAGTTGGTGAGCCCTCCTCCTGGCAGGGTGACCCGCTGCTGCTTGTCCCCGTTAGCCTCCCCATGCCGAGGTCATCATTAAGGAAATCATTGCACCCAGACCCCAGATGGCGTGTTAGGATTGCTGCCATGCCCTCTGATTATGGAGCAGACAGTCATTTTGGATGAGCTGGAGCCTTGTCTACAACACTATTTAAGGCAATCCTAAAATAAATGCTCTGACAGCAATACACAATTGGTTAAAACATTTGATAAACTTCTCTTAAGTTTACACAGTTTTACTGTCAGTGCCTGTGGTCATCTAGGTTTTGTACATTTTCTGAAAAAAGCCTCAAAATAAGAAATGTGTCTAAATGCTCCTCCCCAAGTGAAGCTGGATGTTTGAGTGCTGACGGTAGCCCAGAGCAATGCTGCTGTTTCGTTATCCCCCTTGTACTGGAGATAAACAAGAGGAATTTGTTAAACCACTTTTGGGTCAATACTTCAAATCGGAGTCATAACGCTTCTTAACAAAATTCAGAACTTTTTCTTCAGCCTGTAAATAAAAGGAAACGTTTTCATCAAAGTTCCTATATCATTTTGGCACCTTTGTATATAATACTTTGTGTACACACCATATCTTATCTCCAGCTGATAATTCTGCATATTTTGTGTTACACTTGGCATTTCTTCTACTTCCACCTGCATTTGAGGTAGTTAGTTGACTTTATACCTTCACTGCCAACTGTAATGGCTTCACGTGTTGTTACACTGTTGATACAAGAGTATTCATATCATCTGTTATTCTACATTCTATACATTTCTTTTTATTCTGACATGTATCTGCACTTGACTTCTTCTTGTTGTCTAAGTACCTGCACTTTACAATAAGATTGTATCTGAAAATCTAATCTTATATTTCACAATGTAGCATTGTCTCCTTAGAGAAAAGGCGCTTCAGACATGTAGGCAGACTTGTTCTGATGATCCATTTCAAGCATGTTCTGGTAAGTTCATTATCATAAATAGCTGAGATGAAGTATGAGAATTTCGCAAAGTAAAGTTTGAAAATGTTCAGCTTGTAAAGTATACATCATTAGTAATAATGAGCCAAAGATATGCACCAAAGAAAGTGGTTTGATCTTTTAAGAGTGGTAGGTCCTGCTACCATTCATTAGCGGTGTAGTCTAGAGCAAGTTCAGTACTGGCCAGTTCCCAAATCTACTTCTGTTGCAAAGCGTGTAACCAATATGTACAGACAGGCTGTAAATTAAAGGGAAACCTGAATTAATGAGAAGAGAAACATAATGCAGCGGCTTTCATACAGGAAATAATGGGCTTCTGAATGGTTTACCATTTGTCTAGTGCTTATTTTACTGAAAGCCTTATTTTGTCAATGTTTTTTTGTTGTTGATGGCTATTTAAATGCAGTGTAAGTTAACTCATTTTTCAAACCAATATATCGCTGTCTTTGTTGATGATGTTGCTCCTTTTAGCTTGAGGAGGCAGTATACATCACTTCGGCTACAAAACTGACTGTCACTCTCACTTACAGAAGTATATTTTATTCTTCTATGCTAATTTCCTGTAGCACTGTCTTGCTTCTGCCTCTCGGGATCAAATGCACGTGAAAATACAGTCACTTGGCATCAATATTGGAGCAGGTTTACCCATAACGCAACAGAAGGCTGGGCAGCATGGTGACAAAAAGAAAGAAATATCAAAGAAGGAGCCCTCGATGACAAAGGCGATGCATTAGATTTTCAAAGGGATGCAGATATCAGCAGTTTGAAATCGCTTAACCAGGCCTGGCCTCTCCACTCTCTTACCTTTCATCTCAAGAGCTGGCCGCAGGAAAGAAATGATGGAAGGCTACTCAATATTTAAATGCATCCAGGCCTGACAAGTTCAGGCTATTATTCAGATTTGAGTTGAATATTGAAAACCCTGCTTCATAAGCACCAACACATGTCTGAAGAAGGCCTAATGGACAGTGGACCTGAGGAGGAAGAGGAGGAGACCTCTTCATCCTCAGGTCACATCAATCACATGGATTCATCTCAACATCTTTAATGCAGCTTCACTTTCTGCTTCCTATAAGGTACTGTTGGGGAAATACTGAATGTACTCTTCAGATATGAGAGTACACATGATAACAAAGGCCCTACGTAGCTGCGTACGTAACAGGATGTATGATTACCTAGAAGAGCAGCAGGACTATTTTAGGCATATGATAGCTATGTGATTAACATGATGATTCAGTCTCTATGGAGATAGACATATGACAAGCATGTTCATTTCTGACGTGGAGCTAATCTGAACAAAACATTGAATACTGCTTTGAACCGGTATTCCTCCATCTTGTGACTGTGTAACTCTCTCTTGTATATCAGCATGTGAAGGACACTGTTCAGGAACTAGTTGTACCATATGCTCTGATGACTACTTCCATTCTTGAGAGGATCATAAATACATGGATCCTGATTATTGAAGCTCAAGCCGGTGACCTGTGATATTTCTCTAACAGGTTTGATCACAAGGAACCATTCTATTATTAAAATACATTCTCATATAAGGAGTTGTCCTGCCAAACATTACCGACTGATTGTCACTCATGTTCTGCTCATTGATTGATGCTGGTTGTTGTGTGCATGGAAAGCTATATCCTTATACTTAAAAAGGAGCGGAAGAAATCAGCAAACAAAAAGACAGATTTTTGTGGCTCTAAATATATATTTCATATGTAGAAAGAGAATCTGCAAACAGCTGTTTCTACAGGCTTCCCACGTCTAATTCTTTTAGAGAGAATCGTTCATATATTAAATATATATTCAGCGCTCTGAAAGTGCTTCATTATTATGCGAGTGGTCTGGATAATACATTTAGTCTTTCTGATTTCCTATGGTTAGATCTCATTGATTTTCACATTTTATATATTAGCAGCATTATTAGTAGGCTGAAATGTATAATAAATAGTTAAGTTATGTACATTCAGTACCATACTAAACTGTAGCCAGAATGCATTGTTCCTTTCTTTCATAACCAACATTTAGCAACTTTTCAACATTGAGTTTCACCGTCAAATCAGGCTTCTTAGAGTTTACTGTCAAATAATTGACCAATGGTGCACACATGTAGACAATTTGGAACTACTAACGAATATAAAGGCAAACACACTTAACTTGTTACTCACTAAAAACAAAACTGAGATTCAAATTGAGCAAAAAGGTTAGCAGCAGACTGCGTTTGTGTCTTGTGACATAGTATTTCACTTTATCTAAAGCCTCTTTGGTCTATTAACGAGTTTTGTAAAAATGTGTGGCAGAAATGAGCATGACGGTCTTTTTACTTGTTGATGTTGATAGATAGTTGGCATCATGTTGTGTTTCTCCTACACCAAGTGCCGAGCTGTAAACATGTTACCTGCCTGGCATGAGAAGCAGCCGGGACGGAGCAGGTGGCCGCCTTCACTGCTCAGTTTGATAAGTTGTGACAGCTGTCAGTCAAGCAAACATAACCCCACAGTATCTCTCGTCAAGCCTTCATACATCCACAATGAAACATAAACAAAAAATACACATTAAGAAGAAAAAGAATAGGAAGCGGTTAACTAAATTCTGATACTGAATGGATAATGGATTGTCTGAATAATTTGAGAAAATGTGTATTTACATCGATGTGTGTGGCACCAACCTACTCTCTTCCAGCGCATGTTAAGTGCCGTGTACATGCATCCAAGCTTGTTTGTCTTGCCTCGATTACAATTTATTTAAATGTTGCTCTCTTTCATCCCCTTTTAATTAAATACACCGTCTTCGCCCCTGTCGTCAGGCTTTTTGCAAAACTGGCACCAGTGGCGGTTCACAGAGCTGCCGTCTAAAAGCATTTGTCATGCATGTTTTGTCATCTCCATTTGCTGCTAAAGTGCTTTAAAAAGATTCATTTTGGGATATTTGTTGAGCAGAAAAATATACAGGAATTTGCATTATGCTCATGTACACTAATTCAATAGTTTGTTTTGTGGCAACACTGTCAGTGCCACTTTGCATATAACTAACTAACACATTAAAAGTAAAAGCAGGAGGCTGTTTGGCTCATTCAGCTCTCCTTATGCACTCCACCCAAAGCATTGTGGGATTGTTATTATGAACCAGGAGCCAGAAGGACATGAATGTACAAAACAATGAGTAGGATTTAGCTTTTCCATCTGCTAACTCCCACTTCAAGTTTAGTGCAGCACTTTCCAGAAAAGAGCCCTGTTGTGACGGAGGTAAACAACGCAAGACGGCACTTTGGTTTACCTGGAAAAAAGCCACCCGAGAGACAATTTGATTTCAGCACATGTTGTTAATAAAGGCCTTATGCTTCTCTCTGCTGCTATGATTTCATTTAGACGCATAATGCTGAACATTAATATCAATACATACACTATTGATTTTTCCTCTCTGCCTGCTTTGAAAGAGAGGGAGTTTTAGAGCGCAGAAAAGAGGGATTCAATTGCACAGAATTTAATTTGGTGGTTTCACGTCAGCATTGATATCCTGAACTTCAGACTTGTCTGAAGCCCTGTTCAGTATCCTTGCTTGACCCCCATCCTCTGATTTCTGGTCCTCAGGGAGGGATGCATTACTCTGAAGGCAGGAGAGGAGCTCTGCGCTCTCTCTCCTCTCGCTTTTACAAATGATTTGCAACCCTTACCCGCAGAACCACAGAGGGTCTCGGAAGGGGCAGCGATGCAGCATTTCCATTGAGAGAAAAGGCCAAGCATGTGTGTGTTCAATGAAAATCCTTTGGGCCTAACAAAGGGCATCTATTGTGCAAAGGTGGTTTGTGTGATTGTTTTGGTAATAAAATCTCATCCTTTGCCTTGAGACCGGAGTTCATTTGCTGGAGAGGATTTACACTGAATACTAGCGCTGAGGAATATTAAGTGCTGGGAAGTAGTGCAGTCGGAAATAAAAAGTGATTGCAATTGATGTGGGAGAGGAATCTGGCACCTCGTTCATCAGAGAACTAACTTAATCCCGATTTATTCCTCTGAATGTGTACTCTGTTAACTGGGTACAATTATAATTAATGGATGCACTCAACAAAGAATATGAAAGAACAGATGTTTACTCAACAAAAGTCAATAGTCGCAGAAACCTTCAATTATGGCCCCCCTGTGGGGGCTAAAATGGAGCATTAATCTGGGCCAATTGACAGTAGATTGAATTGATTACCTTATTATAAGGAAGCTTGGTTATTATTGCCATAACTCACTGCCTATTAGCCATCTTTTGCAATGCACAAAGAGACAACGTAAACACCATCAAGACCCAGTCACATGACCAGCACATATTCATCTTGTGTACTTGATTAGGTCAGATGTACAGAGCCAGGGAAGAGAGTGGGTATCAATTTTCACAATATGAAAATGATTTCCATAGACACCCCTGGGTGGTGAGAGGCTAGTGCGCAGACACCTGATTGGATACCATTAATCATGACTAAGCAGTCCGTTGCTTGAGTTCAACGTTTATGCAAAAACAAATCTCCCAGCAGAGTATTTATTAGGAGTTAACTTCATGTACGCTTCAAAAATGTTCTTACACTTTTAAATAGGAGAATAACAGCTTGTGTTCATTTTGTCAGATATTTTTGGCTTAGTCCTCTGTCAAATGTCATTGTGACTTTTTATCATCATATTTATATCAGTATCTAGCCAAAATAGAGTGGTGCAGTAATGACATTGTTGTATAATAACCAGGACATTAACATTGCAAGGGCTACCTCAAAAAAGCAATGGGATTATTCCATTGGAGTTTAGATTTTTGAAGAAAACAAGCTCGGTGACAAACAAACATTAATGGTACTTATACATTTTGTTCAGCAGGAACATCTACATATATTGCCACCACAATTAAAAAATCCAACAAAAGACTTAGAGATGTGGGAACCTGAAGTGCCAAATTGGAACTAGATTATTTAGGAGTTATTCCTGCACCACACTATATCAACTTGCTTCTTTCTTTCTCCCTCTTGTGTCTCTGTTAACTTTACAGTATATGAACTTTCCCCCAGTCCTTTTCCATGTTAATGTTTTGCTTCCTGTATAGTTCTTAGATAACGCTTAGCAGAGGACACAGAACTGCTGCCTTGAGAACACAAACATACAAACAGTCAATATTTCGATGGTACAGTTTATATTTTATTTCTATTATAGTTTAGTCTTTTGTCTTCAACAATATCTTTTCACAGTTGTTGTTAATGACTTGAGTGCCATCTTGTATTTGTCTTCTCTTAGTCATTGGGGAAACAAAGATTGTTGAGGATTATACTTTGTCATAGTCTTTGTAAACGAAAAAAAGGTAGTGCTGTCAATTCATCTAAATTATAATCTGTGATTAACCACACGTTTCAAATATTTTTTTAATATATTTTGAGGGTAGATAAATCTAAAACACGTGTGCATTTGTAAAAAATAAATACATTACAAACTGGTAAGAAAATAAGGGGTTTTAACTTATTATGCCATGATTTCTGAATTATTAACATGAAGTTCGGCAATTTTCCAAAACTGGACTAAATCATCACCAAAGCGCTGTCACGGTGAGCCGCTGTGATCATCCTCTGTATTACAGTATGTGTGCTACAGTACTATGTCAGTATTCTTGCTTTGGCTGTCATATTGTGAGCTCTATCTGTTCCTACAGTGGTGACCTTGCTGACAGGCAAGGTAGGCCATCCAGTGACCTTGCCCTCTATCTCCCACTCCTTTGCAACTTCAGAAAACTGACTCATTCTTCAGAAACATTTCTTTTGTTTTCACTGAAAGGGATCGGGTGCAGTTGCCATTTGTTATTGATTAGGTTTGCTATTACACTGAGGTAGTGATGGTTCTTACTGATGTCCAGGGGTCAACCTTAAGCTTTCAGTGAAATACGTGTATTTCCTTTGCTTCTCTTTGCCTTTTTACCTTCATGCAATCCATGGTCAAATAGATTCTGCTCTCAAACTTGGTTACAAAGTTAACTTCCTTTACATTTTTTCAATGCTTTAAGGTTTCGGGATTAATCTTGAACATAAATGTGCTAACATTGACAGCCCTTGAAATATCACTTGTAAAAGCGAATGTACAAAAGTCCTAGTATCAACACTGATGGGCATGTTTTCAGCAGTAGATGTTCCGACAGCGATCAAGCCTTGATTTGAGCTCTGCTTGCCGCATGGCTTGAATTGAGACGTACCCCCCCCCCCCCGTGCTCCTCCTGCATGATGAGGGCTTCACATCTGAACTTCCGTCCTGTCAAGTGTGTGTTGGATGCATTCTTCTGACAGCTCTCTCGCTTTACTTTGCACCCCTCCCTTCCCTCCCCGGCCCTCCATTTCACACCACAGAGGTCAGGGATTTTGTGTGTGTGTTTGTGTGTGAAATAGTGTGCACGGAGGAGAGAAAAGGAGCTGAAGCGTGTATGGGGAGAAGCTGTCTACCTTCTCAGCCTGTGGTGTTGTCAGGTCTGTGGTGTTAAAGAACTCTGACAGTATGTCCCCTACCTCACCTTGCTGAAAACAGGGCCTGATATCAGCTTTCATCCATGGTACAAGTGTGTGAGGAGCGTGTGAGGAGCGTGTGAGGAGCGTGTGAGGAGCGTGTGCGCGCCCACTGGAGTGTAACAAGTTTGGCTGTATACAGTGCGTGCGTGTCTTCCCTGCTTCGACTGTTCAATATTTATCTACTGTATGTGGAGAAGTCTTGAAGATGACTTGAGGATTAATGCAAGCCTCAAACAGAATACAACATGTCCGATTTTCACACCATCTCTTCCCCTGGTGACCAGATGGGATGATTTTCATTTCGTGAATGTATTGACCCTAAACCAAAGGGAGGACTGGAGGCTCACTTCTGCAGTTTACTCAAACACATGGCTTTATGGAGCCGAGGCACATTTCTCTCAAAGTGACTAGATGAAGCAGACAAATCAATATTGGGGCTTTCAACAACATTTTTTGAAATAGTATTTTTGAAAAGCTATACAGAGACAATATTTAGACCCCTGATGGTAAACAGTGTTTTAAAAAGATAACTAAATAAATGTGAAATACAGAGGTTGGTAAACCCATCCAAAACCCAGTTTGCTTGTAAAATAGACATGACATTTTCCCATTGAACTTTTTAATTAATTGTCACACATCTACACTGCAATTAATTTAGTTTTAGAGGTAGTGTACAGTTGCTCAAGGGCATCTTGGCAGGACCCAGCGTACCCCTCAAAGTCCCAGTCCACACTAGAACAACAAAATCCTTTTCCATCCAAAAGGTGGGGTCAAATAAACGTCATACTGTATGCAGAATAGGGTTTTAACATCTTTTACGTCTGCTATAAAAATCTGAATTAGAAATCATAGCAAATTTCACCAAACCTGAGGATTGTGTTTTTTAGGGATAACTGTTCAAAACTTCCAATTGAAAATGATTTCTTTCTGACTTTGGATTGTTCATGAGCTTAGATTTGTAACATTGACTGGACAAAGAAGATCTTTGGTGTATATTCTTTGTCAGAGCTATCAACCTGACATATACTCTGGTCTGCCAGATATTTGCATAATATCACGTCAACTCAGCGCTTCATGTGACCATTTCTTTTTCCTCCAACTTGAGAATTGTTCACCTGAATTTTCAGGAGGAACAATTTCTTCAACCGTACAAAAATGCAGCACAAATCCCCTTCCCACAGTTGGTATATCGGCCCTGTGATTCAGATCATCTGCACAATTGAACATGTTCTTCCTTGGCCCACGCTACACCCTTCCACAAAGTTCAATCGGGCTGAAATGAAAGCTCAAACTCTTTTCCCCTTACCCCTGCATCACTGTACAGAACAAAAAGCCTTTGTTGCAGATTCAGTAGAACATTGTAAGCTTCATTATGCATATCCTTACACTCACCTGTCACTTCCAGTCCCCAACACCAGCTGCTGTCCTTTGAAGTCCCAGAAACGGCTTCCTCCCTGACCTGACATAGATCTGCATACACCAATTCATCTGTCCCTCAAACATCCTCCCCCCCCCCCCCCCCCACTTGTCTCCGTGTTCGGGGGCCCTACTGTACCTGCCTGTCCCGTCCCGCGCTGCTGCCTGACAGCCAGCAAACCGGGCCTGACAGGAGGCCAGGCGGTGTCACCGGCTCACCGCAGAGAGCACCGCCTGTCTCCACTCATTTCCTCCTCTCTGCTCCTCTGACCTGACCCCCTTGCTCTAACCCTCAGCTCTCACCCGCCTTCCTGCTGGGGGAACATCATACCAGCATGGAGGCTTTCTGTTTCTTTTAAAAGCTGTTTAAAGAAGCCTCTCGTCCCCGCTGATTAGTTTTTATCTGAATACATGTGTTTGTGCGCGAAGGTGAATATGGCTTTATGGAATAAATCTCTCAAGGTGTCACGGATAAAAAGGTGCTTTTTCATGTTTAAGAGCTGTGCAAAAAATGTCTCGCCAGACCTTCTTGTTGAAAAGCTTTTATAAAGAGTATATCGGTGATGAATTGAAGCAGACTGCATTTGTGGCTTCCTGAGGTAGTCAAGGTGCTGCTCCTTTTTTTTCTTCAGATTCTTTACTGTCTTTAGAACTGCCTGCTTTGAAATGTCCACATTCATCAAAAAAGCTGTGAATTCATTGTTGCAATAATCAATAAGGGAGATTGTGCTAGTACTGATTTAGCAGAGAAATCCATTTAGATAAAGGTATATAACGGGCGGAGTTCCATGAATTCCCTTTTTAAGTTGTGATCTCTCGCAGCAGGAGAGTGTCTTGTGGAGGCGAAGGTTTTTCTTTCAAAAGGAACTGTTAGTCTTATCAAAGCACGCAGGCCCTCCGATGATCCACTGCTCTGCATCTCGGCACTCATCCATTCCATTCTGCTTTCACCACGATACGTTCCTCCGCATCTCTCCGGCACGAGACACTTCCCTCAGCCTCGTCTGTAATTGCTTTTCATGTAAATCGAAGTCGGTCAGGAGATCAGCAGATTACCTCGGCATTCTTTTCCTCAGACTCACAAACACAAAAGCACATATGCATACAAGCGCACACACGCACGCAAACAAAGAGAAACTCTACCTCCTTCACACGTGCACACATTTACCAGAACTGGAAACGACGGTTGCCATGGAAGTGTTTCTAATGAGGGCTTAGACGACAGCTGAAATTCAGACATTATAATACATACAGGTCCCAGGAAAAAAAGATCTGCTTGGCTCCTTTGTGTCCGAGAGCGACAGTTAAATGGCTTTAAAGCTCCCATGTCATGCTTTTCCGGTTATTACCCGTCCCCTTGTGTGTTATGAAGGTTTTTATGCATGTAAACGGTGTGCAGAGTCAAAACCCTCAAAGTACACCCTGTAGCGAGTAAAACTCTAACACAGAAAATACCTCCCCAAAACGCCTCGTTGGAGATACGTCACTGCCCATTTGAGTCTTCCATTTAGTTCCGGGTACCGCCTGATGTCATGCGGTACCCGGAACGAAATGGACCAATCCCGAAGAGCTATGGCCACACCAGCAGCGTCGTGTTCCTCCTCCAGAGGTTCGAAGAACCGGCATTTCACAGACGAAAGCTTCCAAAACATTGCCCAGTTTGAGGCCGGATATGCACAGCTTGTTTGGACCGTTTGGAGCAGGGGAAGATCTGGGTATACAACCTGTAAGTTTGCATTGTTATTTGTGTATTTATCAAACAAGACTGTTTAAATGTGTAAACTGTGTTGGACTGCTAAGCCATTGACACAGTGCTAACTAAGTTGCTAGAGTTTCCATATATCAACTCTAATATCAGCAGATGGCCTTGCATACATGTATCTCATAGCAGGAGAATGTCTGCATTCACACACAAAATACCTATTGACAGTATACTCCGGGTGATTTGCCGGTCAGTCGCGAAACGTAATTACATTATAGCTGGCGTAGCGATCTAACACACGGAGCTAGAGCTAGTTTCGGTCAGAAAAACATTTTTGTGATGCTACGTTGCTAGCGTTTAAATATATCAACTACAATGTCAGCAGATGGCCTTACATGTTTGTCATGGCAGGAGAATGTCTGCAGTCACACACACGGAATACTCATACAGTATACTGTACTGTGATTTACCGTACATTGTGACCGTACATATACTGCATGTAGCTAACGAGGCTAGCTGTATGCTAGCGCAAAACAATGTATTCATGCAAGTTACATTGTATGACCGAACGTAGCAGAATACCCGTATACGATTGCAATTATAAACACGTTATTGCTAGCCTAATATGAACCACTAGCTTTTGTTCATAGTAGTTTTATTACACTGCATTATAGTTGCCTTTCCTCCAAGCTAACGTTCATATCGTGTTAGCTACCAAGGTAAACAAAGCTAGGTTAGCATATTAGCAGGCAAGCTGTTCATTACACAACTACTACTAACGAATCTAAAACAACTAAGTTTCTCTAATATTTTGTGATTTGCATTTGATTTCGTCCAGCCAGATCCTGGCGGACAATCCATGACGGGGAAGGGATTCTACTACTACTGAGGGTGCTAAAAGGCACCGCACCGACTGTGCGCAGGCAAGATGCGAGGAGGAGGAATGGATGATATACCGTGTATATATGTATATTTATGTTCATTTTGTACATTTCTAAAAATAAAGTTTAATGGAAATACTTAGTAGGCCTATCCTTTCTTCCCTGAATTCATATATAGCAAACCATGATTTGATTTCTCATCAAACAGTAGTAGTTTATAACGGGTAAAAATAACTTACTCTTTGTTATGAGAGTCGCTCGTAGGCCACAACGGAAAGACAAGGAGACATACACGAGTTTACAAAACCACGGCACATTTATTGTAGTAAATGCAGAGACAGGTGGTCGAGGGGAGAGGGTCGCTCAGTTCGTCCTTCTGCAGCCGCTTTGGAGAGAGACTCCGGGCCGCTGGGATTAATAGCACCGGCTACGGAGGTGTCCGTGATCGCGCTGATTACCCTCTTCAGCTCCACCCCACCGTAAGACAAAGGCCCTGAGGCCGTCACACTCTTCTATAACAACAGTTAAAAATATATATGTATATAAAATATACCGCTGTACCGACGCCATGATAAGACTGATGTTACGCTGAGAGCAGCCGGGAAAAGCACTGACATGGGCGCAGCCTCTCTGGTGGTTGACTAATCAGAACGAGTGGCCGAGCTGACCAATCGGAGCACACTAGGCTCACAGGGAGGGGGGGGCAAGAGCTCCAACGAGTCGTTTAGTGGAGAAAGTGAATACTGCTGAATACACATGCTTGACAGAGATGCTGTATGCGAAACCAATGTGAGTTTGGAAAATTGCACAGTATAAATCTATTTTAGTATACCTCAACAATGTAATTATGATCAGTGGAAATGGCCATGACATGGGCCCTTTAAATCAGCCTACGGTAATTTGATGTTTGATCTCCCTCACCCCTAAAACATAATGGCCTTGAATATGAGATCCTGTCCATTCAGAGCAGGATGAGAGTCTCTCGACGGCTCAGTCTGCACAAAGGTGTGCTGTTAGCAGGAACATTCACACAGCCATGAACAAGATGGATGTGAAGCAGTTGGCTCCTCAGAGGAGGAGAGATGTCTTTTTCTCCCCTTAAGCACTTTTCAGAATCATCAGTTTTAAAAGCACCTTTTCACAATGTGTCCATATTTCAGCAATTTAAAATAACACTTGGCCTAATGCACAGCTCCACCACCTCCCACACCATTTTATTCGAGTCATGGCATGATCTCGGCGCATCGTCTAAAATAAGACACGTCAGAGTGAAGACATACAGAATTTGATGTCGGAGCGATCTCTAATTGCATTTTCACATCGGGGCCCCAGGGAAGAGAGGGTGACCCCGCTAATGGAAGAACTCATCAGTATCTGCCAGGGTAATTAGCCGAATTAGCCAATCCCCTCATCCCTAAGGTGACCCCGGTGTTGGGGTGAGCGTTTGACGTGCAGAGAATCTCCGCCACAATTACTGACTTCCATTGGGGCCTACCTGTTGGCCTTAATGCTTTGTTTATTCCATTCTGTCGGCAAGCAATACGGCCCAACGGCTTTAATGCTCAAGGTATAAGTCATGACATCAGGATGCATTCAACAACATTAAAGGTCACCTATTATGCAAAATCAATTTTTCTATCTTTTATACATAAACATGTGTCCCCTCTGAAAGTTTCAGGAAAAAAGATTCTCTCTTTTTGTCCTGATCTATTTACATAAAAACCTGTCTGAAAATGAGCTGATCAGATTTTGGCCACTTTATGATGTTCTAACGATTTTTAGCTTGGTAACCATTAGCCAATCACCAACCAAGGTAACAGGGCTGAAACAGAGGGGATTATGGGATGCTGCAATGATCTGTTTGGTGTTTGGAGCCAAACACTTCAGAGACATGTTCTGTATATATCGGAGACCTGTAATATATTGATGAAAAACAGTATAATAGGGGACCTTTCATGTATTTAATGGATAATGGCATCTATATATTGCCTTCTAAGTACTTAGCTGACCTTTTTTCAAATTCAATATTAAAGAACATACAGCAGAAGTAGTTGTCTTGGTAAAAGCTAGTGCACAAAAAACCCATGTATGCATGTATCACATTTGTATGAAGCCATCCTTCACCTAGTGTTTCCTCTTCCAGTGAGCGATTACAGCATGAATGCTTTTTCTTGTATTCCGTCTTTATAATTCAGTAGCCCTCAGTATATTAAAGGGCATATGTATTATTGCTTTTTCCCCTCCATTACTGTTCTCCAACTCAACCTTTCCTATCAATTGTTGCTAACACATTTCCCGCCGCCTTCGTCTCCATCTGGCCAAGAGAATATTTAACCTTGGCGAGGCTCGGGGAGCAGATGGTGGGCCCTTATGTGTGTCCAGCATCATCCACAGCTAATGAAGTGATGTCTCTATAAACACCTGACAGTGGGTCAAACCGGCCTGGGTATGAAGATTGCCAGTTCTGGCTGCACAGAGCAGGGAAATACTCCGGTTTCCTTATTGAAGCCACATTGTTGTGCCAGCACGTGAACCAATCCTCCCAAATTAGGACAGCCTGGCCTACTGCTGCACCTGCAACCTCACACTAACAAGCAGAGTGTGGGCCATCCAGCAACAACCACGCAGGCACATCCAATATTACAGACACACATTAAGTTATTGATGAATATATCACGCAACAAAGAAAATAAAATATCATCCAAGACTTACAAAGCAAATGGCAGCAAATTCACAGGTTAACATTGAATACATTAACATCCCCGAAATATTAAGTTTAAGCCCTTATTCCGAAAAATAGACATGCAGCCGTGTTCACTCCTTTTTATGTAAAACTCAGACTGTAATTCCTTAAACCACCAGTCAGCAGTGCATTTTTTGGGCGTATCCAAAAACCTGTTGTCATACTCTTTGAAAGTAGAGATCTTTCTCCTTTTAACCAGAAATGTGGGCTTTTTTTTATGGCTCGCATCTCTCCCCCAGCCTCTCATTCTTTCAAATGCGTTTTTATACGTTTGAAGAATGTTCATAAAATCTGAATAATATTGACTAATCCCACTTTTCTTTATCGGAAAAAGATACTTTCCGGATGAGGGTTAACTCCATGCAGACTGTGCCGTTTATATGACCATTTTCAAATGAAGGTTTATTTTTAGTAAAACAACGTGTGTGTGTGTGTGTGTGTGTGTGTGTGTGTGTGTGTGTGTGTGTGTGTGTGTGTGTGTGTGTGGTGTGTGTGTGTGTGTGTGTGTGTGTGTGTGTGTGTGTGTGTGTGTGTGTGTGTGTGTGTGTGTGTGTGTGTGTGTGTGTGTGTGTGTGTGTGTGTGTGTGTGTGTGTGTGTGTGTGTGTGTGTGTGTGTGTGTGTGTGTGTGTGTGTGTGTGTGTGTGTGTGTGTGTGTGTGTGTGTGTGTGTGTGTGTGTGTGTGTGTGTGTGTGTGTTAAAAGAACAGCTATGTGGTGCATGTATTTAACTCACAACACTATAAATGTTGTACTGTAAAACAGAGCGTTAAAAAGTAAAGTTTTGGACACAGCCCGTTTATGGTTAGTTAAATTCAGTCCTATCTGTGCACAGTGTGTTGTCATAGTGGAAAGGAAAACAAATGGAAAGACTTTCCTGATGCTTTCACTGCTAAAATAGACGGACAGAATCCTCTGCCAAGAGACCAAGATGACAAACTGTGTCTAAGCGCAAATAGACAGTCTGAAAAAAATCTTCCTGTGTCTGTTAAAACTGATTGCTTCCAAGAACTTGAAAGCAGAGTGCGAGAGTATCTGACTATGTGTGGGGAAAAAAATAAATGCAATCAGGAATGCTGCTGCAGCACTTGAGGACATACGGTACTTGAACAAACTACATAGGATATTTGTATAAGTCATTCCGAAGTGAAAGAGAAAGGGCTTCAAGGATAAGGACTTATCGATGAGTTTATGAGGTGCAATTCTGCTAAACTTCCCCAACTCTTCGAAGGTCTAAGACAAGGACAAAACCTGACACACTGCCAAAGTAGGGATTGCTACAGTAGCATCATGGCTATTGTCTAAGCCTATAGGTAAAGCCGGTTTAATCCACTTATATTAACACTTACTGTAGCTATGTTAGACCACTTCTCCGGGCGGTGCTGGCTCAGGGCTGTTACTTTCTTTGTAAACAAAAAAAAAAAATGTCTCTGTGACAATAGACCTCTTCACAAAAGGAATTTGACTTGTGATTTGTAAACACAGGTGACGGAAATGTCATTAACAATGGTTCAATTCCATTAAGTGTCCCAGTAAGCGATGACTGTGGGCCAACACCCAAATGGCATTCAGTCAATATTACTGCCATTTATCACATCTTTGCTTTCTGGGCGTCCTATACTGCCACAGCAAGGCGGAAGTCCTGTCCAGTCCAGTTTGTGCCACTCAAGTGAACAGAGCGCTGTCTGTTACAATCCATTCATTCCGCATCAGGGTACATGGGTTGAAACAAGTAACGTTTTAGTTCTCAATTGTTGGAACTTGACTTCTGGACTAAGGGATTGCCATGCATCTTATTATTATGGTTACACTGATACCATGTACCATGTTTAATATTTAATATTTCACTAAGGGACTTTTCACAACGAACCAAGGTTTCTGTTTTTGTTAGTTTGATACCTACAGTATGGTCTTTAAGTTTCCTATTGCAATTACGTGAGCACTATAGAGCTCTATATGATATATCTACTTCTTATTGTCATCAGCTATGTGAACTTTTCTCATGTTGTCCTCTTGTATGGCCTATTAGCATACACATTGAAACAGGAATGTTGTTGCTGTGCGTATACAAGGACAAACTGAAACCTATACTGTACATTAACTATAACTTGACAATCGTCTTGTAGTTTTCCCCCTGCACTGATTGCCAACAGCTGTGTGAATTCTCCGTCAATATTTCTCTGCCGCTCTACCAAACACTCCCTGCACACCGAGCTGTTGCCTGAAGGACCTTTCTCCTATAACATGATGCTGGCCAGACAGAAGTTTCTGTATTTAGTCCAAAAGTGTGAACCATTCAATATATGTTTTCACACATGATAAAGGAGTTGGACTATGGTTTTATTTCAGCGCTGTCCAGGGGAGGTTCATTTACATATGTAGGTTGAGTTAAGGCAATACACGCACGCACGCACGCACACACGCACGCACACCGCACACACCACACACACACAAAATTGCATTCATCTTGATAATCAGCCATAAAAAATGTAATCTAAATTAAAAAAAAAACATATCTTTAAAAAGAATACTAGGAACAGAACAGCTGGAATTCATATCACAGAATGAGTATTATTCAGAATTAGCTAGTGATGAACTCTACATCTGCTGAATTAATTATAAACACAGAGGAAAACAGTGCTTACCGCATGCTGGGGAAAAAGATTTAAAAAAAATCGAGACCATGCAAATAGATTAGTTTCATAATAAAATGCTATTTTTCTGAATCACAGCAACAGTCTCTTTCCCCATGTCTTAAAGCAATAAACTGAACAAACCTATTTAGTTGACCTGCAACAAGGGCAGCCTTCAAAAGTCTCAACAATGGGACCAGCTGAAAAATCACATTTTGACATTTAATTGAATATCAACTCTATTACAGCAGTAATGTAATACATGCTGGAAAATGCCTGATTCTTCCGAGCTCTGCAAATATAATATTAGTGATTGGTTGGAATTCCATCAGGATACAGTATATGTGACAGACAATCGTTTTTCATAGTTTTACCTTGCTGAGATTTCATCATGGGAAAATAAGCTAAGGCTGTATTAAACACAGAATTGAAGCCGCAGTCTTGCTAACTCTGCTGTTCTCACTTCCACTGTTTCCTTCCCAGGATGATGCATCTCTCATTTCTGTCAACTTTTTATTTTTCTTCTCTATTCGAGTGTTGCTTTCTGTGGGCGATATCCTGTCATTGTCATTGGGCTTGCCATTGGAGCTGTACCTTTGTCCCCTTTAATTCTCCATTGGAACAAAGCCTGGGCATAGATAATTGGCTAACAACTGCTTTTGTCTCTGCTGCTGAATGTACTGTACTAAAAAAAATTAATGACAGACTAAGGATGTTTTTTTGAAACGCCCAGAATGGTTTTCCAGCCGCAGCCTCTGCACTGGAGCTCCCCTCCTGCTTTAGAGATGGTTAGATCGGCAAAAGTACAGCAAGAAGACTATTTGTCACTCAGCAGTCGACCGCAGACTGGGGTGTATAATTACCACTAACTGCACAATCAGCTGTCTTGTCACACCCTCTGTGCTACAACTCTTGGTGAAGGTTTTTTTTTCCCTTCTCCGATTTCTAACTTTTCTTCCTTTCTTGGCTTTCTATTACCATGAACATTTTCCTATTCTCTCAATTATAATAGGTCGTATCGATTTAATAGCCCCCCACATGATTTTTTGTTTACACATCATTTGCCACTGCTCCCTCATTCACTGATTTACATATTTTCTCTCATGCCTGCCTGCCTTGCTGCTAACCCCTCCCCATATATCTGCTCCACTCCTTCCTCTCTCCACTTTGCTGCGCCAGCACTTTGATAGCAGAGCCGCTGGGGGTTGGTGGTGCTTTAATGGGGGGTGGAGGCTGCAGGCCCAGATGAGAACAGTCAATATTTCATATCTCTACCTGGAAGGAGACACAGAGGGCAGTGCAAATTCAAATAGGGTAAGATGTACGACACCCTCACACACTTTTAACCGTCTTGGCAATGGGAGATGCTACAGGAGGCTCCTGACATGAGGAATCCATTCATTTGCAAATAGAACGTGGTTTCTAAAAAGATGGCAACGCTCGCACTATAGAAGCGGGGGAAATTGAATGCAAGGACAACAATATAAGTGAAGGTACATTAGCATAAATCAAATTGTCCAACTTTTACATCTATGAATGCATTGTGTGCACAATGTGGACATGGCTGGAAGTTTTGAATAATGCAACTTGTGAATAGCCGCAATTTTTCCTCCTCTGATCAGGTTTCAGGTGTGATTATGTGCTGCTGGTTTCAAAGGTGTGTTGTAATGGAAGTGGATGGCTGGATGAAAGGGGTGTTCCCTTCCTCGCTACCAAGTCCCATTCTTCCACCCGAACTCAATCAGCCATTCAGCCCAGGTAGACGGAGCTTACTGTTGGCCCCTCATATTGGTTTCCATTGCCCAGAGAATAACTCTGCATCAGTCCACATTTCTCCTGATATCCCTCTCAGGTTGCTACACCTGCTCTCATTCAGGCCCGTGCCACTCGCAAATGAACTGCAGTCTTATCCTGGTCCAAATAGTAGCTCTGAATGATGTGATGTGATCAATTTTTGCTTGAGAATCACGAGTGCACATGAAGATGTTAATGTTGTGACCATATTCCCCCCGTGCAGACTTATTTCTATGGTAATGCGGCTATTCATATTCCATTTCTAATATTTGCTTACAGCAAATCAATAAAGGCCAATGTGCTGACTGCATCCTGCCCCAGATAAAGAATGTTGGAAATGTATGCAGCAGGCTTGCATACTTCCAACTATATAAAAGGCGTAGATTCGACATTATGGAAGTCTTTCATAAGAGCAGCATCGCATAGTAAACTGGTTTTCCATCAAAGTGAAATAAATATCACCTGATGCGCGCACATTGTGTTATAAAGTAAACAATACAATGATGTTCCCATGAAAATGTGGTTGGCTACACTCCTGTGAGAGAATCACATCCAATTCTCTACGCCACAATAAAACGAGAAGCCGAGTCTATTGTACCTGTCTCTCGGTCTGGCCCTAGTTAAATGCTGCTGGTTGCGTTTGATCTCCACAGAAGCCTCGCTTTTGGCTCCTTTGCAAGGCCTTGCCACTCGGGTGCTGAACTGCTTCATTCCGGTTGCCTGTGTTTGTTTGCTTAACGCCAGGCTCTGCTTTCACACAGACATAATTAAATCAAGCCTAATCCACTATTTATGCATTCTGCTTCTGAATTATTCACACATCAGTTTTACGTGTTATTGCATTTTTTTCTTCTTCCGGAGACCGTTCAAAACTTGTGGGGCTGCCGTTATTGAATAGAACTTCCCTCAAGATTGCTTCTTTTATTAATTAAGCCCCCCCCCAACCCCCCCATGTAATGGTACACAATGCAGCCATGTAAAAGCTGGGCTTGCATTTCTTTGTTTAAGCGAGTATGACTTTGCCTAATGCAACTACACAGTGTGTAATAAGAGCAATTATAGTGCCATTAGAGGCAAGCTTCCCAAGAATATTTTTTAAACATTTAAATATCCCACACACACAAAACAGCTGATGTATTCAGCACATCCATATACAGTCTCACCGAGAGAACAGCTTCTCAACAATGCAGATTGTAAACGTCAAAGTTTGTTTACTGCTGCACATGTGAACAAACGTGGTATAAAACCTTTTCGACTACAGAGGAATGTGGCAAATCCTATAAACTGCCTGAAGTATTGTCACTTGGGTTTGCATCGATTGTGTCTGAATGCAGCAAGTTTGTGAAAGAGAAATCTGATGTGTAGAGTTACAAAAGAGATTGGCTCGCTCCTCTTCTCTGCTTGAGGCTAGTTCCTCAAGGCTACATGTTCTCGCTACTAGCATAACACAACAGGATTTTCCAAACTAAACTGTTAGTGGTCGATATCAGATTATGACAAGGAAGAAAAAAGATCTGTGGTTCTGTTTTTTGTTCCTTTTATCTATCTCTGTTGAATAAGACAATGTTAAAGAATGTCAATGTGAAATCAACTGAGGGCTCTTTTAAACAGTCTATATGCTTTCTAAAATACATGAATGCCTTAAAGGGGCCCTATGCTAATTTGTAGGTTTCATATTTGTATTTTATGCCTCTACTTTGATATGTTTACATGCTTAAATGTTTAAAAAAGGGCTTTATATTCTTCTCTTACTGCCTGGGCTGCAGCACCTATTTTCCCCCTCTGTCTGAAACCAGAGCCCAGTCTGCTCTGATTGGTTTGCTGGCTCTGTTGTGATTGGTCAACCCCTTAGAGATGTCCCGCCCCCGTACAATGTGTTGGAGCGCTAGCCACTAGAAGCCACTAGAAGCCACTAGAAGCCACTAGAAACTCCCTCTGGTGTGAACTCTGGGATGTTAGCCTTTGCAGACCATTTACATGCACACAAACCTATATAACACACTACAGGAAAACCTCAAAAAGCATAATAGTGCCCCTTTTTTTTCAACTTTCTATCATGAATGTGGCCGTCTAGAAAGACTATAAAACGAACTACATGCCTTACTCTGTTTTTTATTTCTCTGACCTTTGCTTTGTCTTTCCAACATTCATCCAACAACATGTCTCTGGCTCAATGAAATGCTTCTTACACTAAGAACATGTTGCCAAGGAGCATAATAGGCAACGATTGCATTTCTCCACACTATTGTAATTGAAAAAAGGAAATGACTGCTGTATAAATGTATTTCTATAGAAGTGTGTATCATGCGGTGTACTCTAACTCTGTGGACATTTCTTAACAAATCTATACATGTGACTCATGCCTGGAATATAAATTGGGCATGAAATACGTTGTGGATGAGCTGCTCGGAGCTTTTTGTCTGAGCTGTGGAAGTCTGCCAAGTGGAAACGGACAGAGAGGTTAATTAGGCGCAGTAGATTCTGATGTTTCGGTTCAAATGAAAATCAAATGACATCCACCTTCATCCATCACCGTCAACCCACTCTCCGTGCACCTATCAGGCAATCATGCTATATTGAAATGGCAGTCAAAAGGTTAGGGATACAGAAATCTGCAGGGGCTCATCCCTCTGTGTTAAAGAACATCCCGTGGCCTTGTTTCATTATTTCGGGTCCACAGTCTGTGATCAAAAGTGACACATTGGCTTATCAAACATCAGTGTATGGCAAACCCTCCTTACACCTTGGGAATCAATTCTGTTTCTCTCTGAACACACATTTAACAAGACTTTCTAAATACATTTGAAGGGAGTACTAATATCAAAATGTTAGGAAATGTGAACGCCAGATCTAAGTCATTGTCCAGAAAGTCTCAAGATCAATATCTTCCTAAGTTTGTTTTTAAATGTGTTTAGAAAGGTCCCAAAAAACCTACGCCAGCTTCTTGAAGTGTTTTTAAACTGCAGAATTGATCATACCTGTGTTCTTTAATGATAAACCCCAATGTCCTTGTATATTAAAATGTCCTGCCAGTTAATCCTAATAGAAGGTAACGGCATGCAAATTCATATAAAAGAGCCTCAGACTGCTGGGTCTCGTGCACCCACAGAAATTGAAAAAAAAAATGTTAGAAAAGTAAGTGAAGGATGCTCAAAATGAAGTCTTAGGAGGGCGGGGCACCTGACGTAAAAACGATATTAGTTATGAAGCACGGTATAATACAGCAAGTGAAAAACAAACTACATTCATATTTTGTCAGTAGATATAAAGTGGCTCACTAAAAAAGATACAAATACAATAACCAATAGTTTTTCACAAACATATAATAATTCAAATATGTGTGTTTTGAGTTCTGATGTGTTTACCTGGAAACGAATCCCAACTAAGACTATCTTTGTAAAAACTGTGCAAGTGGGCTTTAAGGAGACATCTATTTGTAAGAACATTTGTGAATGAGGCCCGGTGTTTAGGAAAAGTTGGAAACCTGTGGCATCTAGCTTATTCCAGGTGACGTGCCTTTGTGACGTGCAACAACATTAACATTAACATGAACCTTTCAGTTGGTCGCTTGTTAGCAGACCCTTCACGCGATGACAGAGCGAACAGGTACAGGCAGGGCCCAGAGTGATAGCCCTATAGTTTAAATCTACTACCCACAAATAAACATATGGACATGGGTTACTATTTAAAAAAAAATGGTAAATGTATTTAGGAACCTATCCATGTGATTTTAAGTGGGGGTGGACCTCAAATCCTCTAGGGGGGTCCGGGGGCATGCTCCCCCGGTAAGATTTTTATTTAATTTTGGAGTTAAATGCATCAATCTGGTGCATTTTGAGTGGAAAATAAAGAGACTAGATCTATGGGAACACCCATATGAAACAGAACTGTATACATTTCAATAATCATAAAATCATGGCCATAACCAATAACATACCATTTCCAATATGAAAAAACATGAAACTTGTTTATTTATTTATTTTTGGTTCATTTATAGTTGTGCGTCTGTGCTCCTGAATCAGCCTCTCCTGTCTCCCTCCTCTCCCCCCTGCTCCTCTTTGAGGCAGCAGCAAAGACTATTTTTTTTTATTCATGCATATTTTACTAATCACTACCCCCTCAAATGGAAATATGTGTTTACATAAATGGTGACCAAACTGTTTGAGACCCACTGAGAACTTAGACGTTAACTATCAGACACTCAGAGAGTCCTTTACCTCACCTGAGCTGTACTGTAGTTATCCCTGACGATGACACACAGAGGGTGTTTCTCAATGTAGAGTACACTTGCTTGGTAGCACATGTCTTCCGAGTCACTTGTTTCAGAAGCGAGGCAAGAATACTTCCTGGCATTCGGAAAACAAAGAATGGAACAGGCTAGCAAGTGTGCAGGTGTGCGTCATATGAGAGGCCCCGCCTTACATTTTCCGCCACAGATTTGGGGAAATTGGTCCGTGCACAAAGCATTGTGGGGATTTTAAGACCACGGTGCCTACACATGTGCAGCCTAGAAATGTCTCCAAACGAAGTACGCCGGGCTCGGTAGAATTCCAAGTATGCTGGACATTGGAATAGCACTCGATGACGTAGTATGCTTGAAATAGTGGCTCTGGAGCAGCTTTACTCGAGATTGAGAAACACCCAGAGACCAATCAAGAGCTTTGATTTATGATCTGTATGACAGTGGCCATGTCGGCAGGCCACATCATGTAGACAGCCAGTCACCCTGTGTGAGGCAGACCCACATTTGCGCAGCGTTGCATTCACAATGCATACAAAAAAAAAAAAAAAAATCCTCAGGCCAGCAGGCCACTTAACTGGCCATCGGGAAACCCCCCGGTCCTCCCGATAGCCAGTCCGGGACTGGGTACAGGAGGCGTAGAGCGAGGGATCATGGTCCACAAGTCAATCGATCGCAGATGGCATCGTGGTCGCGGTCGAATACAAAAACGAAAAACTAAATGGGTCGCGAAATATACTTGGGCTGCCGTTAATATACCTGGGTGGCCCGCCCAAGTATAGTCTATGTGTGGGAAACCCTGCGCTACATGCAGGTACGAGCACCCACACAGCTCTACAACAAGGACAGAAATGGAAATAAATCTTGTCTTTGTTGTGTTTTCCTTGATGGTCTTTTAATTGTGCAACCAGTGTCTTTTTTTAATGAATTGTCATATAAACAAAAACAAATGGTTGTTTCCCTTTTCTCTGCAATCCAGAGTCAGCTCTCTGTGGAGGATCTGCTGCACTGAGTACCTAAATATGTTTGAAGCTCACTGGAACAGAAATATGATCTAATCTTAGCTATATTAAAAACTCAGATCAGGGGTGAAATTGCTCTTTATTTATTTTACATCATTTGCTCCTCTCTAGGTGTTGAGTAAATGTTTGCTTTGGTCTTTCACTGACGGATCATTTGCTTCCTGCGCTCTGTCATCAATATTTCATTCATTCAGGAGGAGCAGGTAGAAACAAAAGTGCAGTTCCTGGACGAGAAGGATTCAGAGTTTGTGGAGTTTGGGCAGAATTTGTTTTGCAGCTTTTCACTTTCTCTGCGTTCATCAATTTGAAATGCAGACTCTAAATAATGTGTCAGCCTGATTCTTCAGGGAAACATCCCTCATCAATTATTGTTGTAGAATGCTTCTCACTATATGGAAGATGTATTTTGCAAAGGATCAAACAATATTTGGGAGGTAGCACTGATATTGACCTTTCAATACTGAACACACTGTTCCCATAATGTGTTGTATTGCAAACAAAAACACGACTGTAGCCCAGTTGCGTAGTGTAGAAAAACTCTCTTTTTACTACATAGTGACAAACATAATTAAAGAGGCGCTGTTAGATACAGTGCCAGCTGTTACATTCTTTCCTTTGAATCACCTGTGTCATTGAGCAAACTGAAAACCTTCCAAATATCTCCGCCGTTCTTTGTACTCATTTTAAATGCTGCTATCTGTCTCTCTGCCTGAGAGCGTGGATGACTCTGGGGAGTCTGGTTGATTTTTCTGTGGTGTCACATTACTCTGGAAGTGTCTGTGAAGTTTTCTCCTTGGTCAGCAGTGAGGAAAGTTTCACATTGACGGCAAGTCGTACTGTTCCCCGCTCAGTTGACAGTGGTGCAATAGTTGCATCATCAGTGGCATCACTGTGAGCCGTGGAGATGAACTCCGTGTGGCTCTTACACCTTGTAGATACGTCTGTTCAAAGCAAAGTTCACATCACACGCAAAGACTGTGTCCCACTGCGCATTCACAGGGATGACATGATGATGACATTAGACCAATAACGAGCTGTTAAAGGGGCCCTATTATGCTTTTGGAGTTTTCCCTTTCCTGTAGTGTGGTATATAGGTTTTTAGGTTTTGCCTCCATTGGACTCCTTTGTTTACGACCCTATCGAAGTGACATCACTATGTAACACTCACACAGAGGGTGAAAATAAGTGTTGCAGCACAGGCAGTATGAGAAAAATAAAGACCTGTTTGAACTTTAAAGCATATAAACATCTCACAGTCAAGGCACAAAATACAAGTGTGAAACCTGGAGAATTAGCATAATAGGACCCCTTTTTAATTGTGTAGATAGCACTTATAACAAACTATCAACCACCTTTAGATATTTTGCGCCCACTCAAAGGATGTTTACATTTAAAAGTCATCATTTCACACATTCATACAAAGCAGAGGCTGCCATACAAGGTGCCACCTGCTCAGGGAGACTTACATTCCCACACATTCCCACAAGTGTCGTGCCTAATGGCTATTTGGCATGTTTACTGCACGGGTCGGCAATCTCATGGGCCACAGCTGCATTTATTTTGTCAAAATGTGTGGAGGCCAATTTCTACAAAAGTGTACGAACAACACTCTTTCTTCCTTTTACTAATTAGATTCTCCTTGGTTAGAGTTTGATCAGGCAAAGGCACAGAGAAATAAAATGCCTCAACAGTGACTGGAGAGGATCTGGTTCTCAGTAGTGGTAATGAGATACAACTGTTCAACACCTACAGTATAATTAGGATCTGCTTCATGACATGTTAGTCAAAAATATATTAGAGGTATTAATAAGACTATCAAACCACCACTTAGTTTTTATACTACTACTTATATAATTGAAAAAGATATGATGGATTATATACACGTATCATAAGTTAGCCTTGAATAAATACAGAATAAGATGCATTTTAGTAGATTTCTTAAGGTGTCAAATATGATAGCTCTTTGTAAAAGATTAACCCAACCAACCAGTGAATATTGGTGGTTTTTGGAGAAACCCTGCAGGAACTGTACTCGTAACCATTAAATCACAAAAATCACAAAAATTGATTATCTGACAAGTAGACATTTTGCAAAGAACGATTGACCGAGCTACAGTTAGAAAAAAAGGAGGAAGTCATGTTATTAAAGAGCGACAAGGAAGTGGATGGATGTATATAAAAAAGATTTTTCCCAAACCTTCACCCTGTGGATATCACAGTAACCATGACAACCAAGGTTCCTTATCCTTAACGAAGACCCTCAGATCAGAAAACTCACCAGAGCATGGACATGTGTGTTTTGTCATTAATATATTTGTATAGGGCTTTACATCAAAACAACTGTTACTCAGGTTATGCTCTAGTCAAACCAGGTCACTCTTTATGGAGAGGAAGGGTCAACTCAATAAGTGTCACAACCAATAAATAACATTTGTCATTTACAGCCCCCATTAAGTGGCAGTAGACACAAACATAAATGGGGTGTGCATGAATCAGTTGAATGATAGCGAGTGCACCACCACCAGCGTGGGCTGGAACGCAGATGTGTAGGCAGGGATTGATGGGGATAAATCCGAGCAACAAGTATATCTTGTATAAATGTCTTCCCTAATTATGCCTGTATGAGACCTAAAGGATCGACTACTGCTTGTCCCTAATTTATGCAGCCGGGATCATTACATTCCCAATGAGCCCTGGCACATTTTGTGCCTTGGTGAAAAATAAAATACAGACAAATCGGTGCTGTTGTAAATTTCTCAAAGCAAAAATAAATTAAAAATATTCTTACAGTACATCATAAATTCAGCCTGTGGCATCCAACCAAGCTGAAATAAAAGAGAAACCAAGAACAAATAAATGACAAATATTTTATTTGACATGACTTCCCTGAGAAGAAGCCATTCAACCAAATGGTAAATGTTTCAGCCTGTCGTTGTAAGGTGTTCCTATTGTAACGTCTTTACTCGCGAAAAAGAAAAGAGAACTGGGACCCATTTTGCAAGATTTGTTTAATAATTCAGCACAGCCTTAAACCAATTCACTTCAAGTGCCCAGATGGTGTTTTTATTAGGCAAATGCTCGATACTTGAGAGAAATAATTTACTTGGGTTCCGAAACTGGCAGGGTACCTTCGAGCCACGCAGAGTTTACTGAGCAGAGAATGAGTCTGGGCGTTCTGGGTACTAATTCAGAAAAACAATCATTTTAATGAATAGCATTGTGTTTGTGCTGTGGAGGCCGACGCTGGAGATCAGGGGGCATTCGGCCACGGTCACTTTCTGCACTGTACTGTTGTTACAAGTTAGGTTTAAAGGCCTTATCGCTTCAGGAAAATACAGCAGCACTGACGATGGAGTATTTTTCTCTCGAGGACGTGCCACATTCAGCACACTCAGACAATTTCTCACTGGAACTCTTTTCCTTTATGACCCTCCTTCCTGTCAGCAGCTGTTCCCATGTGAGGAAATGACAGGGACACATACACAGATGTGACTATATTTATTAGTCATTGTACAAGGCGTGAGTTCTGAATCCTTGTCATGCAGTTTCTCTGCCAAGTTTTATTCCAGGGTATTATAAAAGCAAAATGTCCGGAAGGGAGATGAGTGAAGAAGAGTGTATTTCTGATATCTCTGACCTTAAACAATTCTGCCCTCTGGATAGAAACAACCACTGAGCTGTAGTCAGCTAGATCAGGAGTACTTCCTAATTATCAGCCTCAAGCTGTTTATTTTGAAGATACCGTTTAAAGCAGGGGTCTCCAACCTTTTGTACACGTGTGAAATTGCAATACCTAAAGCTTATCACAAATCTTAACTTCACATCAAGGTCCAAGAAAACGAAAATGTCTCACACATTATTACGGCCCACATAGTAATCACTGAGAATTCACATAAATCCTTAATCACCACCTTACAATCATTTCACTCTTTTTTTACAGTCAGTGAGATGAATGGCGATGCATGGAGTCCACCATAGAGGTGTATGCTGGAGTGTACACACTTAGGTTCACTCTAATAGAGTCATTTACTGTAAATGGTAATCAGTCAGTCTTGTTCTGTATTTAGATTTCATTCATGTCAGAAAAAGCTGCTTGACAAAGATTTGTAGAACAGAACCAAATAAAGCAGACATTTTCAGTGCTGCTTGGTGAATGTTCTTATCGTTTTCTGGGTCTACAAGGCTCCAGAAATGTTGTGAGTTTTGCTGAGACTTAAACTGAACATTATTTTGGAGATCTCCACAGGATTGACACTGAACAGTTGTTCAGCCATCTTTTTCTTCTTCTTCTTCGTCTTGACATTAAATTATAAACCATAATAAATCAATTGTATAGGTCTAGCCTCCCTATATCTGTGTGTGAAATTGTTCCATCCTCAAAAACAAAAAAACGAATACTTCTGCAGTCTAGCTGCAGCTTCTAGCAACGGTCTTCTGTTAAAAAAAAAAGACACTGAATGTCTTGAATGTGGCATCACACACATGACTTAAAGGTGGGATAGGTAAGTTTGAGAAACCGGCTCGAGATACACTTTTTGTTATATTCCATGGAATGCTCTTAACATCCCGGTAGCAATGAATATCTTAATGCTTTGACAAAAAATCCATTAAAAAAATTCATCTGTGGAAGCCGTAATACTGTAAAAAGCACGACCAATCATTTTAGCCGGCCCGGCTAAAATAACTGGATGGCCTACCTGCCTGTCAGCCTTCAGTCTGTGCACAAACTTATCTCGTGCCCTCATTGGTCATGTGCACATTCGTGTGTGTTGGAGGAGGGGCTCTGTAAGGAAGTGGCAGATTTTTTCCGGCTGTGTATTTTCAAATTCTAGCGATCTCGAGCTGGTTTCTCCAAAATGACCTACCCCACCTTTAAGTCTGAACACAGCAGACAACAGGAGTATTTACAACAGCATTATAAAAACAAAAATAGTGCACGTGGGTGCACACTTACATTCTCTGTCTTACTGTTACATACATCCCATGAATGTATGAGATTAAGTTAGCTTCATCATATCTCAATCAGTGATTAAGTGAATAATAAAGTTTCTATCAAGTTACTATTAGCCTGTCACTCATTATTTTCAGGGAGGGGGCGGGGTTTGGAGGAACAGAGGAGACGGTGATCGCGGAAGCTTTCCTCCTGCCTTCACAAACTTTACACAAGTATTTATCAACTGAAAATAGCAAGAGGACATTCATACTCTGCAATCCAAGACTTGATTCAATCCACCAAAAACTTGACATGACGATAACGAGTGTTTTAAAAAAAACACAAATCCCTCCCTGTGTGTCTCTGAGCCGCAGCGACAGGGCCTGATTCAGAGCCGGTCATTCTGCTGTTGGTTCAATCTGGACTGGTGTTGGTGGAGAAAGCAGACTGCTCCGTGTGTGGTGTCTCCGACTCGCTGTGCCGCTGTCACGTCTGTTCCTTGATCTCTGCGTCACCGACCAACCAATGTGATATTCGTGTGACAGAAAAAAATCTAAAATAAAAAAACGTTATTGTCCAGCCGCGGCCGAAAAATCAAGAAGCAACCTTACTACGCTATAATCGATAATCGAGCGGCGAGCTACTGAAAAGCTGCCCGCGATCGACGTGTTCAGACGTGGGAAGGAACACAAAGGGAAACAAATCCTTTGGAGGAGTTTTTTGTATAGTATTGTTAGAGTTGGTGTAGAAAATAAAGCAGTCAAGTGAATGGCAGTGACAGGCAGACACTGGGCTGTGGTGATTGACACTGCAATACTGTCATATTCCTTTTGATGGGATTAAATTGTCATGACCTCTCAGATATGGAAATTGAGCCGCTGATCTGAGGCTTTGGAAATGTCAACATTATTAAATTGTGAGAGCAGTTAAAGGCACAATTCACATTTTTGCCAGGCTTGAATTGAGACAACTGTACGGCAACTGTAAATGAATGAGTCTACTGTAAATTGGGTTGAACACGTTTTAATGCTATGTCTTGAATTGTATTTTAAAAATAAATAAATATAAAAAGTCTAAAAAGGAGCAACTCTTTAATACGGGAAAGGGATTTATTTTTAATCCGACCAAAAGTTATATTTTTTTGTTAAAGTCAGAATTACATTTATTGGTCAGATCTCAGATTTCTTTTTTTCTATGTGGCTCTTATCCTCTTCTGTACATCAAGGCATTAAGATAACAGCAAATGTGTCAAACATAACAATACAATGGAATAATTCATCAACATAAACTATTAACACCTTTTCTATTATAAAGATAAACGGCTGAATATTGGACCAAATGCTTTGGCACCATTTACATATTCCCTGTATCATCTCACAGGCTACTGAATCGTTGGGCTTTTATTTCATTTGAAGCTTACATTCTTATCCCGCAGTGGTCTATCATGGCAGCTTTAATAAAAAGCTCATAACTCTTCAGCTCTTGGCATACTCATACCGCGGATCAGGGGCAGAGGGGGTAACTGGGGTGTGAAATAGACTCCAGTTAGCTGATGGACACATGAAAAGCCTCGGATGGTTGCTTGTCACTCACACCGCCGTACTCGCCTTTTGCTCAATCTGAAGTGAAAATATGAATCTAAATTGCCAGGAAAATGCATTTTTCTCCCCAATAGATCCCAGAAGTGCACGCGGCATCATCACAGGGACTCAATTGAGGCGAAGATAGCGCGCGCTGCCCTGCCTGCTGCTCCTCCGCGCGGTAGGAGGGGTCGTAGTGACGCTGTCATCCAATGGGCACCGGCTTCCTCCGGACGGAGCGCAGCACCTCAGTCTCAGCGGCACTTTTGCGCCAGACAAGTAGGGACGGTCGTTCACTCAGCACCCGAGAAGAAGAAACAGGGCTCCGGGAATTTACTGAGCTGTATTTGGCGGAGCAGACTCATCTTTTCCTCCTTTTTTCCGTACACGAGATTTTGCAAAGATGAACGTTGGCTGCGTCATCCTGGCGTGCACCTTACTTGTGGGCGCATCCTCGGTAAGATTAGTTAATTTCTCCACACGTCTTGTCGGCTAACGTACAGTGGAAGTGCTGCACTGCTGTAGAGATTACTTTGTGCTCTGCCTCTCGCTGCCTGAGCCCTGCAGAAAGTGTCTGAGAGACAGGCTCACTTTCCCCCGCAGCGTTGCGCTAAAGGCAGCGTGATGAGTGTAATAGAGCTTCACTCGGCGACGTTTAAGGTCAAGAATAGGTTTTGTCATAAGTGTTTTGGGGGGGTGAAAAAAGTCACAGACAACTCTGTTTCCTTAGCCTCCCCATCCTCTCTGCTAAATGAACTGCAGTGCATTATTGCAGAGGACAGTGCTTTGTGGAGGGGCTTCCTTCTCCTTCTGTTGGCTGCGATCAACTTCGTTTACGCACGTTTACGCACTGTCATCCCTCATTTTCTACTGGATAAATGGCTTAGTTGACGACTTGGTCATTTGGGTTAGAGCTCATTTTAAAGTACCACATTTTGCATGTTTTCAACTTGAATAATGCTCTAACGCCAGCTTTATTTCCCAAATGTATGCTGTAGTAGTTTGTTGTGGATAGGGAAATATTGGGCTGCCTGTATAATGCAGCGAAGTGCACCAGATTTCCTTATTTTTTTTAAAAACATAAATTGATGTGATGAATGAGATGTATCGCTGTAAGTGCATTCTGTTGTGAATGAAATGCCTGCTGCAAGAAACTGTGTGCCTGCAAATATGCTTATAAATCAACAGTGTAATTCAATGCATTAGGTCTCTGTCACACATGCACACACTCTCTCTGCTTCCTCTCTCTCACCCCAGCCAGCATGCAGTATGGATGTGTTGGGATTAAACATTTCCTGCTAGCAACAGTCATCATCTTTATGCTCATTGACGTCATTATCACGACTTGTGTCATCAAAATATGATGATCATGAGGGTAACATCTGTAACGGGGATAATGACGCTTATTATAGCACACAGTGGAGGTCCAAGTGTGGTGCAAATCACTCCAGAGAGACTGTGTGGTTCAATATGAGTCTGAGGCTGCCAGATCAGCTTGTGACCCCGTGGCTGCGAGTCAATTTGTCGATGCCTAACAGCCCCTCTCATTTTATCCCTCAGGGGAGTAAGGCAGGCCCGCCTCTCAAACCCCCGTGCAGACCAGGCTTCTCCCAGAACTTCTACACAGTGATAGTCTCCAGAGACTCTCTGCACGGCCAGAGCATCCTCAAAGGTAAGCTGGATCTCACTTATCCAACTGCTGATATTTTCCTACCTCTGCCCTGATGTGTCACCAAACCTCATAGTGTGATTGAGGGAGGAAGTGTGTGTCTATGCGTGTGTGGGGGCCGGGACATATATTATGGCGCGGGGCTCTCCATCACTCCTTAAGAACACTCTGGTTGTGGCTGTGCAACATAAGCAGCTCATCTTGAGCTCAGACTTACATATGTTCCAGCAGTTGTGATGCAGCTTGCGTTGAAAAACTCCTGGGATGTTATTAAACGACAGCAGGTGCGTAATGCATTCTGTTCCGGAGTCATCATTGGATACTGATTTTCATTGATGAATGAACACCCAAATTACACTGATTGCATTTAAATAACATTTCCTCCTTTTTTGATTGACTGAGCAGACAAAGCAGATTTAAACGGCCTGTTCTTCCCTCAGCACGTTTTCAGCTGGAAGCCCAACACTTTTATTTTACTCCCCACTGTTCGGTGTATTACATGTTTCAGCTCTTTTATTCTTTCAGTTTTTTGAGTCAAGAATTCAATTCTGTTTTTGTTCGCTCCATTTCTTTGCAGAAAAGGCAGTGTGCCGAGTCTACTGTGAGGTTCATTTCCTGCCATTTGGAATTATGTTTTGTTTTTCTCAGTGTGTCTTTTATTTGTTAGTGAATCCTTGCCATAAGGGAAACAAAAACGTTGACATCCTAGGTTCCCAAGCCACATTATTGACAGATGAGCAAAACCTTTATGTTACCTGGATGTGCTTCTACAACATTATATCCAACCCTCTATAATAAGGAAGTGACCCCCAGGATCAGGAGTACAACTTAGTTTTTGTCATATGGGCACAATATAAGTTAGTTCCTATTTCTTTCCTCCAACCTATTCTACGCCTTGTACAATAAGCCCAGCTCTCCCCTGGCGGTTTGCTTTTATAGCCAAATATTGTCCATTAATACGTGAAAAGCTGTTCGCCAGGAGGAAATGGCCTTCTCAATGTAACAGCTGTTTTCCGGCTGCGAGCAAAACAATTGACTTATTCTGGAGGCTATTTTGTTGTTTAGTAGGCTGACAAGGACAGTGCAGCCGGTCAGTGGGGAGCGAGGCTGCCTGAAGGGGCTCGGGGGGGTTCGAGGCGTCCGCCTGCTCTGAAATAGGCTGAGCCGTCCTTCCTGAGCCAAACAATGTTAACGGAGAATATGTGACTAGATGGACAATGCATGTGGGTTTCTCCTCCACGTTTGTGTTACATCCACGTCTGCCTGGTGGGGAATATTGAGTCCTGGTGTACATATTAGCTTTTAAAAAAAAAAGGTTACAGCAAGCTCAACTGCATCAATGTGATTAACCTTATGTGCTACATCAGCTCCAGCTCTGATCCCTTATTACCTCCCCTTCCAGTGTTTCATCTTGTCTGTCTCCGTGTTTGTTCTTTGTGGAAATCAATCTGAGAGCCACTCTGTCCTCCCAACTGGCTCGTCGCATAGGGGCAGCTTACAGTAAGTCCTCGTGCAGTGATGAATGTGGCTCTGCTGAAGGTCTGTGTTCAGTACAGTGGGATACAAAGCAGGGGGGAAGCCTTTAATACTAACGCCACAATATGTATAACCCAAAACTGTCACTTTTCAAGAAGAATGAATGTGGGGGGATGAGTTGAGGGAGAGTCTGGGATGCTCCGGAGCTGGCTAAGGGGTTGCTGGGCCGCTGTGGGCCGGGGCTGTTGTCTCCCTGGAGACAGAGAGACAGTGAGCGATGGGGGAGAGACTAAAGAGCTGCGGACTAGCAGGTGCAGAGTGAACCAGGCTGAGGGTTTCCAGAGGCTGAACAATGTGTGGAGCACAGCGCTTTTCATACTGAGGTGGAAGGGGGAGTTGTTATTCTCCTATCTTTTAGTTTTGATTAGTGTGGGTACTTTAGGACAGTCCTGACAGTTACACCTTTCCAAGTTAAATGAGATTTCAAAATGAGTCCTTGGTGCTCTTGTTACCTGAGCCTCCATGTACCATTATGTGTGCTTATAGGACCATACTGGTGTTTTATCACACTTTCCATTACTGCTGACCTTTAACCAAGGCCTGGTGTTACCTTAAATGAAGCACCATGGGACAAAGTAAACACTAGACAGTAAGACATGAGCGGAGAGAGTGATTGGGTGTGACGTGTAGTAAAGGTCATCAGCCGGACAGAAATAAGAGATGTTGCACTTCATGTTTCACTGTAGGTTATAAGGGCACTCCTACCTGCAATTGTATCTGCATTCTGCACAAATAAACAGTCATGAAAGTGATTTTCAAGCCTTTGATAGAGGCTAATCTTCTCCCTTTTCCTTGTGACTCTTTATACCCAAATCATATCCACTCAGCAGTAAGAACAGAGCATGATGTTCTTTTCTTAGTTTCATTTTTTATGATAATAAAGCCTCAAGATGTAAAATTCCAGATTCTCATAAGAAAAAAGCTTGACTTTTTTTTTCTTTCTACATTTTGTGACTCGGCAGATTTATATTGGAACCCATAAGGCGTCCCAACTCACAAGTGGAAACAACAGCTTTAAGCTATCTTAAAATATTAACTTGGAGATAGATTTCTTCCTCTGGAAAGTGGGAAATGAATACCAATACCACTGCGGCAACATTCAAAATCAAAACCGCACGTCTTTTGAATATGGTCAACAGTGATTTTAATGACAGTAAAAAGGTATCAAAAACACTACATTTTGCGAATAAATAGCTGTCGTCCTTGCTTCCTTTCTATTGTGTCCCCTTGTAGGTACAGAGGAGTGTTCAGAACCTGAAAGGTCATTGTTGAATCGTAATGCATCATTCAGCGCCCCCTTTTTGTCATTGCTCGCTTGCTTTATAGGTTAAAAACTCTGTTATAGCTTTGAGGTTGACCATAAAAGACCTTTGTTTAACTAAGTCACAAATCTCTGGCTGCCGCTAAGTTGTGCTGAATAAATCATCGCATGCTCCCATGGAGATGTTTGTCTGGGAGCTGGGTCAGGATTGGAGGGGGGGGGGCTGTGGCACACAGGCGCGCAGACAGCCGGGCTTTGAGTCGCGGTCCGTGCAGATTCCCGCTGTGGGCAGATAAGCCATGAAAAGAAATATTCCAGTGATTGCACATCGCTGTGTAAACCATCACCTCGCTCCAAGAGCCGGAACAGACACCTAGGAACACGGACGAGGGGATGTGGCCTCGGTTCAAAAAAATTGATTTGAAACACAGTTCAGTCAGGATAGTGTCTCTTTAAGTCACTGTCAAAGCATATTTGAAAAGACGGCAGTGATGAGTTTCACCCTTTGCCCCTCTCCAGTCCTGAGAGACAGGGAACAACACGGCTCTGTCTGTCTCACTGCATCTTTTACTTCATGTCGCCCAGATTATGTTACGAAAAAAATGACTTTGATGGATTTAAGGGATTGGAGATCCTTGTTTTTGGAGAGAATTGGGCTTTGGGGCTTTAGAAATGAGCTAAGTGACACTTGTTGTGTAAATGAGATAACCTAGTGATGATCCCTTAATGTTTTCTGACAGACAGTATCACAACATGCGTGTATTCTTCAACCAAGCTTACAACATCCTGTGCTCTGCCACTTCAACCCTTCACCGCCCTTTCCAAGAGAATGGGCTCTATTTTTATTTTCACTCCATCTGTTGTCTCTTAAATCACAGGAGATCATCTCGCTCCATGAAAAAATAATTCACTTAGGTGTGTTTTTCTCGCTTCCTTCATCTCAGGGCTTTTAATTTAAAATTGGGTCTTTCTACTGCAGTTAAAAAATTGCACACACTCTCTCCTTTAATCTAAAAGATTAATTTGAGGAGGCTTCGCCAGCTTTGCGCTTTCGGCATGGATTTGCTATTGTTCAATCCATCTGTAAAAGTTACACATGCAAAATGACTTGTAACATGACCCCAATTAGACTACAGCAGGAAAATCTGGCAAGGAGCCATATCTGCTTTGAAACAGCCAGCTCCGTGTTCGCTGTGCTGTGGAGAACTCCTGACTCCTAACCTACTATCCAAACTGACAGGGCTTTCATAAGTATGTCCAGCCCAAGAACTGAGTGGAGGCTGGGGGGGCTGGGATTACGTTTCCAGGCATTTGATAAGCGGGATGCCATTTTCCTTCTGACTCAGGGACGTCTCTCTTGTCCTCCAGAGAGTCTTTCATCTGTGCAGCCGGGACCTGCAGTCTGTGGCGAGCTGATAGAATACAGGTACAGAAGATGAGCCACATCATTTCTCTTTATCTCACCTGCCTTCTTACCAAACCAAGCTCCGCCGCTATATCCATCGAACTCCCTACAACATGACATACATGCTGAGCCAATTCAATCAAGTGAGGCCACCGAAGATACAGTACATGCCACAGCGGAATCCTTTTCATCTTGTTTTCTAGTCATTTCCTCAGTAGCGGTAGTACGTTTAAAAAAAAAAAGGGAATTTGATCAAACCGGCTGTCAGCAGAAATACTATTTCCTCTTGTCAAGGCGTCCATGTGAATTGTATTAGTTCTAGTGCTCTGATCTCCACTGAGCTCCTCTCGCTGTGTACTGGTATTTAACTCCCGTGTGATGGTCGGTCTCTGGGTCATGGCATATGCTCTCATGGAGTTTCATTACAACTCAGATAGTTTCATTGCGTTCCCCATCTGGTGCCCACCGAGACACGAGCATGATTCATCTTGACCTCCGTGCATATATGTGAGAAGCTGTCGGAGACAAACCCGCCGCCTGCTGCATTTTCAAAGCCCCTGCACGGCCTCTGTATTCACTCCACTGGCTGAGATTATGCAGTAGATCCACATTTCCTGACAGCACCGAGGTGAGCTAATTGTGCCCTGTGTTATGTTCTGACCTTCTGAAGACGCTAACCGCGATATTATCAGACCTCGGATTGCATCTGCGAGAGCTGCCGGCTGTGGGTTGAATCATGGAGTCATTATAAGGAGGGGAAGAAGCACTTCTGATGGTATTAGCCAAAAAAGAGAGTCCTTGGCAAGGGATTAACGGATAAGAAAGACACTTTGTTGAAGCAGGAGCGCAAGACTTTCTACTGCAATTTCTGGAGGTGAGACAAGGGCGAATTTAAGTGAAAATGTTTTTTTATATTTCTTTGAAATGATGGTTTAACTCCTGATGATGCCTCTCTCTGTATATGCTATCAAAGACTGTAGCAAAACGCAAATATTGGAGGAAATCAACCCCCACGTCTACCATTGATGACCTTGTATTCTGTGATTACTATTTGCATTTGTTATCGAATGCCTTTTTTTAATTGGCTGCCCTCCATCAAAATCAATGTGTATTAGCGCTATACATCTCGGTGTCCTTTAACGATCGGTGGCCTCGATTAAGACTATTGGATTTTTTGTTGCAATGCAGAAATGAATAATTTTCACACCGGAAGACCTCTGTTTCACCTCTTAGCTGTAAGTGTAAACCACAATGCACCAGTTCATTACAAAGCCCCCGCCCCCTCTTTAGGCTTGCAGGATTTACATCTGAATACAGGTCTACAGTGTTGCAGTGGTGTTTCTTCAGCTCAAATGATTCCCTTGCGTATTATCCTGCTTGTTTGTATTGTCATGACAATGAACATTTCAGTGTCATTTAGGGTGGATTATTGGATACAACATTATTATTACAATTAATATAAAAAAGATAGCACTTCATCTTCACTAGCCTTGAAAAAGAAAAGTGAAAAGAAGAGAGCTCATTTCAAACCCCTGTTGTAAAATAATGTGGAGGAGCTCAGTTTGAACACATTTTCTATTTATGTTATCATCAGTCTGGAATTTTGACAATTCAAAGCTGCAAGTTTGAGTCTTGCCAAACTTTCTTCCTCTTAGAAAAAAATACATTGGGAAATAAAAATACATAATTGACGTATTGTGTTGTTTGGTATTAAACACATTTGTGGTTCATCGATCATTGGTTCCCCAGTTGAACTCCATCAAGCTGGTCTAGACTGTATTCTGAATCTGTAATGTGGCACTCTGGGTATGTTATAATCACTGGAGTGGATCTCAGGCACTTGGAGAGGATCTTTGTCCTCAGATCCATCCAAGCCTCCTCCTCCTTGAGACCTAGAGAAACCTGTAATCATCCCTCACCACACACTACTAATTCATCACATTCATTTGCTGATTGCTCTGCTTCAAAAGTAATGTGCTACAGTACACTACTACTACTACTTTTACTTTTGTAATCTCCACAACCATTTTCACAATCATTTATTTTTTTAACGTGTAGAAATGAAAAGGTTGACATTATGGCTTAAAAAGCAATTTGGACCAGAAACTCCCACACTGATTGTGAAGCTGTGAAATTCACACGCCATCACCATCCAACTCCTAACAAAGCTATAAGGGCCTCCATCAAGGCTAATACCCTATCTTGCGATGTTAACTGATGATAGTGTGTCTATCTAATTCAGATTTGATGCTTTTTGCCTTGGCCTACGCTTAACCCTCCTACTGTCGTCAAATTTGCGGCAGTAGTTTCTTGGTAATCCTTCTGTGAAACAGACCGAAACAGAAAATATGACCTCCTTTGTAGGTGATTCCTAAATGTGTTTCTTACCGTTGGCAAAGCTAGCAAAACAGCTAATAAAGAAAATAAAAATATGACCTCTTTGGGAATACTTGGAGCCACATTTCTTGTAGTAATGCGCCCACTGAATGCAGAGAGGCCCAACTAATACTAACCCTCCATCAAAAATGTGGCAGAGAGCACAAACTGATCACCATGTTCACATTTGAGAGCATGTCAAGAAGATCTCCCTCACCCTAGATACCCTCTTGCTCATTCTTTTAGTATTTCTCCCCCACCCCCTCTTCATTCCTGAGTCTCGGGCTCAGGGTGACATATGGCCTCTCCCATTATTGATGAATTATGGCCAAGCGGTTTGACCTTGTGTTGCTACTTGACCTCTCATGTTCTCCAACACTCATATCCTCCGTCTGCGGCGCTGAAGGAGATGAAAAACATGGCCCAATCAAAATGATTTACGTTGGTCTTGACTCAACACATAGATTCTTCTAAGCTGCTGAATGCATCTCCAGAGGGCTGCTCTGTATCGTACTGTACAACCGTTTCTAAAGCCACGGGGCTTTTGCTATACTATCGCCTTAATTAAAAGACTACACTGTCAAGATGCCTTTGTTCTTCCAACTCTAATATCAAATAGGTCCCTTGCCAGAGAGCAGCTTGTGCTCTACTCGGTCCTTTGGATGTGTTCAGCCTTGAATCTATATTTGATCAGGGCGCTGGCGTACTCTTGTTTTAACCACTCTTTCTTCTTCATTTTTGTTGAATGCGTAAACACTTATTTTTTTAATGTATAAAAACACAGTATAGTTTGTGTTTTGTGTGTGTTTATTTGTGTGTGCATGTGTTTGTAGGCAGTGCTCCATCCAGAGAGTGATTATTTTAAATGGAGAAATTAAAGGATTACACACCAGCCCAGTAATCCAGCTGTCAATCTCACGGCTCATTAGTAAGCAAAGGAGAGGGATGAGAGAGAGAGAGAGGGAGATACACAGAGAGAGAGTGTTAGAGAGAGAGACCTGTTTATAATGTTTCAGCATGTCAATCAAACAGGAATGAAGGTTTTCTGTATCCCTATATTAACAACTTTCATTATTAAATCAGAGGCTCCGGTTTCACCTCAGCAGCCGTGACGAAATGCCTCAGGGTTTAAGAAATATTTTCACTCAGATTTAACTATAAAATTACATTTTCCACAGACTGAAAGAAATGTGCAGTTTATTCAATTGCAAATAGAAGCAGCAGGAGGCTTTTCATATCATTGATAATTTCTGTACAAAATCAGATTATTTGCCATCTTGAATGCGCCATTCTTACAAGCGGGCTGCTTGACTAGCAAACTAGTAGAATTCATTAGACTGCATTATGATATGTACTGGACAATACTTCAATACATTAGAACTAATATTGTTACTTTCACATTTGTCCTACTAGTTAAACGTCTATAGGGCTATGAAAGTTTATTACTTCTGCCTAGGGGTTGCGTTTTCAGCTTTGCTTGTTTGTCCATGTTTGGGCTAAGGAAGAATCAATTAAACACTTGAATGAATCCAAATGACTGGGCAGATACACAAATGATGTTTCATTTCCATTTCATTTCGAGGCAAATTAATTTCATCTGATGTCTGAAAAATCACTTTCCAACTCGGAAAATTCCCTGAGTGCCCTCATAAGAACAACACGTTCTTTTTAACGCCCTCGGCAATAAAGTACAACACATCCTCTTTGCAGTATCCATGTTGTTTCAAAAACTTGAAGCTCATGAACACCCCACAGAAGGGAGAATGACTGCCAAGCTTCCAAATGGGACCATCCAAGGAGATCTTGAATGCACCATTGGCCATGGCGAAGGTCTGCAGACTTTAAATGGCGTTCTAGTTTGAGGCTTGTTTTTATTATAGCTGCCATTCACCGCTTTTTAAATAGCTAATGAAGGAATACAGCTACACTGACACATACAGTACAGCAACATATAACCTGTGAGTGTGCCGCCGATTAGCCTTGGTGTGGAAAGATATACAGCCTCTCTGCCATTTTTCACCGTGCTGTGAGGCACATAAAAGAAACCGTTTGGGAAACGATGGCACCATAAAAGAAAATAGAAACACAAATCCTGCCTCCATCATGGAAAAAGGGGGGAAATTGCTTCTCCTATGGCGGGTTTTGGATTTGATTGTATCAATTTGCTGTCTATTTTGAACAAAAAAGCGGGCTGGGTGCAGGCTTATTGCTCAGGCACAGTCACTTGGTGATGCCCACTGCTGGGAACTAGTTCTGATGCAGCTCATCTCATTGCATTTCATTTAAAACTCACCAATCTCTGTGTTTGTGTTTTTGCCTTTTTCACAGATTGTCTTTTGTGTTTCAATCTCCCATGAAATTGATGGGAAGACGTTCTTTTAATCCTATTCCAATGTTTTAAACAAGCATTCTCTGTGTATTTCATCTAAATGTGTGTTACCTCTGGAGCTAAATCTGGCAGCATTGTGACAACGATTGTTACAACAGCAAATGAAAGTCAGTCGCACTTTCTGCAGACGGTCTGTTTGAAAGAGCTGGCTGGGCTTCAGATGGCTGATTTGGAAATCACAATACAGGACCATGCTCCTTCCTGTTGTGATGCAGATTTGTCTGTGGGAGGCTGACAAATTTGTAAATATGCTTTGCTGACCAGAATAAACAACAGATATCACGCCGTGGATTTGTGATACGACTAAATCCGTTCTGCTTCCTGTCGCCTCTCGTCTCCATGTCAGTTAAGAATTTAATATTTTTACATTTTCTATTGCTTACCTTACTTGTTTACCATGAACACAATATCCGTCTATCTATCTGTTACTTTCTCTCTCTCGAAACCTGCGAGATCTCATCACACTACCTCTGACTCCCTTATGAATCCTTTCCTCCAAAACAACGACACAAACCGAAGCATGACTTACTCGTCTGATTCATATTTAGAGCCGCACTCGTACAAGAGCAGGTCACAAACACAGCTTGTATCCCCATGCACATACACACGCTTTGCGTAGAGGTTAATGCGTAGTAGCACAGGCCCCTGTAGGTATCTGCACAAATGTTAAATGTGCCATTATGGTATTAGCTTTGACCTCCTGATGGGTGTACATTATAATAATCCACTTGGAGACCTTTGTATTTCTGATCTCTGCCGGGTAACGTGCTCACGGTTAAACTGCCAAGGGAACAAAAAAGAGATTATTTTCTTTTTGTACCTCCTGCTCACTTCTTGACATATTTGTGCATGAATTGGATCGAGGCGCACTGTAAATACCCATGAGAAGATTATAGCCATCGGCCGACAGCAGTCACATTTCCACATCGAGCATCATTACCATGCCAAAGATGTCCCAGTTGCACACATAAAAGTGTCTTTTGTAGTCCCTGGATAACAAGAACAGGGTTTTTTTTCTCAAATATGCGTAAGCTTGACGTTTGGCGTTCTATTCTTTATTTAGTAAGAGGTTGGTAATTCATAGAAGTACAGAGGTACGTCTGGGGTTGAGGGCCCCC
Source organism: Trematomus bernacchii (assembly GCF_902827165.1). Lineage (NCBI taxonomy): Eukaryota > Metazoa > Chordata > Actinopteri > Perciformes > Nototheniidae > Trematomus > Trematomus bernacchii. The sequence continues at coordinate 3,284,386 of NW_022988098.1, read as the reverse complement.
TTTTTTTTTGATTGAAATATGGGAGCAAATCAATAGAGCCCTCCGTTTTGCTGGCAACGTGCAACGCAGACACATGCTGGTAGCATCGATCAGAGCTTCTGAAGAATCACAGTTTTCCTCCCCTACTCCACTCTCTGTGTGCCTCCCCCTCTCTCCAGCTCTTTCTCTTGTCTCTTTTCTCTCTGTTGCCTCTATAGGTTTTCAGATAAAAATAATAGCTCTGAGAACCAACAGAGGAGCAGGGGGGGTGGTGGTGGCGGTGTTGGTGACAGTGTTTGCGCTCTGCACCACAACCCAACAGTAAAACAATAAGAGGCAGTCTGACTAACTGTGGCCTCTGGGAATGAACGCCTTCTTATTGCCATAAACAGCAATTTAGCCAGGGTAAAACACCGGATGCTATATTACTGTGTCATCATGATTACAACCACACGGCTGTGGCAGAGTGAATGATGGCCCTGGCACCTATTTAAATGCAGCGTCAAATTTATAGCCGTGTAAACCAATCTGAACATCAAGGCTAACCCAAATGATGACACATCAGAGCTGCCACCGAAACATGACAGATGTTCGACACCAGTTCTGTAGTTTGGCGCTCATCTATTGCTGGTTTCTGCGTTTGTTAAAAGCAGAGCGATTGTTATGCTGATGGAATTAGCATAACAATGGCTCATGTCTGTACCGATGCATGTAGGCTTTTGATTTGCAGCCCACAGGTTAGCGGCTGAACATGCTGCAGTCATTTCTAATCTAACCGTCTATTTTCTGACCAGAGGACATGGAAAGCTTTGAACAGCTCTCTAAAAAGTATCATTATGAAGCCGAGAGTTAAACGTCCTGCTTGAATAAGCTCTGCTGGCCTGCAGGGCCACATAACTACTGCGTATAACTCACCTATCATGAATAAACATCCACCATCCGTAGATATATCTGCCGGGTTTTCTGATTTCAAGTAGTGATTCACAGCTTGATTTGCATTTTTGTTATGCCGTTCCATGATTATATTCAACTATTGAAGCACCACGAGATGCTTTGACCACAGTGATGGTTCTTCCCGGTATTTTTAACTAATAGCTCTTCCTGCTCAGGTCGGGTTCAGGGCCCGTAGAGCTCATTATCGTGGAGCTAGGGTGGATGTTGGCAACAATACAAGAGCCTCTTCCACCATCGGGCCCCGCAGCATGTTGGATGAAACACGAGGAGGAGTTGGAAAGATGGCCTGTGTGTGTGATCAACATGAACAACTGGATAACGCTGTGTGCTAAAGTGTTCAGAATTACCTTCAGCTGGGGGACATTTACAGATGCATTAAACATGGACTTGGCTTTGGGTTGTTTTGTGTACAGAGGTTATTTCCATGGCAATTGCGTACTATCGGGGATCGTCATTGTACAGGTGTTGGAGTCAAAGTTCGTTTTATAGCCGCATCGGAATCAAATAGTTAAACAATAATAGTAAACCAAAAAAACCATCTAATGGCTGAATGAACAGAATAGGGTGGAAACTGAGGTTGTCAGCATTAATAGACTTAATGGATGTGGCTGGTGGATGTTAAAAGAGTACAGCTGGTCTGTCAAAAGTCTACAGTGGGGCTAAATGGATGCTTTTTTCATTCACGCTATCATTGAGTGCTTTCTCACTGCTATGTGATGCTGCTTCCTGTGACACACATTACTATTACCTCTGTCATTCGGTTTAGTTTGTATGGTGTGTGTGTACAGCGTGTGCAGGATAACAGAACAATTACTGACCAAATGTTGAAGAAACATGCTGCAGATGCACATTACAGCTGTAATGTGTTACTTATCGAAAACAGCCTTAATAAAAGCTTCTGTGTTTACTCCAACTGATAGTTGATTCTTATGGCGCGTTTCCACTACAGCGCGGAGCACGGTTTAAGAGGGCTGTGACGTCAGCGGCCCGTCTTTGGTTGCGTTTCCACTTGGCCTAGTTCCGGCTAGCGGGTCCTAATTCACAGTTTTTCTGGCCTCATAAAATCGTGGGTCCAGGGCCAGAGACAACGAGGCTGAGTCGGGCTGAGTATGCTAAACTAGAGAGAGCATCGCTGGCAAGGGGGCTACAACTACAACAAGATGGACATATTTGACCGTGATTTAATTGTAATACACGTTTCAAAATGATGCCGAAGTAACAACATACTGATACCGGTTAGTAAAAACCATGAATTAATGCTTTGTCAAGTCTGCAGACAGACGGCAGGGGAAAAACCTTTTAAAATGCGTGTTTTCTAAATGGAGATTGGCTAAGCTAACGCAGTATATGCTCCGACCGTCCACACTCACAACAACGGCCTATACAGACATAAATAAAGCAGCGACTGTATTCACCATGACACAGACAGTCTGTGGTTTGTACTTGTTTAACTTTTGTCTAGTTTCTGAACATATATAAGGAGCTGTGAGCTCTGAGTGCTAACAGCTAACGGCTGTGTTGTTTTTCTGGGGTTCTCATTGAAGATGACGTCACGGCTCCGCCTACACTGCGTTACTATAGATACTACCCCAGTTCCTAAACTGTAATGGAAATGCGCCATAAAGTGAGCCAGTCCTAACGAGGCCTAGCCATACCGAGCGAGGCCGAGCGAGGCTGTGTAGTGGAAACGCGCCATTAGATGCCCTGTTACACCCTGTTAGCTTAGCCTCACAAACAAGCTTAGCTTAATTTACAGTTTTAGCCCATTAGTTAGAACAGCTGACGTTACATAGATGTCATGGACACTCCAGAAAGCCTTGACTGCACGTCTGTAACATATAACCAGGTAAACTGCCATGTCTTGAAACACATTGTTAAATGCCGATTTGGAGGTGATTATTGAGGAATTGTGAAACGCGTTGTTTTCCGTTGTCATCATTCAATTTCCATTATGATGTATGAAAATGGAAAATAAGACAGTTTCTGATGGCACATGGCTTTTCTTAAGTGCTAATCTGAGGTAATTACAATGTATTTGCAGCAATTTCTATGTTGATATTGCATTTTTGTTCCCGTGGTTTTTGAGGATTTACTTTTTGCAGATCTGATGACGCCACTTGTTGTTAACCTTAATGCTGAATATGTTACATGCAATTAACATATTTTGCACTTTTTCTCTCATTCACATCCGTCCCGCTAATTTTCTTTTTTTTATCACACAGGTAAAGTGTGAGTTTGAAAACTAAATGAAAAGAAACTGCTGCCAGCTGAAAGGTTAAGCCAATTAAATCATTGTAACAACTGCATATGAGCCTCCTGCTTCAGTGTTAATCAGTTGTGGTAACACTAATGTAATTTACAGGAGGCAGCACACATGCCAAAAATACTCAGTTATTTTACTTAATCCCAGTAAACATTTGAATACAGCCATTTAATCCCAATTCACAGCATGTATTTCTTTATTCTAATGAAATCAAATCTTCGCATTAATTTCTCAGCAGCCAACAGGAGAAAATAAAAGGATCACTAGGGGAAAATGTGAAGGAATCGCTAACTTCATGTCTTTAATAGGCATTAAAGAGACCAGCGGTGCCAAAAATAAGCTGCACCCTGCGAGTACTTGAAGATGCTGTTTTCACAGTAATTATCACCCCCTCCAGTTATTTCACATATTTAATATGCAGAAGCTACATCCACTAGTCACAACGTTTTAACCAAATGAACTGCATCCAAAAAGAATCGGGATGGTAACAGATGCACAGACAAATTATCGCATTAAATATTGTAATTATAAATGTTATTTATAGAGCAATTTTAAAGGGGGCTAGAAGACTCTTTGAATGAGTTAAAGTAATCATTGTTAATATATACCACACAATGGTAATCGGCCAAAAAAAAGCATTAATTCAGAGTTCTGTTTCGAACATATTGCTGCAGTCTGAAATGTTTTTCGAGAGAGGTAAAGATGTGAGTGTTTCGGACAGTGACCACACGCACGCACACGCACACGCACGCACACGCACGCACACGCACACACACACACACACACACACTGATTGACAGAGAGCAAGACAAGATCATTTTATTTGCTGGAGTAATTCTATCAAGCAAAGACATCATCAGTAATGGATCACACATGGATCACTACCCTTAAACCTCCTCCTCTCCTCCTGTCTCTTTTTTATTTCCCCCCTCACTTCCCCTTCGAAGACTTTTAGATCCAATTTGCAGTCCTCTCTGTGCCTGCGTTCCCATCTTTCCCAGCTTCAGTGTATACAGCCGCTTGAAGCTCTGTGTGAACTTGTCTTCACACTAGAGATTGTATCTGTCGTTCCAGGGAGAAATGGAGCATACAGGGGATAAGATGTTGACAGTGGACTATCCTTTTTCACCATTTTATAGGACATATGATACACGTGTGTGTGTGTGTGTGTGTGTGTGTGTGTGTGTGTGTGTGTGTGTGTGTGTGTGTGTGTGTGGTGTGTGTGTGTGTGTGTGTGTGTGTGTGTGTGTGTGTGTGTGTGTGTGTGTGTGTGTGTGTGTGTGTGTGTGTGTGGTGTGTGTGTGTGTGTGTGTGTGTGTGTGTGTGTGTGTGTGTGTGTGTGTGTGTGTGTGTGTGTGTGTGTGTGTGTGTGTGTGTGTGTGTGTGTGTGTGTGTGTGTGGTGTGTGTGTGTGTGTGTGTGTGTGTGTGTGTGTGTGTGTGTGTGTGTGTGTGTGTGTGTGTGTGTGTGTGTGTGTGTGTGTGTGTGTGTGTGTGTGTGTGTGTGTGTGTGTGTGTTGCACTCATGCTTCCCCCCATTTCCGATAATCACACCACCACAAGTGAGAAGCTGGGCCCTTGTAGGCTGCATTCCAAATACTCTCAAGGCTGGAGGCAAAGCAACATGAATTTCAATGAATTATTAAACAGGATTATTTATTTACTTCCTCCGCACCCTGAACCACCTAACTGGCAAATCTACATAGCATTTTTTTCTGAACCTGTGGCACATTTGTATGCATTATTTACTCATGGCTGAATATTTTCTTTGGGATGTTGAGTTTAGTCTATTCCCCTTTGGTAATCAGCCTTAGTGGACTTTGAATTGTGTCGCGCCGCAACTCTAATGGACTTTGATTGTACATCGCACTGCGCTTATCTCGCTGAAGAGATTGATTTTGAAATGGCAATTAGCATAATTTGTTTTTGTGGCCATCATGTGGTGCCTCTGAATTTTGGTTTGTTTTAGATTAATGACATTGTGTGAATCAAGTGGTATTGTTCTGGTGGCTGAGGGTATGCCAAATGTGTGTGTGTGTGTGTGTGTGTGTGTGTGTGAGTGTGAGAGTGTGTTGGCAGTGGGAGAAAGAGATGAATAAGCGAGCAGAGGACTGGAGCCCTGCCAGCCGTGAGACTCCGGCGCACTGCAGATGAGCCAACCCTCCATCCATTCACATGGAGCTCTCCATGGCGGGGCGACGACATGCTCCCACCGTCCCTCCCAATTTATGTGGCGCTGCACGCCAACGTGTACTCTAATTCTCCAGCCGTTTCCATTAGCAGATACTGAGCCATCGTGATTAAATATCAAATCTGAAAACCTCCTGAGCCAACAACCTTGGTTTTATCATGAAGTTTAAATGAGAAAATCTTACCACTCTCATGGTAAACATCATTATGTATTTATAAAAACCTCGCCTTGGATCATTAACGGCGCGGCACACATCAAACATGGCACCTTAATAAATAGCAAACAGCCCACGTGTAAGTGAAGCGCAGAGTGTGTGACCTATGCTAATAGCACACAGATGAAATGTAAATCTAGGTAAATGAGATGACACCTCCACTGGTGCTGTGTGTGGGAGCGGAGCTGTTCTTTACGTTGCCTTTCATCCAGTGAGAAACGTTGTGTGTGTGTGTGTGTGTGTGTGTGTGTGTGTGTGGGGTCAGCAACACTCACACTGCAGAGATGAAGATGCAGCTGGAGGGCAGTTAGATTAAAGCGGGATCCTCCTCATATCACTGCCAGGGGTGCAGCATGTGCCTGATAGAAATATGAGTGTGTTGTGTCAGGACTGAATCGGTAATGAATGCACCCGCAGGGCTAATAAATGCACATGAGTTGTGGTGTTATACAGCTTTTCTCTGTAAACACTGCCACTCACACATCGTCTTCTTCTGAGATTTATGCTCATTGAGGAGCTCCGTGTCAGGTTTACTGGTACAGTGCTATAGAAACTGCTTAAGCACATACATTCACATATATCCGTGTGCCTCCGTGAGCCATTGTAGGCATCTTGACAGCATTTACGTTAAGTGTATGCACACTGTAAAGCAGATATATTTATTTGAGGTACAAATAAATGCCTGCAAGAAGCGCTTTAATCATCTTGATTTTGAAGTCATAATATAAAGGCACAAGTAGGATATGCTATTTGTGAACACTACATTTGAAGTTGGCCCCCACACCCCAGATCAATGAGGGTTACAGTGCCCCCTGCGTCTGACAGCAGACCCTTTAATCACTCTTGATTTAAAGCTTTTTCCACTTAGAGTTTAGTGTTTAGCTGTGCCTGCCTAACCTTGCATGGCATTGATTTTTGAAATATCGCACGAGAATCTGGTAAATAGTACAGGCAGCTACCGGCGTGGTTTAGGTGCGCCTGACTCGACACATAGTCGACTATCCAACAACCTTGGTGCGTCTTAAAGATGAAAGCATAGTGTGTGAAATAGGATCAGTAATATCAGTATTTATTTATTAAAAGTAGAGCAAAGAACAGCACTGAGTTTCCTCGATGGAAAATACGTTTTTTTCTCCCGACTGGCTTCGGAAAGAGCTTGATTGGCAGATGGTTAATCCAATCACCTGCCAAGTATTTTTGAAATGGCTTTCCTTTTCCAAACTGTTTCCAATGACAGCTTTTAAAATGGCTCTGTGTAAACGAACACCTTGGCACCATTTTTTTCTAATTATCTTTCTCTTGTAAGCGTCCTTACGATCTGGAAACTGGTCGCTATGATTTATAGAGGTTGATACCCAAGAGGGCTCCAGGGGGTCTGCAGATAACAGATACACATTTGAGAAACATTATTTTTTTTACGTGTTTATACATTGTTTTTTCCTAATAAATGTTGGCCTCTCTGCTTTGCAAATGTAAGATCAAAAGTCAGTTATTCTGAAAGAAATATGCAAAATGATAAGATGAGAAGTCAAGCACAAATTGCTTTTCTGTTGGATGTGAATCCAGAATCCAATTTTCACATGGAGCAGGAAGGCAACAAGTCAACCCACCTCCCACTCATAAGAACAAGCAAACTTGCTCCAGCTGTACGGCAGCACACGAGTGCCACCACCGCAATACAATCTGTTCTTAAAGAGAAGCAGAAGTTTTCTGGTTTTAATGAGTTTTTTTGTCATTAGATATTTACATAGTATAATGATATGTTTCTTATTTGACTGTTATGACACCAACAGATACTATGGAGAAATGTGTCATTAAAACGACACACCAACATAAAGTAACAACAGCAAGTTTATGACAGTAATGCGTCTTTTTGCATGAACAATAATTGAACTTTTTGCTATTGAGAACTTATGGACTCTTATTAAGGTAACATTTCTGTGCTCTTTAATGGCACACTCTTGCTGTGCTTCAAACCTTACCACTTATCTGAATGATTCAAATCAGTCATTGTTAATGTGTCAGAAATATAAGACTATACAATGTCCTTTCATTAGGCCTCAACTCGGTCTTGTTCTTGCTAAAATGAGAACATGAGAGTTTTTTTTTAAACCACCTTGTTGCATCAAGATTATTTTAAATGTGGTTATAAGAAAAACAGTTTCTTGTAATAAAATAAGAGCTGTAAAAAGAAGAAAACTTTTCATCATTATGAGAAACCGAGCAGAACATTTTCCTTCATGATGGCAGAAATACACCGCTGTTGCAATTTGTCTTAAATCTCCCTTCGCTACTTTCTCTTCTTCCCACTGAGACAAAGAAAAGGTAACGTCTCATATGATTCATCTGAGTTTCAGGCGGGTGGTGACCTCCGACCTGTGCTCCTATCTGACCGGTCTGGCCAACAGGGTGTCTGCCATCATCTCCTCCACACGTTCAGTGTGAGGCGGAGTGGAGCCACAGGAAGTAGTTTGATGTGTGAGCTCGCTGCTATATCTGGCGGTGCTGAGCGTGGGGTCTGGGGTCTGGCAGGGGCCTCCCAGGGGGGCCTCACCTCCGAGCTACCTTCTCCCGCACGTCTCTTTGAAGTACTGGGGGAAGGTTAAGTGCTGGCGGGGGTGCATAATGGCTTCCTCAGGTTGTGTTCTGTCGGGGGAGAGAGCTATGCGGCGTTGTCATATGCGGTCTTGTAAATGCGGCTGGATCGCTGCTGCCGTGCACGGGTTACACGGCCGACACAAACATCAGAGAAAAAGGTATTATTCAGGCTGGCACTGCGCTGATGCGCCCTGACATAATAGAATATAAAGGATGTGGGAAGGGAAGTTGCATTAAATATCTCACAGCCTCCCTTTCATCACATGGCCACACACTGCACCATCCTCAGCGGGGTCTTAAACAGAGGAGGGCTGCACTGATGACATGCTGTCGGGGAGAGACGGGGTGAAGAGCTGAGCTATGCTAACGCAGGCAGACAGCGGCGCTCTGCTGCTTCCTGTGCATATGCTCCTCTCCATCTCACTGTCTATTGTTTGTACACATTTGCCTTCCTATAGCTCTATACATCATCATTTTTCTTCTTGTCCTGCTCTTTGACATGTATCCCCCCTCCTCATTATTCACCCCTTTCTTTGAATGCTCCTTGGTGTGGTCTGTTGTCAAGCCTGCGTTGAACCTTTCTGTAATGCCTGCGCCTATTTTATTTGTTTTACTGAATCAAGGCCACAGCAGCGAGCTCTGACAGGCCTCTCCATCATGCTCGGCCTAGTGATTGATCTCAGATGGGCTTCGGGAGACTAAGGACTTACAAAACAAACAACCAGTGCACACACAGGATGCATGTGAAACGTCTCCCACTCACCAACATACAGTACATCTCCCATTGCCAGTTGACATTAAGGTAAAAGCTAAATGGTGAAAGTTAAATGAATTGAATCTCCGTCCCGTCTCGTGCTCGATTAAGATTAAGCAATTTCCAGCATGCTTCTCTGTTCTCGATGTGAGCACTCACAGTAAAAGCCCTTTTATTCACACTTATTTAGATTAGGCTCCATCAGCCCATTAGCATGGATGCTGTGGCCCCTTGGCCAGAGTTTTACTCCTGACATCCAACTCAATCATTTATGCTGGCCAGCGCCAGTGTCCATGTCTTGCACAGAAAGATGGCAGCCTGCTCCTCAGATGGCCTTGCTGCATTTGTATGAATCTGCACAGTGCCGTGTAAATCACATATTGCATGATGTAGGGCAGCATTAACATAGTCAATTGCAAATCTCTAAATCAGACGATATTGATTCTTGCAGCTCTTTCATACAGAAGACCAAACTGCCTCAGATACCTCGGTTTGATTGCTGCATGTGTGAAATGGGATCCAAACTGCACCACAGTCTGCCTCCATTTACACAGAGGGCTCCATTGATAACAAATGATAACAGTGAGATCTCCGGAGGAGGATGTCTGAGTCACAGATGACACAGATTACTGTGACGCTTTAATAGGGAGCACTGCACTGAGGAGTGTGTACTACAGGACAGCAGGATGGTGGATGGTGTGAGTGACACTGCAGAGGCAATGGGAAGGAGCCCGGCGGCGAATAGAAGAAAACAAACCAAGAAGAGTCAGAGGTGCAGAGACAAAACGCTGGGCTCCTGCTTATGGACTATTTTTCACTTGATTCATTTAACTAGTATTACGATAAGAACATTTGCCTTTAATTGAATTTTTCTCTAAACAATTGTTTTACAATTTACGATGTTCTAATTAATAAGGTCTGCCTAATTCAAAAAGTAAAACACATTCAGAGACCTGATATCTCACATGTGGCTTTGCCACTTTCTAAGAAGAAATGGTTGCTTTATAATGATGTATATCTTACTAATGAATGCATAATGATATTACATTATGTTGAATTCAAGGTCTGCCGTCAAAACAGTTTTCTCTCTGCGTGACTCTCCCTGGATTGAACTCCCCCCCCCCCCCCCCCCCACCTCTTTTCATCCCTCATTTTTCCCTTCATGCACTCTGCTCTGTTTCTCTATTGTTCACTGCCACCTTTTGACCCTTCGCCCCCCGGTCTCCTTCCTGCATAAACATATCCCGTTAACAGTAACTTACTTCATTCAGATATCTCTCTGGCAGCCCATTAAGGTCAACTGTGTTGAACTTGAATTATACTTCTGCCAACATTTTTCATAATTACATTCAAATGGGCTATGGGTGGGGGGGGGGTGGGGGGGGGGCACTATGAAATGAATTCCTTCTGGTTTCTCATTATCGCGACTCGATGAAATGCCACTGAATGTGACATTTAGACCATCCGTAGTCATTTCTGTAAGAAAACGGTTTGGATTCTACATGATTAAACTGTAGTTGTCACTGTCGGTGTACATAACGTCCACGATGTCGGTGAATCAAGGCATAGCTGGGAGTGGATTGCAATTTCTTTCACTGTAAACCCCATCAGTAACTGAAACACTAACTCATTCGCCTTTAATTAAATTGGAGCCGTAATGTTTTTCATGGTTATTTGCTAGAACAACAGACTCACTTCCCATCATCATAGGCATGTCCCCGACAGGCTGAGATAGTGAGGGCTGCAGCAGAATGGATGAGTAACTGAGGTCATGAAAGTCCCGCATGAATTGTCCATCCCCGAGCTCAGGACAGTAATGAACAAGCAGTATTGTCCGTCATTCTGAAATTGGAACACACACACACACACACACACACACACACACACACACACACACACACACACACACACACACACCAATAATAGCCCTTTCCCCCCAATGAGGAGCACGGGAGGGCTTCAATTTGCTTCTCCTCTCCCACAGAGCTTGGCATTCAGTAGAGCGTTCCTTATTCAGAGAAAGCATCCTCTGCGATATAAAACTAGTGCCATCTGCTCCATCTCCCCTTGCTTGCCCGCCACAAAGCAGATGATTATCAACTGGAGCCTGCTCAGCTTCGGCGGGGCACTGGAGCATCTCAGCCCGCAACCCAAATATCAACCGTCTGAATTTGTGAACTTGTGACGAGTCGCAGGCTTCCTGTTTTACGCTCTCTGTGATGCGCTTGTTCTCCGTACACATGATCCATTGACATGTTCTGCAGAGGATGCTCATTCTGAAATGCCATGCGTAATATCGCTTAATGTGACTCTCTGAATGCTGGCACTGTTAGCATACAGCACCACCATGGTGATAATGGGCTGCATCACGTCAAGTAACAGTGTGTGCTTTGAAGGTGGGTATTTCTCCTGCTCTGTAAGCACGGACAGACATTAATCCAATCCAACTTTATTTATATAGCACTTAATGACCAAAGGATAGCCAGAAACAGTAACGGATAGTAGAAATGGAGTCCACAGGGGTCCATTCATATCCTCCTGTGCCTGTCTTTATGGAAAATATGTATCTCAGCAGGCCACTGTGTCAGATGTAGTACACACCAACACAGAATTATTATTAGAATGGGTTAAGTCTTAAAGATAAATCATGTTATGGATTTTTTATTATCAACAGATGCAATTGAAAGATCTAAACCAACCTAATCAGACCTGCATCGATGCAATGTTTTGGCCATTCCCACATTTACCCGAATATTCAGATTTTATGAGGCAAATTCAGTTTTTCTTTGTTTCTAAGGACTATAATTAAACGCTACAAACCATTTTTTTATATTTTCTCTTTCCTGCGACATTGCTTTTAACAACAGACTTGCTGTCGACGGCGTTGTATTTATCATTTCCAATATAAACAACAGTTTAGACACACTATTTTTTATTGTCAATTTGAGCTGCCAAAAACAGAAAATTGAAAAAGCAACTATTATTATTAAACTGAAGAAGTTTCTCCCTAAAATGTAATCTGAGAGCGCCTATAAGCACGGACCCTAACGCACACATAGTCCACAGTTCGATGTGGGGGGTTTCACCAACACCCACTTGAATAAAGCGCATCTTCCAGAGAGGAAGAGGTGGATTTTTAGGAGTTATAATGGATTAAGAGTAAGATGGACAGGTCGCCCACTTCTGATGAAAGTGACATACAGTATATATTATGTAGATATGTAGAACTCGGGTCCTTCTTAGAAAGGCAACAGGTGTTAGATAAAGTAGGATGTACCAGTCCAGTAACCTGGAGGCCCTTTTTTTAAAATGTGTTTCACTGAGAGAAGCTCCTCCTTTGTTTTGGAAGAAGTTATTTAATAGTCCATTTTTAATTATGAACCTGAAATTGAATTCTAAATAGGACTACAGAGGCATTTGTTCATGCCGTTAAAATCGTGCTTAGAAAAGAAGTCAGCGGGTCAGACTTTTAAAGAAAGAGCATGAGCACTGGGTAACTTGTTCCTTCATTTCCAAAAATGTAGGCGCTATAGTTTATTATCAGTTGAACTCAAACACCATCCTGATGCCATAGTGTAGAGCAGGGGGGTCAAACTCAAATACACAGTGGGCCAAAATAAAGAAATGGGTACTAGTGGAGGGCCGGACTGGTTCAATGTTTATTGCAGAACTTATTGAAATGAACTTATTGCACATATTAAACCTGGAACTAACAAAGCTTAAATTATTGCCTATAAAAACAACATTAAACATTAAATAATCAGTTGCATTCATTTCTTATGGCTCTATCTGCAGAGTCATTTCTTAGGATTACATTTCTCCACAGGCCAACAACAGCTTCAAAAAAACAATTCCCCTCAAAGAAAAAACCAAACATGCCCTGTTGTCTCAAGAAAGAAAGTGCAGAAGGAAACATCCATTAAACTCAGTGTGCTGCTCTGTGATGCTAGTTCAAGCCAGATACTTGGCATCTCATCTTGGGTGCAAGTTCATCAATGTTTGGGCTCAGGCTCTGAGCTGAGGAAACCCTCAGGATTGAGTGAAGGTGTGCGTGCAATATACCGGCGGGCCAGATCTAATAGTAATTAACAATTATCCTGCGGGCCGAAATTAAATCCACCAAGGGCCTGATTTGGCCCCGAGCCTTGAGTTTGACCCATGTGGTATAGAGGTATAAGGCTCTATATATTTAATCAATGTCTTTAGTACATTCATCTCCATCTCTCTGTATCTTGTCTTTGGATAATAAGTAGACTGCAAAGAATGTGGGACATTTCTCAGAAACTGCAGGATCATCCGCTGTGGCGTTCCATATGAAAGCTTTCTCTTTTATGCAGACATTTTTTTTTTGCTTGTCACCCTCACCCTCTTTGAGAAAAATGTATGTCCTGCCTGTCATTGTACATACAACGTCCACCCTGCCACAAAATGGATTTTCAACAGAGAAGGATCCCTCCCCTCCGCCCTAATCCGATTTGCAGCCTTTTTCTATGCCTTATTCAAGTCTGCGGCTTGGCTTGGATAGTCTTTTTTTTATATCACTGATCCAAGAGACAAAGATGACATGAGGACAGGGCGAGAAAATAGAGCAGAGAGATGGAGGCACAGGGATGAAGACATGGAGGGACAGATTGTAACGCAGTGAGAACAACCAGCATGCAGACAGGAGGACACACTGCTGCTGTTTTTCTCCCAGACTGAGCTTTAGCTGAAAAGCTGAAGCAATAATTTATCCATCACTCGTATGAAAAATGGAACACATGCCAAAAGACGACACATACAAACAGAAAGGAGAACAAATTGCACAAATATCATACGAGGGGGGAATCCACAGTGAATCAATTATCAGCACTTCCATCCGTGTCAGGCGGGACCCTGCTAGGAGGTGAGCCCAAAGGGTGGGAGGTGGCAGGGATTACAGCCCACAGCGAGGATGAAAGGAGCAACACGGCCTCAAAAAGAGAAGGAAGGATCACCCGAACCCTCAAAGGGAGAGTCTGTAGACAGGTCGAGCTTTGAGGAAAGAAAGCCGTGGACCATAAAGAACCTGCAGGCTTATTTTGTAGCGCCAACCACAACACCTTAAATCCTGTTTACGTCCTGTTATGTGCCTCCTCTGGTATCAGCAGGTGAAGGAGCCCAGGCTGAGCCGGCAACTGTCTGCTGTCTCTGTTTGTGTTATTAGCAGAACAAGAGTGGGGATTGAGAGGAGAGTCCTCTCTGCTCCGAGCCAGGAGGAAGCTCTGCACCGGAGCTATCTGTTGTCAATCCCACTCCTTTACACTTGGTGTGTGTGTACGTGTGTGTGTGAGTGCGGTTGATTGCACATGTGTGTAGCGGACACAGTGGGAACACATTGCTATTTGCATGAGCTTCACATTCATTAACAGTTCCTATGAGAGAGCATAATTAAAAGCTTGCTGTGTTTGTGATTACCCTGTAGCACCTGTCCCCCCCCCGCTGCATGTCGCTTCTGCCCACAATGCAACACTCACTAACACACACTCTCGTAGGTGATGGGAAAATCTTCAGGGGACACAATTTATTGTTTGAAGTTAGATGAGATTCATAAAGTTGAGATATGACTCATTAAATCAGAAGTCATTAAATGAGATCAGTGGGAGAACAAATGGGAATGTCGGAGCATCCCAACAGCAATGCAAATAGCATACAAGTATTTAACTGCGGCTAATCGAATATTTATTATTGGTGGAGGGGGTAGTATCGCATTTTGTGTGGCATTATTGTCTTGTTACATGGACACTGAGTTTCGATAAATTATAAATATTGCAAATACTAATTACATTTGTTTACATTTCTGTCAAAGGAAGAGGAAATGGAGAAATTTAAGAAAGAAATCAGAAATGCGCAGAAAGCTTTATCTTATTAGATAAAACCGATGTTGACAAAACATTTGAGGTTAAAAACAGTAAATAATTGCAACATTAATAATTATCCCAATACTCACTTTATTGCAAACATTTGAAATCGCGCAAATGGCGTATCGTGATGTAAGTATTGTGATAATATTGTATCAGCCCTCATAATATTTGTCCCAATGTTACACGATAAAGCATGCTGCTATAAATGTGTTCTTATACTGTAGCTGCAATCACATGCATGCAAACATGAGATAAACACATTGGATTCTTTAAAGGGGACCTATCATGCAAAATGCACTTTTGTACGTCTTTTATACATGAATATGTGTCCCCGGTGTTCCAGGGAACTCACCAAGTGTCAGAAAACACAACCCTCTCTCTTGTCCTCCATACCCAAATCTCTAAAAACGGGGCTGCAACGGATCTGATAAAAACTGATCCAGACTGATCCAGATTTGAACATTTCTCTGATGTCAGGACGGCGGAGCTGACCTATCAGGGGAATGAGAGGTTTCCGTGGCATGGTAACAGCATGGTACTGTAACACGACGCTCGTAACTCGGCCCCCTCCTTTGCAGGGGGGCGTGGTCAGCTGCAGCGCATGCAAAGACAGGGTGGAGGAGAGCAAAATAGAGCGAAATGAGGCATGGCTAAAATGCATGATCTGTTTGGTATTTTGAAAAAGAAAACGAATAAATATACCTTATATAGGTATGGCCCTACAATATATTATTCAAATATAGCATGATAGGTCCACTTTAAAGAAAATATATAAAGGGACTGTCGGCTGCCCTCTTTAGGACTCTGCATCTCAGATGAGGTTTGAAGCAGTGTGTATGTGTGTGAGAAAGCTTTTCACTTGAGATGCGTAGTGACACCGTCATTTGGTATTTTTCGAGAAGAGGGGGCGGCCCTACAGATTCAGCCTGGGACTTGGTGCACTGGTTTGTTCAGTCAGGAGCCCCTGAAGGACAGGGAACAGAGGAAAGAGACTCGTAGAGTTAAGGGAACGGGGATGAGCTGAGAGATGATGTTTGATTAGCTCAGACATTACTCACCAGGGTTGCTGTTTCCCTTTTGTCTTCCGTTCTCTAGTCAGCTGCTGTAGTGCGAGACAGAGGAAGGTAAGGGAAAGAGACAAAAGAGAGTTTTCAAGGCAGGAGGAGTGGACGAAGGTGAGGGCATATTTCAGTGAGTTAGTGTTAATGTTTTATAAAGACAGGAGACTACAGGAAGACAGATAAAAGAAATCAAAATCCATGGCGCTGAGGCAAAGATATCCAGACTTTTATTCCCTTGAATGGGTTAAGATTCAAAAACACCATATCCTATATTTCCCATAATGCAGCTTGATCATATCTTTCATAAGCCCCTACCCTGACACAAACGTGTGTTACAAACTCCACTCCTCGAGAATCTAGATTGTATTTTTCAACAAAAAAAATGTCTGGACTTTGGAGTGTTCCTTCCTAATCTGCTCCTTGTGATAAATAGACTGAACTTGTCTGGTGTCAAACCAGTGGAGGGTTCTTTGAAGAAATGAGAGGCTCAGTGGTGAAAAGATGGTAGAAAACGGGAAGGGAATAAAGGAGCTGATTAAAGAGAAGGCAAAGAAATGGGAGGCTCATGGGGGAAACAATGGATTTGAATAGGTTTATTGACTGCATTGCTTTTCAGATCAAACTAGTTCTGTCACTGGATGATAGTAAATTCCTCTGAAACCTATAAGGCCAAAGGTGGAGGAGTAATGACTAGCCTGCACAATTAACAAATGGATAATGGCTCCCACCTCCCACCTTCTTCCTGATCTGATGGCTTTGCAAAGCATAGCCCGGTAATGACACTAGTCTCTTTCAGGCCACAGAGGAGATTTCTTTCAGCTGTCTGGCATGATAATGACCGTTTGGCCAATTTTCTCTCCTTTATCAGACCTAAACTCCCCTTTTGTCTGAGACTTGCATTGTTTCCACAAGCTAAAAACGTCCCCCTTATGGGGTATGATTTAAAAGTATCGTCAAACTAAGCTGACTACCTTTTAAAACACATATCTTTCTCTGTCATCCGTATGAAGACCGTGTTTTTAACAACCCAAAGCACCACTTCAACACTTTGCAGAGTGGAGGAATAAGAAAAAAAACACCTCACGACGGCATGTGCCTTCACACTCAATGTCAGGCGCTCTGTGGCAAAAGTGTTCGGCAGCCATTTTCTCTGACACCTCCAACTCTCTGTGCGATTGCTCATTGTGAATGCCAGATGTACACGATACCTTGCCCTACTGAAACACAATTAAAAAATCCTAA
The DNA here is from genome assembly GCF_902827165.1 of Trematomus bernacchii. Taxonomy (NCBI): domain Eukaryota; kingdom Metazoa; phylum Chordata; class Actinopteri; order Perciformes; family Nototheniidae; genus Trematomus; species Trematomus bernacchii. Next base: position 3,267,250 of record NW_022988098.1, on the reverse strand, counting down.
AAGCAGGGTGATACAGGAAATAACCTGCTGAGACTCCGAGAAGACACTTCCAGGACATACTTGCACAGATTCTCGAGCTATCACGAGATCTCACTAAAAAAATCTATTTTGTCAGTCTTCAATCGTTTGTTTATGTCTGGACCAATCAGCGTCCTGTTAGTAGCTCCTGCGGCTACGGAGAGGGTTTAGGTGTGTGTGACGCAACACAGAGATGGAACTGTTATTCCAAAAATAATAACCTCCTAAAGATGCTATGATAGCTGATGCAATAGCATGAATTTGATCAGAACTGAAGAGTGTTTCTTCATCAAAGAAGAGCAACAAACGGCACCGACGGCTATTCTCAATGTTTTTCCTCCTGACGGGCTTGGGTAAGATATTTAATGACAGATGGTTTATCCAATCACCTGCCAAGTGTTTTTTGAAGGTGCCAGCCCTTTTCCAAACTGTTTCCAATGACTGTTCAAAACCCATCTCGCTCATCAGTGACCAGCCCATTTTCTTTAGTACACGCTTTGTTGTTTGCTTACAATAGAAAGGGAACATAAATAAATTCATTTGTTTTTCAGTTGTTTTTCTCGGTCAGTATAAGCAGAGATTTTCTGAAGTGGCCTAAAAAAGCTGGTGTAAATCCAAAGCAGTACTTGCATGTAAACAGTGTTTACCTGTAGTGCTTTAGATACGACCTAGAAATCCCACTTGATGAGGCATCTGTATTTCAGGTCAGCGTTTTGTAACCGCCTCAGTTTTTCTTGTTTTCCTCGCCTTGCTGAGCAAACGTGATAAACCAGGGACAAAACACCACCAGGGGCGTGGCGTGCGAACAAGGTCAGCAATTAAATGTGTCTGAACACACTAAATACTCTCCCTCCACATTAGCGAGTAGCTCTGGGAGACAGCCGCTCTCATTGTTTAAGCTTACAGCAGCCCTGGAGGGGGGGGATGGCGGGGGCGAGGAGTATCACGTTTATACAAGGGATGAAAAGGAAATTTGATAAAAGCAACAAGTGTGACCCCTCTTTATAGCAGGGCGAGTTTATCTTTCAGACTGATGGTGGAAGGTGCGGAGAGGTGCCCCGGGAGGCCACCAGAGAGAGAGAGAGAGAGGGAGAGGGAGAGGGAGGGAGATGAAGCAGAATACCCTCACAAAGCACACCATTATTTTAGTGGCCCCCCTCTCCTGTGGGAGACTTGGCTGAATGCGCCTCTCCAGGAGCACAACTCAGTCAAGGCAACAGTGCTTAGCTATTCATTTATCTGAATAACAAGTGGAATGAGGCAGAGAACGAAGCAAAATGAGTGCAGGTGGGGAGACAGTGTTTGTACACACACACACTCACATTAATGTAACAGATGACTATAAACCCCGGACTGAACGCTGCCGGGACATCCGTCTAACCAGAAGAGTTGATCCCACTCGGACCAGTGGTGGGGCTGTAAAGAGGCGTAGAGCTGTAATCCTATTGGGGATCCCTGAGTTTTGATGTAAAAGCTTTCCTCTGCACTCATCCTCCACTGTAGATCCTGTTGAAGTTACAAATTGTTTTAGCCGCTTGGCTTGGCTGGCGTCTCCCCGGCCTTCATCACTTCTCTATGTGGAGTTGGCAGCAGCACAGGAGGAGCTGTTCCACTTCTGCTTCTTGTTTGGTACACCGGGGGTGTTTCTCAATGTCGAGTAAAGCTGCTCCAGAACCACTATTTCAAGCATGCTACGTCATCGAGTGCCGCCGAAGGACTGTTCCAATGTCCAGCATACTTGGAATTCTACCGAGCCCGGCGTACTTCGTTTGGAGAAATTTCGAGGCTGCACATGTGTAGACTCCGCGGTCTTAAAATCCCCACAATGTTTTGCGCACGGACCAATTTCCCCAAATCTGTGGCGGAAGATGTAAGGCGGGGCCTCTCATATGACGCACACTTGCTCGCCTGTTCCATTCTTCGTTTTCCGAATGCCAGGAAGTATTCTTTACTCGCTTCTGAAGCAAGACACTCGGAAGACATGTGCTACCAAGCAAGCGTACTCGACATTGAGAAACACCCCGAGTCTGTGCTATGGTGCCTCTGTGTTTCGACTTTCAACATGCACCTACAGTATACTTGTGCTAATATTCGAGACATTGAAGTGATTCGCCGAACATGATTAATGCTGACTCATGACAACATTTAGCTTAGGGCCCCAATTTGGGAACAATGAAATAAAAACTTGGACTTGAAGATGAACTTCAGTCTAAGTGATGCCAACTCTATCACAACACAGACACATTAAAGAAAGGTAGAGGAAAAGCTTGTGTGGACAAGAGAGAAGGTGTTTAAGTATAGACAAAAGTGTAGACTTAATAGGAACACTTTCTTTGATTGTGAACCCAATAGTAGCTTACAATTATCAGATTTGTCTTTGAAGTGTGCAAACTAAACTGCAGTGAATGTATTCTCTACTAACAGTAACAAAGTGCACATTTGATTGCAGGTCGCCGTTACTTATATCCCTTACAAACTATCATTATCTAGTTATGAGTCACATCACCCCCTATTCCTGTTCTAGCAGTTCTCATACGTATCGAACTGAAACAACATCCAGCAGATACTATATACCTTATGTGTGAAATATAGTCAAGTTCATGGGAGCCACTGGCTGCTGCGACTGCAAGCGTGAACACATCCTATATGCCCAGATGCTCCTGAATACATTTGACAGTAAGCACACATTCCTTTCCCCTGGTGTATTGTACTCCCTTGTGGTCCCATCTTTATTGAAAGATCTCCTTTTTGCTGATTTGTAGCATTTCTCTGAAAACCTCTCGCAAAGTGTCCTGAAAGCGGCACTGATTCCCAGGTCAATGGGTAGTTAAAAACCCTGGTGAAGACGTCTGAATAATTCTCTTCTAGTGCTCTCCCATCAAAGGCAGATTTCTCTCCGCTACCTTCCACTCGCCTCTGGCCAAGTGTTTAAGCAACGCCACAGACAGTAGGAGCCTCTGTCAGCAGCTTGAGAACTCCATAATATCTGCTGCTGTAGCTGCGTCACTGCCAGGAGGCTGAGCACTGACATCCTCCTGCAGCCAGGACGCCTGTTAGTGCACCGGCAGGGAACAAGCGCTTAAGCCCACCTAAGAACAGGTGATCCTTCACAGATGGAAGAGGCTTCACCCAAGGGAGTTCACGCTCTATCGTTTGCATCTTTGGCTCATAAATCTTTTATAAAGGATGTCAGTTTTGCTTACACAGAGGGGAGGCAAACGCCCCTCAGGAGCAGGATGAAATGCAGGTACAAAAGGCCTCTGCAAGCTTTACTGGGTCTGTGTGTCTTGCTTCTCTTGTGTGGGGGAGAGACACTTTTTTTTGTGGTACACTTTGTGGAACTATTCTTGATCCCAATTTAGTGCGTGTTCCCTCTTAAATGTGCTTATTGTGTGTTACAGCATATTTACCATACTAATGGTGGGGACCATTCAGATGCAAATGAGTAAAGGCTGTTTGGAATGTGTCCAACTCCCCCCCCCCCCCCCCCCCCCCCCCCCCCGCCCCCAGCATTACACTGGATTCCTGAATCACTCAGTTTCAATATGTATTCTCGCCCAACTATTATACTTTGTCTGGGTAATATTCGTCTGCACAAAGGCACCAGTATATGCGCATTATTCAGTCTCTCTGACATATTTAGATACGCATGCATTTACAGGACGACACACAGAGTAACACAACACATTTCGTTTAAGACGCTTAGCAATGTGCAAACATAAAATCCAGCTTGTGTCCTTCTCTTCTCTGCTTCTTTGTCTTCTCGTCTTTTTTCTTTCTCTAAAGCAAGGGATGGTTCATGGACTGTCTGCTGTATCGCAGCTCTAACTGCTTATGACATTAACACTGTTTGCTTTGATCTAACCGTCTCTGGCAAATGGCTTTTTCTGAGACACGGCGGTGAAATGTAACACTTTTAATGTGAAAACAGAACTGTCAGGGAGTCACACATAGGAACAGCTTGTACTGTCCTCTGCTTTTTAATTCTGTCAAAACAACTCTGCTGATTCGCAGATGTCCTCAGACTAGTTTTGATTTAACTACGCACATGTAAAAACATGTAAATAAACAGCAAAAGATAAATATACCTGTCATATATAACATAATTAAGTATTTCAAGTCTGAAACATACAAGGTAGTAAATAGTTATCAGGTACTCCCCCCTATTTTTATTACCTTTTGTAAATCGAATGAATGCAACTCTTACATGGGAATATTCCGCCTTTCCACCCCAGTGTGTACAATAGATATCTCACCCAAATCAAGCAAATCAAGCAAATCAAGCAATATAAAAATCCCAGCAACAATTCAATCTCACTTAAACAAAACAAAAGGATATTCTCTACCCCCTATACACCAGTTCGTCCATTTTATTTTCATGTTTTTATTTTTGCATTATTCCTCCCTAATGGTTTCTTTTTCATTTTAATCAACTTTTGGAAACCTTCAAGATTGAATTTGTCTTGAAGCAACACCATTTGATCAAAGAGTGCGTTCTTTGGTTCTTTATAAGTGGTTTGATATACAATTGATATTGCTTTGGTCTGTTCCCACTTTCACACAGTTAGCAGTATAAGGTATAACAACATTTGATTCAAAAAATGTGTTGTCTTTATATTATATCCCAATTGCATTCAAATTGCTTGGTCTTATCGGGAACACTTAGATTTGAGTGAAAGTGTTTGGCTTGTAAAATAAACAATACAGATCAATGTAGAGAGCTGCATCCTTGTTCACAGTGAAGTCCCACATCATTAGAGAGTAGGACTCTTCCTGTAAATGTCAATGTGCATTCATGCGGGAAGAGAGCCAGCGGGTTCCCTTGATAATTTCCGCCACCCTGAAGTCATTGTTGCCATGTAATTGTATTTGTGCAACTCACCTGTTTGCTTGGGGAGTGATACTTGCTCTGTAAATCGAATGATGTCGTTGATGCCGCCACTAATGAGTGATTTAATGATATAAGTGTGCTTGGGTAATGCCAACCCGCGGCCGTAAGGAAACAACGTCCCACTCGAGCGGACTTGCCAGCCAAATGAATGCCATTATTGCCTGTGTGCTGCATGAGTGGAGATGATGAGCGGGAATTAATCACTCTGTCTTTTCCTCCAGACTTTTGTGTTTGTTACTTCACTTTCTCCCTCCGTCTCACGCGCCCTCCTTGTCTTGATGTTCACTGCACTCATCAACAACTCTCTGGCTGGATCTCCATTTCAACATTAGCTAGCCGGTCCGTTTAACTCCATAATTTCTTCCGTTCTTGTTGGCAGCCTCTCTCTGTCTTCACTAATCTGTCTATCTGTCCATCCATCAAAATTATCTTCTGTTTTCCATGTAATAATGTTGTGCCTCATAGTCAATATGCACGGGGCGGGGAGGTGAAACGAGATGGACGTTAGTTACTTTGCCAGGATATTACAAGCCTGTGGCAAACAAATAAACTGCCACCCGATGAAGAGAAATGTGCTGTTTTAGCATATTTCCCTTAAGCTCTTTATGCAATGTTACTCTCATTATGCTCCTGTAAACTTATATTGGATTTCCACTGTGTGTCATGGAATGAAGAGCAAACATGCAAGTTTCAAATCAACATTCGTGCTCGAGAGAAGCTGGGGTGCGACAGTTGATCAAGCAGGAGGCACTTACATTTTTTTTTTCTCCCACGACCCAGCCTTAAAGCAACAGAAATGGGGCTCAGCAATACATCTTTTACTCAGTTGTGTTGAAAGGAAATAGAGAGTAAATAACTATTGATTGGGCCACCGCAGGGTTGGGGTTCACGGCCTGCTAACTGCTAGTCTGGCTGAGTGGCTATTATTAGCATTGCTCAGCATGTCGTGCACGACCCAGGTAAGTGGTTGTCCCTGACAAATGCTGTTTGTCGGCCCAGTCCATTATCTGCGGGGAGCAAGATGACCGCTGGGCCTCTCTGCTAATATGCAACGAGATGCTTATCAGTTCAAATTAAGAGGAGGCCCTCCCAGAGACCAGGGGATGTAATTGTTTTTGACAAGCCGCAGCCCCACAGCCATGAACCCTCTGGGGAGAAAATGGAAGCAACTTTGTTTTCCATTCACATTCCAGCGGGTTGGTATTAGGGTTAATCTATTTGTCTGAGGGACCATCAAAAGTATGCAGATGAGATTCTTTTCCACCAGTGTTTGATCTAATATGGCATCAGATCAGTAACATTGTCATGACATGGCAGGGAATTAGCTGACATTTTAGACTTGCAAAACCCTTTTAATGGCTTTGTACTTAGGCAGTTGGTTTGTGAGAATAATTATAATAAGACGATATGTCCTGGCTCCCATTTGAAATCAAAGTGACTTGGAAAGGTGTTTTTTTCTTTTCCAGAGTCAGAAGGCCAACACATTAAGCGAGTGTTTTAAAAAGCACTCTCGGGTATAATCTTGATAATTTGGTTTGCTGTTTGACTGAAGCAGCTTCAAAATGTAAAAGCTCCATTTGTGCAGTGTGGAGATGTCTGACCTTAGAATTCATGAGGAGTCAAATTGAAAATTACATGTAATTTCCCTGACATGTTAATGCATTAGACGGATGCAGTGAAGCAAATACATTGTCGGGACTGTTTATGAATACATCTCCATTGAGGGGAGGTTTCCATGCTATCACCACACTGTAAGGGCAACTTAGTAAAACAGTATTCAACAGGTGAGCATCCATTTTAGTGTATTTTTCTTCTCAGGGCTGATTTAGCAGCAGTGTTGCTTGTCTACCTTCCTGTCCATCTGCTGTGTGTCTCCTGGAGTTATCGGGCCCCAGAAGTATCTTGTAACTCCAGTTTAACCTATATCATCTCATGGCTCAGGATACGTGTTTTGCTATGGTAGACGGGTAGAAAGTAGAGACAAGTGAGAGGTGTCTCCACACTTCTGTGCCCCCAAAATGAACTGAGACAAAGTCATCCATCAAATAACCAAGCGATAGTGTCACCTCATGTCACGTCATGTTAGATGGCACAAAAAGACAAGAACAATCCTCGCTATAGTCCCATCATCGTCTGACAGGCTCTACTCATATCCGGCCTCATGTAATACATATGACAGCCATAGACAAAGTTATTATACTGTACAGTTATTATTACAGTATTCCCATCCGTCTCTGTCTTTGATATAAAAGTGCACAGAGAGATGGGTCGATGGGCATGAATACCTCTGATAGCCGCTCCCTCAGGGAGATGGGCTTGCTAATTGTTGGTTTTTACTGGCTGTTGTACACTCCATTTGCCAGTATTTATGGCACAGAAAGACAGAGAGATGGCTGCAGCTTGTGCTCACAGAGATGGGACAAGAAGGGTATGTGTCTCGGAAGATTGCACATAAGTGCTGTTTCAGGTGTTGCCTTAGAATTACAATGAAGAGGAACATCAGGGAAGAGAGAAGAGAATGATAGACGGATGAAAAGCTGTAGCAGTCCAATACCACATTTCCAGTGTGCACGCCGCAAACATCATCAATATATAGATCATAGGAACAAACCGGGATGTATTTTTAATATTGGCTTTTTATTTTTAATGTTGGTGCAGTATCAAGTAGTACACTCATTATAATTGTTTTTTCTTACTCCAATGCCAGAGAAAACAGGCCCTTTTTTCGCTTTGCCGAGGATTCTTTTTTGTTAAAGCTGCTTCTGCATTTGAGCCATATGGTCAGGCCCTATTGCAAGCTGTTCAGCTGAACATGAATATAAAAAAGAGGTACCCCGAGACATCATTATGGCTGAGGAGGTTGTGTTTTAAGTTTTAACGGCTTTGAATAGCACATACATGTTGATTTCTTCTGTGGTGAACACCTCACCAATCACGTAAACCTGTTTTTGTTTGTGTTGCACTGCAATCATTAAATAGACCCTCAGGGATTTAGCCTACCTAAATAAATGATTCTTGTTAACAGAATTATAATCAATTGTTTTAGAGACTTTTTGTATAGTCTTTAAAATCAAAAGGCATTATCTAAACACTTCACACACCCAACAGCATCCCCAACACTCAGTCTCGACAGTGAGATCTGAAACCAATTTCATATCTGTCATGTCCCCATTAAAATCAGAGCGTTAATTACACCTTATAAAAAGCCTGTCATGTTTCATAATCCCAGAAGCAGCAACAATTCAAACTCAATCAGGCACTCGGATCTAGCATTGAATTAGCGCATTGTCAATCTCTAATTGAATGGTTGTCCAGGCCGGGCACAAGGCTGCCAATTTAAACAAGTTTATTATTCCCCATCCAGACCTTATATCTGACCTTGACGCTTTAGAGGCTCCTTCTTTCTCCGGGCAGCTCCGTTTGAAGGAGGTGGTGAGCTGCTAGTGTGCCAGAGGACAAGTGCCGTGCTGCGCTCCGTTGAGATGCAGATCACGTTAGCTTGCCGCTGGCTGGCTGGCTGCTGAGAGGCGGACCAGTGCTCACATGTCTGACCTGGTTGTTTTCTCCTCAGTTCATCTGTTTGTTCTGCTCCGTTCTCTCCATCCATGTACAGCCTTTTATTTCCTGTGCGTCTTTGTGATTAAAGTGTCTCATATTCCCCTCAGACGAGTTGTACAAAGGAGAAGGAAAGAAAGAAAGATCAAACGTGTTCTAACAGGCTAATATCTACTTTTTGTCTTGGAGAAAGGCTACCAACTCCTGGGAATACAAAAGAAATCTTCAGACAAAAACATCCACATTTTTAAAGCTTCAAAAGTACAAGAACACTGATTCCGGCAATTCATATCCAAATAATCCACGGCTATGCTAGAGGCTCTGTGAGGTTTTACATAGCGATGCTTTGGGCTGAATGCTACCGTCATGCTAGCACACTGACAAGGAAAATGCCAGTTTTATTCTCTTAGTTTTGAGTGACAGCATGCTCAGATGAATTAATAGCCCTTAACAGAAGTCAAAACGGCAGGAAATGTGGTCATTACTCTGCATAAATATAGGAAACATTTTCATTTTGACCTGCGGGCTATGTTTAATAAAATGTTTTAATGCAATCTATTCGATAGTTGTCCAGACATTCCACTTCAAATCTGGATCGAGGGGATGGTATAATGCAACTTGATGGCAAATTATCTTGTAGGTGTTGAGATAATTTAGTGGTTAAGAAATGTTTTGTGACTGCCAGTGTTGCTAGCCTGGTGAAAGGTCAGCCATGAACGTCTGTACATAACTAGCAATCTATCCAATAAACGCTGAGCTATTTCAGCCTTGACTAAAGTGTTGGACTTGTCTGACTGACATTGAAAGCCCCACAGTCGCTAAAAACATTATACAAAAAAAATAAAAAGTGGAAAAGACTGATATTGTACTGCACTGTAGCCTATTCCGGTTTAGCTTTTTATGAGATTATGTTATATGAACATAATCTTTTACCCCTAGTCAGCCATTAGGAAAGCAGTCAAATGATTGTGAGGTTTTGCGCTGCAGTATTTGCTGACCTTAGACAGACACGCTCGTTCCCCCTGACTGCGTTTGCAAAACAGAGTCTGAGGCCAGGAGGGATGGACTGGGAAGGTCAGAAAAAGTGAAGCGCACACAGGCAGAAAAAATGAAAATCGAATGAGATGGAGCACTAAGACCTATCACCTGGGTGTGACCCGCCTGCAGCCTCCCTGGCAGAGGCAGAATAGGTTGTAGTTTAAGTGGTTGTCATGTTGACGTCTGTGGGGGACCGGGGGAGGGGGGGGGGGGTCAGGCCAACCACACAATGCAGGGAAATCAGAAAATAAAGACAACAATGAAAATGTCACGCATAGCTGTGGTGAAAAACGTTTCTTTCATGGTGGATTTGCGTCATCGATGATTATACATGTGGAGAAATTTGACATTTGCAATCAGTGGATATATAATTTGAATGTTGAACAATAAGTATAATACAGTGAATCATGAAGTCTAATATTTCTTTTTAAAGGTTTTACAATTTTGGTGAAATAATCATACTTCTAAAAGGAACTTGGGTGTCGCTTATGCTTTACTGTTCTTAATGTTATGACATTTTATGATTTTAAAAACAGCAAGAATTCATTTAGATTTCTTTTCTTTTTTGGATTCATTTGTTTTTCTTGTTGCAAGAAAGACAAAACGTTAATTTATGTAATTGATATAAAAACTATGATTTTTGCTTGAAGATGTCTTCAGATGACCTCTCCTCTCTGATGGCAGATTATAAAGCCATATCAAAACGTTTTGATCTCCTTTCAGTCCACTGAGAAAAATAATGTGGAAATAGAAAATCACAAAGAGCAAAACGCAAAACAGTAGCAAAATAAAAACAAAAGAATATGACTGAGGGATCCTTCAGCCTCCACTGGTGCATCTGATGTCATTGTGCATCCATCAATAACAAACAGAACACTGAATAGAAACGGCATTCACGCAAGAGTAGCCAAGGAGAACTTTTAATGAAAAACAACACCTGGGACAAATGAACATCCTGCTCTGGGTCCATCATTAAACTGTGTGGTTAAGGTCCAAACTGACATGTTTGACAAAAATCCAAACGTCTTTCTACAGTACCGACTCTCAAGCATTGTTGTGGAACAGACACGGTGGGAGCTTTTCTTTTTCTCTTTGTGGATCTGAATATAGTCTTCGACATACATCAGCACTCTTGAACAAAAGGACTTCCATTGCTCTAAGACGTAAAGTAGGGCTGAATGTGTTCCAACAAGACAATGATCCTTAGTATTCAATCTGCTAAAAAGGGCTTAGGAAGAAGACATTTAGTGTTTGGGATTAGCCGAGTCAAAGTCCTGACCTAGATCCGACTGAGAAGCCGTGTCAGGAGCGGCCTGGTGGTGCCAGAGAGCAAGAGAGCCAGAGAGCCTTCAACAAGTTCAGCGAAGAGAAGTGGGCAAATCCCCCTGAAGGGAAATCTAAGGGACTGATCAGTATCTAGGAAACTTGAAGTGATTGATGATAAATGAGATGCCTCGGTGTTGGCAGCAGTAGAGGCGGCATCAGGAGGCGGTGTGTTCAGGTGAAACTCTGTAGCGGAGGGCAGCTTTGGTTTTAAGCAGACCTACCTGAGGGTCAGTGCATGTTGCATCAAATGCATAGAACATGGCTACTTTTCCAAAGAGCTTTAAGAAAATAAAAACTCTGTGATGTTAGCTCACATGAATACAGAAACGGATGTAGACAGAACTTTATCCAAAGAAATGACCCTTCACCTCAGAGAATCAGCGCCATTTTTTCTTGGATCAGAGTGATAAAAGTCTGCCGTGATGCTTCAAGCTTTATGAAGAGCACCAATATCACACAAAGACTACACCACCCGACTGTCTTATATACTACCAAGGGCCACACAGAATCAACATATCAAAAGAAAATCAATCATAATACCAATATGAAATAAGATATGTAATATAAAGCATATTATTGTGTATTTGAAAAGGTTTTGACCCATCTTACCAATGAATGTTGTCTTACAACCAACAATAGCGCTACTTAAAGGTGGGGTAGGTAATTCACTTCAGAACCACTTTTTGTTATATTCCATGGAATGCTCTTAACATCCCGATAGCAATGAATATATGAAATGCTTTGACAATAAATACATTAAAAAATGTCATCTGTGGAAGCCGTGGCGCTGTAAAAAGCACGACCAATCATCTGAGCCAGCCCGGCTAAAATAACTGGATGGCCTACCTGCCTGTCAGCCTTCCATCTGTGCACAAACTTATCTCGTGCCCTCATTGGTCATGTGCGCGTTCGTGTGTGTTGGAGGAGGGGCTCTGTAAGGAAGTCTGAAGGAAGGGGCAGATTTTTTTCTGCTGCCTACTTTCAAATTCTAGCGCACTCGAGCTGGTTTCTCCATTCTTACCTACCCTACTTTTAACAGTGCTATTGGCTAATGTAACATTATCTTGTTAGCAGGGTTCGAGTTATGTGGGAGCCAATGGGAGCTGAGCTCCCATAAGGAGGGGTCTGAGCTCCCATGAAAGCGGTGAAATCATACATCTGTGGGGGTCGCTAATACATTACCAACAATCATTATTTTAATCACAAATAATGCATGTGTCAATGTAATGAGTATTATTTACTTTAACGAGGTAAATAGGCTAAAAGAAAAACATGTTTTCAAAAGAACTGCGCATCGTATTCTCTCTTGAATGACAATATGCCTGCACTTCACCTCCAAGGTGCGCAATAAATTATTGCTCAATCTATGCCTGTGAGCGTGCTGCGCAAGCTGAGATGTGTGTGTGTGCGTAGTTGAACCTTTTCATATTTAAGTTTGTAGCATAGAGGGCTGCTGCTGTTAGTTTTAAAGACCCCATAAAGCTCAGATTATAACTCGAACCCTGCTTGTTAGGATACAGGTGACAACAGACAAAGCATGAAAAAGCCACTGTGTAGTTTACCTTCACTGTGATCTCTATGGTGCTGTAAAGGTTTCATATAATAATGTCATCATAATTCTATCAATTGTTTGATCTACAATCCTTCTAGAAAGTTCAAAAAGAGTTAGCCGCAGAGGTTTTTTTCAACCAACACAAATTGCTAACATGATCTCAATTAGCTTATAACAAAGAATTCCGATTGGTAAATCTGCCACTGTTGAAAAATGCAGAACAGAAAGCTTGGCAGAGTAACAACAGTAACTGAGGGGAAGCATGGCTTTTGTCAATTACACAATACAAGTAAAAGAAAACAAATAAACCACCTACATTATGTGTTCTTTCTTCTTTCTTTATCTTTATTGTCAATCTGACATAGCTACAGAGTAATTATGCAGTTGAAAATCTTATGTCACAGGCTTCTCCAACAATGCAACATAATAACATAACATAATAACAATAAGAGCAAGAGCAATACAAAAATAATAATAGTTATAAAAATGAAATAAAGTTATGATGTGGAATAGTGCAGTATGAGTCTATATACAAGTTATTGGAATGATATATATATATTAGGTATTAGATACATACTACTGAGTAGCAGTTGAATGTTTGAAGTTGTTTCAACAGTTCAATTTTTTAACAGTCTCACTGCCCGCGGGAAGAAACTGTCTCCGAATCTTCTTGTCCTTGCCCGGATGCTGCGGTAACGTCTGCCAGACGGCAACAGAAAGAACAGTTTGTGGCTGGGGTGATGGGGGGTCTTTGATAATCCGTAGTGATTTCTTCCTGAGCCGCTGGGAGTAAAGGTCCTCCATGGATGGCAGCTCCGTCCTGGTGATGTGCTGTGCAGTTTTCACCACCCTCTGTAAAGCCTTACGATCGAGGTCGGTGCAGCTGCCGTACCAGGCCGTCATGCTGCCAGTGAGGATACTCTCTATCGTGCACCTGTAGAAGTTGCAGAGTATCCTGGAATCCATTTTGAACCTCCTCAACCTGCGGAGGAAGAAGAGCCGCTGTCGAGCTTTCTTAGTGATGGTGGTGGTGTGAAGAGACCATGTCAGGTCCTCAGTGATGTGGACCCCAAGGAACCTGAAGCTTTTGACTCTCTCCACCGTAGTCCCATTGATGGCGATGGGGGCGTGTCCCTCTCCCTGCTGCTTCCTGTAGTCCACAATCAGCTCCTTTGTTTTGCTGATGTTGAGATGGAGGTTGTTCTCCTGGCACCAAGATGTCAGGTTTTCGACCTCCTCTCTGTATGCCGTCTCGTCATCGTCTGTGATCTGGCCGATGACGGTCGTGTCATCAGCAAACTTCACGATGGTGTTGGAGCTGTGTGTGGCCACGCAGTCGTGGGTGAACAGGGAGTAGAGGAGAGGGCTGAGCACGCAGCCTTGAGGGGCACCGGTGTTGAGAATCAGGGTGGAGGATGTGATATTTCCCACCCGCACTGCCTGGGGTCTGCCCGTCAGGAAGTTCAGGATCCAGTCGCAGAGGGCGCTGTTGAGTCCGAGGTCTCTGAGCTTGATGGCCAGCTTGGAGGGCACAATGGTGTTGAATGCTGAACTGTAGTCAATGAACAGCATTCTCACATATGTGTTCCTCTTCTTCGGGTCCAGGTGTGAGAGGGCAGTGTGGAGGGTGAGGGCTATGGCGTCGTCTGTGGACCTGTTTGCTCTGTAGGCAAACTGCAGGGGGTCCAGAGATTCAGGGAGGGAGGAGGTGATGAATAATTTGACTAACCGCTCAAAGCACTTCATTATGATGGAGGTAAGTGCTACTGGGCGGTAGTCGTTGGGGCAGGTGATGATTGTCTTTTTGGGGACAGGAATGATGGTGGAGTGTTTAAGACATGTGGGGACTACAGACTGCAGCAGGGACCTGTTGAAGATGTCTGTGAACACCTCTGCCAGCTGAACTGCACACACCCTGAGAACACGGCCAGGGATGCCATCAGGTCCAGGAGCCTTGTGTGGGTTAACCCTTTTAAAGGATTTACACACATCTGCCCTATTTAAAACAAAAGGGCAGTGTAGCTCCTGGTCCCTCTGTACCTCCACAGCCTGGCTGCTCTCAAAGCGTGCAAAAAAACTGTTTAGCTCATCTGGGAGAGATGCGCACGCAGACACTCCCGCAGCACCCCCCCGCTGCTCCTTTGTAGTCAGTCATTGTCCTTAGTCCCGCCCACATATTCCTAGTGTTACAGCCTTTGAAGTCAGATTCCACCTTCTCTTTGTACTGTCTCTTTGCATTTTTTATTGCTCTCCGGAGATCATACCTAGACTTCCTGTACTCCTCCAAATCTCCCGCTGTGTGCGCGAGAGTGCGCGCTTTCAGTTTGCCGCGCACCTCACCGTTTACCCAGGGCTTTTGATTTGGGAATGTCCGTACAGAAACCTTCGGTACCACGTCATCGATGCATTTCCCAATGTAGCAGATGACAGTGTCCGTGTGTGTGTTGATGTTATTGTCCTCAAACACACTCCAATCCGTGGATGCAAAGCAATCCTGCAGTGCTGAATCTGACTCCTCGCTCCATCGTTGTACTGTCCTTGTTATCGGTCTGTCCCTTTTAAGTTTCTGCTTGTAAGCAGGCAACAACAGTAGTGAGATATGGTCTGATTTGCCGAAGGGAGGGCGAGGGAGAGCCTTATATCCATTCCGGAAAGGGGAATAAACATGGTCCAGTATGTTTCCCCCGCGCGTCGGGAAGTTGATGTGTTGGTAATATTTTGGCAAAACCTTCTTCATGTTGGCGGTGTTGAAATCTCCGGCCACAACGAACGCCGCATCTGGCCGTGAAGTCTCGGTTTTATCAATAAACCCAAACAGCTGATCGAGTGCCGTGTTGTTGTCGGCGAGTGGCTGCGGCGGGATATACACTGCTGTTATCACAACAGATGTGAATTCCCTCGGCAGATGGAAGGCCCGACATGAGATCATGAGGTGCTCTAGCTGTGCGGAACAGTCCGATGAAATAATCTTCACATCTGAGCACCAGTTGTTGTTAGTCATTACACACACACCGCCTCCCTTACTTTTCCCCGAGTTTGCAGTCCGGTCCTGACGAAAAATAGAGAATCCGTCAGGGACAATAGCGGAGTCCGGGATAGCGGGGTTGAGCCAAGTCTCAGTGAGAATTAACACGTTACAGTTCTTAATGTCCCGTTGAAAAGCAATCCGGCTTCTGAGTTCATCTAGCTTATTTTCAATGGATTGAACATTAGCCAGAAGAATACTCGGAAGAGGGGGCCGATTCTCACGTTTTCTCAGTTTGACCAGCAACCCGGCCCGGCATCCCCGCTTTGTCTTCTTCTTGCGTCTCTCAGGTAGAACAGCAACAGGTAGCCATGGTGAATCTCCATTGTCTGTCGGAGGGTTAATATTGTCCACGAAGTTTCGCAATTGGAAAAGTTCCTCTCTGCTATATTGTATGGCAGAGTAGGTGCGGTCGGCTAGCATGTTGCGAACCATGTTAAAAGTAAAACGGCAAAAGTAAAAGAAATATGTACAAAATACGAAAATGGGCAAAGTTGGAGAGGAGCACGAAGACGATGCGGCCATCTTCACCGGCGCATCACATTCACCTAGTTAGTTAGTCTGGGGTGTGTAGGTACGATTGAAAAACAGACTACTGAACATCCATACTAGCCCGTCCACACACACACAGGTTCTACTAATGATACCAGTTTGCAGTCCCTACAGTAGGTCCGCAATTTCAACAAGAACAGCGAGAAGAAGTGGGTCAGTCCACAATATCTGCCAACAAAAACTCATTTTTACACCGGCACTCTGTTAACGAGTGATCAGATTGACAAGACAATAAAGCGCCAGATTAATAATTCCCATGCTGCTTTACAGCGAAAACAATGAAATTCAATATTTACCTTTGGACCGTCCTGGAAAATCCCCAAACCACCAGCCTGCCTTAACAGTAGCTGTTCACTGCTTCATAGCAACCTCAAAAAGGAGACTTGCTGTTTTTCAGAGTTTAGCATCAGTATAATTTAAATATAAATTGTGAAGCTGGAGCGATCAGGAGATCCAAAAGGCAGAGAGCTGTCATGGCTCTGGGGGGGGGGGCGGACTGACACTGACACTGACACCAACCAGCGGGTGTCTGTTCTTCCTCGTGCCTTATATGAGATGTGAAATTGTAAATGAAAAAGTTGGAGTAGCTGCGAGAAATCTCCCCTACAGTGCCTTGGCTTATGTGTGCATGCACTTTTATCACTGTTTTGACATTAATCATTTAAACTTTACTGTTAAAGTTCACGGAGTGATAACCAAGTTTTGGCAACTCTCACAGCTGACAGTGTGTAACTGTTTATGTTCGCAGGAAGAGAATCAC
This sequence comes from Trematomus bernacchii, assembly GCF_902827165.1. Taxonomy (NCBI): domain Eukaryota; kingdom Metazoa; phylum Chordata; class Actinopteri; order Perciformes; family Nototheniidae; genus Trematomus; species Trematomus bernacchii. Next base: position 3,250,533 of record NW_022988098.1, on the reverse strand, counting down.
ACAGCTCTGGGGCAAACTGACATAAACACGGAGTGAATCACAAAAATCACATTTATAATGAGTCGCTGCTATTCTAGTTAGGTTATACAAGGCACTGTTGAACCTGTGAAAGGCCCTGAAGAAACACTTAATACAGTCAAATCACAGCAAACCTAATAGCTTTGAATTTCTGTTTCATGTCATTTTCAAACTGTTTAAAATAATAGTATTTTGTATTTCGGAGGGAGATAAATCAAATATAATTAGAAATGTATCACAGTGTTTCTGTCATTTCTCTCAAATGAAATCATTGGTATGCAGTCCACCAGTTTTCTGACACCTAGCTAAAGCATCGACAAAGCCGCTGTCACTCAGAGCCGCTGTGATCTCCATAATGTGCGCTACACATATGCTGGTAAAGTATTATTCACACTGGCATTATCCTACAGCGAGCAATGTCTGTTCCTGTGGGGATCTTGTCTGATCTCCCACTCCTGTGCAACTTCAAGAAACTGGCTCATGGTTTCTTCTGTTTTCACCACACCTAAAGTGAACGAGTGCAGTTGCCATTTGTCATGTGTTACGGCCCGGCTCATAGGCTGCAACAAAGATGGGAGACCAGACAAGTTAAGTGTAACAAAAAGCGTATTTATTTAAGATATAACAAAAACCAAAGGTCTTCAAAGAAACCTAATAAACGTGGAAGTCAGTCATCAGTAATGATTGCGTGTATGGGTGTGTGAAAATGTGTAGAAACAAAGACGCGGCCGTGTCCAACAGAAGAGTGCCCCGCAGTATGGGATGGTGTTGGTCTGTTATGTCGACGGCCCAGGTGTGGCTCATCAGATTGATCACCTGAAACACAAACAAGCAGAACCCACAGGCTGAGACCCCTAGTGGAGTGGAGGGGGTCGTAACACATGGATTAGGATAACACCGAATTAGCAGTGGTCGTGATGGTTCTTACTGATTTCCAGTGGTTTCCAGTCAGGGCAAAGCATGTCTCTTGCACCGATGCATCCGCTTCCCAATGCCATGCAATTGAATAATGCCAACATTGGAATTTTGGATGATGGGGTCACACTTGGTAATGTGATTTATTTACCTTAGTTTAAAAAGAGAAACATTTTTAGGATTCCAGATCTGTTAATGTTAGCAGCCCAGCTCTAATTCTACTCAATTCTGTCCTGATTATTTCAACTCGAGGTTTCATACTGCAGGTATACTGTAGTAAGGACTTCAGTTCCTGTGTACATTCTGCCATTTACTGCAAGTGATGCAGTTGCTACGCTATAGTCTTCTTCATACCATCTTTAATCGTGATTACCTAAGTAGTCGCATAACATTTATAATTAAGGCCCTCACACGAGGCAGGTTTTAAATGTACTGAATGGGTTTTTTTTTCTTCAAGTGCTTGCTTCTTATATAATCCTACTTACTGAAGCTTTAGAGCACTTGAGAGTGTTCAAAAGGAGAGGGATTCTGAGACATAATCAGGGATCAGAGCCGTGAGGAGTTCGTCTCTCGTTTAATACATACAGAAATATACATATATGCAATCACGTCTGCAGGCCTGCCCGGGGCTTTATATGGTCATTTAGCTCCCTGGTCCACAGCTGAATCAAAGACCAGACACTAACCTCCAACCTCAACCTAGAGGGTTTCTTTCCACAAAAAAATATGTGTCTTAGCTCACAGCACACACACACACACACACACACACACACACACACACACACACATAGAGCTCCATCTCCTCAGCTGTGAACCTCTCTCCCCTCTGCCAGTAGGGTTTTTTCTGCCGGTGCCCATTCACTCATGGATGAAATGAAGTATCCTGTGCTGCGTGAATGGACACCTGCCCGAGTTAAACTCAGTCTGACAGCTTCTAATGCCCTGGTCAGTGTACAAAATGAGGTATTGGGAGATAGTGAAAGCTTCTTCTCCGTCTACTCCCCATGGCCCTGGCCTCTTTCCACATATGTGATGAGTTCAGGGCCTACTTGATGTAGGAAATAACCCCTTGGTTGTAATAAAACACTACATTTGAGATGTTTTGATGATGAGAATATAGATCTCTCAGTCTGCAGTGCTAAATGTGGAGCCTCTGTTTGTTATACAGTGTCTTAACAGCTTATTGGCTTTTGGTGTGACGTCAAATAGCTATTTGTGTTTTGATTGATCGTGATGGATTACTTGAGGAGCGGCTGTCTGGAAACTGAAGTGTTGAGAGGGGTTGAGAACACGGGCAACAGAGCACATCATTGAGGCAATCGACCAAAACCTCTGTGGTCAATTTTTAATATGTGGACAAAAGGTGTTTGTTTTGTTGGAATTATTCAACCCTGTTCTGTTCTCCGCCTGTTCTCCATCCGAGTTCATCCATGACGGGCCTGCATTTACTTTCCTGCTCTCCTAAGAGCTCTATAGCACCATGTTAAGTGCCGCTGACATAAACAACGGTAGCACTGCCTGGGTCTTGCTAGAGAGAGCACCTCGGCAATCTGCACTGATTGTTCTCAAATTGCCCGGGTGTGAGAATCACCTCTACTGTTTGATGCTTTAAAGTGCCTCTGATTCCGCTGGGACAAGCATCTCCGACTCTCACAGATTTTTCATTTCTCAACCCTGCCCTCCTTTTTGTATTTCTAGGGTTAGAGAGTAGTGTGGTGGTGCTTGAATATTGGTTGTGAAAGTAGAGCGGAGCAGAGGAGTCTTCGTTCTGAGGAGACATCCATCTTAGGCTGAATTCATCACATTTCGCTCGAGTCATTTTGCTGAGGGGGAAAAAATAAACTATATTGCTGCGTTCTTTCCAAAATACTGACTTTTGTATGCGTTTCCCCATCAAACAACATGTTTGCCGTCTATACCACACTGCTTGAGCTACTGCACTGCAGCAGAGGATGCATTATTCTCTTCCATTTACTCAAAGGCTCCATTACCCCGTCCAACATGTCAACTATTGTCTGAATAACCCCATAAAAGCTATGACCACTTCCACAGTGGAAACATTTTATTATCCCTTTGAATGATAAGTGTGCACTCTAAGGGAAAATGATCACGTAACTCATGCAACCTGTTTATTTCGCAGCACTGTAATAAACATCTGCTTTGCATCTTTTTCTGACAGTTTCTATGTCGAGTGTTAATGGTCCTCGTGGTTAATTAGAACCATTTTAGATAAGGTGTAACACATCTGTCGAAATCAAGTTTAGAGTAAAAAAATCACAATAACATCTGTCACTAACTGCATACCACACTGTCCAGATGTGTGATCAATTATTTGGCACATGCAAATTATTTTGTCGGGTTCAAACTGCTTTTTCTCTTCACGCTGACTTTCCCATTTGCATGTTATAGTTCAGCCGTATTGTGCGAGGGACAAAGTTGTGTGTAGTGAGATCCCAGACAGTTGTGTTGATGAATGTGTGTATCATCAGAGCAATGAGTGTGACAGCTCTGCCATTACCTGCGAGTGATAGCTCAAATGGAGCATCTATAATTACTGGCCTGTCAAGCAGCCAGCCCCACCATGTCCACGCACCTTCATTGAAAAACACTAGCAGATTGGCATAATGCATTATACTCCTGCATTGATGTCTGAAGAGCTTGTTTTGAAATACTATACACTTTACTTCCCTCTCATCCAGCTGGCCTTACTACCAGGGATGGTAAATAGAATTGGGTCACAGCTAGGTCTTTCAAAACAGAAAGTAGATGCAAGTACTGGTGCGAACTCGGCAGTGGCTCAGTCAGTAGGGGCTTGGACTGGGAGCTGTAGGGTCGCCGGTTCAAGTCCCCTACCAGACCTAAAATATGCAGTGTGGACTGCTACTTGGAGAGGTCCCAGTTCACCTCCTGCCCTGCCGTGGTGCCCTTGAGTAAGGCACCGGACACCCCCCTTCCCCCCTCACTCCCATTGCTCCCCGGGCGCTGTGCAATAGCTGCCCACTGCTCCTAGTACTAGACTCCTGGTGCTAGACTCCTGGTACTAGACTCCTGGTACTAGACTCCTGGTACTAGGATGGGCACATTTCACTGTGTGTGCTGTGTGCTCTGCATGTGTGACCATTAAAGAGGGTTTCATCCCTCCCAATTCTATTCTATACTCATCTTTGCGATTTTGGTGACTAGAGAGACAAGTGCTCTGCTGGAGAAGCGTGGAGTGAAGAGGAGCACCATGAATACATTATGAACAGGAGAAGTACAGTATCAGCAGTGTTATTTAAGGCCTCCCTGTCGAGTGGCCTTTAAGGATGGCCAGTTACATCAGCTCAGTTCAATCAGTTTAATGGGCCGGATGTCCGTGACGGATACTCTGCGCTTGTTTTCGGGGAGATGGATACTGTGTTCCCGTATACTCCCAGTGAATGTGTCAGAAGTGTTTTTTCAGGCTTCAACACATTTTGGCCCACAGAACACGTGCATAAAAGTGTTTTTTGTACACGTGAATGGCCTGAAAACAATATCATGGTGCAGCTTTACAAGATTTCTACATAGGGCTGCAAGATTTGAAAAAAAAACAAATTAAATGATATTATTCTGACTGATATTGCAATTGCTATTTGATTTGCAATATTAAAGGGAATTATGATCTTTTAATATTCAAATGATCATTGAAACATTTATTACATTTTCAAGAGTATCTGTACCAAACAAGGATTTTTGATTAAGTCTGTAGAGTTCTGTTTGTATGACTTCTCTGCAGCTTCATAACACTTCATTTTTGAGGTTTCACAAAGTTTGACTTTATTAAATATTGCGCTTATTGCAGTTTCGATATTGCATTTTGCAATTTCAATTAAAAATGTATTAGTTTTGCAGCCCTTATTCTACATTTATATTTAGACATAAGGGTTGAAATCCTTCTGAAAGAGTAATTGCAAAATGTGCACCGTGCTCATTAAACCCCACTCACAGTTTTACAGAGTTTGTCATGTCAAATATTAGCCAAAATAACCAAACAGCAGTATTTTATATAGTCACAAAAATGCTTTCAAGGCTAGATATATCTCTTTGTGGGTTGACTTTGTATTCAGAAAAAGCCCCTGAGTTTCTCTCTGCTGGTTGTTTTTAGTTTTTGGATAATAATAATAATTTCAGCACAATTTGACAACGACTTAAATGATTTGCAAATACAGTTTCATTATCCTGATCTGCTGTTTTAGGTCGCTTACGTTATGCACCTGCTGTAAAATGTTCTACGGATAAATGGGCAAGGCCATCTTCTTTGTGTGATTCCATATTTCTGTGTTTGAAATGTAATTAAGAAACCTTTCTGTTTTGTAAAGTTGTGGTGTTCTGCCTCCAGCCGGTGACTTATTTGTGTGTGGGACTTTGATTAGCACTGCATCCACGCACACGCATGTCTCTTGTTTGACCTTTGGCCTGCCTTTGAACTCATTATCTCTGACAACACAGCAGCATGGGTGCCCTTCCCATGGTGGGCTTATCGCCTGCCACTCCTCACCTGTCACCTCGGCTAACATTCAGGGCGCGCTCAGCCGTCCCCCGTGCTCCCGTTGACCCTTCCCCTGTGAACAAGACAGAGACCTTTTTGAAGGATGTCCCTGCCTAATCCCAACACCTCGGTCCGCATCGACGCCCCGTGTTTATCAGCCGGCGCAGGTTGGGCTGGAGGAGACTCTGCATGAAGGAGAAATAAATAGACAGGAGAAATCAATGTGAGCAGCATCAATAGGCCCTTACACATTAAGAAACAGCTCTATTCAGCACAACCGGCAGACAGTGTGTGGTTGTTAAAATCATGTTGAGATTAGTCATCAGGGGATTTGATCATGAGGGTTTATTGTGGTCCCTTCTATATGATGTGCTCTGCGGTGTGATGATAAGCACTCCTGGGTATTTCTAATCACTATTGGGCAATAAATACAAAACAGTATAAGATAGAGGTGAACAAGGTCAAAACATTTTGGTTGATATAACTGATTTATTATTACACACAGGTAGAGATTGAGCAAGAGATACATAGTAGTTACGCTGCTGAGTGACGTAGTTAACATAGACTCTAAGAAGTGGACATAATCACTGTGATGTCACCTATTGGTCTGTGGACTACGGTTTTGAAGCCTTGAGTTTGGCATTAAGGTCGTCGCCATCTTGGTTTTTTGCAACCGGAAGAAAAACGTCTTTAAAAATGACTCATTAAGAAGAGACATCTTATTTTACTAATGCCTAAACGACCAATTTGTTGACTAATTGACTAAGAGAGGGCAGGCCTAATGGAGTTATAGGGAACATGTTTACTTAGCTAATGAATCAAGTGAAAAATAGTACATTTTCTTATAGACCTCAATGCAACTGGAGTCCTTTTTGCAACCTGGAGACCCCCTGCTGGCCATTAGAAATAATGCAGGTTTAAGGCACTTGGCTTCACTTTTGAGACCGGGAGGTTGCACCTTGGTTATACTACGACCTGATGTAGTTACTCCTGGTTGGAATCAGTCTCATAATAATATTGAGTCAACATATGCAATTAGGCGTCAGGACACCCCGACCAAGTTAATTTCTTAAGATCTCCGAGTCCTCTGTTCCTCTGCTATTACTGAGACTGCAGAGAGTCGTCCTCTGGGCTTTGCTGACAGGGCAGAATCAGGCTTAAGCCAGCGTCAGTAATGTAAGGCTGCCAGTGTTTATGTATGGCCACAAGCATTCTCACCGGGGTAAACCTAGTTGCTGCATCTACATGATAAGCTATCGGATATCTAAGGCTATTGGATTTCACTGCTGATAAATAGCCCGCAATCTCCCACGTTACCGTCAAACCCTGTCGAGCTTTATGGCTTAATGTATCGGCCAATCACCCACCACCCCACACTATGAAATCATAATGAATTACAAAAAAGCAGCAGAGTGGAAGGGTAATCGGATGTAAAATAGCTGTGTGACATGATAGATGTGCTCCCAGTGGTTTCAGAGAGTTATCTCTGACTGCCAGTGACACATTGAGTAGAGTGGAGCTATCCTAAGCATGCAGGACAGGGTAATGTGCCTCTCCAGTAACATTTTCAAGAAATGCCCCCGAGTTAAAGAGCCCCCCACTGTGTCTTTATGTGACCATTGGATTTTTTTAAGAGCACCATCTGTATTGATCTGAAAAAAGAGCAGCTGTTCAAATAGGATTGGCTTTGTTGAGCACCATACGTTTTAAAGCCGGGGCTTGTGGAGGTTTAATGTCCATGCTATTCACTGTGCAGATAGTTGTAGTTATTTTCGTCTAAGCTTCTGCCTCAATCTTTTGTTGTTACTCGCACTTGACGGTGAACGTGTGGAGGTGTAGTGTGAGCACTAATTGCTCGCTACAATTTTTCTTGCCGCTGCTTGTCTGCTTTTATTAGCCTGGTAATTGTCCGCTACACATTTCAGTTTATGTTAGCGTCTTCATTGATTACGCTTTTTTCTTTCGTAGGGCAAAAACACACAACTAATCATCACATGATGTTGAGGTGTGAGGGTACATCTTTTCACCTGAATGTGTTACCGCAATGACACCTTTGACTTCTCATGTGACCTTATGAAAGTGTGATTTTTCCACATCAAGCCAGTGTGCATTGCTGCAAATGTGCACTGGTTTCTTGTGGATTGTGTAAGAGGATACACCTAAGTGGATAATCCAAATGAAAAGATTCTGGCCTAGATTTCTTTTTTAAGGCCTTTCTGATGAATAGCAAGCTTGGTTATTCTCCCAGTGTGAGACTTTAATAAGCCCAGGGACCCAGTCAAGGCCCAAAAGAGGAGCTCGATTTAAATCCAAAGAAGCAGGGAGCATGATTTACGACGTGGGACTGACTGCGGTGCTGCTGCTCTCCTGCAGACCCCCTTCTGTAGCCAATCACAGCCAAAACATTCAACACTTCCTGCGGACTGACTGCAGACCCTATGTGGTACGGCTGCCTGCGCTGTTGTCACCACTTCTAATCTATTTGATTGATTATGAGCCTAATCCCTGCATTATGCCCTGCATTTTATCTTGTGCTCTCACTACAAGAAGGAGCTACAAAGCTAAAGACAACGTTAACCCTTTCCTCTGTTTTTGATCTCCTTTTTTCCTACATTTTCCCATATTTTGAGAAATGATGATTACCTGATAAGGTCAGATTTTGTTTAAGCCATGCCTGTGATTTGCAGCTGTCACACAGAGTGATGAATGTTGCATGCCAGGGTTATACATCACTCTCTATGTGATTCAAGCGCATGTTACATGAATTGAAGTAATGGAGATGTCATGGTGTGCTCCTTCCCTCAGGGGGGTTTCATTTCTACCAATGATTCTAGCAACCACAGTAAGATATTCAGTTTTCACATAGGATAGAAACCGTATGGCTGTGTCACACTGAGTTTACCACAGTGCTCATAACCTTGGAGAATTTTCACCGCATGGTCGCTGTAGAGAAGATGGTACAGCAGACATGACCTCTGACCATGCATCGTGGATAGCGTTTGACTTTTGTTCACTGCGAAGCTGAGCTGTGTTGACACGGAATGACAGCTATTCTGGCAGACAGTGAGAAAGGGAAGGAGAGAGGCAGTGTGTTATCAGGCCAACAGAGGAACTCAGCCACTCAGAGTGATAACACCGAAAACACATTCAGTTCAGACAAACTGCCTCGTCCCTGGCCTCCCATATCTCCACTCCTACTCTCCCCTTCCTCCTTCCAAATGAAAAAAAAACTCAGAAAGTGACAAGTTTGGATTTGCTGGCCTCTGTGTTGGAAGAAATTCAAGTTCTGGAAGAGAAGAGAAAGTCCCTTTTGTCTGGACAGATAAGGTTTGAGGAGTGAAGAGGAGCCTTTTGTGAATTTCACCACCACAAACTGCTCGGGGAGATTTTTTTTCCATTAACTTTTCAGCATAGTTAACATACAGAATGGTTCCCTTGGGTGAATACAAACCTCATTCAAATATTGGACTTTGAAAAGCATCCAAGTGAGCAGGAAACCGCTCCTGGACGTGGTGGTGGGTCATCTAGATTAGTTCTGACCTTGGATCGCAGGATACATCTGAGGAGTAGAATAATCATTTATGGAGTCGAGGAGAAGATAAACAATGTTCTGCTTCACTGATTTATTTTAATTCCCTTGGAGTTTTTCTTTATATACTGTATGTTTGAACAGTTAACTTTCTCTTGGTCTCGAATTATTTTTTTCAAACCATCACATAATATTAACGAGGAAATAACTCAACCAGACTCAAGATTTAAAAAGCATTATTTTCCTTATCACAACAGCTTTATCAGCTACAGTGCAGTTGTTGGCAATGAAAATGAATATTAATTCCCAGGATCCTCCAACGATGCCACATACAAAATACTTAAAAAGAAATAGTGCAAGTGACATAATGGTGCAAGTAAAATGAAGGTAAGTGAACCTTTTTACATTTAAAATTAAAAACTAAATATAACATGTATTAATGTACAGTAGAATAAAGACTGTATGCAGTAATAATATAAAAATACAGGGACATACATATATGTATATCAAATAAACATATGTATGTACTTTATGCAGTAATAATATAAAAATACAGGGACATAAATATATGTATATAAAATAAACATATGTATGTAGTGGCCCTTCACAGAGCTCTTCTTTTGGGTAAGGGGCCACAAGTAAAAAAACGTTGGAAACCCCAATAACGTTCCGGAATTAGCATTACCTCATAATAAAAGTAAAACCGTGTCTTTTGCCTCTTTAAATGAGACTTCAGACCTAATATGATTGATTTCTTCTACATCTATACTACACATCCAGCCTCCCCACTCTATAGAAACCCTTCACCAGATATCATTTTGACACTAGGACCATCAAGCTGAAGTAGGTAGGCGGGGCTTAGAGGCACTTCACTGCTTCTAATTCGACCATGTCAGACTGCCTGTCATGCGCAAGTCTTCCGACTCAATATCTGTAGCAGTGGGAAGGCACTCAGACATGAAAGCAGCAGTATTAAAATGCTTCTTAAAAAAATGGAACAAAGTCACTCGGCGTCTGATGTCTTAAGCGGATTGAGAGAAAATCCATCTGCCTTAATGTCAGCTGGGCTGTCTATGGAGTACAGTGAGTAAGGGGCTTTGTGGATGGGGATGTTAGTGCAGAGTGGACTCCAGCTGACAGGGAGAGGTGAGATGAGAGGAGGGAGAAAGTTTTGGGATGGGCGCAGTTTAAACGACTGTGCGGCTTACAGGCGTATCAGAGGCACAGGTGTGGTGCTGGTGATTGGGGATGCTATAAGTCTGCGCACTCAAGGAATGAGGATTTTAATTGGTTTTGACAGAGACATGACAACCTTTTTGGCTCGCCTGTCACCATTACTGCATATTTAAAAGCTTATGGAAAACGTGCCAGAGTTTTCCAAGGCATGACACACTGCCCTATCACTTACACATGAGTCACAGATGTCTTTATGTGCACACTTGTTACGTGGGCCCTTCTAGCACATGTACGTACGTGTGAAGGAGGTAAAGGGCACAGCTAAATCTCACCATGAATGCATCACACAGGACGTGGCAACATTTGATGATAAATGTCATATTATTGGACATGTTATATCTTAAAACTTACAAAATTACGGCTAAATATATGTGTTTGGATGATGTATTCTCAATAAAAAATCACATCTAGAAAACACAAAGAAGTGTGGCACAGTTTTTCTCTGCTGTGTCTCGCAGTTGGAGGCGAGTAAGCACATTCTTTGCCAAGGAGCTGAATACATTAGCAGTGCCAATGAAATATGCTAATTTTGTTAAAGGAAACATAATTTTCCATTCCCCTTGTTGATTGCACTTAATGCAACTTGCAAAGCGATGGTGATTTAATTGAATCCCTAAATGTGACTAATTTAAATCAAGGGGCGGATTAATCCACAGCCATTGTAATATGTTATGCAAATATTTGAAGCATTTGCCATTAAAAAGCTTTTATTAATGCTATCTCCGCAATGCTGCTGACATATATGCGGTAGAAGAAGCCAGAAAGGAAATGAAAATGTGCTTAACCTGCAGCAATACCGCCTATAGCGATTTAAATCTCTTTTATGTGAGCTTAAATTTATTCATCCAGCTGCATAAATCAAACATAACCAGCTTTATGTTGACATAGAGCTAGTCCTAAACCCTACAGTCCAGCTGATTATAAATTGTAAAAGGAGCAGGGATGCTAACAGCATGTGATGGGTGTCCTGCTGGAAGTCTGGCCTAGCGTGTAATGTGTGTTAATGTTAGCCGGACCTCCTGGGCTCTAGCATGGAGCTGAATTTTCCCTCGGGGATCACCGACTTTTTTCTGCCATCCTTTGCACAACACACCGTATGCTGATGCATTATGTTTTTCATTATCTGTTACCACTTTTTTTCTCTCTCACACCTCCCACGGTGCTCGACAGCATCTACCCGGGCATGGCGATTAAAATAAATGTCAGTGCATTCATTAATAATTCCACCGAGTACGGCCGCGCTCACTGTGCTTATTCAGCCACATCGGGCATCTTGGAACTGTTCAATTGTTGTATCACATGGCACTCTCCTGTGTTGTGAATGTTTCACGTGTGAGTGTGTCCACATGTTGTGTTCAGGTGTGTCCAACCTCTTATTTTATGGGTTTACTCTCGATAGATTGTGCAGGGTTACAAGAGAGGGAAATAGCTTCTCACAGCTGGTCAGTCACTCTCCCTCTCTCTTTAACTCCCTTCTCCCTATGCCTCTTTTATCCCTATCTCTCCCCCACTGTTTCTCTTTTTGCTGAGGGGAATAGCCACAGCTGGCCAGACATCCAGGCAGGCCGATGCCTGAGGGAGCCCCATGCAGCTGGCAGATAGTGAGGTGCAGTAGTAGAAGCTAGGGGGAGACGGGGGGGATGTGGACTGTGCGTAGTAGTCATTGAGTGCTGAGGTTTTGAAAAGCAACATGATGTGTTTTCTAGCATGTTTATTGATTTCTTGTTTGCTATGTTTTAAATGTTTACATCAGGCGTTGGTACATACATTATCCTGTGTCAAAGTGAAATAAGGGTTGCTAGAAGCTTGGTAACGTAGTGATTTGTTGTTGGACAAGTTATGTAGCTGGCAAGCTAACACTAGTTAGTCACACCAGTGCTTTGTCCAACATATTTCTATTGTATCTGCATTGTTTCTTTGACACATTTTTTAATTTTTTAATTTTTTTTGAGTAAATAAAGAGGTAGTTAGCAAGTTGCTAAGGGACAATAAGTGATGCTTTGTAGAACCGACCTGTTTTAGGTTGTCAAAGCATCTTTTTTTTAATATAGTTTTTACTTCAACAGAGGGGGTTAAATACATGTAGCTAAAGCAATGCACATTTTTCAATGATTATTCTACAAGAAAACCACTACTTTGGATCAGTGTGAGTGAGGAACAAGTGTGACCAATATGCCAAAATGACTTCATGGCGCATCCTGGTCCATTCTTGTTCAAGACATGTTGGTTAATGATGAAATTGTGTCAACACTTTAACACTAACAAAGAAATATGAAATTGCTGCCTAAATTAAAGCTCAATCAATAATGATTCAGAAAAGATGAATTCATAAATAATAAAATGTCCAAAGAATTGGGAAAAAATTTCTATCCAAATTGCATGAAGTCTGTGGTGATGTCTTAAAAGGTCTTCCTGTGTCAGTCCAAACCCAAAAGATATTCAGATTTAAATAATATAAAACACAGAAAAGAAGAAAACTCCAATTTTGAGGGGGTACAAAAGATCGTCTTGATATTGGAGACCATAGGTCTTTTCAACCAAGACTCTACATTCTTACTTACCAATTAATATTGTGATACTGCCAAATTACCAATTATTTTCCAGCGTATTTATATATTTCTATGTATAAAGTTTTCTTTGAACGTGTATGTTCTTAATAAATCGCACAATCAAACCCACTGTGAAAGTTTAAAAGAATGTGTTATTTGACATTAAGTCTAATCACGCCGCAGAATATTGACTCTATGTTCTCCTATCTTGTGATCACACAGTGTCACGAGCTGTAACACTGTTTCTGTCAGGCATGTTCTCTTATCGCCTCCTTCGATTTAGTGCTATTTCTGGTTGGCACCTCTCGGTTTTGTTTTTAATGAAACACATATTGGAGCTTTGAGTCAGGGTGGCAGTTATTAATATGTTATTTTATCAACTCTGATCTCCCATTGTCAGGCAGAGAAACAGGCGAGTCAATCGCACCGACTCGCAGAACCATCACTGACAGCCGCAGCTCCAGGTGGACACAGCAGAAAACTGTCAATACGTGTTTTTTTCAATTTTCATTCATCTTTACAAATTATTTCAGTGACCATACACCTTATCCCAGAGATTAAATAGTTACAGCTCAGCAAAAAGCAGTGCTAGTAATGATCAGACACAGTAACATAATACAATAATTGTTTACATATTCTCTGAAATCTACCTCTTAACAGGTAAAAGGTCGTTGCCGTTTGGTTTCCACACTGCTCTTTTTACAGCTGTGCTATGGTGTACTTTCCTCCAGAGTACTAGAGAAACTCAACACAAGCAGTGATCTATTACTCAAACCAATAAAGTTAGATTAGGCATAACCACGACAAGGTTGCTTCACGGAGACCAGAGTGTACAAAAGGCAGTTGATGTTGCTTCACAAAGGGACACACTATTAAAGTCAAGGAGATAATAAAAAGTCAGAGATTTGGTGCTGGGGCAATCGCTGGAGGAGGTCTATTCAGGCTAACAGCCAATCGATTGCTACCGGACATCAATGCTCTTATCATCCCTGCTTTTTATTTTTATTTCTCTCAGAACTCTAATGGCTTTTCAAGACCATATGGCTATGTGAGAGGCCAATAGCATCACATTTGTCACATTGTCTGAGTTTCTCTAACTCGAAACAACAAATGTATACTTGAAGTTCTGTATTGACGTATTGAAACAGCTGTTGAGGTCATTATCTCACCACAAGATCAATCACATAGCAAGATCTTGAGCTTTTTAATCATATCACATGATCTTATTTAGAAGATGGAGCTTATTACATTTCAGATGAAGGTCAATAATACATTTCCGCAGTCTTTAAAGAAATGTATGTAACACTCATGCTTCTATTGGCTACTGCTCCAACTAAGGGCTAAGGGGCGGGACATCTCTACGCAGTTTACTAGTGCTGCAGCAAAGGCAGTATGAGAAAAATAAAGCCTTAAAGTGCACCTATCGTGCTATTTTTAGGCAATAGCATAGGTCTCAGATATATACAAATATATAAAAAACATGTCTATGAAAATGTTGATAAAAAAGGAGGGGCTGAGCTCATGCGGGAGATTCTACCAGCAGATTCTGCGGTGATGAAACGCAATATCATGGATTATCAAGGATTATTTCTGAAACAGTATGGAGCTCAAAGGCTTTCTCTCTTGCCGGTTATACCACAAGGTGAGTTCCTTTTTATTTCCTGCTTCTTCACACACATGCTCTCCAGTACAGGTTAGCTCTGAGTGTTAGCGATATTCCGTCCAAAACAGTTTCTGATAGTGCTGTGGGTCTGCAATGCCGATATTACGTCATATCGGACGCAAATCTGGATCAGCTCCGTTGTAGCCCCGTTTTTAGAGATTTGGGTACGGAGGAAAAGAGAGGGGGTTTTATTTTCTGACGCTGCGTGAGTTCCCCGACACACCGGGGACACATATTTATGCATAAAAGACATCAAAATGTGCATTTTGCATGATAGGTCCCCGATAAGATAAGATATGATAGTACTTTATTGATCCCAATTTGGGACATTTTTGAAAGCATGTAAACACTGTAGAGGTACAACATACAAATATAAACCCGAACATTAGCATAAAAGGGCCCCTTTAATAATTGTTAATCGTAGCCCTTACAGAGTATGAAACATATTTATTTACCATCAACAAAGTAATAACCGAGAGAATTTGAGATTGAATATTTAACCATGTGCAGTGATATTTGGACAACACAATCTCTACCACATCCATTCTTCTCCAGGTAACTAGCATGTGCCGCTCCACATTCTGTAAATGTCACGGTGTGCCTCCATGTACAATGGGCCTGTGTAGATGTTTGTGTGAGGAGGTGATAGGGACCTGGTGCAGAGTGAGGGGAGAGACCTGGTGCAGAGTGAGGGGAGAGGCATCACAGAAAAGCCTTTGTTCGCCGCCTGCTGCCACGCTCTCAGCTGGAATTCCATTTGTTCCCTCACCGGAATGAAATGGCATTGATTGTTGGCTCAGATGTCTGGTCTGAAGGAGGAGCTGGTAAACAAGGAGAAGGAGGAGAGGGAGAAGGGGGATGCAGAGAGAAGAATAAAGTAAGAGGCAGATGGGCAGGGCAAGAGACAGGCAAACAGAGATGTTGAAAAAAAGATAAGCAGAGAGAAATGCGGGAAAAAGTAGGAGGCTTCTGCAAATCTATGATAGGACTTAAAAGGGAGAAGAACAGAGAGAGAAGGGAACATGTAGGATAAAAGAAGGGAAGCTGGGCATCAGTGCCATGCGAGCAGGTGGTGTCTTATCCTCAGATCCTCCTCAGTGGGATACCTCATCAGCATTCCTACCTCAAATTAAACTATTATCAGAGAGCGGAGGAAGGAAGGGACCCGGATGCTCAGAGGGATTAAATGCTCGCTGTGTACGCATGACATCGTGGCTTTGAATCTTCCCCAAATCCTTCCTGTCCATTTCCCCTGAATACACCTGCAAAATCGGATGAGCAACCTGCCTTTGTGTACAACATCATACTATAAAGTGAATCTAAGGAAGTTGTACCTTAATTAGAATCAATATCATATTAAATACCTGGCATCTTATTAGTAGATCGCACTGTTATAAAGTGATATTATGCATCCTGACGTATCTACTTAATTAATCAGTGTAAATTGAGTGTAAATTAATTTAGAACTATGAGGATAATGGGATAGCTCTCACCTCTGCCAATGATTTTCCATAAGTATGAAGTAATGCGTGTATCTTCCCTCTGATTTGGATCCATGCCAACACTTAAAGAGTTCTTCGTTGGCCAATGCTACCTCCTTCCACTAAGTTTAACGAAAATCAGGGAAGGCTTTTTTCCGTTAAAATGCTCACAGTCTGACAAAACAGACCAAACCAAAAACATAAACGTATTGGCGGAGTAATACAATATTTAGAGTCCAGAAAATGCCAACGGAGACAATCCAAACTAGTCAGATAAGAGGAAAAGGGCACAGAGAGAAAAACCAATAAGACCTTAGGTCACTGAGCGTTCCTGCTAACAATGTTATATGTAGGCAGAAATATGTGTGTAAGTGTTGCCCTGGGTAACTAAACTTAACCACTGAGACTAATATCAGAACCTAAAAGTTAGGTTGCTATGGCTGGGGGCTGCCTGTGAGGTCAAATCCAGGGCAAGAATATCCCCCAAAAAAAATTGTGTTTCTGTTTAGATTTTACACCTAAAATATTGTCTGGTGCGTTTTGTTATGTTTTCCATCTCTAGTCACTGCCTAGCTACGGATATGAAGGATTTTCAATATCGCAAAACAGCCAAATATATATTCATCCTTTCAAAATCACATTTGGATATGTTTTCTCCCACTCCTAAGCTCAGCATCTCTCTGCTGTTGCTGCCGGTGTAATACAAGCTCACAGAGCTCTCCTGGGGAGATATTTTGTTACATTTTGTGATGTGAAAGGCAAATTCAGTAGAGCTTTGAAGATGTCCTAGTGTGTATGCTTAACATGCAGGCAGCACACCTGTGGGTGTTTCAGCTTACAGAAAACATGCGGCTGGGAATACTATAGAAAAAAAGCCTGCATAGAGGACATCAAGGCATCGCAGCATCGTGGTCAAATATCTCAGCTGGAAAGCAGCTCCACACTCACCCGGCAGCTCTCTTTCTCTGTCTCTCGTCTTTCTTGCTCCCTTGTTCCTTCTCTCTGAGGGCCAGTCTAGACTTCCCTCTCCTCCGATCTCCAGGGAAACACGGTTGACATGCCACAGGCTAGGGAATTTGTTCTGCACATCAAGTATCATCATGTTTCTGTTCCTGTGGACACCTCCTCCAGAAAATGTGAATCAGAAAAAATGAGACTTAATGCAGTGTGGCCATTCTGCTTGTTACAGCTATTGGAAGTCAGGAATCCCAGCCAGGAAGCAGTTTCATAACAAGATCGTTACCACATATCCCGGTATTGGATTGAGCAGGATCTGCAGCTCTTTGATCAATATGTTGTGCCGCAGGTTTTGTTGGAAAGATAAATGCCATGACGACATCTAATAGAGCAATCAGACACAGGTTCATGTAGTCATTTGACAAATCCCAACAGCAACACATTTACTATATACTGTATGTACTAGTGGCATTGCATGACTTTTCCATTATAGGCAACATTTTTTGTTATCTCACTTTTGTCTCGTACTTTCTGTATGATTTATCTGACAGTACCAACTCACACAACAAAACAATATCAAAAATACTTTTTCTTTGAAATATCTATTTCACAAGTGTTCCTGCAGGAGGTTCAGTGTCCGATATGAATTGAATTCAACCACTCCATCTTCATGTGGGTCTACACATGGGTCCATATATCATATAATATGAGCTTCAGCATTCATGTCAAAGTGTGTGTGTAAGATGCGAAGATATAGCACCTTTTACATTGACAAAGAGAGCCAGAAAAAGAGCATGTGAAGAGCTGATGGCTCTCCAATGCGTAAAGAAGAATACATATCCCTCTCCGTTGGAACAGTGCCTGGGACTGTGGATAGTTTAATAATGAACTGTGCATTTATAATTCTGCTGACTCATTGAAACACAGCACGGCTGCAGCAGGGGGCAACATCTGTGGTTTAAGTCATTTTTTTTTTTTTTTCCTATTTTGAGAATTCAGATTTCTGGAGGATTAGAGGAGGTGGGGGCAGAAGTAAAAAAAACAAAACAAATGTGAAAGAGTGGGTGGGGTTAGTACAAGGTCAATTCCATTAAGAATGCCTGGGGATGAATGTACAGCCCGGTGCTGCTGGGCATGTTGGGGTGCGCCTTTCATCAATCACCAGCTCTTATGTGGCGGCCATGACACAGAGGCAGAGGGGAACTGATTTGATTATTGCCATATTTCTGAAAGACTCCTGTGACTGACAGCTTTTTTTTTTTTTAAAAGCACTTGGGTTTTATTGTTGTGATCGTAAATAGAGAACATTTAGAAGAAACACATTCTTTATTCACCATAGTTGTTTTTGTTTAGTTTTTTTCTGAAGCATTTTCAGTATTGAAGGACCTATTTTTCTCATTGTCGACAAACGCCATGAAAAGAACAAAAACAAGAATAAATGTGTACTAACAACAAGTGCTGTCTGAAAAGCCAAGGCTCATTCCTTTGTAACGTCGAGCTGACAAATTGAAAAACTATTAAAAACGCATCAATGAGCCCGACGGACGGTTGCACTGGTTGTCATGTTCCTCCGTGTAATATCTAGGTGCAGGAATTCTAAGGTACAGGAAGTATCATTTCTGTGCCTTCAACGGATTGAAAAAAGTGAATGACTACACAGTCACAAATTTGAGAAGTAAATGGACTGTAATTAAAGACTAAATGGACTGCACCCATAGCGTTTACAAGGGGCATTATTATTAGAACCGCTCATGCAAAAACATCCACAACATTTTCCTTAGAGCAAAGCAACTACCAATAATACAGGACGCATCACATTTAGTTTTCCAACTTTACTTGGGTTTTCCATCGTCCTTCGGTTCTGCTAAAGAGTATAGTAAAATACCGATAGCTACCGATGGAATCAAAAGTGCAGTCCTCTTCCCGTTTCATTTGTACAATGTTTACACACTTAATTTTGCCTAGATTGTACCTAGGGGCTAACCGAATTGCAGAGTGAAAGCGAGGCTTAAAGGGAACCGATCTAAACTCTGATGGTGTCATTATGCTATGGCCATTACGTCGTGCAATCTACATGCACTTCATAATGTTAAGTTCAATCAAAAACGTTTCTATTTCCACTTTAAGTAGTGCCACAAACTATGCTTTCCTTACCACATTTTTTTGGTTCCAAATCTGATGCTCTGAATGGTTCTAGGGCAACAACAATGGCCCCACCTGCAAACTTCTGTGAACAGGACAGAGAAGGAAATGTTTTCTCATTAGTTGAGATGCCCTGTTCTGGACTTGTGTCATTATACTTCTCTGCTTGCTAACAGTTTAAAGAGTTTTTTTTTCTATTGACCCAGCACTATCAGTTACACATCCCTCCCTCTCCACTCGACCGCCCAGTGGAACCAGTGAGACTCCAGGGAGAAGACAACCTCTCCAACGCCCAATTACACCATTAATTGCTTATCAGATCCAATTTGGGATTGCAGTAAATGAAGCAGCTCCAATGTGTGTGTGTGTATGTGTTTGTGTTGGTGTGTGTGTGTGTGTGTGTGTGTGTGTGTGTGTGTGTGTGTGTGTGTGTGTGAGGCTTCACACAGTGTGTTGCCCCTGTCATTCCCAATCAGTGGAATTGAAACACCTAATTGCCGAGCTCCCACTCGTTTGCCTTCCAAAATATTCCTTTGTTTGTCTAATCAGACACTCACACACACACAGTTGGATACCGTGGTACACCAGGATGTCCGTGTGCATGCACTTAAACACATACAAGCTCTGCATACCACTAGCTCACTGTCTACTGTGGAACATATTCAGAGGAGATAAAAATAATCGCAGAATAATTGATGAAGGGAATTTTATTTTATAGCCGCTGTCATCTACGAATATGCTGACACGTCCTTTAATTAATAAAGGGGTATTAGAGAGCTTCTTCACTTAAACCTCCATTTCCGCTGACTTTTTCCACGCTGCTGGAAATATCTGACAAAATTAGATTCACCTTTCGTTTTGCCTTACCTTGGTTTTTAATTAGTTTGTTTTCCTCTCTTTTCATTCTGTTATCCGCGACTAACTTGTGATAAATGTTTAAATAAATAAACAAAAAAAACAAGTACTCGTATCGATCGTCCTCATCCCGCACAATCGGTAATGAACCATGTGAAGATTAGGTTAATTGGTGCACGACGGGTGAAGAGTTCAGCCTTCCTCTTGCCTTTCTCTCTCACACACACACACACACACACACACACACACACACACACACACACACACACACACACACACACACACACACACACACACACACACACACACACACACACACACACACACACACACACACACACACACACACACACACACACACACACACACACACACACTGCTCTGCAAGCATAATAACTTGGCTGTTTTATAAGATGTTTCATTATACTTGCAATTGACTTGTCTGAGACATAACCATTGATGCATTCAGGGTGTTGTGTCAATTTTTTATAGAGTTTCTGATTGATTTATTTTCTCAAGGAAAGTGAATCGATAAAAATCTCATTAAGGTAGAAGGTAAAGGTCATGGCAGACGTGTAAATTAACGCCCCACTGCTTCTGCACACAGTCTATATAGTTTCCAAGACGCACGAGTGATGTGTTCAGGATCGACTTTACTGAGAAAGACACAACGCTGTCACCTACCGTACTGTCACAACTGTGATTGCTCAACGCAATGATTCACTATATAAAGTATATGACCCATTTTATATGTTGAGTAGAAGCCTTGTCAGCTGCTTTTATCAGGATTGAGTTTAAGGCTACAGGGCTGTCTTAAAAAACTGCTCCGGCTAACACTAAGGAAAAAAAAGTCAGAATCACTTTATCCAAGTGTATCCAAGCACTTATACATTACATACAATATAGGAAAGTGATGAACTCCCAAAGAACTAGAATCTTAAGATATTTGTTGTGGTTTGACGTGCTGTTATTGTACTGACTCGGTTCAGTCCCACACCTCTGCTTGCAGTCAGATAATATATATTAGAGCTCTGCACCAAACATCAGGCAGACAAATTAAGCTACTAGCTGGAAAAACATAGTGTAGTATCTAGTAGCATGTGTTAAATCAGATACATTCATTAGTCGTTGGTAGTACATATTGGAGTCCTATTTAGCAGGTAGCCTGACAAGAGTCTACATACCGAGTTTGTATTGATTACAATGGGACAAGATGTTGGGATTGGAAGTACTATGGTCTTTGCTAGTTGTCCAGTCATATTTAACACTAGAACCGCCAGAGGTTTTTGTATACCTAAAACCGCCACCTAGGTCAAATTGACCCGCTATTAGAATGCATTGATTTTCAAGGTAACATTTTCTTTTATTGAACAGTGAGTTTTGATCGCACAGGGATGAAACGTATACCAATAGAATCTGTGGACTCTCAGCTTTTCATATGTTACAGGGCTCGACATTATAAATGGCCCGCTGGCCCGGAAGCATTATTTAGACACCCCGGCCAGTATAACGTAGCCTACTTTCAACTCGCCCCACAGCTGTTTGCTGCGGAGCGCAGCGCGAGCAGTCTCCCGTGAGCGGGAGCGCACTACTTCACTACAGACTGTCTCTATCTCTCTCTCTCTCTCTATCTATAACTATCTATCAATATATCTATCCATCTATCTCTCTCTCTCTCTCAATCTATCTCTCAATCTATAAGGAACCGCAGTAGACAAAAGGCGTTGCTATGGCAACACGTCATGTTTATATGAAAAAGGGTGGGGTCAATATGACCCGCTGGGCGGAAATAGGTATAAATGGCAATTGTTTTGCCGATTTCTTCAATCTGACTTCATATTGACCATTTTTAACAACATAGGGTGCTACATAACACACTTTCAGGAAAAGTCACGGACTGGGAGACTTTAATATTTTATTGAAAAAAAGTTACATACAATAAAAAACAGCTCTGGGTCAAATTGACCCGATTGGCGGTTCTAGTGTTAAGGGAGCTTTGGTTGTATGCAGGTAAACAGTCCTTGTCTAGAGCAAAATAAGTAGTACACATTGACAGAAATACAATTTTTGAACCCATCGGCTTTGATGTTAATTTGGCTTTTTATTAGTTAAGAAACTCATCGTAAAACAATCCGATTGTAGTCGTTCTCTCAACTCCTACTCCATTTTTGCCTATCGAGTTGCTGAGTGAACTGCAAAATATGCACATAAAAGGAAGTCATATCCATTAGCTACACAGGAACCCAATACATATTGGCCCCCGAGGCTCATCGTTGGCAGACTGATAGCTGATGGGTCTCGATATTACCAGAAACAGGGCCAAGAATGAATGTTTGTCTACTGGATTTAAGAATAGGCAACAGTTTGCTGTTTATGTCAGTGTTTTCGACTAGCTCAGCTGCCCCCAAGAGGCCGAATGTGAAATAATGCATGTTTAGGTTCATATTCTCTGCTTGGTCTCCACATGAGTTACCCACATGTGGTTTTTTTCCTCTCACACTCAAAAAATGTGTTATTTGGTGAATTTGGCACCCCGCATTGACTGTTTGTGCTGTATTTTGTCAAATACATGCTGGGATAGACTTTTACGAACCTAAGAAAGAATGTGTGGGTATAGAAACAAGCGAGTCAAGCTGATTGGCACAGAGAAGTAATATATTTTTTTTTGTGAAGAGTGCGTCGACCACTCTTCTTAAATGTTTTTATAATTGTTCAGATATGGCAGATACTCGGCAAACGTGAGCAAATAGCAGAAGCCGGCACTTGCATGCATCCTTGGCGCTTCAAGGCAAGACTGCTTTTCACAAGTGTCTGGCTCTCCGTACGGTATTGATATTATTTCTTAGTTTTTCATTTCTGGTGTGAAATGTGGTGAGGCCTCCGGGGGAGTTCAGCATGTTCTCAAACTGTTAAAAGAGCCTGGACCTCGATAAGTCCCGCCGAGCTCTGCGACTTGATGCCTGAGGGGCACGAATATTTCCCAGACTCAACGCTACTAAAAGAGGAGTGTTTGGTCAAGAGCTGTTGCTCATTCTATTCCCCTAACTCCCTGCATGCACTCATTTCCTCCCCTCTTTGGTGTCTCTCTCAGTCTCTCGCTCCAGTGGCAATGTGACAAGTGAACAATCATTCATATGCAGTGCGTGCAGAATGGAGCTTTTTTCTCATGTCTTGTGAGCCCCACTGAAGTCACCCACACCCACCCCTCGCCGGCACACATTACACCCCCGAACACACAGACACACCTTGCTTTTGTATAGTTGTGAATGTTCATTTCATCGGTGCGACGCCGGCAGCACGAGAGTCGACAGAGAGAGAGAAAGGGATGTTTACACATCTCAGATAAATGGCTGTGCTGTTTGCTTTAATAACCATACTGAATGCAGAGACACATGTAATTGCTTTGATGTTGCTCTGATGGCTACAAATAATGGCACTCCCCATGATTATGGAGTCAGTTAGGGGCTGCAGGCGTACACACGGGCCGGCGTGCACACACTCTGAGTCTGTGCGTGCAACTGTACGTGAGAATTCCCCCCATCCCTCACCTCCCTTTGCCTTTTGTCTTGCTTCCTACCCCAGGGGCTTGATTTAGATGAAATGCCACTTTTAATGGGAACATTTGATGGAGGCAAAACAACAACTTGGAATATTGCTTGTGTAAGTAGCAGGAAGGGAGGCAAGTGCCAGGGCCATGTCAGCGGCAGGGGTTGTTTCTCCCTTGATTGTGCTCTTTAGGAATTCATTGGTTGCTTGGATGATATTAGTGTTGTAGCAAATGTAGCCCGCAGGCAGGCAGGGCAGCTGCACACTGCTACTCTTTACAGATGAGCGTGTCAGGAGGAAGTGCGTTTCGCAGACCAGCACAGCGGGCGAGTAGAAACAAGCCGAGGGGGAGTGGACGGCGGCGATAAGAGCCACAGCAGCTCATCATATCTGCCCCTATTTTCGTCTCGCTTACGTCTTGTCTTAATTGCTTTCCTATTGTGAATTCATAAGTGTTGCACTCAGATTAATGAGACACAAACCTCTGTGGCAATCCAGCATTATTTTTTGCTTCATTTGCTTCAATATCAAAATGTTTCTACTGAAAATAATCCCTTTCTTTCTTTCCTGAAAGCCACTTCTCCTCTGCGTGAAAGCAGTGGGTGTTTCTTAATGTCAGTGGAGCAGCAAATGATCATGGGTTGTCACGCAGGACTCCAAGACTTCCCTTGGACCCGTTTGCAGCAGTGCAGATATCAACTTCAATATCATGTTGTGGCCTGCCATACAGTTTGGCGTTTCTATAGTAACTCTGGCCACACAGCAGTCCCATTTGGCAGCGTAGTAATTAATTTATCTCTATTGATCTCTTGTATCCCTCAAGCCTTTCAGCAGGGTGGCCGAAAAAGCTGAAAGCTGCGTTGTTGATTGAATGCACAGTCTATCTTCAGACGCGATCACAAATCAGTCCCCATAAGGGAGTAGCTGGGAGCGGGCCAGATTATGTTCTTTCATGCTGCAGTGGTAATGATTCATTTCATCGTACGGGACACAAGTGCCTGCTGTAAATGCAGGTTCAGAGCTGGACAGCCTCTGCCCTGCTCATGGTCATGTAGACTGCCTTGGCAAAGACTCACAACATGTAAATGACTGCAGCATATTCTCCATTTTTACTCCTCGTGCATTCTGGCATAGAGGGGGCAAGATGCTTCAGGTTCAGATTGTTATAATAAGCTGTTCCTGCCAGCTCCCAGCGCAGTCTGACATTTACTCAGAGCAGGGCAAATAAGGATAAAGAAAAAAAAGAGGAATATTTGCCCGAGGACCTTCAACTCCCTTCTTGCCTTCCCTTCCTCACCGTCGTCTTCTTCTTCATATCTCTTTTCCAACACACTTTTGACTTCCCAGATATTATGTTTCTTCTACAAATCTTCAACGAGTAGGCGGCACCCCTGGCAAACATATGAAAATAAATGATCTTGTAAAGTTCTCAAAAAAAGATCTCAGAGTCCAGAGCAAGTCCGGCAGTGCAGATCAAATGCTTGCATTGTATTCATTACCCACTCAGTCATTCAGAGGAAAAATCTGAAGTCGTGAACCTGCTTCTTGCCTTTGGGAAAGTAGAAACTTAACTTGTAGCCACTCAGGGCCTCTTTTTCTTTACTTGTGTTTCTTAACATCAGGGGCGCAGCTTTGAGAAATAAATGGCTATCAAAGAAAGGAAAACGAGACAAACCTGGAGGAGGACGATGGAGCAGTAATAGAAAAAGAAACCTTAACTGGAGGCAAAAGTCAAACTTAAAGCAGTATAGGCAAGACGGAGATGAGGTAAAAAAAGAAATGATAGCCTGTGTCAGCCTCTGTGACAGAAATGACTTAAAGTTTGGAGACTGCCGTTGTCATGGAAACTGATTTTAGTACGGCTGGTGCACGGGGGGGTTCTTTTTGTAGGTTTTATTTTTTTTTTTCCACTGGATGACAATGCACACCAATAAAGATGTCCTGAGGCAAATAGGTGTTGACCGTCAATGGCCCTGAGTGCTGACATCGCTTTCCCTGGAGGCTTATTGTCCTGCGCCGTCCACTGAGAATTCAAAAGGCTCGTCTGTCTTTCTCTTATTTCATTTGGATTTGAAGCCTGCTTCCCACTGGGCCTATTTAAGATAACTTACTGCGAGACTGGAGATTTGATGTCACGAACTGCGAGTGGAAACGATACAGTTCTGCCTTTGATATTGCCGGAACAATTGAGTGGCGTTAAATCAAAGGAAAAGAAAGTCCATCATGAATTTTTGTATTGTAACCACAGAACTAATATACTCAAGAATAAGGACAATAAAACTAATTCCTACTGTATTATAGAAGAAGTATTCTTTAGCGTAGTGTTTAGATTTGGGAATTGAATTACTAGAACATTTTAATTGCCGAAATCAAGATAACGTTACAGTGTTAGCTGAAGGCAAAAGAAAAAGAAAAAACACATATACACGATTTACCTCAGGGTAACTTTGAAGCTCGAGCCATTAAGAAAATGGTGTCCTTCTATTAACGTTTCGGCTAACAGCTAAACTATTAAGGGGATAACATGTTGCTAATAGTTTAGCCTAGGCTTGCCGGTTAAAACAACTCAAATAATAGCAACATGTTTTCTCATTCTCTTAAACACCATATATTGTCAGGCTCTCGTTTTGATTGTACTCAAGTACTACAGCCAGGCTAGCCAGTGTAAGCTTACATTTTTAAAGAATTATCACCACCTACACTCTGTATACCAACACGTTGCCAATTGTACTAACAGGAAAGTCTCTACTAGTGTTTTTCTGTTTCATTTGGATTTAAAGCGTGTTTCCCACAGGGCCTGTTTATGAGAACATACTGCAAGACTGGAGATTTGTCACGTCACAAACTGCGGGACTAAAGCTACAGTTTTGCTTTTCATGATTGCGAAACAACTTGTCGGCGTTAAATCACAAGAAAATAAGTCAACCGTCCTAACCACACAACTCAAGAATAAGGATAATCAAACTCATTCCTATTGGTTGAGGATTAGAGGAAGTGTGGCTCTTTAATCCTTCTTCCAACACTGACTGTGGATCTTCCAGAACATCCGAGCATCAGTGTCAATGATCATCAACAGCAGTAACGTGCTGCGTCTTTGATCACACATTGTCCAACAATCCTCGCACGAGTTTGTGTGCTGGAGGCAAAATTCCTGTTTATCATGTCCGTGCTGTTTGTGCACATGGCCGCACTTTTAATTAAAAGCCGTCGTATCTCTCTCTCCGACATTGGACGGTGTGATCACTGCCTGTCACTTCAACTCAGGAAAAACATGTTTATTTTGGTTCCAGATTCATTTAATGGGCTTGTCAAAACTGATGAAAATTAGAGGAGGCAGAGGCGGCTGATAAGCCCCACTGTTATTAGATGGGCTGGAGCTGTTGTTTGCCTGCCTCAGATTGTCCTGTGTTGATGCATAAATGCCTGTGTACGGCTATCCAGCAATCTAAAGGGCATTCACGACCACAATCCATTCCCAGACACACTAAATCAGATGATTCAAGTTTACTTGGCTCAAACTTCAAAAAATAAATAAAAGATTTGACACCTGTAGCTACTAAAGAAGCCGCAAAGTATTCAGAAATGCCGCTGCAGTCTACACGGTGTTTTCTGAAATGTAGAACAGCTGAAGTAAATAGACATGGGAGCAGACAAACTCCTGTTCTACTCACTGGGGTGGGTTTTATCTTAGTTGTGTCTCCTGAACACAGAGAAGGAAGCAAAAGTTCGATTTTTCCAACTAATCCTACGAGGAGCAGAACAATGGCACACCGGTGCTGCATGGTTTGCATCAAATAAATATGTGTATCAAATGAAAAGTATGAGTTTTCATATCTGTATCTAAGTGTCACTCCAGAACCACATGATGACAACTGTATTTCTACAAATGGCACAGTATTGAGCCACTTTCTGCAGCTGCATAGGAGTAGATCAGATCGTAGGTACTATACAAGAGTGAAATGGGAAGATGATGGAATTGTACAGTTTCCCTGCATCTCATCATACAGTGCATCATACAGTGGTATTTGCTCCACATGGTGTGTTATATTGAAAAGCTCTCATGCAGACAGATGACAGCATGACATACTGTATGAATGCAACCATCTGCTCTCGATGTGGGCTTTAGAAGAGGGAATCATTGCATTGTACTTTTATTGTGTTTGTTGTTCATTGTCATCTTGTAAAAATGCAAATACGGCACATATGGAACATAACTAAGGAACTGGGAGCAAAGGGAGAGAGAAAGATGAAACAACAGGGGAAATTCAGAGTTCGAAAAAGAATGATAGAAAACTCATAATATAAGAAAGGAAGTCAGATACCATGTGGACATTGTTTGTTGTGTTGCAAACTATTAAGAGAATACGCTTTGACAGATTTGTTTTGCACTGCCTTTTAATGACACCTCATTTGGTGAAAAAACACTGAAGGTAACCCCTAATTGTTTTTGTTTACAACAATATTCCACATTTGAGTCAACACACACATTGTGGGTGTTTCTCAATCGCGAGTAAAGCTGCTGCAGAGCCACTATTTCAAGCATACTACGTCATCGAGTGCCGCCGAAGTACTGTACTGTTCCAATCTCCAGCATACTTGGAAATCTACCGAGCCCGGCGTACTCCGTTTGGAGAAATATCGAGGCTCCACATGCGTAGACTCCGCGGTCTTAAAATCCCCACAATGCTTTACGCACGGACCAATTTCCAAAATCTGTGGCGGAAAATGTAAGGCGGGGCCTCTCATATTATGCACACCTGCACACTTGCTAGCCTGTTCCACTCTTTGTTTTCCAAATGCCAGGAAGTATTCTTGGCTCGCTTCTG
The DNA here is from genome assembly GCF_902827165.1 of Trematomus bernacchii. NCBI lineage: Eukaryota > Metazoa > Chordata > Actinopteri > Perciformes > Nototheniidae > Trematomus > Trematomus bernacchii. The sequence goes on along the minus strand of NW_022988098.1, from coordinate 3,222,306 downwards.
AAAGAAGATGCTCGGCAGACATGTGCTACCAAGCAAGCGTTCCTCGCGATTGAGAAACACCCACAGACTCATTTAATGCCAACATCATGATAAGTTTTAGTATTAGCTGAAGGCAAAATAAAAGAAATAGTGGACGCATACCTCAGAGTAGTAGATTTGAAGTTCTAGCTATTCACAAAGTTGGCTGATTTGTTACATAGATGAAAGGAAAATGTCTTCTGCTAACAGCTAAGCTATTCATGGGAGAGCATGTTGCTAATACTTTCGCCTTATCGGTTAAGACGGCTAAAATATTAGAAACATTTCTCTCTATTTCTGAAACACAACACATGTTCAGACTCTCTTTTTGATTTACTCAAATACTTAATTCATGCTAGCCATTGTTAGCAAACATTTTTTTGTGAATTACTGCCACCTCTGCTCTGGCCACAAAAATATGTTGTCATGCTCACTAAACGAAAAGGGGCTTACATTCATTGTCGAATGCACATCATTTACATTTCTTACACTGGATGAAGGGTTATTGTTTTTTTATTGTTGATGAATGAACACAAGGGAAGAATCATATTCGCAAGGCAAGGCAAGTTTATTTATATAGCACCTTTCAACACAAGGCAATTCAAAGTGCTTTACAAAAATGAAAGACATTAAGAGCATTAAGAAACATATTATAAAATGACATCTACAAACACTCATTTAAAAGCAAAGATAATAAAAGTTACAGTGCCGTTTAAGATGTGAATATATCAATTAAAAGCAGCGGCAAAAAGAAAAGTCTTCAGCCTGGATTTGAAAGTAGTCAGAGTTGCAGCGGACCTGCAGGTTTCTGGGAGTTTGTTCCAGATCTTTGGAGCATAATAACTGAATGCTGCTTCTCCATGTTTAGTTCTGACTCTGGGGACAGAAAGCTGACCAGTCCCTGAAGACCTGAGGGTTCTGGATGGTTCATAATTTAGCAGTAGGTCAGAAATGTATTTTGGGCCTAAACCATTCAAAGCTTTATAAACCAGCAGCAGTATTTTTGAAATCTATTCTTTGACACACAGGAAGCCAGTGTAAGGACTTCAGAACAGGAGTGATGTGATCCACTTTCTTAGTGTTAGTGAGGACTCGAGCAGCGGCGTTCTGAATCAGCTGCAGCTTTCTAATAGATCTTTTAGTGAGACCTGTAAAGACACCATTGCAGTAGTCGAGTCTACTGAAGATAAAAGCATGGACAAGTTTTTCCAAATCCTGCTGTGACATTAGTTTTTTAATCCTAGATATGTTCTTTAGGTGATAGTAGGCAGATTTAGTAACTGTTTTAATGTGACTGTTGAAACTCAGGTCAGAGTCCATGACTACACCTAGATTTCTGGCTTTATCTGTTGTTTTGAACATTGCAGACTGAAGCTCAGCGCTAACTTTTATACGTTCTGCCTTGGCTCCAAAAACCATTACCTCAGTTTGATCTTTGTTTAATTGGAGAAAGTTCTGACACATCCAGTCATTGATTTGTTCAATGCACTTACTCAGTGTTTGAATTGGGGCATAATCTCCTGGTGAAATGGGTATGTAAATGTGGGTGTCATCCACATAGCTATGGTAACTTATTGTGTAGATTTTCATTATCTGAGCCAGTGGTAGCATGTAGATGTTAAAATGAACTAAATAGTGCCTAGGATATTTGTTGTAATATCCTAGGCACTAGTTGGTGGTAACTCCAGTTGGTGCTGCACCGATGCTTCCTCCACATCATAGGTAACAGCCCTTAGGGAGTCATGACAACTCTCTCACAATTAAGTTGTTTTTCTTATAAGTACCAAATATGTATTTGACATTTACTTAAAATACCACATAACACAACCATAGACACAACGACAATTATGTCACATAACATTATCCTAATGTTGTTACAATAATGATCCCTTGCATATACCTGCCTTAATATCTCGATACCCGTATTGAAACAATACAATGGCAAGTAATGAAAAAACAGAAAAGAAAACATGGACCTTTTCTTTAAAATACAAATAAAACATACACTGCCTTGCATTTTTGTCAATGCAAGGTATGGGAAGATGTATAAAAGGAGCTATAAAACGACAGGACTGAATTATTGTACCATAGTGTGCATTAGCTTTATTTTACTGTATTAGAGTGGTATATGTTCAATTGGGTGTTGAGTGCTCCTTGTTCTAAACAATGTAGTACCCTAATGTAAGCAATAAAGCCCTCTCATAAACACACACACACTTGCACACACATACACACATTTTAAACATTTGGGCAAGCCACGCAAAGTGCTGAAAGCAAATGCCCCTAAGTGCTACCTTGGTACCTTCGAGAGAGAGATTTAAAGTGTGTTCTCTGTCCACTTAATGCTTTCACATTTCTAAGTGCACCGTTTGACCTTCTTACTGTCTCAGTGCCCAGTCCCCACCTCTTATGTCACTGAGTCTCTCAGGTTTGCCATTTTCCTCGAACTACAACCAAAAGAAGAAATCAAGAAATCGATGATGAGCCACTTGAAACACATTGATATAAAAACCAAATTCAAGCTATATTTATTTTGGTTTCATGTGTTGGTCCATTCACAGGACTCATATCTCAACACATGGCAATGCCCTAGGTGTCTGAAACTGTAGAAACCCTTTGACATCAGTATGTGAGGCATTTCAAGTAACAAGAATGTAAAAACCCTTCGGAGAACAAATAAAGGACTTTTGCCCAGGACACGTTCATGTCAAAATACTCAAAGTGTATTGTACTTTACATAACCAAACCACATTCTTTACCCATACCCAGTGCGTGTATTAATGACGCCAATGGGTCCCCTCTGTGTCAAGTTGGGAAAGAGAACAGATTTGGTCTCAAAGATCCCTTTTTCAACCATTACTTGGACACAAAGGATGTCTATATACAAATAATGATTGCACTCCGATTCCATTAACAAGTCGTTGAAAGGGCTGTTCATAAAGGTGTCTCGTAAAGTTTGTTGTACAGATAAACACATTCAAAAACAGAGTCCTAGTTGAATGCATTCTGGATTTTACTGACTATAAAACAAAGTATTTAGCTCCACAAATCGACATCAATGACATTCAGGGTGTATTTATAGACCATTGACATTTTAGAGGCTTAAAGGGGTCACTGTAAAAAAGCAAGGTACGTGTCTGACTTTATTTCTCTAGTGTTTCTTCAGGAAAAAGGCTTGATGACAGCCATTCATGTGCCCCTACCTGTCAAAATGCTCTCACCAGTCGTTTCACGTCTGAATGGACCCGTTTAACAACCAGTTGCAGCGCGTCACACAGTCTTTCGTTTTCTGTGCATGTCATCAAGAAGCGTATTAGCACATAGGGTCGGTTAGATGGCTAATGTGGCCATTTTTCGCCTCCAAACAACCTGCTTCACATCACACTATGGCAACACTGACGAAGCAGTGTCTACACATCGACATGCATCTCATAATGTGTTGCAGAGCTCCTCCAACAGACACATAATAGGCCCTTAACAGACCCAAGGGAGATTGTTAAAATAGCGCGGCAGCTTAGCTAAGACTAGCATTGAAGTATTCCCATGTGGGGATCATCAAATAGACACCTAAGGGATTGATGGCAGCCTTTAGCTCCTTCTAATAGTCACATGTTGGACAGATATGACTGCTAGGATGAGTCCCAGGTGGATTTGAGATATTTCACAGTACCTACCTGCTGGTTGTCAATAGAAATCAGATAGCTGAGGCGGGTTGGTTGCTTGGTGAGATGGTTAAATGGGGTTGCATGGAGCTGGGGTGGGGGTGCAGGAGAGGGTGATAAGCTAACACAGAGCAAATGGAGAGAGACTGCCTGGCTGCCGCAGAGGTGCAGTCTCCTCTCCTCTCATCATAACAGTTTAGATGCTATTTCTACTTGTTTTTTCCCCACCAAATCCTATTGCGTGTGACAAAAGTGTAAGGGAGAGAAGCTGTAAAGCCGCTTTTTCAGCGTCCACTTATTCCTTTCACCATCACCCTCTCCCTCCCAGCGTCTGTGGGTCTAACTTAGCCCCTCCTGTCCTCCCCAGCCTCCCCGTCTCCTGATCTCCCCAGGCCCCCCGCCCATCCTTCACTGGTCTTAATGACAGACATTTATTTAATTCAAGCTACTGGGAAATTAGATTAGTTTCGATAGAAGAGGACAGGGTATGGGTGGAGGGAAAGCAGGCAGTGGAGACAGAGGAAAGGAAAGGGAGAAAGAAAGTGAGAATGTGTTTGTATTACCCAATCATCCGCCACCTACACTACCTGCCTATCAGGTTTACTGCACGAACATTCTGTCACTAACTATATCCTGAGCCAGCAGGAACACAATGACAGAGAAGACGCTAATGAAGATGATAATCGTGGTGATGATGATCATGATGATGATGGGATGTTCCATCGGTTGGTAATGTGATCACATCCACAACAAGTTGCCTATTGCTTCTTAAATGCCTTCTCTTACAGCATTAAATTGGCAGAAGATCAACCGTTGGAAATTTGCTCTCCGACGAAGATCAGACTAACGCATGCTAGTGGAAGCGTTTAGTCAGCAGTGTGTGTGTGTGTGTAGGTGTGTGCGTGTGTGTGTGTTCTGCTTGTGCAGTGCATCGCCCTGCAGCTCTGACACAGTCCACAGAGAGGAAACCACGACAGGAGACCTCGGTTCAGACATATGTTCAATGTACCACTCTTCACATGCACAGACACGGAGGCACAAGCACACATTAAATTGATTGTTCCTTCATTTACTCTGAATTACAAGGTGATTATACACACACACACACACACACACACACACACACACACACACACACACACACACAGACGTGCACACTCAGCTAAATGCAAATGACATGAGATAAAGCACACACACACAACCTGCCTACAGAGATGCTATAGGCGGCTACAGAGGAGCACTCGGCTGCCTAAAGCCCCGAAGCGCTTGTCAACTCCTCCCTCCATCCCACGTCGGGGCTCTGCTTTTTAACTAAACATCTGGCTGTGTCAGCACCAGTTCATCACAGCAGGGACACACCACCCCCATCCGCCCTTTTTTTTGTTGCCTCTGTGTCTGTCTCTGCATGTGGGGATGCTGCAATCAGAGAAAACTCGACATTGCAAATTCAGATTCACACCAGTGGGGTGTTTATGAGTGAGCATTGTGCATACATATTCATTTTGATTTAATCATCAGGCAGAGGTGGATTTGGCTGGCTTTAACTGGACAAACATGGGTGTCAGGAATATGAATACATGCCAACAGACACCCACTCGCATATAAGGTGTTTACATGCTGAGATGAAACCAGCCTACCGGGCTATAACAATTAATCGCCTGCTACCTACAGCACATTAACATTAAGGTTGAGTCACCCCATTAAATGCGTTCAGCCTCCAGGGAAAGAGCTTTAATGTTCGCTGAGAGAAAGCACAAATAGCTCGGAACAAGCCGGAACCATTTTGTATTTAGGGTCTAACCAACGGCATACAGCATGCATTAATGCGAGCACTTTGCAAAACAGTGGGGAGTATGACCGATGATTTATGGCAACCGTCATAGATTCAACATGTTCAAGATTCAAAGGTTTATTGTCCTAACATATACACAACTACGGTGTAGTATGAAACACTTAGATCACAGGTTCCTTAACAGTGCAATTACAATACTTAAAAAAAAATATATATAAACAATAAAAATCAACAATTAAAATAACAATAGCGCCAGCTCAGGTGTTAAATGGCCTTATGGCCTGTGGGATGAAACTGTCTCTGAGTCTGGTGGTTTCTGTCCTGCCTGCTAGACGGCAGCAGACAGAACAGTTTGTTGCTGTGTTTGATAATCCTGTGGGCTTTCTTCCTGAGCCGCCGGTTGTATCAGATCATTCTTAGCAAAATAAGTCATGTTCAGTGATTTTGTTCATAATATCTTAATATCTTAAAAATGTGTTTAACATGTGGTCATTGGTCCCTCCAATATACAAAACTCTTTATTCACACACCGCTAACCTCTTAGCATTTGACTCACACCAGAACAACTGTATCCTGCCACCAGCCTCCATCTCGTCTTTCCAGATGAATAAAGACAGAACTGTTTTCTCATGTTGTTAGTATTCCCTCCGTTGATTCTTTATTGAGTTACTGTCTTTTCTGTCTTTCACCACAAGAGCTGATACCATTTTTCTAAATTAAATTGCAAAACCAAAGATGTTTTTTTGTAATAACAAGACCAATGCTGGCCAAATAAAGTAGTCCTCATGTCTCAGGATCACAGCCTTAAGAGAAAGAGTCAAATTGCAGCTAATTAGTCACTCTTATGGATACATTCTATTCTATTGTTGTAAAGGTGACTGGTATGGTTGTCTTCATTTACACCTAACTGAGGAAATGAATAGATGACATCCTGACAGGCTCCCATATGCAGAACAATTAAAAGTTTGAATCGCTTGAGGTCTCTTGAAATAACCTCACAGTCTGTTCTGAGCTTTTTCTGAGAGACAACAGATAGATCTGTTAATTGTGACCGGGTATGTGATGTGTGAATGTGTACATCCTTTTCCTGTGCTGAAATCTCACCAAGTCTGCTGCTAGTCTGCAACAAAGACGGTGATGTCAAAACACATGCTGCTGTGGTGGTTGATTTAAGTTACAAGGTGAGAGGCACACATTTGGAGAGAAACTTCAATTATTGTAAAAGGTTTAAGCAGCAAATACTATTTTGAGAACAAAAATAAACTCTTAAAATGTTGCCTTTTTATGTATTGTGTAGCCTAATTCAATGAGAAGAATGTCTGCCTCGGCCCGAACCTCACCAAGGTTTTAGAGCCTGCGTTCACTACTTTAATTCCACACTCACAGAGTAACCTTTACGGCCTGAGCTAAGAAAATAACCGCTTGCTGAAAATGGACTTGCCCTTGATACCGTCTGGTTGCGAGTAGTAAAGAAATACCCCATTGTATCAGGTAGTTAAGATCTTTTTATTACCATTGTCAAGACTACTTAAGCAAGCTATCCTTCTCGTCAACGATGTTCCTAAAGAACTAGCAAAGGGAGCGCTTCATTTGTTCGTGGGGCATACGAGGAGAAGTGTCCTCTGTTGCCTCCCTGATGAAGAACATTATCCCACAAAGGCACCCATAAGTCATTAACTGGCCTCTTCTATCTATCTTCTTTGCTATAATTATACCAACTAAAAGGCTAAAGGTTACAATTCTATCCTGTCCATTTACCTTCTAAAGTCACAAGTTTAAGACCACTGAAACACTTCATCTAAGATTTTAAGTTGTAAATTGTCATAGGACACAATATTACATCAATATGTTGATGCGGTGTGTGGCGCAGTGGGTTGTGCGTATGTGCTCGGATCAGGGGGTCACAGGTTCAAACCCCACTGCAGTCAGCATGTCGTTGTGTCCCTGGGCAAGACACTTCACCCCAAATTGCTCCTGCACTGTAAACAAATACATGTTGACTCAACTTAAAATCATTTGTAACCCTGTTGCCTTAACATTTTGATTAGGGCCAGGAAAGGATATCAAGTAATGTCAACTCTCAATTACGTTTCTCCAACTTAAAAAGCCAAGTTCACAGGACTCTAAATAAAGCAAGTAAACCATTCGGTGAACTTCTTTTTTTTAGTCAAATTAACAAATATTCAACAACTTTTCTCAAATTATCTCAACTCACCCTTAAGTGTCTCAAACTTAGAATAATTAGTTCAATTGACAAACTGTGTAGTCAATAAAACACTGAATGAACTAACTACCCTAAGTCTCATCAACTTATTAGTTTGAGCAGTACCAACAAAGTTATTAAAGTTGTTTAAACTTGACTTTATGTTCAGTGAACATAGAAAGTTGTCTGGTCTAGCAATCTTAAATTCAGACAACTTTTTTGAATTAACAATTGCTGTGGCTACCGAATCCAACATTTTCAAACCGGTGAAGTGAATTTCTGAAACAATTAACAATCAAAAACATACATTTATTCATAATGTAGTAAATCCACAGTATTGAGTAAGTCGCTTTGGATAAAAGCGTCTAACAAGTAACATGTAATGTAATGTAATGTTAAGGAATACTGTCCCTTGGAAATGTGATCTTCATGGTGGACCAAAAAAAGTGAAACGACTGCCCGGAGTTATGTTCGCAAGATCCAGTGCAGCTGTGTTGTTTTGAGTGCAGTGCACGTAAGCAGTACTTATCTCTGAAGAAAAGGGGCCTTTAGTGATTACAGTGTATTGGCAGTTGGGTGTGTGTAACAGCAGTCTCCTGAGTACCCCATTACCTCTGATTTTAAGTGTGTTCAGAGCAACAGGCCAGGCGATACAGTCCCTCCTCTGAAGATCCCAGAGGCATTCTGCTCACAGACAGGACACAGAGCACCAGAGGCGAATTATAGGGCCTCATTCACAGTCATGGAATCACATTTTCTACTATTTAAAACATTTGCCATCCATCCCTTTGTTATGGTGCATTTGGTCTTCTACTCAATAAAACCTAAATATTTATCGACCACCATTATAGACTAATATGTTGTATTATCCGCATTACATTTAATACCTTGCTGGTATTACATAACTCTTTCTATTTCACTCTAACCTGCATTGAGTGATATTTTTGGCCACATGCAGCAGATAACCATATTCTTAATTATAAAATATCATCAGGTTAGCCAACAGTTGCTTCTTTATGCATCCAACAGACATTAAGCAGCATTAGCATTTATTTAGTCAGGTTTCTATCCACCTTGTGAACATCACTATGTAACACTTGCGCTTCTATTGGCTAGCACTCCAACAAATTGTATGTGATAGGCTAGGGGGCGGGTGTTTTGTAAGCGGTTGACCAATCATAACAGAGCCGGCCAGCTAACCAATCAGAGCAGACTGGGCTCTGGTTTCAGACAGAGGGTGAAAAGAGGTGCTGCAGATATGGAGCTGAAAATGGGCATAATAGGGCCCCTTTAAGTAATAGTGTAAAGATTCCACATGTAACATATTATTTGTATTTTGTAGTATAACAGCTTTTACTCACATAAAACAACTGTTCCAATGAGTTTCCATGCAGTAATACAAGCTTCATCACCTTTGCCTATCAAGGATACACACATTGAGTGGAAGTGACACACGCATTGCGACTTTTCACATCGCTCATGAATCCGTCAGGCACGTCTTTTGCGAATAAATATAATTGAAAGAAAATCATTACAAAGAAAAGAATCACTGACCCTCTCCAGAGTCAGCAGCATAGTGTCTGCAGGACTGGATCTGCATTCCTGATGCTATCATACGGAGATGAAGGTCAGATTGCATGTTGAGAACACGTGTCTATCTGATAGTCTAATATAAAAGCTCTTCAGTCAGCGGCATGTTTTTATGCGTCGCTTTGAGGGTTGAGTATATGATCGCTCGCTCCACAAGGACCCTATTACCGCAAAACGTTAATGCTCCATGTCATTGTGCTTTCGTTCAGTCACTTTAGTACAATAATTAATCAAAATAAACATACAGCGCTTGACAATAAGGCTTTTATATTCGGCACTAATCAGACAACTCATTAGGCAGTAATGAGCCGACTCTGCCTGCACTTGTCGTGTTTGGGGGAAGTTTGGTGCATGGGGAGAAGTGTGTGTGTCTGTCTGTGTGTGTGTTTGTGTGTGAGAGAGAGAAAAAGAGAGAGCACACAGAAACACATGGGTACACATGCACCCACACATACACACTAACCAGCCGGCACTCCTGTAGTCCCACTCCAATTATGGCAGCATCTCACCCGGGAAGAAGCCCACTTACACAGCATTCACTTTATGAATAATTGATTGTTTGTGCCAGTGTTATATTTGTAAATACACGTTTGCTCTCTGATTAATAGTTTTCTAGACATACTCATTTGTTCAATTTGATTAGACTCTTAAATGTATTATTTATTAGCTGAAAAAGGCTCTCCGGTTATTAGTCATCACAAGGGCAACAAGAAGATCTGGCATAAGGACGCATCTGCAGGCAAGCAGACGCGTTCACGTCAATCCGCACTCCGTCACATGGCAGGTGGCTGTGTGTGTGTGTGTGTGTGTGTGTGTGTGTGTGTGTGTGTGTGTGTGTGTGTGTGTGTGTGTGTGTGTGTGTGTGTGTGTGTGTGTGTGTGTGTGTGTGTGTGTGTGTGTGTGTGTGTGTGTGTGTGTGTGTGTGTGTGTGTGTGTGTGTGTGTGTGTGTGTGTGTGTGTGTGTGTGTGTGTGTGTGTGTGTGTGTGTGTGTGTGTGGTGTGTGTGTGTGTGCGATTTTGTGAATATTTTAACCGCCTTTCAGCATGTGTTTGTGCATGTCTTTTTAACTCGCAGATAAGCTTGTTGCATTCATCACATTATTGCCTGATAGTGATTTATTTTGCTGCCCAGATCATTTTGTATAATCTTACATTTTACAATCAAGACCATTTAAAGCCAATGTTACAAATGTAGCAGCAAATAGGAAGTGAATAAAGTGGATTTCCATCAGCTCTGTAAAAACTGTCTCACACAAAGCTCCAATGTTAGAACAAAAAGAGCTGTTTGGCAGCTGAAGAAAGTCTAGGGGAAAAGCACACACATGCCCAAAAAGGACCTAAAGACATTACACAAACTCATGCATTGATGGAGATGTTACCATGTCATGTTTACACTGGCAGTTGTGGGTTTGGTGGCAAAAAATGTTTTTTGTCCGTGCTGGGACTTGAACCTGTGACAATCCAGGGACCATCTGATTCCAAAGCCTCTATGGACTGAGATAATGTCCAACATAATATTAGGAGCAGCTATCACCGTGGCCCTCTTACTCTGAATAAGTGCTGCATTCTTTAAACAGGTCAGCATACTAAACGTATGGAATTAAAGCATTGATTCAGTCATTCATTTCAGTAATTCAACACTTTGTGGGAGCTAAACCACTTCTATTTTCATGGCATTGATGAGTTGAATGAGAAACGGTTACATTTTGGATGAGTTTGTAATATGTGGGAGTCTGCATCATCACTTGCTTTCACTCATTATTTTCACAGCAGCTTCATAAAGAGCGCAGGTCAGAGTATACATTCAAAAGAAAAACGAATAGAGTGCTTCAGACCAGAATGCTAGATGTGTGTCTGAATTTTGAATTTGTTCAGCAAAGATGACCGAGCAGCAGGAGATCATCCATGTGACCGGCAGAGGACTTGTTTCAGTGCTGCTGATTTACTATTCTTTTGGAGAAAAGGGAAATTGTTAGAACCAATTTCTCAGGAGGGCTTACATGGTATTTATTATCTATCCTTATATCTTATTGTAGTCAGTGCAGTACTCATGTGAAAAATGTGTACGGTGTCATAATTCTAACTGTGCTTGCATGTGTAAATTATCTACTCGCAAATGCTCTATGAATCAGTTGATCCAGCTGCAACAGTTGGATGGGGAACATATGCATATAGTATATAGTAGCAAATACTGTATACATAGTGACGTCACTATGTAACAATCATGCTTCTATTGGCTAGCGTTCCAACACATTGTACGTGATAGGCTAAGGGGCGGGAAATACCTAAGCTGTTGACTTATCACAACAGAGTCGGCCAGCTAACCAATCAGAGCAGACTGGGCTCTGGTTTCAGACAGAGGGTGAAAAGAGGTGCTGCAGCACAGGCAGTATGAGAACAATAAAGAGCTTTTTGAACATTAAAGCGTGGAAACGTGTCACAGTAGAGGCACTAAATATAAAAAGGAACCTGGAAATTAGCATAATATGTCCGGTTTAAACATAACTCTGAGTGCCTGCAGTCTAAATAAAGGATAACATTACATTCTGTTTTAAAGCATACGAGTGGTCCACCAATTGAGAAGTACATCAAAAGGAGTCAGCGATGGTTAGACTGGACCCTGGGTATTTGTTGACCCGTTTCTTGATGAGCCCTCTTGATCAATCCTCCAAAATAAAATGGGTTCTTACCCTGACCGGTCTTCACCCTATCAAAAAGTTTCATTAAAATGGTGGCAGCCACTTATCCGTTTTCCTGCTGACAAACAGACAAAACAAACAAACCAACATGAAAATATGACGTCCTTGGCGGGGGGTAGAAATTATAAATCATTTTTGTGGTTATGGTACCTGAAGATGGATTGCCATCTGATAGAAGTGAATCAAACCTAATACTAAATTTTACAGTTTGAGAGTTGGGCTTCACAATCTGAGAAACATCTTCAATAATTATATTACTTTTGTTAGAATAACTGATATTAAAGTGTACTCAGTTCTTCTTGTGTGCCGCTCCTTTTATCATACTGCCAAATTGGTTTAGAAAAAATGGCTTGTGGAATATAAAAAAAAAGGAAAGAAAACTATTTCCAACTATCTGTTATTGAACAAATTGAACATTAAAATGAACACAAAAGGCTCCGATAAAATACAAAATAATAAAAGTTCCCTTTTCTACTGATGCTCTTTTTCAAACGATTACAAATTCTACAATAGTGCAATATATTTTACCATGTGTTTTTCGTTCAAATTGAAACCAAGACGACGATTAAATAACAATATGTTGTGTCGCCTGTAATTGTGATTTGTTAATTGTGCCTAATTCAGCTGATACAGCATTTACAGTGCTATTGTTGAAAACACGGAAACCTGTTGCAAAGAGGTTGTGGACGAATGCCCAGCAACTGAATATGGGGGGGGGGGGGGGGGGGGGGTCTCACTTACAAAACGTGTGTGTGTGTGTGTGTGTGTGTGTGTGTGTGTGTGTGTGTGTGTGTGTGTGTGTGTGTGTGTGTGTGTGTGTGTGTGTGTGTGTGTGTGTGTGTGTGTGTGTGTGTGTGTGTGTGTGTGTGTGTGTGTGTGTGTGTGTGTGTGTGTGTGTGTGTGTGTGTGTGTGTGTGTGTGTGTGTGTGGTGTGTGTGTGTGTGTGTGTGTGTGTGTGTGTGTGTGTGTGTGTGTGTGTGTGTGTGTGTGTGTGTGTGTGTGTGTGTGTGTGTGTGTGTGTGTGTGTGTGTGTGTGTGCGCCAACTGAAGAGAGGAGGAAAAGCAGCGCCGCTCTGCACCATATGCCCAATATGAGCCTGCCTGCCAAGTTGTAGGGGATACTGGCAACTGCTAGCAAGGCTGAATTCTTGACAGAGGGAGATGAATAATTGAACATGTGCGGAGCGAAGTTCTGTTGGGCTAGACTGGGGTGCCTTTATATATTGAGAAAGGGGAATGGAAATACTGTCTACAAGCAAAACTCTCATTTAGATAGTGATGTGTTTGCTTTTTGTAAACATGTCAAAAAGTTGCTGGGAATGTAAGATAAACTTGAATGGATTCCTTGCCAGACATGAGTGGGAAAAAAGCTAAACCTATTGGCATTTGTGCATTTTGATCACAACAACTATCTAAAGATGCCAAGAGCTGTATTGAGCCTCCAATTTTGTAAAGAAAATCAATAAACATGCTGAAAAATAAGACATGTTTGAAGAAAAGAATCTGTAACTTAATGGATTCAGCTGATACATCTTTTCTAACAGGGTATGCTTTTTGCTGATATTATTATAATCAATCAACCTCCAGTAAATGCTGCAAAACAAGCTTCTAAGACCTTACACCAGGCTCTTATAATTGACCCGTACTCCAACCCAATCTGACACAGATATTGCAATTGGTTGATATTTTAGTGACCCTGAAATACAAAAATATATATGTTTTAGTCCATACTGTATGTTGAAAGCAGGCATTTAAAGTTACTTCCACCTTTCAAGCTGTGCATTATTTCCTGATCGCAAGTGCAACACATGAGACAGGCGAGAAGAGGAAATAGTTGTTTACTGAAACACAGCTCCATCCAGCATAGCTAGTGTGTGAGAAACTATTCATGACACCTTTCAAGTGGTGATACCATGTGGGATATGCAGCAGCTTGTTTGTGTTATTGTGAGAGTTCGGTTTCACCAAAATCACACAAATAAACAGTCCGATCGAGGCAGCGGTAGACTAGAAAATTCAACTTTTAAAATGACTCGTTTTATTGATGGAGTCTGGTCACTTAGACTAAAGCATGCAAAATGACAGCTTTAGTTGTCCATCGTAAAGGTAAATCGTTTAGGTAGAAATATAATGAATATAGTGTACACTTAGAGAGGCCCTATCATGCTTTGTTGGGTTCTCTCTTTCCTGTGTGTTATACACTGTATGTTTTTGTGCATGTACATTGTCTGCAAATGTTAAAATCCCAGACTTCCCTCCAGAGGGAGTTACTCTCCTACACACACTCTCTCCCTGCCTGAAACGTCTTCCCTTGCACATCACTATGTAACACTTGTAAAACTGATTGTCTATTGGCTAGCGCTCCAACCCATTGTACGTGATCTCTAAGCAGTTAACCAAAGCTCTTTAAAAATAAAGAGCTTTTTCAAAATTGAAGCATGGAGACATGTCACAGTAGAGACACAAAATACAAATATGAACCTGAAAATGAGCATAATTTACTAGGTAGAACACTGAGTGTGGATAAGTACCACAAACAACCCCCATTCAAACAAACTAAAATGCCCCTTTAACTCAAACCTTTTCATGAAATCCTGAAACCTCAGTTTTCTAGGTCTCTATCAGCTTTAAGGCTTTTAGATAAAGAAATGTAAGCAGTAAATGCAAAGTTGGAGCCACAGAGATGACTTCTGATCAAATCTGACTAAGCAACTCTGCTGGAGGACATGAGAAGGGCAGGCAGCCAGAAGAGAGAAGACGAGAGCTGCCTCTCCTCTCTCTGTCACCCAGCTGTGGAGTCAAGGTCTGAATAAATACCGCCCATGACGATGTACATAAGTGTGTTCAATATGCATATGCAACATCCCGCAATTCTCTTGAGTGAGCACAAGTGGAATATAGACATCACAACAAGCGTTTGAAGATAATGATGAATCCCGCTGCTTGAGGCAATGACAAGAAGTATAAGAGGGAAAACAAACTGCATTCTGGTTAAATGGTGCTGCCTTTGATAATAGACAGAGACAAATGTGAGCGACTAGGCGGTAGTGACAGCAAATTCTCTCCAATAGTATCCCTGTGTTCTGTATACTGTGTGTCACTGTCCGGCTATTGCATGTGACTGCCCATTAATCCTCAGAAATGGATCTGTTTTGCTCCATTGTTTAACGGTGTCTTTGCAATGCCACGTTTACTGAAGCCTATTATGTACTAATCATCCTCCTCTCTCTCTCCTCTCCTTGCCCTTTTTCTCTTCCTCTCTTCACAGATACCACCCTGTCCAGTGAACGTGGTAAGTACCGCCGCCGCCGCACACACCCGTGATTTAGAGCCGTCTGTGCGTGGACTGCCAACAGCGGATTGGCTGTTGGCATTAATGTGGAAGGAACCATTTTCAGATGTTTGTCTCAGTGGGGGAGCGTCGAGCCGCGCACATCATTTGAATCACCAGGAAGCTATTTTCCTCTCCATCACATTGCGTGTCACGGCCAATGTTGAAACGCAGAGAGAAAACATCAAGTGGAGGCAATTATGAAAGCAGCATCCACAGACCCATGTGGCCAATCAGAATTTGAATATAGCATATTTTCCCTGCATGCATTTTGCCTCGACCTACTTAGTCAATTTACCCCCTTTTGACTCCAATAGAATTCAATATGGAGCCAATAAGTGGTTTCCTTTTCACTTCGTCTCATTCCAGCTTTAGTGCATATCCATGTAGTCTAAATAGAGAGGAGATGGATTCTCCCACTGAGGCAGACTCTCCTCCCATTTTATTTTGAATTTGGCTCCCCTCTGTCATGCTGTTATTAATGGCTTCCTGTGCTTGGAGGAGCACTTTAATCACTTCATCAAACAGGTTTAAAGAGATAGTCTGTCTGCAACACTTGCACTGTCACTTTGCATGTGTGTGTGTGTGTGCCCTGGCCAGACATCTGGTTCGCCCTGTAAGCAGCGTGATGGCACCAGTGGCAGCCTCTCTTTTTCTATAACTCGTGTGCCTATAGTCTCATCAGAGTTTCAGTATGGCACAGAGAGAAGAAGTGATCTCGCTGAACTCTCTCTCGGCTCCATGAAGGATACTGCTTTGGGGTGAAATTGTTGAGCTAAATTGGTGTGGTGGCTTCACACGGCGTAGACAAAACACCACACGCTGTGTGTCTGCTCTTTTGAAACCTCAAAGTGGCGAGAGGGAGGAAAAGTGTAATGTTGTGGTTCAGATCAAGCTCTTTGAGGATTTATAGTTGTGTATCTGGTTAACCCCCATTTGCTGGTGGGGGACACGGTGAACCGCGGCACAGAGAAGCTGCTGTGATCAATGTTTTATTAGCAAGTTGCGACAGTATGGCTCTTTTCCCTCTATTCCAGTTCAACTTGAATACATACCAGGGAATAAGAAGTCACAATAGGGCCAAGATTTGTATTCATCCTGGGGGGTTGTCCTTGATTTTGACCTCATCTTTGCCTTTTGTAACCACCCTCACATTAAAACACACAAGTTCTCCCACACCTCCTTTCCTGTGCTGCATAGTAGTCGCATAATGTGAGCGATGTCCCACAAAGCAAACCAGAAAAAGAGGAGGAAGGCAAAGAATGGATTAAAAAGCAGGTGAGAGGACGCAGTGCTGGAGGTCTGTGTGCCCTTGGTCCCATGATGAAACGCAGCCAGCAGGCAGCCGTCCAGCAGACCGCTCATCACTCACCTCAGCATACATCATTCACGCCAACCGAATCCTGTCTTCATACATGTGGCTGTGGAAGAAACATACCTGCAGTGCACAACGGCCTCCCTGTGCTTCCCAGGCTCCTCTCCGCCCCCTCCACACTGATGAGGTGTGTTTGGAGTCGTCTGATAGGCCTCCTCCATGTGAAGTGGCTGCCACCGCATCCTCTCCCGGCTTAATTGGCTCTACCTGAGGCAGGAGGGCAAGGTGTAATTGCGATAAGAGAAAACGCTGCGGTTGGCTGGTTTTAGGGCCCTTATCTATAGTCTCCGGATTGATTATGGTTTTTCTGCCAGTCGTGCAAATTGTTCAACCCCATCCACTGGACAGGAAACCTCCTTAACTCTGTCACGGTCAAACCGCAGTGCACATCGGCAAACTATAAACCAGACGGTGCATGTACTGCTGATTAGGCTACAATATTCTGACCACTGGCTTCATGCTTCCTTTTTTTTATCACGGCAAAAGGGATTTTATTATAAACAGTACAGTTTAGCATCTGTTGTACCATTTAAATGGATACATTAACAAGGATTTACTGTAGTTTGCTGCAGTTAATTTCAATTCACAAAGACAATTGCAGCATCATTATTCCTCCTAAATGCTAAAATGAACTGCATTTAAGGAATTCTACACCCATTAAAGGACCATTTGATTATAATTTACTTACCAGCTGTTTCCCTTGCTGAATTCTTGAGGAGAACTTATTGTATTCCATGCCTCCATGCCTCTGAATCTTCATTTTTTAGGGAAATTAGGGATTGATCTTTTGCTTGCTTCCTTGCTGCAATATAAAAGAGACATTTGATTTCAATATTCTCTCTGTGAGCAGCAGCCGTTTAGCTTACCCATGCATAGACAGTGGAAAGAGGGGCAAAAAGCTATAGGCTCTGTCCAAAGCTAAAAAAAGCTAACGTGCTATTAGTTTGGCTACTGTACACGAGAATGGTATCATCTTGCCATTTACTCTTGGCACAGAAGCCAATAAGGGCTTGTTTTGCTCACACTGAGTAGGGCTGCACGATTTTGGGAAAAAATGTAATTGCGATTTTTCTGACAAATATTGCGATTCGATTTGCGATATTTGTTTTTAAGCGACCCAACGGAAGTTTATTGTAAAATGCGGCCATATCTCCGGCTAGGAAGGTCGCATCAACATGCTCCCTTCTCTAGCACCCCCGCAGCCCGAGCTACGAGTGAAAGAACTAAACTTACATTAAACTTCCGTTGGGTTGCTTTAAAGTCAAGCTTCAGTTTAAGACTCACCCTGTAATAGATGTAGAACATGTGATGGAGCATTACTAACCTGACTCAGATGGTTTGTTTCACCAAACCATCAGGAAAGCTCCATTGGAAGCCATTTGGAAAAGTATTTCAAAAATACTTGGCAGGTGATTGGACCAATCTATCACCTTCTATCATGGGCCACTTCTGATTGGTTAACAATGGCTGGTACATGTGGAGCACAGCACTTCTGATTGGTGTGGATGACTGACACACAAGAAGTACACTGTATTATATTTTCTAATCTTCACATGTAACACTCCTGCACCAAATGCACCCACTGAAATGCTCAGTGTACAGTCCATTATTTCCCTCAGTCTGTGTCTACCCCACCCTGTCCTCTCTTTCTCTGCTTTTGAGTATTGGTTGGGGCTGAAAGAGCATCTAATGGGCTGTGAAATGTCTCCAAAGCTACAGCAACAACACAAGCTAATGTCTCAAAGCCCTTCTGAAACAACACGAGCAGCACAGAACCCTGACAGTGCAAAGAGAAGAGAAGGGATTGGGGAGTGGGGGGGGGGGGCATCCCCGGTTTCCTCTTATGTGTCAAAGAGGCCATTTCTGTCAGCCTAATTGAAGTGAAGCTTTCCTAGTGGCTTTGGTGAAATGGCGTAATTGCCTGCTGGAATGGATCAGACTGCACTGATGGCTGTAGGCTTTCCTTTTCCCATGTAGCCCAACACGAGATCCTGAACACTGTTCTGACATATGCTGTTTCAATCTTTCTAGCTGCAGAGCACACTGCTTAGGAGGGCAAATTCAAGGCTCAGGGATATTGACAGGGCAGCTTGATATATTACAGTTAGCAATCTGAGCCCGACAAGGTGATTTACCTGCATGGAACCTGAGAGCTCCTCCGTAAAGTGAACTAAGGCAGTAGTAGTTTCACAGCTTGCCTAATGGGGCTAATTTAAACATGTGTTCATTTAAAGAGTACCTAATAAGCTGGCTGTGTTTTATTAAACAAAAGGAATTATGTATTAAAAAAAGATCTGAGATGTTAGCGCTAAATGTCTTTGCCGAGGAGAAGGAGTGTGGAATGCCATTCCTGATCATTTGAAAGCATTTTACCTTCAAATGTGGTGAAGCATGCGACCCCTTCTGCTTCTCTTCCCCCTCAGTACCAATTAAAGCTGTTTTTCTGCAGCGGATCTTGAGCTGATGAAGACAGCCACTAAGAGCTCTTGAAGTAAAGTCACACAGGACCTGTATGGCAGATGGTTTGTGCAAGAGTTTGTGCAAAGAGAGAACGAAGCGAAGAAGGAAACAAACAAGCATAAAAATGGCATCCTGTCTCCGGCGAGGAGCTGCTATATTCCACCCAATTTAAGACTTACCATTTCTACATTTTTTAACTTTTCCTCAAAAATGCTGTCAAACCTGCGGGAGACAGGGGAAAACATACAGATCTTGTTCTGTTCAGAATTTTTGCACACCATCTTCCAAAAACGATCGAGGCATCTCAAGTATTTCTCAATACAAAAAAAGAGCTGGGAACTGCTTGATCTCGTGGCTTTGGCCAACTCTCCCTGTTGAATGGAAACAAGCTTTGCTCCGGCCTTTCCCTACAAAGTGACGGCAGAGGCACAGAGCCTAATGGCTACAATTCTGTCTTTTCCCAAAAAGAAGGTTTGATCCGTTTTTTCAGGCCTCTTTTTGTGATGCAGATGAAAGCAGACGGGAAACTTACTGGAACCAAATGGGGCTAAGGCTGAGAGTTTGTGCTTCTGCTTGGTATTTCAGAGCAGATCATACACAGGTTTTTGTGCATGTCAGACCACTCTATTGTCCCATGTATTTTAACATCTCCGACTGCCAGCGGGGGTTGCATTAATATGCAGGTGTATAGATTATGTATTTATAAAGGCAACGAGAGAAAATAAAACAGACTGTGGTCACTCTTTATGTCAATACCACACAAAGCAGAATAATGATTTGTGTCTCCGCAGTGACAGAGACCACTAGAAACCCAAACAAAAAACATCTTTTTAAACTTGTTCATCACGCCATCACAGTTATTGATCTTCTAAGATACACTTTAGACTGTTGTGACGTTTTGCAATGGTATGTAGCTAGCAATTAGCATAACAATGCCATACTGTAGATGAAGCCAGCTAGATTCAATGATTCAAAGGCTTTATTGTCACATGGATAACAGTTTCAGCGTAGTTGTCGGCATTGAAAACCTCAAGTACCAGGTTCGTACAAAAATGCAATGTACAATATATTTAAGATTGGATAAAAATGAAGATAATAAAATAGTGCAAATGAAATAATAGTGCAAGTAAAATGCAGGAATAGTGAACTATGAACATGTAAAACCAAATTAATTAAGAAGAAATATTCAATTAAACCCTAACAAGACTGTTTTTTGTGTAAATATGTATAGATATGTAGACTATGAACAATGTATAATAGCTAGTGAATTTGCAAACGCCAACAACTTTACAGGGGTATATGAATAAAAATGTACTATAAATCCCCCTCAGATTTTCGGTCATTGTTAAAAACATTCTATCAATAACAGAAAAATAGCCTGGCTGCCACAACAACATCATATTTTTGTCACGCTTTTGATGTTATGTCAATCTCTGCAGCTGCGTCCTTCTTCATACCGTGTCTTTATTAGTTCAGCCGCGGTGTGTATTTTACCAATTAGTTCTCACTTCATTTTATCACCCAGACTGGGACTAATGAAGCCACATTTCCTGGGTTTAATTATACCAACATTACACGATATTATGAGGTACAGGAAATGGCAAAGCACACTTTAGTATCTCTCCCTTCCATTATCACCTCCCGCTGTGGGAGACTTTTCTGTCTCCAGCTCCATCACTTGGCTGTATCTCACCTCGGCTCGGTACTTCCAGGCATATCATTCTCCCTCTCCCAGCGTCAAGGCACAAAAGCGCTAAGGGCCTTCGAGACCGAGCTGGTCCGGGCAAATCCCTACACAAATTAGAGTGCAGAGACCATTATTAAAGGCAATTGCCACCTCCTGCTACCAACAGTACAATTACAATGTATGTTGAACAAAAAGGAAGGCAATTTGTATAACCCCTTATTCCCTCCCTGGCAGAGCTGTGAGTGCAGCTTTGAAACCATATCATATCTCAAGATCTGGGCGGTGTTATAATGTAGTATGGAGCTGACATTCGCACGAGTCTTGGCCCTCAAACAGACCTGATTGGCACCCAGATTTGCATAAAGAGCATTCATTTTCTTCATTTAAAAATTAGAAAAAAAGCCTCATTTTTCTAGTTCACCTCTGATGCTCAGCTTCTCACAGGCGAACAAA
The DNA here is from genome assembly GCF_902827165.1 of Trematomus bernacchii. Taxonomy (NCBI): domain Eukaryota; kingdom Metazoa; phylum Chordata; class Actinopteri; order Perciformes; family Nototheniidae; genus Trematomus; species Trematomus bernacchii. The sequence goes on along the minus strand of NW_022988098.1, from coordinate 3,201,037 downwards.
ATACTTAAATGTGCTTTCATGTGAAGTATACGCAGGCGCCTTCCGCGTCTGGCTTTTAACGACTGCATTTCTTTCTTTTCTCTGTCAAATGGATATCTCAGCAGGAACGATTTGCCTGTCAATCACAACTTTACCTCTCGGTGTTCCTTACACGCACAGACTACTTTGCCACTGTGAGGATGCACTGTGTGTGCAAATGAGCATGCTGCATTCCTACTTGTGCATATGTGTGAGTGCGTGCGTCAGACGTTTTATGTTATAAGTACTAATCTGCCACTTCTATAAGATTACTGCTGGAGCTGACTTCAAGCGGCGCATGTCAACATCCTGGCTGACAGTACCTGCTGAGTTCCTGTTTCCTTGACGGCTATTCTGACTGCACTTCCCTCTATGTTACCAAATTACTTTAATCAACCCTAGCTCGACACATTAATATAATTTAAACTCTCTCTGACTGCCTTTTCCACTGCTGGTGAGTGAATTTCCCCACTTACTGTAAGGGGGAACATTTAGTATAGAGCTCACCCGGTCTCACTGGGGCTTTCTTCATTAGTGACATAATGCCTTTGTCTAATTATCGCTTATCTGCTCTTAAACAGCAGATAAAAGCTAAACAATCCACAAATGATACTGTAAATACAATAAGGTATTCCAGCTATTCTGTTAATATGTACATGTGTTTGGTTTTAAGAACCAGAGAACCGGCTTTAGCATATCATATTAGTGTCAGTATTAATTGTTGAGGGAAGGAACATCAGAATTTTCTGTAATAATATTTAGGCAACTTTTGTTATCTTGAGGGCTTAGACACTGAAATAGCTCCAGAACTACAATGTAATGCAAAGTATAACCAGATTTTTACAGCGCGAGCGCGAGAACTGGGACACTCTCTGTTAAGTATTCTCCCTGGAAAAGAAAAATGAAACGTTTTCTGTGAAGTATGAAGAGGCGTATTTTTCTCACCTATGACAAAGTCTAATTTCCTTTGCTCCCTAGTCACGCACTTGTCAGAATCACTTTCCTGCGACAATTTTCCCTCACGTCATTCCAAAAAGCACATTTAACAATCACCTGTTAGTCAGGCACACGGGGCAGCATATGGCCTTTTATGAATATTATAATTAAAGATAATACGCTATGGATCCTCAGAGAATTATGTCCAATATTTTCAAATGACACTGAATCTGACCACCTGTCGAGGTGTTTGTACAGATGCCGCATTGTGAAATTTAAGAATATTTGATTAAATTCTTAATCTTTCAATTTAGCCAGTTAGGCTGCTTCATGTATGTTGACTTCTCTGAGTGATTCAAAGCATGTTCCTTATTTTGACAATCACAGGCAATTGTTTTAATTCAGATGTGGGTCATATGTGATCAAATTAAATTCAGCTTCAATTTTAATATTTGATGTTGTCATTTTGAGGCGACACAAACCCGCTTATAGCGATCTTGATGACATTTTAAAATGGATTTTGTTCCAAAAACATTTTTAGTAAGTGTTTGTCAAACAAGATTTGTTTTTTGAGAAATATCTGGCATTAATGTCATGTTTTTACTTGTTTCAAAAAATGTAATTTAGACATTTTTATTAAAGAGGCTGCATAGGCAGTATGAGAAAAAAAATAAAAACCTTCTTGAACATTAAATCACCATTAAGCTGTTTCAGATGAAAAAGGTTTGTAACACAGTTCGTATCGGGGACTTAACCAATACTGTATACCAGCTCCCATCCTTCAATATCATGTGTTTGCACTTTTGTATCAATGCCCCAATTCATTTTGAAATGACTGAACTGTTTCGCACCACTGATGTTTTTCATTTAAGGGCCAGAGGAAAGACAGCGTGGTGCTGGCTCAACCTTTTCAAACAGCACCTGTACAAACAGTTTTTCTGTGCCCCACTCACAGCTCCATCTATCTTGCTCTAACCCGCTCTGTAGATGAGCTCTGCACTGTGCTAGGGGAAGAATGAGGCCAGCTAAAATCAAACATTAATCAGCTGCCTTTTTATAAGACAGAGCCTGCACTCCCTTGGTCCCCCTCCTTCTTGCCCTTAGCCTGCCCTACCACCGAATGTTAATGTGACTGCCATTACTCATTTATGAGCTGCCCGCTGCCTGCTGCCCAGAGCCTGTTGTCCGGGCTCAGGCTGGCGCTCTGCTGCTGGACGTCTGTGCCAGGGCATTCAGCGCAGGCAGGGCCAGGTTTGTTTTAAAAAAAAAGAACATTGTTGGCTGGTGCTGTTTTACTGAAATCAGACTCTATTGGAGAAGTTGTCAGCTGTGAATACGGTGTCATATTTTCAGTGGGTGATGTATAGAGTAAGACAAAACAATTAGAAAACGCCGCTGTCATCAAAACTGAGAGGATCGCTCTTTCACATAAGACCCAAGGGAAGCTGTCCAACTTTTTATTCAGTAAGTGGGCAATACGATATGATGTATTCACATTTGGATGGTTGTAATTGGACACAAATCTTGCTAAATTGCCTCCATGGTGAGACTAAGTACCTCGATATGTGCAGACAGGCAGCTTTGAAGAGTTAGAGCTGAGTGCTGGTTCTTGCTTTCCAGGACGCAGAGCCCAGCAGGAGTCATTCTTATTCTTAGTAGTGACATCAAAAGAAGCAAGGTGAGACACAGAGACACTCTCTCCTGACAGCGTGTGAAGAGTTGCCATCAGTGTCAGAAATTAATGAAGGAAGGGAAGAGCGGGTCGTTTACTCAGGTGTGTCTGGATCTGCTGTGAAGAGGGTAAAGATGAAGAGGGAGAAATACAATAATGTCACAGCTTTTTCTCTCCTCTGTGCTGCTGCTGAAGGTGTTGCTTAGTGTGAAGTGGCTGATGATCCAGGATCCCGCAAACTGTCACGCAATCCCTGTTTCCCAGATGGCTTTGCTCTTTGCCTCACCTTTCCCCCCCCTGGGGCCTATGCTTCAATAGAAGAGTGGATACAGTCCAGTGGAGCCTTCACTGTTTCCATGCATGTTTAATGCCTGTACTAGAATTACCACGTATAGCACTCTGCAGCACATGTCCACATTTTTGGTGTTACTGTGTTAGCTGCTTCGTACAAATGGGTTCTTTGTTGGAAACATAACGGGGAGCTTTAACCGTTGTTACATGCTGAATATTTAAAATATAATCAATAAACAGTGTAACTCAGCCTATACCTTCCACTGCTGCGGATGAGGGCACGGCGCACAAACAGAGTTTCATGTTTATTTTAAAGAAACTCGCCCAAGGACAGAGTCTTCTCCTTCATCTCATTCTTGCCTACGGAGCCTCCATATATTTGTGGCCTTGGGGGGGATTCCCAGCATGCAGCAGAAACAGGAAATGTGTAGCCTGTGGCCAAAAGGGAGATACTGTTGCAAGAGTGTTACACAGTGCACATACACACAAGTATACTTCTCTCCTATGGGAGTGCTAATCCCCAAGAGATGAAAGGAGCATCCCACTGCTCTCTGATCCCTGTGGCCTGCCGCGGCGCTCCATTTGGTGCCTGCATGGCGGGGAGAGTCAGACCAGCTGATGCTGCTTGGTGTCCTTGACCGAAGCACAGATGTGACTTAGGCCAAGCCCAAAGTAGATCCGGAAGGTTCCCTATCAGAAATCGATGTCCATTTGATGCCCCTTTCATTCAAGCTCTGTTTGTGATGTGTCTGTATCTCCATGGAGATGGGAAGAAAAGGGAGGGGCTAAGAGATAAGAGAGATAGAGAGGATGTGTGCACCCCTTCTCACCTCCCTGAATCATGAAGTTTCCTCATGGGAAGCCAGGCGCTAATGCTAGATTAACTATCTCCTCTTCATTGTAGGAAACAGAGTCCTCTGCTCAACCTTGATGCTTTGAAGTGGTGCAGAAGTTCACTCTGAGTCCATTGACCATGTCTGCTCTTATTATGTATGTACTCCTACAGGTGTGTGTGTGTGTGTGTGTGTGTGTGTGTGTGTGTGTGTGTGTGTGTGTGTGTGTGTGTGTGTGTGTGTGTGTGTGTGTGTGGTCATCACCAACTACTGTATGTGGATTTAATTGTGAAATGTATAACACATTTTTTTTTTTATCCAATTACAATGATTAATTTTTGCCAAAAATATCTAATGTACAACCAGTAAAGGATTAACTAACGGAGGTCAGACAATAAATCATGGGTCAAAAATGTACCCGCGAACACCATGAACGGTAACAGCTTTTGAACACAACACAAGGGTTAATTGTAGTCCAGCATTGGGAGCAGCGACGTGCAGTCAGTGGAGGCAGGGGAGGCAGAGCCTCACCTGTCATACTCCAATGTAACGGAAAAACAATTAAAGAAAAACTAAATAATAATAATAATAAAATGTCTCCACTGATCTTGTGTAAATGTGATTTCTGTATGATTCCAATCGCATTTTATAGTCAAAATCAGCAAATTTGCCGAGCTCCGCTACGGGAGCGATGAGAAGTGAGGCAGGCACGAGCTCTGCCTCTCGTAAGCCCACAGTAACTTGCTGGAGCGCGGGCACTAATTTAGCGCGGCCACTTATTTTGTGAGCGCGCTCAAGCCATTTACTGTGGGGTAAGTGAGGCACAGATGAGATCTGCCTCACTTCAGAATGCGTCACCCCACAGAAACTGGCTGGAAAGCGAACCCTAAGCGCATGCCTGTTCCCATCTCACTGTAGGTCACCAATGTAATGTTTGTAGATCCCTTTATTACACTTATCCTCGCCATCCATAGTCTCTAAATAACTTATTTCACGTATATATGATATTTAGGCTCGCTACACATATACAACGGCAATGAAAAAAGCACCAGGGGAGGCAGCCATAACCTCTGCCGCACTGAAGGGGGCGCACGTGAGCCCACAGGTTCTTGTTGCTACTGTTATTCTACCGCAAACAACAAACTCGACTTTTGAAACTACAGGAAGATAAGGAGGACTTTTACAAAACAGTAATAGAGATTGTTGTCCAGAAGGATAGCATGGACTTCTATTCATCTTCAAGTCAAGGTAAGACCACAACTGTAATGAAAATGGGATCTTACTTAGAAAGAACAATCCAATATTTAGATGTTGGGTATCCTTTTGTTGATCGGTCTGTTTAAAATTAATCATAGCATCAGACTAAAAAAGCTTTTGAAAATAACAGAATATTTCGATTAAGGTCAAAATAGGCTATAATATTTGTAAATCTGACTCTGAAAGAGTCAGTGCCTCACCAGCCATGAACCTCACCGCACGTCACTGATTGGGAGGTACAGCCACATGTTTTTCTTTTGCCTATTGCTGCATTGTGCTGCCTCAGCAACTACCCACAGCAAAACAGCAGCTGCTGTAAATGCATTGCCACTGCTTTATTACTGCACTGTGCTAAAACCACAGATGAACGATTAGTCCGCATGGTCAACGAGGGGGTTTGACAGTGGACTTGACAACTACTTTGTGAAAACCCTAGTGTACGTGTACATTTCCAGCTAGTATAATCAGGTTTACCTCTGAAATACAAGCCCAACTAAGAATGCTTAAAGAAATGGCCTTCGACATTATTAAATTGGAATGAAGAAAGGGGAGTAGATCTTGCAGAGAGCTGCTTTTACGTCTGTGATGATAAACTGGGTAAGAGCCTTCGTCCCGGAGCATCCTTGGCCAGACTGAGAGCTCCGTGGCTGCTGACTGATGTAGGTCTTTGTTGTAGTTCTCCTGAATGCCATGAATTTCAAAAGAACTGATAATAAACCCCAAGGGCCCTTATTCAGCATAACAGCACTTTATAAGGAAATTGCCAACCTAGGTCCTCTCCATTTAATCACAAATACAGTGCAGATGGCTATCTTCAGTTCTGATTACATCCTTAATTCTATGCTTGACTGCTATCCTAAATGGGAACCTTCCTTTAGAGAAAGAAAATCAAAGAATCAGCATTAAAGGGATGCTCAAGGTGTCTCTGCAAAGGACCCTGTTCTTTGTTGCACCTGAATCTCGCGCCTAAGCCCACCTGCTTCCATAAAGCCAGGAGTGCATAACAATTCCAAAGAAGAGTATTTTATTTTTGAGCCTTTAGAAGAGATTAAAAAAAGAGAGGGATTTTGTGAGGCGAGTGAAAAGACTCAAATCATTATAATGAAAGAAAATCTGAAATCATTATAATGGTTTTTTATGGACTATTTTACAATCTTAAAGGTCACCTATCATGCAAAATCCACTTTTTCATGTCTCTTATACATAAACATGTGTCCCCTCTGTGTAAAGAGATTCTGAAAGTTTCAGGAAAAAAGATTCTCTCTCTTTTTGTCCTGATCCATTTATATAAAAACCTGTCTGAAAATGAGCTGATCAGATTTTGGCCACTTTATGATGTCATAACGATTTTTTTGGCTTGTGTAACCATTAGCCAATCACCAACCAAGGTATTTTCATCTAAAGTAACAGACAGAGAATCAGCTTTTGAAACAGGGCTGAAACAGAGGGGATTATGGGAGATGCAATGATCTGTTTGGTGTTTGGATCCAAACACTTCAGAGACACGTGTTGTATCTGAGACCTATAATATATTGATGAAAAACAGTATAATAGGGACCTTTAAATTGCTGTGTTACACTTCATGTGGCACATACCATTCTTTGTAAACGTAATATTATATGAACAGCCACCGTTACCAGACACTGGTCACAGTTTGTGGCGGTTTCTTGAATAGTTGTACTTCAAGTCTCTATTATGGGCTTTTTCTCCATGTTCTCACTCTTGAAAGGAATTGTATTACATTTTTAGAAACATGTTTATCCTCTTTTTTGGCTAGAGTTGAGTAATCTTAGCTTAACATACTTACTGGAAACAGAGAGAAACAACTCATGATTTTGCAAAGGCTTGGCTAAGAAATAGTCCAGCATAATGGTAAAGCTGAAATGTAGTTGAGAATGTTATACTGTTGTCTTTATAATGTTATAATGGTTATTATCTTAAAGCATTTGAAGACAATATTTTGATTATCCTCATAGCACTTATATCAATACATCTACATTTCAAAATGAAGGGGACATTTTATGGAAAATGTTTAAGGGTTTCTACCAGAACATGTTTATATGCTTAATGTAAAAAAAATAAAAAGGTTTTCTCTCATACTGTCTGTCTGAATTTAGCTGTATCCACCCTCTGTCATGTCTCTTTAAGCCAAACTCCCAAAAAGGCCCAGTCTCTGATTGGTCAGCATTTATGGGTCTTTTGTATATGCACTCTTTCTCATGACTAACAGCACCGTGGAATTGTTGTCTGACTACTCTATGGATACTATAATTGTGATATCCTGACCTTGACAAAATCCCAAAAGGCACATTTAGACTATGGGTGTTTCTTAGTGGCTTGAACTTTTACAATACTTTACCAGTGTTCAATTTGCACCTAGACCCGATTCTTAATCAAAACGACATGCAAATCTCACTTTTTTAAATATGAGACCTTGCAGCCTAGTTAAAAACTTGCAAAGTAGTTTTAGTTTTACTCAGGCACCTGCAGTGTCACCTTTGCAGAACACACTGCACTGTACTTTAACCTACTGCTAAAACAGGTGGCGCACGGTCTCCCTGCAAAAGGACACCTTTGCAAGCTCATAAATAACAATGGTGAATGTTAGGGCCGTGTAGAACACATGGGGGTCACCTCCGCGCAAGTAGGGTAGTGTTGTCCACTGAGGATTGGGGCGCATCCCCCCCCCCCCCCCCCCCCCCCCCCTCTCCAGAACTGGCTACCATCAGCAGGTTTGGAGCAGGAAGCGGCTGGTTAATATTTAGGACGAAGCACACTGAACATTCGTTTTCCCCCAGGCTCTCCTTTCCTGTTTGTCTCTGGTGCCAGCTATGCGACAGGTGTCTTTTCAGTCCCGGGATGTGATAAATGAAAGGCTGTTTGTCTGAAGCAGAAAATAAAAATGCACCCTTTAGGGCAACAAACAAAAACAGGGTTCCTAAGCATCTTGACCTGGATTAATCAAACGGTAAAAGCTGTTCTCCTGAGTCCCAGCCTGTATGGACATTAACGAAAACAATTCATTATTTAGTCACCCGTTAACAATATGATGTTAAGTACTTCATCATCACCTTCCAAGATAAGTGTAGGTTTGTATTTTTCATTTGCTTCAATGCATCTTTAATGTTATCATAGTGCAATTTTTAAAGCATTCTTCATTTAAATAAACATGCAAGTTTTTCTTACAAATCATCTTCATCATGGTGAGTCTCTGTGTTGACACATTATGTTACTTTGCGTGTTATTGTAGTCTCTACGCATGAACATGTCACTTAACCTCATTCCAAGAGCGTGTGTTTCTGTCATGGTTACTGTAGGAGTTAATGATGCTGAGAGGAGGGCACTACTCTGGGCTGGCTGGAGGGACAGAAGACATGTACCTGCCTCCTCCTGAGACACTCATTAGGCAGCACACTGTTCACATCACATCAAATCACTGCCTGGGCACACAGTGGGCCACATTAGCAGCTAATTTATATTTCACTGCAAGCACATGCAAGCATTTCCCTGTAGGGATCAAAAGCAGTTGCTTTAAACAAAGTTGGCAAAGAGTTAAAATAAGCACTGGTGCACCATGGGGGCTTCTGGTGGTTCTGAGCTAGCATCGGATAAAAGATAAACCAAAATATTGAATAAGCTACTACTCACACTCACTCTCCCTATTCTACCTGCCACTCTCCTGGAAGTAGAAAACAACCCGACACACTGTCAGGTCGTCACAATGTGATGATAATTGTTATGAACACAAGAGGGACCTAAATGCAGCATCATAAAAATGAATGTGCTGGTCCCATTTCCAGAGATGGAAACTTGCTTTTCTGACGTCTGCACATGTTCACCAGCTTTAAGTGGTTGTGTGGAAACAACATACTCATTTCAACTTCAAGGGGGCTTTCAGATAAATGTTTGCAGTTGGGAAATCATTTTCTGATTTTGCTGACAGCACATGAATGCAGCCCAAATGCTTTTACCTGCAATGTAAATTAAAATGAAACATGTACCTGCCGCATGATAGGATCCGCCCCAAAATTGAATGGGGTCTGTTGCTCATGTTACACCCTTCCACCCAGTTTCATGAAAATTAGGCAAGTACAGTACTTTACCCATAATCCTGCTGACACACAAACACACTCAGAAGAAAACATTATGATTGACTAATCTAATTGGACCCACAATATTCTTATCTCTTGCTGGGAAAATCTGTCTGCCGATGTCATCATTCTTTGTGCATCTGTAATTAGTGCAGAGTTGCTAACATTTCTGTGAAAAGCTCTCAGTAGCTATGTTTTTCCTTCATAAACATTTCAAAAGTTAACATGATGAAAATACTTTTTGGCAGTGCATTTTCAGACAACACAAAGCAGCCATACACACACACACACACACACACACACACACACACACACCTCCTTATCCTGTCCACCCACACACAAATTCACCTGGTAGAACAGAGTGACCTGGTTCTGCCAAAATCCTTCTGTCATCCTCACTGCGCTCACTCTCACACACAACCACACACACACACATACACATACACACACTTTGCCTCTCGCTCTGCAGGCACGCTCCCTCAGCGGACCCGTTAAGTGATTAGCTCAACACCGCACACTGCTGTGCACACACTCAGCCTGGATCACACAAACCCATGGCTTCCTATACTGCTCTGATGAGCTGGAGATCAGCCACAGACTGCAGCAGTGATGATCTCATTAATGACACATTTAGATACTTTTGTATTTTCAGGGCGGCCATTGTTAGCTGGGGTCTCATAGCCTGTAGGGACTCATAAGAAAATAAAATATATTTGACTGAAAAGGTTTGCCCGAGCACGTCAGGATCATGACATGAATTTATGATTATACAATTTCAACAATAATGGTCATATGGTCAAGAATGTGCACATATACTGTGGCTTCATTCCACATATGCATCACCACTGTACTGCCCCCATTGCTCCTTCTGATGTAGACATGCAACATAAACGCAAATAATACTAGTGTACACCAACTAGCAAAAAAAACAATCAGATGTTCCAAATATAGATTACGTACCGTATGTTAGTTTTTAATAGAAGCTGATGTGTACTGTATTCAACCCACCATCTACAAAAACATGTTCACTGCCATATTACACAATATTTAACATTGAATATTTCGTTTTTCTGTTTTTTGGAATAAAATACATTTTTGCAACCATGTGCTTCTCTCCCTGCCTCATTTTCGTTGAGGTCACTGTCATAATAAACAATGTGCATCAAATAAATGAAGCTTCAGCTACTGCATCTAATCTTACCTGAATTCAACAATTAGCCTTTGTTACTGTCGCGCAACTTTAATGAAACATGAGGAAATCATAACAAACAGTTTCTTTAGTGTAGGCATAAATAGTGAGGTTTGCATAATCACTACAAATGTTCTGATACTTGTGTACACACGACAATAATGAGACAATGTTTATATATACGAGTTAATGCTTTTCCCTTTCTATGCAGTTATTCTTTACTAGTGTTATTTTCCTTTCTCTCGTTTAGTCAAATCACATTGCACGTTACAAGTCAAAATATACTGACTTCACAACCTAACATGTGTTGACAGTGTGTGGTGCCTTTATGCTAGTTAATTAATAAATAGTACAATAAGGTGTAAAATATTTATACCGTTTTATCTGAGTTTCAGGCCAACTGAGTACGTCACCTACAGTATGATAAATATCATTTTAACAGGGAGAAACAACTGCCAAACCTGAAGATGATATCATATTTCCTTTAAAGTGTTATCGATAGACTGTCACATTTTTTTATGAATCTTACATTTTAACAATGCTACCAATATTGAGTTGAGAACGGGAGTTTGCGCAAGCCTATACTGTTAACATGTTTATTTGTATATACACGCTGTGTGCTGTTCTGAACGATGCATGCTGTGTGTCGTAGTTTTCTGAAAGTGTTTGTAGTTGGCTGTATTTATGGTTGTGATCGTGTCTACATACAGTACACACGTTTCAAGGTGTTTTGTGACTAACCTTACAGATATTCGTGACCTTAGCTATGTTACCACTTGATTAAGTTAAAGTAAGACATGGTTGAATGACTTCAAACAGGACATAAACAATGGATTTGGCCCATCCATCCCGACATCCTACTCTTTGACTCTCGCCACATGACTACTAGAGGCAGCCCTGCATGAGCATAATGGGCGCTATAGGGGAATGTGGAGCACCATAGTTTACAAAATAAGGCCACTGGCTCAGATGTAGTATGTGTTGGGAGTGAGAACATCCTGCGGTGATAATATTAACCTTCCATAGTGTTGCTTTCAGTTAATGTGCTGCCAAAATAATATCAAAATGGAAGCTCTCTCGATAGGGACGCTGTGGTTGCATATTTTAAGTTGTGTACAGGAATGAAGAATAGTTTGATCTAGAAGCGCATCATTTTATAATTTGTGAAATTTTGTGAAGTCAAAAGTCAAATTAGATAAATACAAATGAAGGTATTTTAAAGAATAGTTTCATACTAACACAATGCCTATGATTTTATTCAGTTTTACACTAGAAGCGACTCTGTGAACTATTAAGGTCTTGAAGTGCACATTTCAGCATGAACATGACTCGCCTCTTCATCCCTCTTTCATTCTGTCTATTTTTATCTGATCACCAGCTCCCCAGCGTCCTTGCTGATTTTCATGCTTTCTCCTTTTATTTTCTTCACCCTCCCCGGTTCTTTTATCTCCGACCCACATCTCTTTTTGCTTAATCCTCCCCGCCTTTCTATGTCCTCTTTGCTTTTCATTTTCCCTTTTATTGTTGCCTCCAAAGCGCTGTGATGCACTGCACAGGCTTTGGCGGTTTCTTGCGTTAATAACTGTGACCTATTAACTGACAGCGATGTCTCAGGGGAGAACCACTTGTCCTTAAATTATACATGATCGCTCTCTCTTCCTCACCATACAACCCTCTCTCTCTCATGCTGTCTTTCTCTTTATTTCTCTAAGTAATCCTGCTGTATAAAGTCACCGACATCACTGTTTCAAAGGTAACACAGTGATGGTTAGGGAAGGCATAAACACATTGTCTATGTTAGATAATTATTTCCAGCATGATTTTTCTTGTGATCTACAAAATAAAGTCGTTAAAGATGGATGGATAATCTTTTATAATTGCTTCACGACATACACTGGAAAGTTAAAACAGTAAAGCCTGATGTAAAGTGTATTTTTTGAAACACTTCACCTACTTCTATATTTCATTCCAGGTAATCTATAATGATCACATTGTTTCAGATTTAATTAAATCTTGAAACACCAAGTATTTCAATCTTTTATTTTTTAACTGAAAATACAAATTAGACAAAGTTTATTTTATTTTATTCACATTTTAATTTAATTAAAATGATTAAATCAGTAATACAAATGCATTTTGATATCCTGCCATTCCTGCTATTATTCCTTTACTGCATCGTCGCACCAAAAATGTCTCGACTTTTTGGTTTTTGGTCCAAATCCGACAATTCATTCAAGGTACTGTACGTGAGATTTGTGACCATAAGTGGTGCTATGACACATTTCTACCCAAATTAGTTTGTGTACATCTGAGCACAAGGGTGACACACATTCCTGCTCTACAAATGTTTCACAAGTTTTGACCTTCAGGAAACAGTGTGTTGTCAAATATTGAATGTAGCACCTTTAACGTGCCATAGGTGTGACTAATGCAGTATACTAAGACTCTGTGGATGCTTTACTATCAGTACACATTAAATGTAACCGCCAGTAACTCCAATAAGCATGTATTTGGTGTCCAATGATCTTAATATTGGACATGGATATTTTGTTATTGCCACCCTACTAGCAGGATGTTGCACCCCATTGCTCCAATATCATGCATATTCAACACATTCTGAGCAGATTAACATGATTTTCAAAGATTTTATGTAAATCTATTGCTTTCATGCATTTGCGAAGGTCAATATAGCTGACATGATATTTTAGCTTCGAGCACATAATGAGCACACCCTCCACGTAATCGATAAGTTATAACATCATCGGCATAGAGGCATGATCTTTGATGCTGTAGTTTGTGTGGGTGTGTCTGTGTGCAGAATGATGGAGCAGAGCAGCAGCCAAACATCGCTGTGGCAAAGGGATGTTCATTTTATGCAGACTTATTTGTGACTTAGCGCTCAATCAATACTCAACTGCTGGAGGCCAGTTACAAAAACAGATTTAATGCAATGTATTTTTAGGTGGTTTTACTAGTTTTGACTGAAATCAATTTGTAGCCTTTAGCTTATGGGTTAGGGTTACCCTAACAAGTAGCTTATCATACACCCACAGATGATGCTACACTCTGGTATTTGATTTGAGTTCCCCTGAATTAAAGAGTCTAGGTCATTACTTTGAATGTTTTGCATCCATTTATTACTGAAACAGAACAACTCCAAGTCCTTATTAAGTTTGTCTTGTTATTTTATTTTCTGTTATAAAGATCTAATTTACTCTCGCATCAGGAATCTTTTTTGCTGAAAAATATGTTGGAAGCCTCATATAATTCTAAGTTAAGAATAATACACAACATAATTTGTAATGACTACTTAGAGTGATCCTGATATGTTTACTGTAATAATATGAGCCTGTATATCAATTGTTGTTGCATGTTTACTTTCTTAAACTATATTCGTTTACAAAGCCCGTCATTTACGAGTCAATTTACATTGCAGCCCTCAGCTGTGATCATTGGGTAGCGACTACAAATATTGACCCCATTGGGTAAGCGTTGCCTAAATGACGGTTGAATGGATGGATGGATTGATGGTTGAATGGATGGGTGGATGGATGGATTGATGGTTGAATGGATGGATGGATGGATGGATGGATGGATGGATGGATGGGTGGATGGGTGGATTGACGGTTGAATGGGTGGATGGGTGGATTGACGGTTGAATGGATGTATGGATTGATGGTTGAATGGATGGATGGATGGATGGATGGATTGACGGTTGAATGGATGGATGGATGGATTGACGGTTGAATGGATGGGTGGGTGGATGGATGGATGGATGGGTGGATTGACTGACGGTTGAATGGTTGAATGGGTGGATGGGTGGATTGACGGTTGAATGGATGGATGGATTGATGGTTGAATGGATTGATGGTTGAATGGATGGATGGATGCATGGATGGATGGATTGACGGTTGAATGGATGGATGGATGGTTGAATGGATGGGTGGATTGACGGTTGAATGGATTGATGGTTGAATGGATGGATGGATGGATAGATTGACGGTTGAATGGATGGATGGATGGTTGAATGGATGGATGGATGGACTGACGGATGGATGGGTGGACCTTAGATATCTTGAAGGCCAGCAGGTAAATACAAAAATTGCAAACTTCAGTAAAAGCATTGTTCTGTTATAACAGTGATTGACAATGAGCTAACAGATATCATCAGTTGTGTACCAGTGGAAAATAGGACTAAACATCATCCCTGAAAATAAAAATACTCTAACTCAAAACGGTATTTATAAGAAAAACAAACTGGGTCTAAAAAAGATTGGTTGCTAACTAGCTCCCTCTAGGATAATAAAACATACCCTATATGAATACTCAAACAAACGATTGAAACCCACTTGAAAAGATTGTAGAATCGTAGTAAGAAGACAACATCATGCAGTAGTTGGAAATATCCTCAAACTAGACCTTGGGGTAATGTTCCCCTAAACTAAATATAAGTGTAGTTTGTATAGCTCATAGTTATGTCCGGCTCCAAACTTTACTGTCTCTTTTCACTCATTTTGCCAATGTAATTGAAGTGTTTGCTTCCTTTTATCGGTCCTCAAAGCTACTGAATGTGGCAATGTTCTCACCTTTGCATTTTTGTTCGCAACTAACTATTGACAGGACTGAAAACAAATAATTGTAAGGCAGAAACTAACCAAGGCTACAGTAAATAACCTATGACGCAATGTTAAGAACAGTGGGAAATAAAAGTGTATACAGTATCTGCACTGTCATTCAGATCTGCTCCAACATTTTCCAGGGCCGATTCAACACACTCATACAAAGACTCATGAAAAGATCAATATAAAAGACATAATATAAAACATAACCTTCTCGGTTGAGGTAATAATAGAAGAACTATATCGATCATTTCAACAGTAAGTTCCTGCATTAAGTCTTCTGCAACATTTGAAGAGTACACATTTAATATAATGTAAAAAATCCAAATACTTTAGGTATAAAACATTGTGGTTTTTGGGAACATCTTCATAAGCGTTTTATTATAAAATACAATATGACTTTAAAAACGTGTTGGTGATTTTGTTCAAGAAGAGGTATGAAAAAGAAGTGTTTGAATACAGCTCTTATTAAAGTACTCATCCGGTTCATTAGGACACCACTTATTCATTTCCACCTGAACATCACAAACAGAACAGACAGTCGATATAACCCCAGAAATGTTTAATGTTTAGTGCAGGCAAACTATTATTGAATACTACTTTGTGTGGATTTATACAGACGTCCTTGTGTATTCATACACAGGAGGCAGATAATGTGTTTGCTTTACAGCATTGGAAGAGTTGAAAAGGTTTTGCAACAAATATTTCTGAATACTATTACCGTGTACACTTTCTACCAATATAGTATAAGTAGATTCTCATTACTGAAACCACATTAGTCTGAATCTACTGACAGTCGAGTGAAGGGCTTTCAGTTTCTTTCACTCTTTCTCTCTATATAATGCACATTTCTGTCATTCATCACCATTCTAGCAATTCCAAGGATGGCCACCACTTTTGCTTGGACTTTCATATCTTTTCAACAATTGGATGGATTGCCATGAACTCTTTTAAAGACATTCATGGTTCCCAGAGGATGCCTCATTATGTGTTTTGTGAGGTATTTTTAACTTAACTATTGATATATCTTACCATCAAGTTGATTGTTTTCAAATAAGGAATCCTAATGACTTTGTTTTTCTCTTTGGCATTTGTGGTTTTGAGTAAAATGATAAAAGCTAAACTTTAGGCGTCTACCATAAGAAGAAAAACAGACTGGCTGCAGAGCAAATGTGTACAGGCTTTTTTGGATGACGCTGCTTTGTTTAATCCATTAATCCTTTATGTTGTCTAGACCTGAATCCCAAAAGTCAATCTTTGCAGAACCAGACATGACGGTACACACCAAAGCCACAGACAGTCCAGACGTCGCTGTCTGTCTTTCAGTCCGGCCAAGATGCAGACGTCCGCTCTTTTCATAGTTGAGCAATGAATTTTTAATGAGCCCGTTCAGTGGAGAGGAGAAAGCGGTGGATCTGCTCAAGTCAATTTCAATATTCCTGGATCCCTGTCTCTGCCTTGTCCTCATCATATCTTCATTATCTCCCCGTCCTTCAATTTATTTTTATCTTTGAATAACCAAAGGAGCAGTAAATGAGGAAAAAGGATGGGAAAAAACTCCGTCTTGCATTGGAACAGAGAGAAGTGTGATGTGGCACACAGACAGGGGATAGAAGAATCCACACAAAGAGTTTTTCTTTTTGTTTACAGCAGCAAAAGATGGACCCATTCTCCCTTTTGCTCTCTGCATCTAGCTTAAGGCAGGAGAGAATAGGGAGAGTTTGAAGAGCTGACACAATGAGTCAGAGCAAGGCGAGAGTGAGTGTGAGGGAGAGGGAAGGGCGGTAAAGGTTTAGGCGTCTGCACTGACAGCTTTCTCCTGCAGTCTGACAGAGCTTTGTTGAGGATCTGGGGTTTCACCGCTGTTACTGCTGCAGGGTTTCACTGATGCTGCTGCCACAGAGCACCCAGCCCTGACCTTTTACTGCTTACCGTACAAATATCCATCCTTCACACCGCGACGGCCTTTCCACGACCAACCCCCTCGTGATCCACGTTTACGAGAGAGGAGGAAGTAAAAAAAAAAACTGTCTGTCATGTGTTGACAGATGGTCCGCACTGTCAGTAAAACGTCATCACGGACCACATCTCCCATGAGGCGTAGCGGTGGTGAGGATGGCCGCTGCCATCTGTGTCCCTGCAACAGATGCTGCAGACAATACAGAAGCCACATGTGTCACAACATGTTTCATACACAAGGCTGACTGTAATGCCCCGCGCAGGGTATTAGTTCGGGTGTGTCAGCACTGTGGAAATTGGTCGATTTTTTGCTGCTTCATCCTGCAAACTAACTCTGACATATTGGAGCTGTAAACCCAATTCTGTCTCTCTCATTCCTCTCCCCTTCTGCCTGACTCCCTTCCTGCCTGTCACTCCATCATGTGTATCTGCCCATCTTTTGCCCTATCTCCTCTTCTCCATCTTCCCGCCTGCTGTCTCTCTCACTATGCTGCTTTCTGACTGTGGTTAAGAGAGAGCATGAAAAAAGATGAGCAAACACGCCGGCTGCCTTCAGAATTCATTTTTCGAGCCTCACACGCTCCCCTTCCCTGCACCTGCAATATTCCTCCTCGGCTGCTCCCACGCAGGATTAGACTTAAATGAGAATTGTATTGTTTCCGTCATTCACTCAAGTAAAAGAGTAATTGAGTTAATCTGTCTTGCTTCTGTCTGTTGGGGCGCAGCAGAGATTAGGGCCTCTGTTGGCAGAGATGGAATCACTGCTTTGAAAGATGGAATAAAAATGTCACCGTGCCTTTTAATGACAGCCGGCTTGACATTTCCCGGCAAGCTTTTCATTGGAAATACTTATTCAGAATACAACAGAGGGAAAGGCCATGTTGTTCCATTATTACATCGAGGGATGTCTATGAACTAGCTTTTATGAACAACTTATCCACTAGTGCATTTATAGCTCATAGATATCTAACATTGTTGTACAAAAATGTACTTATAAAATAATTTTAAAAACATGTTGATTGACAGAATTAGCATTGAGTGATGCTAACAACATGCAGTACTGTAGGTGTATGTGCAGGCACTCTAATAGGCCAATTATATATACCGCATCGTAATGTAGGTCCCCGGAGAAACACATTTTTTTCTCTAGCCTAAAACAAGCTAGCTTGATAATGTCGACGCATAGATGGATATTTGTCGTCTCTCCACATCTGACAACCTGCACATTTCCCTGTGTGTGCAGAAATGTGCTTATCCCACCTTAACGGTGCCCATGCCAACATAGCAATTGTGCCTAATGGTTTTCACTGTGCCGTTATTGCTGAACACGCACATAGTTATGGGGTAAATGAAAGCTTTTTCCCCCGTGCACAGCAGAAAGACTAAGTTCAGTTTTACAAGTCCTCAAATAATGATTTGAGTTAGTTTTTACAGTTAAATGTTTTTTTTAATGATACAATGACTCTTTGAAAGTGAAGTCTAAAATTCACGAGTCACTTTAAGGTGCTCAAAAATCCTGAGGTATAATTAGCTTATGGCAAAATCATCGAGCTAGTTAGAAGTTAGTGTAATGTAACGGAGTGCACTAACACTCACTTATCAACACATTATGTCTTGATTTGATCAGTAATGACAAACATGTGAATAAGTGAGCTTTGGAGGTGCTGGTTAGTTGAAGTTTGTAACCTTTAGAAAGAGTCGGGCTAGCTGTGTTCCCTGATCCCACTCCTTGTGTTGAGCTAAGCTAACAAGCTGCTGCCTACATATTTGTGGGTGAAATCATCTTTCTTATCTCATTTTCTTCAAGAAGGGGAATTAGCACATTTCCAAAATGTCAACCTTTTGCTTTTATGTTTCCAAAGATATTTGGAAGCCTTTATATTGTTGAGCGTGGTAGCGTCTAAAAGGCTCAGGGCCAAATTGCTTAACTCTACGCTCAACCTTCACTGCGATATTCAAGATGCCCCAGACTCACCCCATGACGTGAGGTTTTAACCAAATTCAATCTCTCAGTCTGTGCACTTCAAGGGCTCTTTCGTGCCAAGGCCTGTGCTTTTAGATTCTACAGATTCTCTGGTCGCCGGTACTGTGACTCATTTCTAGAGGAAACTTAAACTGAAAGCGGTAACAATAAAACCGGAAGCTCAGAGTCCAAGGTCTGGCTCCTATTGACTCTATTCAGTAAGCGGAGAGAGAGCAGAACGTCTCTGGGTACATCCATGGTGACTTGAAAGATTAATGTCATAAGATATAAACTAGTGTACGAAGTGAATCACCTCCGAAGGCAAACACTGGCCATCTGAAGACAAAATACCTTCAGTGGTGCCAGCACACCTCCACCTGAGTAAATATGTGAGAGGATTAGCAGAATTAAGTTCAGCGGAGAAGCAGTTGGCAGGCTGAATAGCACTAACAGGTGCTTGTGTTTGGAGGTGGATGAAGGAGGAATAGCTCCAAACCCCCCACTCTGTCTTCCTCCTTTCCCCTGCCTGACAGTAAACATTCACTTGCCTGAAACAGCTAGAGAATGATAAAGAAGTGCCTGGTGAGTAGTTAGCAGTTATTTAGCCAATCCTGCGCCGCCTGTCTGCCTCCGGATCCATCAGCATTTTCTCCTCCTATTCTCCGTTTCTTTTCCTCCTGGGTTTCTGACAGTGATCAGGGGAGTTGGAGCAACGCTGAGCTGAACTGTGCTGACAAAGCCAAAAGGCTCTCTGCACTTCAAGCTCCGGAGTGGCTGGATCGATGCAGTGCCATCACCGTGGCCTGGGGGAGCGGCTGCCATCATCCTTCACACCGCTCTGGATGTCCTCATCTGCCTCACTGTCACCTCTCCGCCTGTAGCGGGGCGAAAAGTTATGCAAAACAGCTCGAGTCCAAGCATACGTTACAGTAAAGCGAGCCACAGCGCATGAACCGAGCGTTGCTGCTGGCTAGCATAGTGCAGGCTCAGTGCCTGAAACATTCTCCATTTGGAAAGTTTAACACCTACGTCGACAAATTGAAGCTGGCAAAGAAAGTCACACTCAGGCGTGGAAGATGGCGTGCACATAAAGCCGAGCAATTAATTTGAGATTTAAAACCCTGGAGCTGTGTTAGCAGTGGGGCTGACTCCTCCACCAGAGACTTTGTTTACATGGTGATTTGCAGGTATCAAATGTATAATCCGGATATTTTTATATTTCGCACAATACTGTGTGTAGTCTAACCCTGAAGCTTTGTGGAATATTTGCAAACAGTAGGAAACACTTTGTAAATGAGACTACAACATAGCAGCTGATTATAAGTTCTCCATGGGGATGGACTTCCTACTAAGTGCTAAGAGCTTTTTTACCAAAGCTAAAAACTGCTTATGATTTAACACTGACATTTGAGACAGCATGGGCAGATTTTCTATAGCTTAACTTCTATTTAACACACAACCGGCAACATTTGCACATATCACTTTAGTCAACATTGTTGCTTTCGGAACATTCTGCATTGACTATCGTTTTAAGGCAGCGTTTTATTGTGCAGTCATAGGCGATGTGTTTTTTCTTTTTGTTTTCCATTCAGTAGGGGCCGGTCTCAAGTAGCAGGATAATCATGTTAGTTGAATAAAGTAAAACCCAGAACCAAGGACTGAAGTAGAAAGAGCCACTCAGCCTTGTATTCAGTGCCATTGAACTGCTAATTGAATAATCCTGCTTTGGGAGACCGACCTGTGGTGTGCTTTTGTGTTGTGTATTCAGTACAGTTATTTCTGGTTGGGTCTTAGATTCCCAAGCTTAAGCATTAGTGAAAACTACATTTTGCCGACCTCTCCAGGGACCCAGAAAATATCTTGGAAGCGTTTTGCCAAGCTTGAAAACAGCTTTTAGTTGCCAGGTAAACAGCGTGAACACTGTACTATAATTATTTGTGGAATGGTAACGTTTCTCTCTTATTGTAGTCCACATTAAATTAATGAAAAAAATATACAAAGAATATTCCAATATATTTTAATAATACAACTTTAATAATATTACTTTTTTGCTTTTTGTTTAAAAAAAATCATAAATAAGTTGATCACTTTAAACCAGGGGTGTCAAACTCAAGGCCCGGGGGCCAAATCCGGCCCGCGACTTCCTTTTATGTGGCCCCGCAAGAGCTTGCAAAGAATATAATACGTTTATTATACGGTTACATGCCACTTTACAGAAGCAGGTTGCCCATAAACTACATGTCCCACAATGCATCTCGTTTTGTGACATGCACACTGAAGAGACTTGCAATTATTTGCCCTGGACTTCTGCTTTCAGACGTAGTTAATTACTAAGTTATTATCCTATCCGATAATAATCCAATTCAGAGGCAATAATGTAATATAATACATCATTTTATATATATATTATGTATATTTATATAGTTACAACCGGCCCTTTGAGTGCAACCTTTATGTGAATGTGGCCCGCGATGAAATTGAGTTTGACACCCCTGCTTTAAACCCTGTTTGCACACAGCCAGCATTGTAGCATGGCTGGCTTGACACAGTAAAATTACGTATTTCTATCTGCAAATGACCTGGTAAATACAGCCTTAGAAGCTTACCTCTTTATTTCCATTTATTCAATTTTTGGAGGGGGAATTTTGTTTGATTCCTTGAATATTCTGTGAATTTTGCAACCCCTAATCCAGACTCACTGAAGGTTTCTACTTTGGTCGAGTAAAAACCGTTTTATTATAGAACCCTATCCATCGTTAAACTGCATGAAAGCGATGCATCAATCCAACTTCCATATAGTGACCTTTGTCTCTTCAACAGCAGCAATGACCAAGCTGTCTTCCTGCATTTTGTTCAGTTCTATTGGTCAGCGGATATCTCCTCCCCTTTGCAAACCGGCCAATCCTAAACCACATCGCTCGATGACAGCCGAACGTCATGAACTCAACTTTGCTCCACAACGCACAAAACACTTCCACTTCATATAGTGCATTGCTTAAGAAGAGCAATTAAGCCTCCCCATTATTTGTGCGATAACACGTATACCCATTCTTACCTGATAACCTAAACAGCCTGATTCTTTATAGATTAATGACTTGTCTCCAGCTAATGTATTTTTATCACAAGGTCATGAGTGATGTATTATCAGTTAATGAGAAATTCAGAAATGTGTGGTGTTGGAGAGGCGACGGGGGCGGGGGGGGTAAACACACACACTGAGAGACACACTCATTTGACCTTTCAGAAGGGTTTTTCCTGCCCTACGGTGAGTTGTCCTGCAGTGATAAGAATAATGGTTTTGGCGCCATGGCCCGGGGGGGACCGACCTCCCGTTCCCCCCCGGTAGATAGTTGAGCGCTGAGATTCGGCCTCTCCCATTGTGCTTCCTACATCTTTAGCAGACAATAAGGCTTAGTAGTGCCCACTTAAGCGACAGCCGTATGCTCATATGGAGGACCACTGCAGATCTCTCTGATAACTCTCTCCAGGAGACTTTTATAGGGAATGTAAGGAGGGTCAGAGGGGATGTAGACAAAATACACTTGCATTACAATAGCCGCGTTCACACCGGAGTACTTTTCACCGTACTTTTCACGTTTAGTTCCGTTAGTACCCCTTATGTCGCGTTCACACCAAAAAGAGCACTTCATCTCGGGAACTTTTCCCCCCATTTTTAGTGCCTGCTGAGAGATGGTACTTTCCTGGGGGAAAAAAGTGCCCCAGTTCTGATTGGCTGGGCGAATTGCAAACCACGCCCCGTACAACTCTGAAATGTTTTGTAGAGCCGCCATTTTATTATCCTCGCATTAGCATTATTAGCATTAGCATTCGCCCAGCGCACAAACGCAGAGAGACTAACTTATGGCAACACAAAATAAAACATGGGTGCGGTGGAGATGAGGAGGTGTCGGTGTTCTGGCGATTTACTCGGAAGGCTTCAGTAGAAGCTGCTGGGAGTCCCAGCAGCTTCTACTGAAGCCAGTCCCCAACTCCGGGGACTCCGGGTGGCAGTATACGCCGTGAAGTTGTTTGCGGCCTGCCAGTGAACCCAAAGCAGAAGAAGAAGTGATGTCAGCGGCTCATTTGCGTAATCTTCCCTCATGGAATTTATTCCGGTGTGAACGCGATCTGTACTAAATGCCCTGGAGTAATAAGTGCCAGCACTAAATACGGCAAAGTACTTGGTGTGAACGCGCCTATTATTTACAAATCATCCTGAAGGAAAAAGTCTCTGCTGACTTGAGAGACAAACGAGAACATTCACAGCGCATAATATTGCACCGTTTGTCTCAAGGGCTTTTGAGGTGTGCTCAATTTCTCCATCGAGAAAACAGCACTGCAGGAGTCCACTGATATTTTTCATAATTTCATTTCACTTTAAGTTAGAGCCTCTCTTAAAGCAGGGAGCAAGTTTGAAAGAATCCTCCAGTCACTATCTCTGTGATCTCAGCATTTACGCAGTGTTAGGCATTGGGGGACATCAAACACTCTAAAGAGAGGGAAGTGGAAAATGTTAGGTGCAAATGTTTTAGTCATGCTTTTAATTGATTTTCTGGAACAGGCCAGGGTGACTTCAAAGCAAATAGCTGCTGAAAGAAAAAACAGATTTGATGCTTTTAAGGGAGGGCTGCACTCTGAGAGGCTCTGTTTTTTAACCTACCTACGCATATCTCAAACTGGGATTGTACAAAAGGCTGGTTCCACAGGAGGAAATATTTTAGCTACAGTATGGTGTGACAGAGTTATTAATACATGTTATCTGCCTCTAGTTCTCAACATGCTGCTTTTTAAAATGCAATGCACTGTACATTTGATTTATATGTATACGCAGTAGATGACTTAATGCTGCTTTAGTAAACATTGTTATGTATAAAAACACAAGCGAAAGGCCACATGGTTAGCAACAAGCTGGTGAAAATGTAGCAGCAGAAACATTTAGCAGCTGTGATGAAGATAACTGTCATATTTAAGAAATTAAATATTTGTATGTTGACAAAGCACATATGATAATCTAGTGTAAATAATCCAGTACTTCTTTACTCATGTTTCTTGCAGTTGTCTCTTTTTCTCCCTCCCTTAATGCCCCACACAAATATATCTAATATATTGCCAAAAAAGAGACGAAAAAGGCACAAAAGCAGAGTAATTACACTGATAGCATTACTTTCAATATCAAATCAAATCAAATCAAGTTTTATTTATATAGCACATTTTTAAATGATTTTTGGTCGAGCCAAAGTGCTGTACATATAATAAAAATACCCTACAGTAAAGACACTTTACAGCAAATACAACAGCACAGTTTGTGCAGAATATCAGTATGAGAAAAACGACACCCTCTGTCCTTAGACCCTCACATCGTACAAGGAAAGACTTCCAGAGAAAACCCCACATTTCAAAGGGAAAAATGGGAGAAACCTCAGGGAGAGCAACAGAGGAGGGATCCCTCTCCCAGAACGGACAGACGTGCAATAGATGCCGTGTGTAAAATCGAAGAGATAATACATTTTACAGCGTAGGTAGACCAAATGTTTGGAAATGCATGTGTCTATAATAAGAAGATGAATCCACGAAGATGTCAACAACAATCCTGTGGGAGCCATCAGGGAAGCAGCATGACGAGACCCAGGCAGGACCGCAATATTATTATTTTGTCATTAAATATCATTCTAATAACGTTGTTGAATTTTCTCTGCAACAATAATCTCATAGGGGAAAATTCTGCTACTGCTACAGCACCAAGACAGAATGAAAACAGATATTAATGAAGATTGAATATTGGACTTTCATCTATGAAAACCTGACTCCAAATGGAGGCCAACTTTGTCCTTACCAGATGTGTACATTGGAAACAGTTAGCTAACACTGACACTAGAGTTGATCTACTATATACCGTATATATAAGCTAATCCCTAAATCAATAATGCTCCTTTAACAATCTAGATTCTTTATTTATTGATATAAGATTACGAAATGATTAATGAATATCTTGCGCTTTATAGTTGTTGTTGGATTTTCCCCATACAGTCTATGATTCCCCCCCCGCACCCCCTTTCTTAGCTTGTTCTTTGGCATCTTTGCAGCATCCCTTTCACTCGTGTGTCCTCACAAACATTGTTCCTGCGGCTTCCGAGGGCTTGACACTTTCAATGTTCCCTGTTCAGGCCTGGAGCGGATTGCATTGATTCCTGTTTTGACTTTAACGCTGTGCCACATGGCTCAAGGCTACTAGTTTGAGTAGCAATTATCTTCATAATGACAACATCAGCACCCTGCTCACACCAAATTGTTCCTGTAGTCCATGTAGCTTTGCTCTTCAGATTGAACCTCATCGGCTTTTTATAGCCTTCGCCTGCTGGAGGAACCAACCTTAACCACTGGTGTGTGCTTCCTGACAATCATGATGCAAATTACATTGATCGGTAACTTAGCTTATCGATCAGTGTAATGATCTTTACAGTTTCACATGGCAGGAATCTATGACTTGAACATCACTTTGGCTGCACGACGCCTTGTTCAAACCTGGCATCATCATGTTTCTTTGGTGATCCAATCACAAGTGGACGTCTCTAAGACTGTCAGTTTACACCTGGCTTTAGAGTGTTTATCAGGAGACCCTTTGTGATAGAACACTGTACTGCTCTTTATTGAAACACACACGTACATTAGTTCTAATTCTTTTCAAGCATCTGAAGACGTCAATGCACTTCATTTGGCTATTTTGCCAGAAATTAAAAGGAGAAGACATCTAAACAATTTGGGTCTATTCCTTATAATTCATCTCGATGGGCTTTTCAAAAATATTCAGACTTCAAGGACACATTATATAAAACTGCAGCTGGCACTAATCATAGATTTTGTATAAGAAGTGGATGCCGGCACTGTGACGTCCCCCATTGGTTTGTGGACTACCGTTTTAGTTTCATGTTTTGGCCGTCGCCACTTTTTTGGAAGTGACAAGAGAGGTCGGAGCCCACACTAATCGAGAAACATGAAGAAAACACGGACAGTACCCAGGGCGGACAACGCCTATCATGAGGTAGCCACGCCCTAAAGCACAACCTGTCTGTGTTGCCCTAAGTGGGATCATAATTTAATTGCTGCATTGAAGGAGACTGAAAAAGAGTGATTGAGCCTATACAGCAGGGGTCGGCAACCTTTTTGATATGAAGTGCCATTAAAAAAATTAATTGTTATCAGCGTGCCAACGATCGGGAATGATCAACGGGGGGGGGGGGGCCGAGGAGCTTGACGCTGGTGAACTATCAACAGGAGGGCGGGGGGAGCCTCGCTGCGGGGAAGCAGTGTGTGGACCTGTCAGCACAACTTACATAATTCCGAATTTAACAAACACATTTAAATAATTGGTTTAAACGGCATAATAATAAGGACGATCGTCCATTCTGTGATTCTCCAGAACACACATGTTATGATATTAGGGTCAGGCAGAGTAAGATGAGATCGCTGTCCCTTTGAGAGAGAGAGAGAGGGGTGTGGCATGTACATGTGTGTGTGTGGATGGTAGAGCGACAGTGAGGGAGCGTGTGTATGTTTCTGGAAGTGAAACGAGGCAGCAGAAAAACAGAGGTCTGTGATGTATTTTGTGAAACAGAAGAATAACTAAATAAATGCAACGGCCTCCCAAGAAGAGCTCGCCTCTCTCCAGTCATTTAAGCTAAAGTGGGTTATTGAACCTGAAGCTTGTTGCTTCTGCCCTCCTCGACTACGGTCTGGGAGCCGACAGGAAAGTTCAACACACAGATTGCCAGTCCGCCCCTTTGTAGCATATTATTTCAATGAGAGATGAGCAGATCGCCACTGGGCTTTCAACTAAAGACACAGCCACGCAAAAACTGCGGCATTTGTACAGCTCCTTATGGGTACTGCAATTTGTGAAGTGCTTTCCTCCGTGGTGAAACGATCAGCCCTGCACCACGGAGGAAAGCGGCAGAAAGTCACCTGGAGTTAAACAGAGCGGGGCTGCGCTGCGTGCATGGCTTCCTTCTGCAGGTAACGGGGAGACGCGCTCTGGCGGCGGTCTCGTTCTGGATCCGAAAATACAATTTAAATATTTTGCACACTTATTCCACTTATTCCTAGTGTACCACTGGTTACGGTGCCAATGCTGGCCCGCGGCACCGTAACCAGTGGCACACTAGTGCCAGGGGTTGCCGACCCCTGCTATACAGTAACCTCATTCGGAAAATGTTAGCTTAGGTAACGAAACAAGTGAGAAGTTGGTTCATTTTAACATAGACTTTTATACAATAGGACTACATTTTTGCAACATTTAAAGTCCCCCTGCTGGCCCTTAGTAAGAATACAAGTTTAAGGTTATTCTGCGTTGGCTTCACTTAGTTTTCAGACCAGGAGGTTGAAGCTTGGAGTGAATAAGAACGTTCTTCAGATAACAAAGAGGGCGTCAAATGAGTAGGCAGTCCTTCATTGTGGCCCCAGACACATGCATGTACACATTGCTAAAATAATGTGGTTATATGCAACCTGTATATTGCCTCTGAGTGATCGAAACTCAATGCTTCCTCAATGAGTCTTGGGTGCGTTCAGAGTTGTCCATGTTAGTGCCAGTTGTAGAAAACTAGAGTCTTCTCCAGTTGGTGGCAAGGAAAAGATATATCTTCAAAATGCAAGTGCATACCCAAATTAAGTCAAAAACAGATGCAGGAAAGCAATTATAAGTAGCAGTCGGTGTAGCTGACCTCTGAGAGGGCCTTGATCTCCTCCCAGGGAAAATACGGAGGAGGTTTGTCCCTGGTCTCGGGGCCGAGAGACTAATAGCTGGCCCTGGCCTATCGCTTGCCCCAGGGGGCTTCGGAGTAGAGACAGGATTAGAGAGAAATGGATGAGAGCAACGGATAATGAAGGAGATCTGTCTTAAGTCTAATCATTGGCTTTAGAAGACATGATCTTGGCTGTAGAGAAAGGGAGCCAGAGAAGATAAGAGGGACGTTTCTTGTTGTGATTACACCTTTTATCACGACTGAACATCCAATAAGTCGCCACTGTCAGCCGCTCAGTATGCTGCTCCTGCTCGGTTAAAGCAAACACTCCAATCACTGATTTACATAAATGTGGGGAAAGTAGTTTCAGCCGACTCGGATAAGACACCTCATTATTGAGACGCACTGATACACCTTTTATCACACAAATGTACTGTTGCCTTTTCCTCCGGCCGCTCTTCCCTTAAATTAGTCTGTCAGGCATAACAGATATGTCTGTTCCTCTCTAAGTGTATATTTGTAATGCTAATTAGGCCAATTGTAGGGAATCAAATCAAGATGCTGAACACAGCACATAAACAATCACCGGGGAAGGATGCAAACACTTTTATGCAAATATTACAAGGGTAAGTAAAAGATGGAGACAAGAATAAAACGAAGTGGAGAGAACAGGCCGCTCAGTTATATGGTGAGAGCTGAGAGGGAGAGAGATCAAATGGGGGAAGGAAGGAAGAAGGGGGAGAAAATTAAAAGCTGATTACTTTGTGAGTGAGTCTTCAGTTTCTCGAAGGAGGGGCAGGGGGAGAAAGCTGTTTTTAGTGTTGTAGTATTTATTAAGGCCAGTCCCCAGGGTAATCAAGAGAAGCTAAAAATAACTAGCTATGAAGTGCTGCAGTCATAAACAGGGGACACGGACTGGGCCCTGCCTTATGCACTGGACTCGTGTACTTAGCCATCATCTCTGCTCTTTCAGTTTTATGGTAAAAGTCTAACTATTATCTAAAAGTTTGTTCTGTGCATTGTACAATGTGTTCACTGCAGTATGGGCAATAGGATTTACAGTTGGAAAAAAACACTTACTTGAGGGTAATGGGTTTTCATTACAGTCATTATACGGTCGAGTGAGAGTCACGGATATGTACGTCCCCTTTGTCCCCTGATCCTTGGCCCTAGTTTGCTCACATTCGCCTCTTTGTCACTTGGCCCTCCTGAGGTCCCACCACCTCGCTTTGAGCTATGTGAAATTATTGTATTGTACGGGGAGAGAACAGACATTGGTAGCCTTGAGGCAGTGTCTTCGCTTCACCTCCTTAAAAAAGATATTGCTGTGATAAAGCGCGGCTCCTTCTCTGCTCCTGCTAAATCGAAGGGGAAGCCTTGAAGGCAAGGTCTGGTGAGTGGGAGCCGAAAGAAAGAAATGAGAGAAATAATCGGTTGATATGTTTGCGCAGCTAGCTGTGTGTTAAAAAGAAAAATAATTCTCATTAGCATAACACTGTGGCAGCGGCCATCGGCTCAATTGGTGGAATTTTCAAGGCGTTGTTTTTGCTGCCTTGATGCAAGTTTTCGGCAGACGGGGGATTGATGTGGAGCCAGAACTCACTGACTTTGCGTGGTCTGAAATTAGTGGGCTGCTGCTGAGGAGATGGTCAGCCAAAAGGCATGCAAACAAAGAAATCAAAGATAGTGGGTGTTTGTTAAAGTTCACAACAGTGCGAGCATGTGTAAAGTTTAACAACGCTTTGAATGGAGTTTCTCTAGAACAGGGGTGCCCAACCGTTTTTGAACCAAGAGCTACTTCTAAAGTTGCCAGTCTGCCGAGATCTACCAGATGGCCAGTCCGCGGAGGGTGGAAAATACATAGGCTACCGGAAGTAAACAAAGACGTGCAACGGGAAGGTGTTCCCATGGGAAACAAAACTTAAAATATTAAATGAAACAATCTCATCAACTTATTATGAATGAACATTCACAAACTTATAATTATGTGTTCACATGTTTAACTCACATACGCATATATATATATATATATACATATGCACGTAACGAACAGAAGAGCGTAGGGCAGAATCAGGAGGGAATTCCGTCTCGTAGCGTTTGTGCACCGTTTTGAAATGCCGCTCTAAATTACCCTTCTTCGGTAAAGCCACGCTCGCATTGCAGATGAGACAGATGGACTTTGAATAGAGTGGCGAAGTCCCTCCCCTTCCGGTGGACCTTATTTCGGAAAAATTATGTATTGAAGTCAATGGAGAGAGAAAAATTATCTTTCGATCCCGTTTGAATTGTGCCACGAATTACACATATGATGTTTGTCAATTGAAAAGATAATTTTGCAAGTCAAAAAAAAAAAAATGTGTCTTAAAACTGTGAAGTAACACATTTGTTTGTGTGAAACGCTCAATGAACTACATCTCTGGTCAACAACACACGTCACCAAGATGGCCGTCACTACTGTCTTGTCAACAAAACGATTGACTACCCTCACTATCACCACAATGAAACACGTCCTGAAGAATGTCATGCAAAGCTGCCTGCCTGCCTTCCTTTGATTCTCTCTGAACTGCCTGGTCGTTTTAATGTTTAATGTCAACCATTTGTGCAGATAGCATGAAGTAGAGAAGATCGTCGAAGCTAGCGTTAGCGTTAGCATTTCTCCCCCGGGCTTAAATTGTATATTATAGAATGATCACACCGGTGACAGTACTCTTTCACGAAATATGACTACTACTCTTACTGTTTAACATTTTGGGTTACTTAATGTTACTTCATGTTAAGGCTAATAAAAATGACAAGGCTGTAATGCTAACTAACGTGCTAGCTACTAGCTAGCATGATCCAGACACTGCTGGTCCTTTCATCAGACGGGAAGCGAAAGAACGAGCAAGACCCATTGCTGGTGTAATAACAACCTGGTACTAAGCACTCAGGCATCTTGTTAAAGTTATCTTATCTTAGCCAGCGCCATATAGATAGAATCTATCTGATCTTAGCTATCTCTTAGTGGAGGAAAACAATTGTGACATCACTTACGCGACTCTGGGATTTGTAGTCTTTCTAGTTACGTATTTTTCATAGTCTTATATTTCAACAGTTTTACGACAAACTGTGACTTTTTTGACATGGAAATTATTTTTTAAGATTGACAAACATCATATGTGTAATTCATGGCACAATTCAAACGGGATCGAAAGATACGTTTTCTCTCTCCATTGACTTCAATACATTATTTTTCCGAAATAAGGTCCCATGGGGCGGAAGTAGATGGGCGTGACTTCGCCACTCTGTTGGAATAAACAAAACAATAATCATCCTCCCACTCGCAGTGAAAATGATATATTTTGGGCTTTTTTGCTTCTGCCATAATTGCGGTCTTGTGTGTGTGCGGACTGTCACTCCTGTTGACACGGACAACGTCAGCTAACTAGTGCCCACTGCCCACCAGCCACACCCCGACACATGGGGTCACGCCAATCACAGAGCTTTGATGCGTTCAAGTGCATTATTCTGGCACAGGAAGATTATGTTAGAGGACATTAACGATAAAACAAAATATTGTTGTTCTACACATCTCGCGATCGACTGGGAATCTCCCCGCGATCGACTGGTTGGGCACCCCTGCTCTAGAAGATTGTTTACTTAAAACAGTTTGAAGCTAATATTTAGTTTGTCGAAATATCTACAAACCCGAATCTGCCTTTCCTCCATGTTACCTCTTATTAAAATAGGTAGATTTTTTTTTTGTCTTCTGAACAATCTGAATTATGGCAAGACAAGGGCAGATCATTTCGAACCTGTCAGTATAGGTCACCGAAACTCCTGACCTATAGGGTTAGCGTTAGCCACACCTTAGGGTAGCCAAATTGAAACACACTGCCCCCTAGCTGCGGTATGCTGACAGGATTCACAAACAAAACCCAACACACACACACACACACACACACACACACACACACTTCACACAGACATCCACACAGAGGAGAAAAGCTCCCGGGCTGAATGGTGGTGTATTAATCACACTGATGCCTGGCACTGCGATCTGTGACCCAGTCTTTTAATTGCATCCGCTCTGCTCTGCTCCCGCTCTCCCTCTTTATCTTGCCTCTTTCCCCTTTCTCATTCCTCAAGCCTCCTCATGCCCGTGCCCATGAGAGCAGGCTAATGCAGAGATAAGAGGGAGGGCCGGCGATGTGCAAAAAAACAAAACGCTCACACAGGCAGCAAATGCAGCAAGATTCAAGCTATAACGTGGAGCAAAAGCTTATTGTGGGATATGCTAGTGAGGCGTTGTGTAGATAGAATTGAATATCAGTGAGGAAATATTTTATAATCCGAGACAACCTTTGGAAAAACAACAACACATGATCCTTTACATGTAAAACTGCCGAAAGACTTTCTCTATATCTAATAAAAGTGCGATAAGGTGGGCTGCATTGTGGGTGGATGTTTGCCATATAGATACAACAGTTTACTAACAATGTGACATGGTTCCCTTCAGCAACATAAGTGCATCTGATAACAGGCGTGTGGTGTTTAAAAAGTGAAACATGAGCAGCACTGACGCACACAAATACAGGTTGACAACACCTTCACCTCCATGCACACACCAACACACACACACACCCATGGGAACACAGGAAGTCGATGACACCCATAGCTATTTATGCATCAGCTGTTTCAATCGTATATGCAAAGAGCCGGTGTCACACACTCCCACTCCCATGTCCCTCTTCTTACTCTCTGACTGTCTGTTCAATTCTCTCACTCAGGGTCCCTCGCATGCCTGAGCACACACAGCGACACATGCACACACGCACAAACTCACACACGCACAAACTCACACACGCACACACACACACAAACTCACACACACACACTTGAGTCGCAGTGGTTTCCTTTTGTGAGAGCGAGCTGTCAGAGGGAACTGTGTGGGCTTTTGTTAAAACAGAGAACTGCAGAGGCAGAGAAATTCATTTCCAACTGCGGCAAAAAAGAAGAAAAAATAAGCCTTTTCAGGAAAGTCACATTGTACCTGCAGTGTTTTAAAAACAGCAGCATGTAAATTGAATTAGTTATGAGCATTCCTGTGGGGGCTGTATTTCAAAAGAGTTTCAAGGGTTGTGGATGTACCGCATGGGGGGGCCCGGGGTTTGACTACAGATCTGCAAGACGGTGCACTTTAGTTGTGATAAATCACGACATCTGAAAATAGATTTTACATCTTTACTTGCCAATCACGCCCGCTCCGCCGCTGCTACTCCACCGCCCACTGAAAGATGTAAACTTTTCTCATTTCTTTTGCCTCCCGTAGGTGGAGAGAATATTACAACTCCACTGTCTCTTGGGTAGCTGCTATAATGTCACAGTCGGGTGAAAACATTTAGTCTGTCTTCATGGTTCGACTTTTGTGGCTTGTTTTAGTTCATCAAAACCTTTTGGCTCCCCAATGACAACTTTTGAAAATGCTTGACAGTCAAGCTGAAAACAAGTCGGGTTCTTTCTGGTGCTGCAAAGCTGACATCTGGGAGAAGGTGCAGGTTATTCACGGGACTCAGATGTTTGACTTCATTGCTATCAGGAGTGGGTTTTCTGCGTGTATGTCATGTGGAACTAAGGATCTTTAAGCTAGCAACATTAAGGTTTAGTAATTTGTTACAAAGAGTCACATTTGATGCAGTGTTCAGCTGATTGTGAATGAAGCGGGTGAAGCTGATTATCTGAGCACTAACATTTCATTTATTCAGATTCATATTTGTATGTAGTGTCTCTACTGTGACATGTCTCCATACTACTGCCTGTGCTGCATCACCTCTATTCACCCTCTGTCTGAAACCAGAGCCCAGTCTGCTCTGATTGGTTTGCTGGCCGGCTCTGTTGTGATAAGTCAACCACTTAGAGATGTGTCGGTAATAGCCCCTTAGCCACGTACAATGTGACCATTCACATGCACAAATTCCTATATAACACACAAGGGGAAACCCCAAAAAAAGTAATACTGGTCAATGAGATAAGATTTGTCATTTATAAAGCATAAAAGTCATTCTAGAAAATTAAAACTACAAATAAAATTGCCAAATAAGGGTGACCTATAAAATGTAAGGTTGTACCTGCACTGAAGTCACATGACATACTTCAGCACTCTTTACAGCTTCTACATGTCAGTATTTGAGTCGTGTTCGTTTTCTCGTCAGTGGGATCCGTGCTGCTGTCTATCACGGCCTGCAGGCACAAATACCGTTATTTGCAAATTGAGTGGGTGGCGTTTATTTTCCCGCTGGCTTGAGGGATGCAAGCAGGATACCAGAAGGAATGTTTACTTAGCACTGTGCCACAACTGTGATGAACAGCACCTTAACAAAACTAGAACCATATGCTCAGCCCACTCATTTACCCTCCGCCAAGTAATCCACAGTTTCAATTAAACTTATTTAGGGATATAGATATATTCTGTCCCAGACCAACACATTTATGTGCAGTTTGTTTCATGTCAGATGTCTTTTTTGAGCTATCGTACTGTAGCTGTTACCATCTTTACTTTATTTATACACCTTTTTAAATTACACAAAGAAAATCACTTAATTAAAACAACAGATCAAATGATCAGTAGAAGCGAAATGCAAAGCCAGTCATGAAGGATAAAAGCAAGAATCATGAAAAGAACAATATTAAAGGTTGTTATATGAGAGCAGGTCTATAAAAAGATCTGTGTAAGTCTTTAAACATGATCTTCAGAATCATAAAAGCACCTAACAAGTGTATAAACGCTTGCACGTCTTGACCTTTGATGTGAAGTCTTTTTCTTGCAGTTCTTATAGTAGGTCTTTAGTGCTCTCAGCTCTCTTGAACAACGATAATAAGTGACCCACCACCAAGTTGCATGCTTTTATGTCTCGGCCGTGTGCTCAGACGGGCCCTCCTGGTGTGCGCCGGGGAGAAAATTCCCCTCAGTCTGCAAGGAGGGAGAGGAAGATGAAGGAGGACGGGGGGTGGGGGGGGTTGAACAGGGAGGACATAAGGACAATAAGAGAACAGTGTAGCCATGACACCGGAGAACAGAGAGAGTGGAGGAGACGGTGACAGGGAGAGGAGAGAATGGCAGGGAGGAGAGGGGAGGAGAGGGGAGGAGAGAGGAGGCGTGTGCGGTGGACAGGTGAACATGGTGTGGGCGGAGGCACAAAGCAGAGCGACTGCCTGCCAAATACATTATGCACATGTAATGTTTCCATACAAGAGCGGTTTTGGCCTCCCCTAGGGTATTGTCTCGGATCTACAAGCAGAGAGAGACAAAGAGCATAAGCGTGTCTCTCTTCCTCTGTGTGTGTGTGTGGAGGACCTGGTGGTGGGCAGTCACGGCTGCTTGCCTGCTCTGTTTTAGCCGCTGCGCTAGCCGCTCTGTTGGACAGCATGTTCTCTGCTGTGTTCGAGTCCAGAGAAGAGCAGCCGAGCAGAATGACACCAGCATCAGCAGCCTGCCAAACACCGCTGTGGATGGCAGGACACACTGAAATATACAGAACACACACACACACACACACACACACACACACACACACACACACACAAGGGAGCATGCACACACACACACATACACTCAGAGAAACTCGCAAAGGAACACAGAGGCAGACAGACACACTTATCTAAGCTACAAAAAGTAAAAGTGTGCACAGACACAGACTCACAGAGCCGGTGGTTTGAAAGAATACTTTACCCCCGCCATGATGATTTGTACATCAAGTAATGAACCAGTTACCTTGAATTTGTGTTGAACCTGTGAATACTGCATTTATCTTGCATGCCTCCACGGTGTACAAATAATCCACAAACAGAGGAGAGCCGCGTTATCAAACAGCAAAACGATATCAAAATATTGGTTTACTATTACTGCTACTACTACCAACTCTCACTCAACTTCGTCAGTTTAATCCAAGTCTCATTTATTCATCCTTATACCCACTATTTCCAAAACGCATGCATTTTTCACTTCAGGTTAAACATCATCGAGGACTGCTAGACAATAATGCTTGATTAGTACTGAGCATATGACAGATTATAAATACTGCTTCAGTTTTGATGATTTAATATACTTTTGCTGTTGTTAAAAACTGCCCCAATTTACTGTAATTCATCAAGAATTATCTACATTTTTGGGATTTTTTTTGGGGAAGTATTCTCAAAGAATTCAAAATAGATTGAGAAATGAATATTTAAATCATAATTTTCCTCCATAGTCAAGGCAAAGCACAAAGACACATTGATATGCCTATTATTGGAGAAGGCAATTAACAGAACTGATCTTTGAATCAGATTGATGTGTGTTTTTAGTGCTATCTACAGTAAAGGTTATACAGTCATTTCAACACATGGATTCACATTTCTGGCCATGCTGTTTGCATGAAGTATGTTCAGAAACTCGCCGAAGCTCTGGGCTGCTCCGAGGTGATGAAAAATTGAAGACCATGAGTTTTCTTGACAGTGTTTTTCACCCTGTGAGAGCTGCATGCTGGGAACGCTGTTAGATATTTTGTTGATGAATAAAATATTCATGAGGAGAATAACCCCAGACATGTTGATTGGCAAAATTAGCTTAGCGCTGTTAAAATAAAAATGGTATACTTTATTTTACCCATCGACAACTTCACACCGACACACTTCAAGGGATAGTTTGGATGTTTTGAAGTGGGGTTTTATGAGAAACTACTCCATAGTCAGTGTATGACCAACAGCAGATGGTGATCCGCATGCCCCTGTTTGCAGGCAGGTGTAGCAGCACAGGAGCAAAACAGTGGTGAAGGATGGCGTCAGCAAAACATATCTTAGTCACCTGAAACTGTTACAAAGGCTCTGTTCAAAGCCACAAGAACCCATTGACAAAAACTGTAAATTATCCTCGCGGAACATACGAGATGCTTGCTTCCACTGCCCCAATAGAACGTTTTTTGTTGTTTTTGTTTGTCTTCGGTGATTTAAGAGTTAGTTGAGATTCACTAACGTATACCAATAACTCCCAAGTTGTGCTGTAAAATCACAGTTTCTGTCATTGTAGTCTGGTGGCTTGGAAAAGAGCTTAAAGTGGATATGTGGCTTCAGTTTCTGGTCAGAAAAGGTGCTGAAAATATATTAAATATAGCATACATTTAAACTGATACCTATTTTTAGAGGTGGGCCTCCTTTTGGATGGATACTACTGTCTGCGTGTGGGGGGGTGAACACCTCCTTCTTATACCGACACTAGATAGGTACCTCATACAATCTTAAAGCATCCAAACTGTCCCTTTAACACATTAACATTCATAGTGGGCGGATGAATGGATATGACTAATATCTGGCAGTAAATACTAACGTTCTTGTGTTTGATTTTATCATCTGAGAATTGGTGAAGAAGAACATATTTTATTTCCTTTTATAAATGCATATTGAAGACATACAAAGTGCCAGTTTAAAAATAACTTTACCTAGTGCATGTGGAGAGATAATGCAGTGAATGTAGACAGCTGTTGCACATAGCCAGAGGCCAGACCTGCACTCAGCCTCTCCCCTGTCTCTTCTATTCAGCCCTGCTCCAAATGAGCTGACCAGGTGATGGAGTTCAGTTCAGTGGCAGGATGGATAGAACCTGCAGTAAAATATGTTTTTTTTTCTAAATTGATGAAGGACTTTGTTAGTTTACTGACCTTCAGGGCCGTCAACCTACAGGCTCGTCTTCGTTTATTCATTTCAAGTTCAATTTTTCGTACAAAAGCAGGCCGTGGTTTGCCAAGCGTAACATGACAAACTGAATTACACGCGCCGGAGAGCAATTACAACAAATAAGCACAGATTAGTTATCAACAGTGTTCATTCCCCGTGTCTGTTTCCATTACGATGTGACAGCAATAAATAATCTGCACACATTACTCTTGTCTTGAATCTAAGGATTTTTCTTTTGTTTTTGAGATCTTAAAAAAAAAAGTTTAATTATTTAGTAATTTACCTTTATCTTTTCTCTGCGAGTGAGTCTCCCACATTCCCCTTTTATCCTACCATCTATGTCTCTCTCTCTCACACACACACACACACACACACACACACACACACACACACACACACACACACACACACACACACACACACACACACACACACACACACACACACACACACACGTAGTTTCTCCATCAGTCTTTCGTCCCCCATTCTGCCGCTCTCCTCTCCATTTAACTGCATGGCAGATCTGATCCCACCACCTGATTTGAATATGCTTTGTGAACAGGATTTTTAATGAACTGCAAAGCATGTATGAATATTTTCACACTGCGAAGTGTAAGGAATCAGGATCATGGTCCCGCCCCTCCTGCGGCTGTACACCAGTAGGCGGTGAATAGTAAACTGAGAGGTGGCCCGGTGCCCTAACCCTAAAATCAAATACATTCCTCTAACAAAGCTGCACAGTGGCAGCGCCTCTCACACCAGCACATGTGTGTGTTCCCATGCCAACTGGCAGCAACGCAATACACAGGGCAACACACCGACCCTCGGAGACCTCGCTGGTTTTATTGTAGAATTAACATCCAGATTAATATATGCACCAGCTGAGGATAGACACTCTCGAACAAGTTGTTGTTTGAATTCACTCCTACGCGTTTGCACACACAGTCAGTGACACACACACAAACACACACACACTCTCGCACGCGTTCATAAGCAGCGCTTTGCAGTGCGCGTGTCCTTAAGCCTCGCTTCTCCAGCTGCACCACAAGAGACCTGTCTAAGTGACAACAATTAGCCTGCTCAGTTCAAGCTAATTGAAGTCATTTACATAATACATGCCTGCCATCACAATTCATCTGCGGACAATTCATGCAGGCCTGTGTCACATTGTCAAAACCTGATGTTAGATCGCCCCCCCCGTCCTGACAAATGATCCCCAAAGCAAGGCCATCATTTTACACACAAATCTCATCAATCACATACGTATTGTTCTCCAATGCTGTATTTTTTTAATGACAATATGGATTGCATCTGCCAACGCAGGCAGACGCACACATTGTCAAAACTGTGTTTACCAACCTTCCCATTACGAGTGCAATTACTCAGAGGTTGAAAACAAGCTGGCGTGTTTGCGTGACGCTAAGTCTCGGCGGCCGAAGAGATCGCAGGCTTTATTAGCCGGTTGTTTGCGAGGTGCTTTTGTCAGGAAGCTGGGCAATAAATTAAATGGATGGCTTGATAAAAAGCTTGCTGTGCAGAACCCTTCACGCTGGATTTTTTGAAAAATCACACTGCCATAGCTCATAACAGGCGATCTGTTCCCTGGGTGATTTATGAAATCAATTTGTCTTGTTATCAGCAGCCAGAGTTTGGGAGACAAAATCAAAGCACATGCGATTCAAATTTATAAAATGCGTGTGTGTTTGTGTTAGGATAAAAGACATGTTGAAAACAACAAATCAGTCATTCTCATTGTTGCATCATGCTGTGAATCATGGGATAATGACACTCTGACTGTTGATTACATTTGGCAAGGGAAAGAAAGCTTTTACGAAATAGTTGTGTCTAACTTTGTTGGTTTCTTCTGTGTTTTTTGTGTAGTAATGGTATATTCATGTCAGCTGTCACTGGAGAATATGCTTGGATGCATTCAACACCATATATTTTAAACCTAAACATGCTTCACTACTGCTCACACACACACAAACGCTACATTACTCTTACAGGAATTCGTTTGTGTGTGTCTTCCAACACGAGAGTCCTCACAGCTCCCTTTCTCTTGTCTCAGTCAGCCAGAACCCTCCAAATGTCATTCAAGTCTTTGCTTCATGAGTCTGGCAGCAAAGCATGGAGCCCAGTCGGCCCAGTCAGCCTAATGTGCTTTAGACCTTCCCTTCATGCTTTCCCTGGAGAAGCTGAAGGAAATGCTGTTCTGACATCGCAATCCGTCTAGTTTGGGGAAAAAGAATGATGTGAAAAGAATTAGGTTCCCCCCCCGTGTACTCCGGTTCAGAAACAGATAAGCAGTTTGTTTTTCCAAAGACGTCAAAGCAGGGAATCAAAAGCGACAGTGGATGGGATGAGATATTTCAAGATACGTCTTTATGGATGCTGGTTAATCTCAAACCTGCCAGATGTGTCAGGGATTTGCCAACACCTCGTCGAGTAAATCTTACTGTGCTGCTATTTACTTCTGAACCGCCCTGACTTCCCTTTCTGTTTGTCTCTGCAGTGAAGTTCGAGGATTGCCAGCGCAGCAGGGAGGTGGGCTTCATCAGCAGCGACCCCAACTTCGGCGTGAGGCCCGATGGGTCGGTGTACGCCGAGCAGGAGCTGGGGAACCTGTCGGAGCCCGTGGAGTTCATGGTGACCGCCCGGGCGCTCCATGACCCACACATCTGGGAGACCACCGTGAAGCTGGCCCTGGCTGGACATCCTCATCCTTTAGCCCTCACCAAGGTAACACATTCAGGAATACACAAACACGAGCAACTGGAAGGGCAAGAATAGCTTCATATGGATGACACTGACAATTGAATCACCTTATTGACTGGTTGATTATTACTAAAACACATTTAGTGGTGTAAAGTAACTCAGAACATATACTCAAGTACCATACTTAAAGGTGGGGTAGGTAATTTTGGAGAAACCAGCTCGAGTGCGCTAGAATTTGAAAATACACAACCGGAAAAAATCTCCCACTTCCTTACAGAGCCCCTCCTCCAACACACACGAACCCGCACATGACCAATGAGGGCACGAGATAAGCTTGTGCACAGATGGAAGGCTGACAGGCAGGTAGGCCATCCAGTTATTTTAGCCGGGCCGGCTCAAATGATTGGTCGTGCTTTTTACAGTATTACGGCTTCCACAGATGACATTTTTTTATGGATTTTTTGTCAAAGCACTTAAGATATTCATTGCTATCGGGATGTTAAGAGCATTCCATGGAATATAACAAAAAGTGTATCTCGAGCCGGTTTCTCAAACTTACCTACCCCACCTTTAAGTGTTATCTTTTACATAATTCCGCTTTACTGGAGTATTTCCATTCTTTGCTACTTTATACTTCTACTCCACTACATTTCAGAGACAAATATTGTATTTTCTACAAGACTACACTTAGTTTTCACACAAGATACCAGTTAAATATTAAACAAAGAATATGCTTATATGATTTAATGCAGAACTTTACTACAAATTAACTTTGTAAAGTCTCTAGAATTGGCTTCATGTTCACAACATAAAAATGGTCTTTCATGTTTTTGATAGTGATAAAAGCAGGATAATTTATAACCATCCTGATACAATACTGTAAAAATAATAATTATGCATGGATCTGTTAAATGTAATACAAACAAATCCCTCCCTAATTGTTCCTGAGGCACATGAGAAAAAAACGTATTTTCTGTATATCATCAAGACAGCGGATACCCTCCTCTCGAGAAGTGATCTAGCTGACCACGTCACATCAATTTGAGGAGAAATGTATGCACATCTGATTAATATTTTAACAAGTACCTTGTGAAAATAAGGTGTGGAAGTCATTTCCAATTAAATAATCACACGGTATTGAAACTTGTTTTTGATCATCTCATCTTTAGCTACTTGCAGGTGTTGGAAGCGTAACCTAATTATAATTGATTAACATATTCCAAAAGGATTTAGTCTGGAAAATAGGATTTGAAACTGGATTTGGATTCAGTAAGAAATGCTATTAAACCCTGATGCTAAAGTAGGTTATCTCCTGATTAGATATGCTTCATTGTTTGTTCTAGAACGTGTAAAGAAGCTTCCTAAATGAATCTGATCATTAACGCTGCTTATTTTTCAGGATTTTCACAACAGTGCATGCACGGTAGTTAAGATGCAGTGCTTCTTCGTACGTGACAATTCAAGAGATGGCTCTATTTGCTGCCGAGGCCCTACTAGCTAACAGAGACTGTAAAACCACACAGGGTACTGAATGTACTGTACAGCCGCTGTTACCACCGAGCTGCACTTTGTTGGAGCGAGTCACCCATTATCATTTTTCCTCCACTACTTGTTGCACGCCATTGGGCTTAATGTTCAGTCATGTTTCTAATCATGACAAAAAGCCTGAAACGCATGTAGCTAAAGCAATTGCAGAGTAGGGATTAAAATTCTGCCCACTCCTGGTAGTGCAATAATGGAGACTGGAAAATAATTGACATTGATTGAGCTAATGTTCCACTCTGCCGGAGTCTGCGAGGACCAGGTGATGTAGTTTCGCTGTATAATTATGTTCCCCACATCATGGAGCCGGGGAAATATTCAATAACTGAACAAGAAATAAATGTGTTTCCTCTAATCACACGGAAATTTGAAAACAAGCTTTTACACGTACAGTACAGTATGTGTTTCTGCCTGAACGCTGTTTACATGCGTCCCTGTCACAACACACTACTCTTGTTTTCCTCGGATGGTATAAATAATTGGTACTGCGTCAAGTCAAATATAGTTTCAATCTGTGGGTACGCCCTGAGGAGGGATGAAATGAATTCCTGTTTCATTAAGAACAAAGTCATTAAAACATTTAATTATTAAAATGAAATGTGTGCTACAGGATAATTTGATACAGAGACCGGGTTGAACCAAAAAGCACTTTGGTTGGTCTTTGAGTTTGATTATTCATTCGTTTATACAGTCCAATACTTCCTTTTCTGATGGACCTGGATCATTAAAACTGTATGACTTTTAAGCAATTGAGTGAAACATTGAGTGACAACCTCCACAAGACTGAAACATCCCCCTTTAAAACAGTTTGTCTTAAGATCTACTATTTATGACTTGAGTGGGAAGGATGTCATTTCTAAGTGATCGTAGTTTAGCGGCAGACCCTTTTCCTCCGGCTGACTCTATTTTTATTATATTATATTATTATTTATTATATTTTGAACGCTGCAGAAATTAACATTTAGTGAGATGTAGCCAACATTTCGTTTGACATTGATAACAATGGGAAAGCCATTTCATACAGAGCAGAGTGTGGTTTAATCTGTAACCTGGTATAATGTCTGACAGCCTTTCAGAAAAGGCTCTCACTCACAAGGACATGTTGTTTCAGCCCATGTGGACTTCCTGTGTCCTGCTGACCTCTAGTCCTGCTTCTTCAGTTTTACAGTTAGTACGATTGAGATGAAAAACACTAATAGTTAGCAGAAACACAGAATAGGGTCATCAATATGTTCCTATGTCGATATGTTCCCATAGGCCTATGCAAACAGGTTTTTCTACACCGTACACTTTCAATGTTTGGATTTAAAACAGGAGACACACAAACACAGTGAGTTGAACCTTGTTCAAATTAACCATTCCTGAGCTACACCCTCTCAAAGTTGCTCCCTAGTTTTGAGTTTGTGTCTCTTGATATAAACTAACATTGTAATATATTCACAAGGGCTGTGTTGGCTATTCAAATTGAAAAAAGTAAGAGTTTCACATTTCAAATGCAGTTTGAATAGTACTAACCCATTCAACCAATATCTAATATCAATGTATAAAGTCAAGAAAATTCTCCTGCCTGCCAATATGAGTGCACCATCAGTAGGCTACAAGCTGAAGGTGATTTCAAGTTAATGATCCAGGGAAGCATATATTGAACATTTGACCTTTGGAAAAACTTTGATAATTTGATATTAAGATCTTCTTAATATGTTACAATGATAGTGAGCTGGGGTGCATGCTTACTTGGGAACAGCGACAAGAATATGTATCACAGCAGTTCCTGGAGTGAAATGCTAACATCAGCATGCTAAACTTCTCACAAAGACTATGCTAAAGTTCAATGTTTACCATATTTAGTTAATTAACCGAGTTAGCATGCAACATGTTGCTAATTAGCTCTGAACCGACAGCTCACACAAACACGATTGCATGTAGTTTGTCTTACCCAGTTTGGTAAACACACACACGGCGAGTAGATGTTATCTGAGCCCCTCAAAATGTTCTGAAAGTAATTTGGAGGTTATCATAATTGCATAACCTAACCACAACCCTATGTCAGCAGTATCAACGTGGCAGAATATAAACAGCTCAGGATATCCTCTTCTCTCACGGTATTTAAAAGACTCCATTTGCAGCTCATTTAGACAGATAATGTGTGGAGAAAACTGTTGTAGTGTGACAAATGGTAAGCTTGATTTATCTCTACTCAGATGAATTGGCATCAACGCAAATATACAGTGGCTTTTTCTCTCTTGCTCTGCTTGCTTTGTTGTATATCAGCCGTGAGTGCATTGATTTAATTTTAATAACTGGCTTAGTTTCTCACTGCGCTGTTTTCACAGGAATTAGCATACTTGGAATGATCAACCAGCTCATTTTAGTATTAATTTCCCAGTTTACAATACCACAGCAATTGAAGTGTGGAGCATCTTTGGCCTGAGAGCCCTTTCCGCTGTTTCTATGTATTCAGGCTATCGCGCCCCACACAGGTAGGGCCTCTCGTTGAGTGCTCTCCTACTCGTACTGATTTCATGGCACGTTGGTTTGCCTTCTCCACCAGCTTACAGCCCATCAGTTATGCACCACTGGATTTGGAGTCGACTGGTTGCCAGAGTGGGTTTTAGTGCTTATTTAATTTGCATTTTTACCGCACTCTCCCCAAACAGCCTCACCTGTTCAAGGTAGATTACGGAGAAGGCCGGCAGCAGGGTGGAACGTAGGACCCTGGGGTCTGCTGGTCGTGGAAAAGCAACACCGGCAGGGTTGGATGGTTGCACTTCTGCTGTGTGCTTAAACTCTGTGATTATGGCCTGATTTTGTTGACAATCCTCTCCGGAAAGCTGCAAATCTCAACGGGCAAATAGCAGCTATGAGAATTTGAAGACTTTTTTTATATGAAGTAAAAAAAAAAATTTCTTCGCTACATTTTTTTGAAAGAGGATCTCATGGGAGAACAATCGCTTTTCTGAAGACTACCACTGTGATCTCTTTTTGTTATCATAGCAAACCAGCAAAGGGAACTGCAACACAAAAGACATAAAAAAAACCTGCTTCAAATGTTTCAGAGCCCCAATGAACAGAGAATGGGAGATGAGCACACACTCTTTATGTATAGTTCTGCCTGTTTGTCAGACTGATAACCTCCAGATGTCAGCTCCAGGGCCGGGGGCTGCAGGCCTAAAGAATGCCTCAGCAATGTGCCGCCTGCCTGGGAGCAGGGAGCTGCCAGCTGGCCCCGCTGCCTCTGGGTCTCAGGAGCCGCC
This sequence comes from Trematomus bernacchii, assembly GCF_902827165.1. NCBI lineage: Eukaryota > Metazoa > Chordata > Actinopteri > Perciformes > Nototheniidae > Trematomus > Trematomus bernacchii. The sequence goes on along the minus strand of NW_022988098.1, from coordinate 3,156,273 downwards.
GGCGCATCGGGGACACACTAACCGACTCCTTGTCATGTTTTCACGCACATACACACACTGGGACACACGCAGACAAATACACCCGCACATATGTTGATGAATTATTTCACACACATGCCTGCATCAAGGTCAGCCGCTCACATGATTTCCCATATGTGCACACAGGCATGGTTGAACATTATGCACAAACTGGATTCATACACACACATTCAAACAGTAAAATCTCCAAAGCTTAATAAGCACCGAGATTTACGGCAGCCCACGGAGAGCTTTATTCCACTTTTTCTTTCTTCCCTTTGTAATTCTGGTATTGTCACGATGCCAACAGCCTGTCATCTGGCATGCTGTTTGATAGTGACAGTCACATGCAGCCACTACGTCGATATCATCCACACGCAGGCTCACAATAAAGGACGTCTCCCTTTCACTGTCTCCCTGCCTCACCCTCTCTCTTATTCATTTTCTTGTTTTGGCAACATTTCCAAAGGAATGTTTGCGCTCGACCAATCGGATGCTTGGACCTCGTTATCGTCGGGCCTGATGGCTGATGGGCTGCATACGTCAGAGCGCTGGTTGGTGTACGGAGCGAGTATTCATTAATTGTGTTTCTCCGCAGATAGAAAAATCAGATACGGACTCAGTCATTAGGCAGCACACTGGAGTGAGCTAGGAGTGCTATCAGATATGTGTCCATATGCACTGACATGGCGACAGTCCTAATGATTCATCATCATCTGCCATAGAGAGTGTTGTTTATCCTCTCTTTTTTTAAAACATGTTTGTTTTCCCTTGTTTCGATTGATCAAACACAGCTTTAGATTCACAGACTAACTGCACCCACATGCCAGTTGGTACCTGTGAGTGTTTTGGATGAGTGGAGACGGAACGAGAGTTATCTTATCTGGGAAAGACATCTGGTCCCCTGGTTCCTCTCTCTGTCCTCTAACCATCCACCCGGTCGGCTGCCCGCTGCAAACACTCAGCCCGACTGTTCAGAGGTCCAGACAGTCCAATCCTCTGAGCTGTGAGTGAAGAGTTAAAACAAAACAGATGGAAAGTAATCCCTGCATTTGCTCAGGCGCAGTTTCCACTCTGCCTCTCTCACAGGCAAAGCAGGTGTAGCCTGTATTGATATGATGAACTGCCGGCCTTTGTTTTGGCATGGGGACGTTTCCAGAGTTGCTTGTGTTGCACACGTTCTCTGTGTTCCAGGTGGGATGAGCTGTGCTTCAGGTGACAGCAGCACATACTGTGTGTGTGTTTGTGTGTGTACAGGGGAGGCAGAGACAACAATAGGATTAGGTGGATTACAGCAATACAACCATCTTACACAGGAGGACACCATCGAGGATAGGGGGGAAAAACACTCAGTCTTTTACACACCCTTCTAACCCTCCTTTCACCAGGAAAGATGAGTTAGAACACAATCTTCTCTCTGCAGCTGTAGCTGGAGGGAGTCATTGCAAAACACCCATACGTTCCCATAAAGGTTTTCCATAATACCGCAGTGCTGTATGATGCAGTTGGTACCTCAACTTTAGAAATAAGAAGTATCCACATCCAAACAAAAGTGCAGAGAAGTCTCTGGTTTCTCTCTGCTGCTCGCCTTGTGATTACACTGGTATTTCATCAATACCTGTTCTATCTGATGCTAGGCCTTCCTTGGGAAAAGTGTAACATTGTTTTCTGTCTACAGCAGGGCAGAGAGGGCAGGGATAGGCACACGCAGCAACCTTCAGGTCTGAAAAAGGGAGCCAATGTGAAACACCAGGTCACAACAGTTCGCTACCACTGTGTTGTTTGGGTGTAGTCCGTGTTTCGTCCTAGAAATGTAACCTTTACTGTGGGGGAAACTTCTGTGGCGCAATGCAGTGGGAGTCACCGACTCAGGAAGGAGACACGGTGAGAGTTGGAGCTTTTGATGTCAAACACTGATGGGTTTATTCAGAGTATCGGCCGGAGGATTCACATCACAAATCACGAGTCAGAGGGTCTGACTTCACGGGAGAGTTGCCACGTCAATTCTGAAGAGCCTCTCTCTATGTTAGACCTTTTAACTGGTTCACAGAGAGAAATCAACATCTCTGAAGGAGTAGACTACACAGCTGGGAACACTGAATCACTTGCGTCCGACACTTATGGCCTCAAAGATTTCACACCTTAGAGTCCACAAACACCGATAAAGAAGTGCCTCAGTGTTCTCACAACAATTACCATTCGTGCCAGACAAGTTGACCGGTCACAAACTGGTAACAACAACACATATGGCACCAATGCCTTTCCTTAAAGGAGATAACCGACGTCAGAGTAGATCATAAAACGTCACAGAGCAAAAGGTTAGATATCTAGAAGAATTATTCCTTAACATTTACAAAGTGTGTTTTTTTGTTCATGAGGGTTATATTTTCATCACCTAAAGAATTGAACCGTGGTCACTGTTGGATCCAAAAAACAAGATTGTTAAAAACGCCAAGGTTTCAAACCTGTGTGTCAAGAAACGGTGGCTAAGCTACGTCTCCTTCCTACATTCAGTCTAAAAAAAGTCTGATTTGTTTATAAAAATCTATGCGGGGATGCAGACAAAGCAAAGCACCTCTGTGGACAGAACCCAGCCACGTAGCCTCGGGGTGGTCTTAGCAGGCTAAGAGTGTCCTGCCAAAAGCCTCATGAAATGTGATTCAGCCGTATTCAGAAAAATGTCCTTGTGTTTGTCACCCTGTCGCTCTTCCAAAACGGGCTCATTGTCAGCGTGACATCCAGAATTACATTTTCAATTTTGGCAGAGGGAAAAAGAGGGAATTTATTTTTTACAACACTTTATAGCTTCATCTTCCAACCTGTCGCAGCAACATGGCATTCTTAATATAATAACATGCGAGATGGAGCATCTTATTAAATGTTTATGTTTTTCTTTTCAGGTTGGCATTGAAGAAATGCTGTCAAGAGCCTGGGACTCCCAACCCCGAGTTATCAAGTTCACACGAAAACATCAGAGGAGCTCCTCCGTCAATGGGCTAAGGCGACAGAAGAGAGACTGGGTCATCCCGCCTATCAATGTGCCTGAAAACTCCCGAGGACCCTTCCCTCACATGCTTGTCAGAGTGAGTGACAGTTTGAATAATTCCATCAAACACCACACATGACAACACTTTTATAACTTGATTTTGCTAAGGGAAACGCTAAGATAGGTAGACAACACTTTTATAACTTGATTTTGCTAAGGGAAACACTAAGATAGGTAGACAACCCTTTTATTGTTTCTCAGTTTTTACTTGGGTCAGCCAGGGGAGAAGAGTGGGTATATAGAGTCATATTTCTTATAATCACCATGAGGCCAAGAGACACAACGTTCTGCTATTTTCTATCAAGCACACCCAGCAGGCTAAAAGCGCTGCTCTTGTCTCCGATTTAAGTCCTGATGCCAGGTGATTTGTCTGCTCTGCCTCTGGGTGCCACAGATAGGAAAAAAATCATCCTCGCTTGGAAAGCACACAAATATGCACTTCATACTTGGTTTCAGAAAAATAGATCTATGGATTACTCAGGAGTATTCTCTCTCAGTGTGGTGTTCCTGCATCTGTATTGATGGCTTAAGTGTTTTTCACATCACAGTGCATCCATTTGGAGATCTGAATCGATGGGTGATCATGACATCCATATTGTTTTGAGGCTGGGGAGACCAAACACTTTTACAGATCAATAAGTGTTGAAAAATGCTTTAGTGTTTTCGTTATCAAAGTAGTTAACTATATTTGTTTGATTTGCTCTGAAAGATGCTAATGATTTGATACTAAGATGTGCACATATCAATACATTAAGTATTAGAAGAAGTATTCATTGCTTAACAGTATTCAAGGGGTTACGTTTATGAACAGTGTCGATGGACAGTTTACACGGGATTATGATCCAATACATACAATTCAAAACATCTAGTTACATTTTTTTCTCATGGCATTTCTTACGCCTTTATTCTGTAGATAAAGAAGAGATAGGTAACACTTATACAACTTCAATCCTCAGAGAGGAGTTTTTTTTTGGACAGGGTGTAATACTCATTTTAGTTCATTTACAAAACAGATGATACCGAAGGGGGATAAAATGAGAAAAACAAATACAATTTATTTTCAATTTAACTTGTTCACATTCAGTCAGTATATTCCCTGTCATTACATTACAAGTTACAGAGGAAAAAGACACAATATCTGTGTATTTATGAAGTCACCAACAACAATATATTATTGTACTATATTATTATAATGATGAACAATAGAGACTGCTTGTTAGTATGACAGTAGTAACGATGGTGATGATGATGATGATGATTATTATTCGTTTCTCGCGGAGTACTGAGGCAATCAAATTCAGGTTTTGCATAAACAGGATGATGGCTTCTCCTGTTTTCTGAAAGTAGGATAAGGTGTTTACATGTGCAGACACATAAATGAGACACTCTAAAAACCTGATCAAAAACTATTTATACATGTCCATTTAAACGCAGTCTGAACGTTTAAAACCACTCCATCTTGTAGTAATATCATCTAAAGATACAGACTTCTTATACTGTAATGAAAAGTAGAACAACTTGAATGTCCTACCTTAGCAATGAATGAAATGTTGGGCCTGATGCTTGGACTAAGAAAGGTTCCTGGGCAGAATCACTGCGGGAATCTGTTACATCATATGCAGCTTCATCACGGTGTAGATTCAAGATTAAAGACAGGAAAATATGTTCACCTCCAGTTAGACACTCACTCTGCCTTCATTAGCTGCCTGAATATGAAAGAGAAACTAAATGGCGCTACAGTGGAAAGTCTGCACTATTTATAGTACAAATAGTCATTGTCATCAAACGTTGGGAAGGTAGTCAATAGGGATTTAGATTATAGCATTCCAACATCATTTCCCCCCTGAATTATGCAATGAATTATGAAAATACAGCACACAGGGAAAAATATCAAAGAATTGGATGCATATTTGACGGCCATAATTAAAATGTATAGACTGCAATAAATAATTAATTCTTACTGAAATTGACTTAAAAGGGTGTAGAAGTAGTAGTATTCTGACAGTAACTATGTTTCTGTACATATGAATATTTTAAAAGGGTGTTAAAAGGATTTAATTTTCTCCTGCATATTATTCACAATTCTCACAATAAAGAAAAAAGGTTTTACCCAACATGCATGTATGTAACCGGTGGATAACAGCAAACATTAGAAGTAAGGAGAATCTAAAGCAAGTTTCCCATGAAGGCATCACACTGAGCTGTGTGCTGCTCCTCTAAACTCTCCTCACTCGATGCCTCTTATCAGACGCCCAGACAGACGTGCAGCTTTCTGCTGGCATTTCTCACACACATATATACACTGACATACACACACAAAGTCCCTTACGCCCATTTGTACAGCGAGGCTTACACTCCCGGATTACGGAAATCGCCTTTCACCAATGTGTCGGCAAGAGGACAGATTTTCCACCAAAGAAGGAAACACTCAAGCTCGCACAAAACACACACACAGCGGACCGTGGAGTGTCAGGGGAGGCACCTAATTGTGCTGCCCTGCTGGAGAAATGGACCCTCTTTCATCCCCCCTTTCACATGTCGGGTGTTCGATGGTTGGATTAAACCTCAAGGGCTTCCTTTGTGTGTGTGGCCGTGTGAGTGGTGAGGTGTACTCTCTGTGTGTGTGTGTGTGTGTGTGTCTTCCAGCGCTACTGTATGTGAGCACAATATAGGTGTGTCTAAGCCCTCGGTCGTAGCTGAAAGCAGTGCACCATGGGGGTTGTGACTCATGCTGTCTCTCTGCAACACAACTCTCCGTTCTGACAGGCAGCCGAGGAGACATCGGTGGGGATTTCGTGCTCTTTCTGGCTGCTCTCAGAAGCGGCCAAGAACAACCTTTTGCATTTCATTTTAGGACACAGCATCTCTCCTGCGCTGCGGTAAACTCTTTGAGTTATCTTCACCTGTGTTTCTACACTCCAGCCATCAAACAGTCGGGTTCTCCGGGTTTGAAAAAATCCAATTAACCCTCGAAGTGTAATTAGCAAGCATCAAAAGGCTGAAATGGCGTGCGGAGGAGCGGTAGTGGTGTTTCTCTTTGATTCACTGCTAGTGGAGAAAGAGCAGCCAGCATGTCACTGAGTATAAAAGAGAGGCTAATGTGGCTCTGCTGCTGTAGGGTATTTCAATAATCCTGGGCAAATCCAATTCCACATACAAAAGAAAGTCTCTGCTGATTTAATTGTAAATATTAATTCATATGATCATAAAGCTTTCATTAATTCATTCGTTGTCATTATGTAATATTTATAGCACTATTGAGGTGCCAGCGTATTATGGTACTACCATCATCATCTCAGCTCTTTTGGCTCAGATGGAAATATTCTGGTTCAGCTTCTGAAAGCTAATTTCACTTCCTCCAAACAAAGAGAAAAAAGAAGCTCTTTCTCAGTCAGACACACCAACAGAGTGCCAATCCCCTGCTGGCCATTTTCCCCTTGACATGTGCAATTCAGTCATGACAAACCACAAGTGGCGCAGCTTTGATGCCATTGATTTACTATTGTGCTCAAATGCAATATGCGTCAAAGCTTTCCCTGTCACGCTATTTGACATGACAGATGCAAGTGCGGCGGAAATGGAGAGCTAGACTTAAATGGATTCTGATGTAGATGGCGTAAACTACTTATTTTGAGAAACTCTAAAGGGGGGAAATGGAAAAGGGAGAAAGGGGGACAGGCTGAGATGGAAAAAAGAAAAGAGAAGACAGAAAGTCTTTGGGTAGTGCTGTAAATCTGCAGGGTGAGCGAGGCCAACATTAGTTTCAGGCCATTTGTGGCATTCTCATCTCGACCGTCTCCTGCAGCACCTACACTGGGGCCAATGAGGCACAACTGATGGAAAGCAGTCTGAACATAGGAGAGAAAAGGCCCTCCTTTCATTTACCCAGGCCTCAAACACTGGCTCCCTCTCTGACCCACGGTTAGGACAAGGAAACGGACGATACGAGCTGAAAATAATTGAGCCCGTTGTGGATAGATATTTTACTATTAAATGATTCCAAAGCCTGCTGAAAGACACAAGTCTGTGTTTGCGGTTTCTTCTCGTCTCTGCAGGACTCCATGTCCTTTCCATGAAGCTCAATGGAACCGTAATGATATGTGTAATATAGTCTTTATCATACATTCACATTCTTGTAGAAAAATAAAGGTCTCAAGGTGAATGGGTGAACCGGCCGATTAAAGTCCACATCAGTATGATTTGGTTCACCTCGTTATTTTTGAATAGCTCATTATGGTTGTGCTTATGGGTAATATAATAAGGTGCAATGCAGTGTTGAATGTGTCACAGACACAATATCCGAGGGCTCCTCATTTAGAGGGATTTTATCAAAAGCGAACATATGCACACAAAACCAAAACAAATGTTTAACCTCTCAAGTAAACTTTGCACAAACATAAAAACTTGCTACTTACTTGAGAAACAGGAGGAATACCTGGCTCGCTATTGGTTTTATTGTTTGGCTTAATATGTGTGATATATACCATATTTGTGTGTGTGGGAACACGTTAACTCAATGATTGTGTAATGTCTGCACTGCTGTTTGCTTGGTACGCAAAATGAAAACACGGAGGTTTATTTACAACCTCATATTGCACAGTGTATTTCATTACAGCTTATAATGAGCTTGTAATACGCTTTTTGGATCGACTTGTTTTCTCTGCAGTTTTATTGCATCCCTTGTGCATTGAAATTCATAGTGCCCTAGTGCCTAGTTTGTGTGTGTGGGTGCACATGTGTGTGTTTGTGTATGGGTGTTTCCAGGTAGTAGCACAAAAAGAACACCAGTACAGTTTATTACATTATTCAAGACAAAATGTATCTACACTTAACGCTTAATAAAAGTCTTCGGCCGAATAATAAAGGTTTTTCCATCAATTACTTATAACCATGTTTACGCTTGGAAAGCAATTGTAGTCACATTCCTCTTCTGAAGGAAGCAGTGATGGAAGTGCAGGACAAACAACAAAGGCATGGCCAATGCATGAACTTCAAACAAACAAATGAATCTTCACTAACCTATAGCATAATACCACCGCCAAGGCCGCTCCATACATGTCAAATGATGCATGCATGTTACCTGTGTTTTAAGTGTTTGTTGATTAATGCCCGAGGAGTGCATATGGAAATGAGCTATTAGCTAAAATCTTGCATACATCATATCTTCTCTTTTTGAGATTAATGTATTTCATGCATGTTCTCTGTTCAATAAAGACATTAAGCAAAGTCAAACAAAAGCTCCAAAATGTAACGGCTGCTTTCTTGGAGCATGCTCCTCCAAGTTTAATGAAATTCAAACCTGTAATTTCTTTGTAATCCTGATGAAAAATAGACAAGCAACAAATAAACTGAAAACAAATGCTCTTTGCGGCAGGTAGTTATTTACTCAAAATCATCTGTTGTCTGATTAAACGAATTGATTTGCAGGGAGTTGTTACTCTTTCATATGGTAGTATGATTTCCAGTGGTCTCAGACATGATGTTCTTTCTCAATAGTTTTTAAGTTGTGCATTTAAATATAGAATGATATGACTGGTAGCACTGTCCATAAGTGAAGTGCTATCAGGAGTCATATCACCCCGTGTTACACTGTTCATCTTTAGTGAGGGGAAAGTCTTGAACATGACATGTTGACATGATGTCAGAACTTACAAGATGTCTGCGCTTATACTCAAAGGTGTGAACGTGTTATATCATGGGGAGTTTGACTCTGCAACAGCAGAAGTCTGTGGATTCATTGGGTTCAAGCTGTTTGGATTCTGCAGTGACTCACTCTTCTGGTTCAGTTGTCTCCGTCATTTCACGATTGTACCAAGAGCTTCTTCTTTGTCTCACGTTTTTTGCCCAAATTTCTGCAATATGTAAACGCAGGGGACTCAGGTGACACGTTGTATAATTCTGTCACAATGAAATCAAACAGAAATAAAACATGAGTAAAGGCAAAAAAGTATGCCGTACTAAACCACCCCAATCTTCATGACTGAGCTGTACAATATGAACAAATCATTTCCCCTGTGTATTGACAGAAGGTAAAGATTATCATTTAATTAACCATAACCATTACAGCACCTCAAAATGACTCTAATAATTCAGTCTGTAAGTTCTTATAAGATGGCACTTAATGCCAATAGAGCTACTTAGCTTTAGTTCATGCAATCAGTTAGTCATAACATCTCAACTAAGCGTTGTTTATCAAGTCTAAGTGCATCGTCTTTCTGTCAGTTAAGCTGTCAGCTTCCATAAGCAGACCGAGTTTGTTGACGTGTCTCGTTCTGGTTTAAATCGGGACACCCTTCACTCCTTTTTCTCCTGACACGATCCTCAGAGCGTGTCCCAGAATCCAGGAGCTTCTTATTGCTGACTCATCCACAAAAACAACAAGGTCTCCAGGAATAAAGTTTCCTTTAATCTTGTCCCACATATTTGACTTTTTCATGATGGAGAAGTACCGTCTAGGTAAAACTACAACAAGAGTACAACTTCTGTAGTTGGAGCGGTCTGGAAAGCAAGGTGCAGTTTTCAGCTCTAGCAAATGATTGATTTTATTTCTTCCGCACACATTTTTTTATAATTCTGAACTTGGATCAGGTTCACGGCAGCACCAGCAGACACATGACTCAATTGCAACACTCAAAAACAGACTATTGAAATAAAACGTTTTTATTTGAATGCAGGGTTCAATACACGGGTAAGCAGGCAAAGGTATGCAAAAATCCTAAGAAACAACTTGAGTCTAAAGAAAGTGAAGAGCGGTCGAATAAACACTTGTTTAGCTAAAAAAGAAATATATGATTGAAACACAAACTGTAATGAAAAGATTCAAGCTGCGGTTTTAGGAAGGTTTGTAACTGTAAAAGGGCCCTATTATGCTTTCCTGTAGTGTGTTGCATAGGTTTTGAGCATGTAAATGTTCTGCAAAGGCTAAACTCCCGAAGTTGCTTCTATGCTATTGGCTAGCACTCCAATACATTGTACGTGATAGGCCAAGGGGCGCGGCATCTCTAAGCGGTGGACCAATCACGACAAAGCTGTCCATCTAACCAATCAGAGCAGCCTGGGCTCTGGTTTCAGACACAGGGTGAAAAGGGGTGCTGCAGTACAGACAGTAAGAGAAAAATAAAGAGCTTTTTGAACATTAAAGCACGGAGACAGGTCACAGTAGACTCCACTCAGTAGAGGCACAAAGTACATACAGTAAATTAACCTTGAAATGAGCACAATAGGGCCTTTGAAAATGGAGAGATGGCTATAATAAGGGTTGGTCAAATTCTGTAAATGCTACTGTACAAGAAGAGGTTTTCATGCTGCTTTTTAAGATCTCTTTTAGTAAAGGTAAAACTGGACTATCGTTTGTAAGCATTGAGATAATGTTATCCCACCGTTCCTTAATAATAACCTTGGAATAAATTACTCAGCAATTTGAAAAACAGTAGCTTTTGTTCTCGGCAGGTTCCCCCAGCTCTACAGAAATGTAAAGATTTTTTATCTCTCTGTTTCAGTTTTATGGCCCACAAACTTTTACTTTCAGCTCTCTCATTAACTTCCTTTCCAGCCGACGCCAGCAGCCTTCAGCAAAAAACCCTCTGCACTACCTGCCCGGCACAAACAAAGCTGTCAGACAAAGTTAGAGAGTAGTGGACAGCAATTATGGTCTAAAGCAAATATTCAAGATTCAAGATTCAAGATATTTATTGTCATATGCACAGTAAACAGACAGTTACACCGTACAATGAAAATCTTACTTTGCTAGTCCACCCTACGCAAGTAAAATACAAGAATATGAAAATACTTAGAAAAAACAAATAAGTTTGGCACAAGGCGACAGCAGCATAAAAGGGCACATAAGTAGCAGCAGTTTAAAATATATTTAAATAGTGTCAAATCAAATCAAATCAAGTTTTATTTATATAGCACATTTTTAAAACGATTTTTGGTCGAGCCAAAGTGCTGTACATATAATAATTACCTTACAGTAAGGACACTTTACAGAAAATACAACAGCACAGTATATAAATAGTTGTATTGCACATGGTTCACAGTGTATAAAATAAAATATTGCACGGCAGACAACAGGTGCACTATGCATTGTTAAAGTAGGTAGTGCAAATATATCTAGATATTATGCACCCATAGTGGAACGTACCAGGTGTATTATATAGATTAGCCTCAGGCCTTAGCTGAGTGTTCAAGGTAGTACATCTCAGCCTTGTGAGAATTTTCCCACAAACCCAATTCTCTTTCAGCATAAAAAGAGTGTCTATGTGTAAACATCCTTGCACTTTTTGTTTGTGTCTGTGTACTCTTTGTGCCTTTCTGTTGTCTCTGTATTTGAGCGTGCTCGTCATTCTCGAACATCCCCAGTCGGACAATTAGAAAGTGACAGTCCCATTAGAGCCAGCCCAGCGGTACAAAGGCTGTGTGCTGCTGTGAGTGACACAAAGCTCAGCCTCTCACTAAATAACTGTCAGTCTGCCCCCTCCACTCTGACCCCTCTGGCAGCCTCCCCCCGAGCCTCTCCAGCTCCCCTCTGGACTCTCATTGGCAGCCTTCGAAAGCTCCCTGAGCCAAGCATGGCCCTTCTTTCAAGCCTGGCCTCCAACTGATTGGTTGGACCCCACTAGCCTTAGGCACACCAGAAGGGCTTTCAACTGGCCTCAGGGTGCTGCTGATTGGCCACGCTGTCAGGGACGCGTGTCCCAGATGGGAGTGTGTGGCAGCAGCTTCGTTTGAAGGATGCAATTTGACAATACCGGTAGGTGGAGAGAGAAAGTGCCAGAGCTGCAGAAAGCTCCTCGCCGCCCCGCCCTTCATATCTCTCTCTTGATGCCGCTGTCTTTCCCTTTAGTCAGCCTTCCAGCAGCCAACCATGTCTTCACTGTAATTACATTGTGGGACATGTCTCTGTGCATGGTGGTTTACCTATCTTCCGTGTGTTGGTAAGCCTTTGGGTAGAGCAGGAGAATGGTGCTATTTAACGAGTTGAGACTCTCCAGGGGTCTGCGGCGAGTTTTGGGCGGGTAAGACGAGAACGCCGGCCTCTGCCTCCTCCATTCCCTATCGCTGAATCTCTTTATAGAGGAGAGAATGGCTGTATTTGCTCTATTCTTCTCCCCACGCTGTGAATCAGGGGAATTAATGCAATTGTTAATGCAGAGAGACCGCTGGTACATTTCAACAGGATTCTCGGCTCTCGCAGAGCTCATCTAAATTGCCTGGCTAATGCTGTAATTGGGTTTGTGAGTCACTTCTTAACTTCCATTAATATTTGTTCTCCTTCTAATTACCCTCTTTTTCCGATCCTACATTTCATTCCTCTGTCTGGTTAATGGTCTGAGGTGCAGGCAGGGAGGTGCGCGTGTGTGCACGCACGCTGGAGAAGGCATCTAATCTATTTTAGAGTAGATACAAAATGTAAAAGCGGTGGAATTTCTTTCTGTCATTCTTCGTAACGACGAATGACAGACAGGATGGAGTTGGAGGTTATTCAAGTTAAAGGGAAGAGACAGATAGCGGTCAACATTTTTAAGGAAAACCTCCAGATATCTGTGCTCCATATGAGGATTTAAGACTTATATACATTTTTGTTATAAAGAGAACAAACTTTAATTTGAAGGTTATTTATTGAAAAGGCTGCGGGCATTTAAAAGGCTCTCTGCTGTTCATTAAAAGAGATATTTTTGAGGATGCCTCCGCTTTCCCAGATGTTGCCTTCTAAGCTTCTTCCCTCTTTTCACACTCACCTATAACTGGATTGTCTTTTCCTCTTATACATCACATTAAAATAGCTCCTCTGGAGGATGGAAAAACATCAACGCCAAAAGCTTTCAGTGTTGTTCCCTCTGAATTGTGTAGCTAAAATAAAAGTCCCACTCTATTATCCTTAAATCCAAATCCACTTCACAGAAGCATTACCTCAGGTAACCTCAGGAACTCCAAGGATTCATTTGACCCTGTTTGAAAGTAGAGAAGAGTAACAGTGTCAGGACCAGAGCAGACAAACGCTCCTCGGGTGGAGACTCTTGCTCGTTGGTATTGATGGGAGTCTCGCTGTGTCCCTCCCACTGGGAGCATTGGTGGGAGGTTAGTGCAGGAGGGTGAGAGACAGAAAGAGATAGCCAGCAGCCCAAACACAGACAGAATGGGACAAGACGTCAAATGAAAGAGACGGTACAGAAGAATCTCCACGGAGCTTGGTTCATTTCCCATTCGGTTTCTGATTCATAATGGAGCAGCATGGCCGTGTGGCGAGGCCCAGACGTTATGAATATCAGGGATAACTGTGTGCGACGGTGGCTGTCGCTGGCTCTCACTTGAGGCATATTAAAGCTGAGCCCTGTGCAGATTCTCTTTCACAGACCTCCTATGTGACTATTTGTAAAACCATTCCCTTCTCATGACACCATTAAATGACAGATTTTACCCCTCTTTATCGCCACTCCCGCTCGTAAGGTTGTTATTGTATTTTGTAGGAGGGAAAGTTTGAAGGCTGGCAAAATAACGTAAGGTCCTTTATTTTCTTCCTTTTTTGTCAGCGTCTCTGTGTCTTTTATCTTCTGCCTTATGTCTCTTCCCCTGTCATTTTGTTGCACGTCTGTGTGTATGGCCTATCAGATTATTTGAATTCCTGTGCCCCGTTAGCTTTGAAGAGTGACAAGCACACAGCAGGAAGTATCAAAGCAATGCAAAACTGAAATTTAAGAGAAAGTTAAAAAGCATGTAGTTTTGCCATTTCCCTCATGTTCAACAAAGAGAGAACACGTACTGTATAACAGCGGGGAAAGATGAGACATTATCAAACACAGCGATTTTCAAGGCAGCCTGTGTAGTTTGCAGTTGCACAGATGCTTTTGATAGTGCTGTTTAACATATCAGTTTACCCATCCACAGTTACTCATGTTAGCAGCTATTCCAGCATTGCCACGAGTGCAAAGGTTTGTTGTCAGATCTGAATATTTTAAACCCAGTGGTAACACTGAAGTGAGGCTGCTCAAGATAGGAACATCTGTAGTCTATTCCAGCACCAAAGTGTCATTTTCTCTCTTTAAAACCACTCACAAAGGTGCCAGACCTGCTGAGAAACTAGGAAAAACACAAAACAAAGTGAAGCATATTTTAAGACTGTTAAATAGCATGCCAGCAGTTCCACAAATTGACAGGCTGCAGCTTAAAAAGGAGCAGTAAAGCAAATAGAAATTAGATGTATAATCTTGCAGCTGAAATTACTGGAAATTCAGAATACTTGAGGGAAATTTCCAGGGGGAAGAGTATGAGGGCATCAAAGAGCAAATTAGATATATTTATCTCTTAAACCCTGTTCAGAAGTGTGAGAAAACGTATGATAGTTTTCTGCTTAAACTGAATCCCCATGATGAACCAGCCATTAGGTGCTTTGATATGAATACCTCCAACTTATGCTCCCTTGAACCCTTTGCTTTATTACTTAAAGGGGACCTATCATGCAAAATGCACTTTTGTACGTCTTTAATACATGAATATGTGTCCCCGGTGTGTCAGGGAACTCACCAAGTGTCAGAAAACACAACCATCTCTATTTTCCTGCATACCCAAATCTCTAAAAACGGGGCTGCAACGGATCTGATACAGATTTGAAATTGTTCTGACGTCAGAAACGGGGTGCTCTGCCTATATGGGCAACTCTCCACCTATCAGAGGAATGGGGGGTTGGGCCACGGCCACGGCCATTGCCGCTCGAAAGCGCTGGAGACGCTGTAGTACATATGCCAGGCCTGTAAGTGGCGCTGTAGTCTGCCACAAAAGCAGCGAAGAAGACTTCTCACAGAATCGGCCCTTGCAAAGACAGGGCTGGAAAAGAGCAAATAGAGCGAAATGAGGCATGGCTAAAATGCATGATCTGTTTGGTATTTTGAAAAAAAACTTCACAGACATGTTTTATATAGGTATGGCCTTACAATATATTATTCAAATATAGCATGATAGGTCCACTTTAAAGGAGACATGTGAGGCTCACTTTCAGGTTTATATTCGTATTTTGGATTGAAGTAGAACATGTTTTCAAAGCTTTTACAGTATGTTAAAACAAAACGTCATTTTCTCATAATTTCTGTAAGATAAAACCTGATTCACACTGTCTGAAAAGCTGTCTTTTATCTCTTAAAAAGGACATTATGCTAATGTTCAGGTTGAATGTTGTGCCTCTACTGTGACATGTCTCCATGCTTTAATGTTCAAAAAGGTCTCTATTGTTCTCATACTGCCTGTGCTGCAGCACCTCTTTTCACCCTCTGTCTGAAACCAGAGCCCAGTCTGCTCTGATTGGTTAGCTGGCCGGCTTTGTTGTGATTGGTCAACAGCCTAGAGATGTCCCGCCACATAGCATATCACAAAAAGTGTGTTGGAGCGCTAGCTAATAGACAAGCAAGTGTTTCATAGTGATGTCACTATGTTACGCAAGTAAACAAAGGAGTCAAATGGAGCTGTTTCAGGCAGGGAGAGAGTGTGTGGGAGAGAAACTCCCTCTGGAGGGATTAACAGACCATTTACATGCGCAAAAAACAATGTAACAACTACAGGAAAGGGAAAACTCTGAAAAGCATAATAGGGCCTCTTTGATGCCCAACCCCCGAAAAATCAGCTCACTTTTATTGTCTTTGAAAAAACATGACACACTTTTGTTTAGGTAGTTCTCAAACCGTTGGTATGGGATGCACAGAGTTGTATTCATATTCCCATGAGCCCTCATGTGACATTTAAGAGAGCCAATTCTGATTGGTTTGTTTTACACCATGTTTGTTTGTATGTGCACACAAACTTAAAAAGGCAGAGTTTTTAATTACATTACATTACATGTCACTTGTTAGACGCTTTTATCCAAAGCGACTTACATACTCAATACTGTGGACAATCACCACAGGAGCAATTTGGGGTGAAGTGTCTTGCCCAGGGACACAATGACATGCTGACTGCAGTGGGGTTTGAACCTGTGACCACCTGATCCGAAAATAATAATATGAACCTTTTAGATGCCGGTCAATAAAGATTCAGAACCATGCTTCAGTCCCTGTTTAAAAACATATTGTTGTGTCTCTCATGCTCGCGTGCCAACGTAAACAGGCAGTGCTGAGTGGGAGTGGGAGTCTAAAAGCAGCCTGTGAGTCTACGTGGCATCCAGCCGGGCATCTCTATTAAAGGCATCCAGATATTTGGCAGACGCTGTCTTAATTATGCTTGACAGCTATGACAGCTAAAGCGTGACTGAGGGGGGCTCAGTCGTAGCCTGTGTGTGCCCTGAGTGTCTGGCATCCCTTCTTCCCATAATGCACCTCAGCACAGATATGTCATTAATGTGGCTTTACTGCATATTAACCATCCCTCAAACGTATATACTTACACCCTTTATACCAAAATGTAATAAGTGTAGTAGGCGCCATGAGTGCCTGTCTCATCCAGTAATATAATTAGCTGACTTCATGTGACTCTATTTACTCTGTTAAACTTATGATATGATTGCATATTAAACACATCTTTATTCATTTAGAATTACAAAGAAGTGCCAGTTTATTAAGGCGCAAGCTCAAAAGATCTATTTGAGATAACAATCAGAATTAATCTAACACTAGTGTAGAGGAAAACAAATAAAACAATCAAGAGAAAAACAAATCAAATCTACATATTACATTTAAACCACAACTCGATTTCCTATATTCTTACAGACACTACTTTAAAGGACAATTTACTTCAGAATTGAATCTATTCTGACTAGGATTGCAAAATGATGATACATTTATCATGGGTACAAACAAGATTGTATCGTGAATATATGAGAATTAAAGGGAATACTGCTCCGGCTGTATTTCCCATGTCACAGTCAGACAGAAACATGCCCTTGTCTGGTGCCTAAGCTAGCTAGCAAGTTCACTTTTGGGCGAAAGGTGAGATGTGCTTGAACTTAAGGTTTTAAAGGATCAACTAATATACAAAGTTAATGTTTTACAATGTATAATGGCATCCATCTAATCTAATGATGGCCAATAATGTGTGTATGTGATGAAAGACCATGCTACTGATGCGGTCATGGGACCATTAAGACCATGTATTGCTTTTTCATGGTGGACCCCCCTCCAAAATAAGTTCACTATGATTCTTTTATTGAAACTGTTCAATTTAAAAATATAACCTGTGGGGGAAACTTCTGTGTAGCAATGCAGTGGGAGTCACCGACTCAGGAAGGAGACACGGTGAGAGTTGGAGCTTTTGATGTCAAACACTGATGGGTTTATTCAGAGTATCGGCCGGAGGATTCACATCACAAATCACGAGTCAGAGGGTCTGACTTCACGGGAGAGTTGCCACGTCAATTCTGAAGAGCCTCTCTCTATGTTAGACCTTTTAACTGGTTCACAGAGAGAAATCAACATATCTGAAGGAGTAGACTAAACAGCTGGAAACACTGAACCACCTGCGTCCGACACTCATGGCCTCAAAGATTTCACACCTTAGAGTCCACAAACACCGATAAAGAAGTGCCTCAGCGTTCTCACAACAATTACCATTCGTGCCAGACAAGTTGACCGGTCACAAACTGGTAACAACAACACATATGGCACCAAGGCCTTTCCTTAAAGGAGATAACAGACGTCAGAGTAGATCATAAAACGTCACAGAGCAAAAGGTTAGATATCTAGAAGAATTATTCCTTAACATAACCCACATTTTAAAACCATTATGAAGGCAAACAGAGTGTGAAAATTACCAATAAATAACCAATTCTTTATGATGATCATGCAATATGTAGGATGTTAAGTAGATGGACAAGACATTTAGCTATTGAAGCATTCTCAAACTAATTAACCAGGTGCTGCTTCAGCTCAGCAGAAAGCCACCATTTTGATTTGACCTTTGCAACGCAGGTCAAATGGACATGACCTTATTGACGCTGTGGCTAAATTGCAAGACAAATGCAATTGCCCCATGTTTTGTGAATGTGCGACATGTACACATCTTTAACCTACAGTGGAGGACACCTTTTTTTCCTCTAGCATTTGAACAATTGAAAAAAGAGGCGGCAGCATTGCCCCTTTGATAATACGATAGCTGAGTGTTTGTAAATGCATACTGTGGTGGATAGATCTGTGGTGTTGAATTGTCCCCTGGTTTCCTGTTGTGACTCTGCGTGGGCATGTGTAACCTGTGGGGGGTGTTAGATGTGCCCTAAAGGCAAAGTAATGTGACTGAGCCCATAAAGAGCTATAAAATAAAGAGAGAGAGATGGGTGAAGCCAAAGGACTACAACAAGCCCCAACTATTAAGCGTGGACAAGACATAAAAGAGGCTATCAAAGAGTGTAAACCACAGATTCCCATTATTGTGTGACATTAGCCCATAGCACACAGTAACCCGTTAATGATCCCATGGGTGCCTGCAGCACACTGTCCTTTAATGACTTCCTGGTTGAATGATTATCGTTTCCTGGAAGCAAAGCACTGCCAGGGAAGCAAAGCTGCAGCTCCATGTGGACGTGGCTGTCCTTTGTATCGCCAAATGCTGCTTTGCTCATTCTGCAGTGCAAATAAGTCAAAAATGGAGAGTACTATCAAATAAATCAGTCCCCTGTTTATGCATGCATCAATCTATTAAAGCAGATTGGGTGATCATACAGGGTTGGATCAATTAAAGGAGATTTGGACAGAGCGAAACGTCACACTGAGCTAATTGGGCAGCCAGCTGACATGCTCGGTACATGGAAATGTATTCCTTTCCTTTCCCTTTATGTGTTTGTGTGCCTGGCGTCACCCCGAGGAGTTTACCAGAACACTAATTCTTCATCTAATTCCCACTCCCCCACTCCCCATTGCTTTCCCTCCCTGTCTCTCAGCCTCCGTCCCTCTCCATCTTTCTTCGCAGGCTGATAGCTTGTCCCACAGGATCCCAGTAGTTGTCAGTAATCAAGGAAATCACTCTCAAAGAGCTACAAATAGGTCACTTATCTGATGTCTGCTGTGATCTGACGCAGACAGACAGCCAGTTAAGTCCCTTGCATCTGCCTCCCTCCGCTATTTTTAGTGTGATTATTAGCTGTTCTATCTGCCAGGAGGTAGTGAAGTAAGAGGGAGAAGGAAACATGGATACATGGACAGGGAGAGGGGGGATTGAAATCCCAGCTTTCATCATTAGCATTCAATTCAAATGGCTCAATTGAGAAGTTGTCACTCATGGGATTCCCAGGACTCCAAGAAGCCGTGCTTCTTCATTTATTCAATTTATTGATATAAAGAGTCTTCATTAAGAGACACCGGGAAATGTGACATGTGGTCTCAGGTGGCCTTAATGTGGAATGCTAAGCAGCCGAGGAAGCAGAGGCCGCATGACGTGTAAAAGCTCCTTTGTCTCGTCTCGGGGCGATTTCTCCCTGTGTGCCAGCTCCACACGCTCAGCTTTGAAGTTCCAGTGAAGAGACGGATCGCACACAAACTCACACACACACACACTTTCACACACTCACAACCACTGCACACATCCGGATGCAGAAGCACAGAGCCGTGGCAGGTGAACATTCCACGTGTTTCCAGCATTACAGTGGAGTTAATTATTGAGCTGGCTGGTCCTTTTGATCCTCGCTCTGCTGAGCTCACAGAGCAGCTCTCACCTGCCAGACACACAAACATGGCTGCACGCTGCCTTTTATGCACCCAAGAAATACCAACATGCACAAATAATGCTGAGGAGTGGATCTTTTTTAAATTATTGATTTTACTTTCTCGTATGTTCCTGCAACTAGAGCAGATGGGATTTCCAACATAACTTATTGTTTTGCAGCGGGGTAAAAAGAACTCAAGAACTATTACCTTTAAGTAAAAGTAGCAATACCAAGTTGTAGAATGACTGCATTTAAAATTGAGTACAAAGTAGAAAATGATTTACATCAAAGTATACTTAAAGTACCAAAAGTAAAAGTACTCATTATGCAGATTGGCCCATTGAAGAATAATATATATTATTATTATTATTATTATTATTTTAATTACTTTAATATGTGGCAGGGTAGCTTGTAAATCGAAACATTTAATAAAAGTGATATTTAAAGGTGGGGTATGTAATTTATTTCAGAAACACTTTTTGTTATATTCCATGGAATGCTCTTAACATCCCGATAGCAATGAATACATTAAATGCGTTGACAATAAATACATAAAAAAATGTCATCTGTGGAAGCCGTAGCGCTGTAAAAAGCACGACCAATCATCTGAGCCGGCCCGGCTAAAATAACTGGATGGCCTACCTGCCTGTCAGCCTTCCATCTGTGCACAAATTTATCTTGTGCCCTCATTGGTCATGTGCTCGTTTGTGTGTGTTGGAGGAGGGGCTCTGTAAGGAAGACTGAAGGAAGTGGCAGATTTTTTTCGGTTGTGTATTTTCAAATTCTAGCGATCTCGAGCTGGTTTCTCCAAAATTACCTACCCCACCTTTAAGTGTTGATTATATTCATTTATCCCAATCTGCAAAGTAACTAAAGGTATTACAAAAATGCAGTAAAATTAAAAGTACACTATATACCTCTCAATTATAGTTGGGTAGAAGTAGCAAAAAGTTGAAATACTCAAGTAAAGTACACATCCCTCAAAATTGCACCTCAGTACAGTATTTAAATCTAATGAATTACTTTACAATACTGCCTTTTAAAATGCTGCTGGATATATTAACCTTTTATATGTCAATGTTTATTAATTAGCTGATTTATATTTTGAATTAGCTAATTATCTTAATTTATTAAATAACTAAAACTCTCAAATTGATGTAGAGGAGTAAAAAGTTCAATATTGGATTCTAAAATGTGGTGGCAGCAAGAAGATACTGAGGTAAAGTAGCCCAAAATGGTACTTAAGTGCAGTACTTGAGGTAATGTAATTCTCTATATTGCACGCTGTTGTTTTGAACGCTGAGGCCTTAACATGTCCTCCTCCTACACGGATCACAAAGAGAATTATTCAGGCATGGTCTCATTATTGAAACGCACAAACTGTCTGTTTTCTACCGCGTTATTTTGTCTGATGACACTGATGGTGAGGGTGAACGATTAAATTACTTGATTGGCAGATGGTGGGCGTTGTGAATAATAATGTAATTAGTCATACAGTATCATTGTCACGCTGCAGTGATTGCATGTACAGAAGACTGCGCTGATTGATAGGAGCACCAACACTGTACATTACACCTGAACCGGCGAGGTCCATGGATCCCGGGTGAAGTGAGCTCAGGAAATGAAAATTGCGGGTGTGAAGGCTCGCAGCGGAGCGCCACACTGGGGGAGTGGGAGGGATGCGTTGGAAATTAAGAGAGAGGGTATCATGTTCAAACAGAGAGATGTTTTATGCAGAAGCCGGCACCGCCGTCACCGCTGAACGGATGAAGTAATTTCATTTTCATGCATGATGTGCAACCCCACAGACCAGGCAAATTGCATAGGAGGGGGAAAGAAAGATAGGGGCAGGGAAAAAAATACCCTTTTTTCTCCATTTGACTCTGTGATCATTCCCTCTGACTTGTAACCATAGTGATGGTTCAGTCGCATTGAAAGAGACAGCATCTGATGTCAACTTCACTGGAAAGATTAAATAAGGATAAAGGACGTAAAAATACTTCAGAGTTGAACTGCTCACAACCCGTAGACGTGCGACCTGTGAAGAGCAGTCAGACAATGGCTGACTGTGAAGGTCACAAGAAGAAAAAAGGTTGTAAAGGGACGTTTATTTATATTCATACAGTTGTTGGAAGTTCAAAGTGCTTTACAAACGAGCAGATAAAAGGATCATAATAATATATTATATACATATAATATAATATACATATAATACAAGTAAAAGAACTCAAATAAATAAAATATTAAAAAGAACATATTTAATCACCTAAAAGAACATGCGATCTGTTAACTAAAAGCATCTGAGGACAGTTGGGGTTTATTCTATCTTTAAAGCTGGCTACGGTTGGAGCCCCGTGGTACAATCAGTATGTTGGTTCCAGTACAATTAGGAAAAAGATTAATGTATTCTTCACTCCTATATGTTTCTCTGTACTCGTCCTGTGATGTTTGTATCTTCTATGAGAATATTACAGAAGGCTACTGGAGATGCATAAGCCATAATAATAACGGCTCTCATATGTCTCTGGTTAGCTAGATTGCTATTTTTACCAAAGAAACAAACGTTACATTCTAGCTACGAAGAGACGAGGGCACTAATTGTGTCAGTTGAGGAGCGAAGACCTCACTTTCAATCATCATTTAAATGGTAAATGGACTGTACTTATATGGCGCTTTATCCAGTCGTTACGACCCCTCAAAGCGCTTTACATACTACATGTCATTCACCCATTCACACCCATTCATACAGAGCAGTGTACCTTACTCTAGGACCTAACATTCACACACATTCACACACCGTTGGCCATCGGGAGCAACTCAGGGTTAAGTATTTTGCCCAAGGATACATCGACATGTTGACATGTTGACAGAGCCACAGTCGCCCTGTTACTTTTGATTTATTATATTATTTAAAATGTCATCATACATTTTGAGTGGCCTATAATCATTATATTTAGCTGTTGCTAAAGCTAGCATTCTGTTCCCTATTTTGAATTGAAGGGCTTTCAGGGTCTTTGGCTTCCTATCGTGAGAATTTCCCGTATTTGGCTAATCCTGTAATAGCTCAATTGTTATCCTAAAATAAGACAGGTTTGTTTCCTAAACGCAATCAAACAACATGTTTCTGTTATTCCAAAAATCAGATACCAAGAACCATTGGACCGCCGGATAGCTCAGTGGTCAGAGCTGGCGGCCCTCATGCTGTGTCGCTGCCAAATACGTGGGGTCGACCCCTGAACCCGCAAAAAACATGAAATATTCTCTCTTTTTGAAATAGATCCTAAATGTCAGCTCAGAGCTGCTGCACCGTGTTTGGCTCTGACAGCAGGTAGTACACACAGATTTCCCTCAGAGATCCGACACGTGTGTTCTGCTGAAACATATCTGAGATGCATTTTGCTCCTGCCCCGTTTTGTGATTTACAAACAAGCAACAGTGCTTTAAAGTCACTTCTGTGATTTACTGGAAGCCATTGTAGGGATTAAAGGTATACTTTACAATGATCAACCGGCTCTGTTACACCACAGATTCTTTGATGGTCTTTTTTTAAGAAGGCCTGTAAAAGACCATTGCAGTGTGCGACCCTTTTGAACTTGAAAGCATGTTTTGACATTAAAGCTCTGAGTTTGGCATTGTGTTTGAGATGTGGAAAATGTGATTTAGTTTTAGCTTTGACATGTTTTTTTATATCAATATTGTCTTCTGCTTATAGCCATTTTGTGGCAGGAATAAAAGCAATCTTAAAGGTGGGGTAGGTAATTTTTGAGAAACCGGCTCGAGATCGCTAGAATTTGAAAATACACAGCCGGAAAAAATCTGCCCCTTCCTTCAGACTTCCTTACAGAGCCCCTCCTCCAACACACACGAACGCGCACATGACCAATGAGGGCACGAGATAAGTTTGTGCACAGATGGAAGGCTGACAGGCAGGTAGGCCATCCGGTCATTTTAGCCGGGCCGGCTGTGGGCTCTAATGATTGGTCGTGCTTTTTACAGCGCTACGGCTTCCACAGATGACATTTTTTTTATGGTTTTTTGTCAAAGCACTTAAGATATTCATTGCTATCGGGATGTTAAGAGCATTCCATGGAATATAACAAAAAGTGTATCTCGAGCCGGTTTCTCAAACTTACCTACCACCTTTAAGTCTCAACTCGCATTACATTTAATTTAGCTGACGCTTTTATCCAAAGCGATTTACAATGACCAATTACAGGGACATTCTCCCTGGAGTAACTAAGGACTAAGTGCCTTACTCAAGGGCACACTAGTGGTGGTGTTCCTGGCGGGATTTGAACTCACAACCATCCGATCTTCAGCCCACCTCACTATCCATTAGACCACCACTATCCCTATATGTCATTTTTATATTCTACCATATCGTTGACAGCGTAACATATAGTTACTAATGACCAAATTCATAATTGGCTGTGTGCGGTAATTAATAATTGTTTGTGTTGTTTGCCATGATTGAGAAATAACCTCATTCAAAGGATTCAGACTAGAATGTATTGATAATTTCACTT
Organism: Trematomus bernacchii; assembly: GCF_902827165.1. NCBI lineage: Eukaryota > Metazoa > Chordata > Actinopteri > Perciformes > Nototheniidae > Trematomus > Trematomus bernacchii. Next base: position 3,132,068 of record NW_022988098.1, on the reverse strand, counting down.
TAGGATCGTAAGGGGCATTTTTATACAAACACCATTTCTGTAATTACTCTTTGTACTCAGATGATTGTCGAAAGCTATGCTCGTAATTAAGGCAACAAACATATACAATAATAACACAACACAATGGCAGATGATTAGAAAGTTAAAGAAATAGATACAGAAAATAACAAAAGTTCAGTTAAGAAAATGATATTGTGTTTGTTTAATCTTAACACCTAAATAAATGAATTAATAACACCTGTTCTGAGAGTTCAGAGGTGACTGGCTTTGTATTAGTAATTGTAACACTTTCAAACCCACCAATTTAATGAACGTCTTGTTGTGCATTGTGTGCTGAGACAGTACCCTTGGAGCCCACTGAAAATCAATGCCACAGAAAGAAATGCTTCAATCCCATCTCCCTTTGTCTTCTTTTAAGTCAGCAAGAGCAAAAGTATTGATATTTCTTTATTGCTGTGGCGGCGGAGGCGCTCACACTGGAACTTGTTTCAAGTAAAAACATATCACTCTTTAAATGTCACATTCTGAATTGTGTGAGAAATAACAGCTGAGGTGTTAAAGGTGAAACCTGCACATTGAGATATTAAGCACTAGTCAGACGTGTTTGAGAATAGCGGCATGAATCGTTTTCACATCATCCCGACAGGTAGACGTCAGAAACACCATCACAGCTGGCGGTAGGGTCATTTTAACAATGTTCAATGTCAGCTGAGAATGTAGAGAAAACCACACATTCAACAGGTCAGACAACAGCATCTGACAGTGGCTCTGTTTCCCTCGCTGCACCTTGTTCAATTTTCTATTTCTACCTTCAGGCTGTGGGTTCAAAGCGTCGGCACAAAAGAAAGATGGCAGTAGTTCTCTCTTCTTTTATTCCACAATGCATTTTTTCTTTCTGACAATTTATGTCTGTGATCATTTTGTGCTTTCTGTTGCAAGTGCAGAAAACCTGCTCGAAAGACTAATTCTCCTCTGTGTTAAAACTTGTTTCTCTGCTTTTCTTCTCAGATCCGCTCAGATCAGGACAAAGCTTCCGGCATCCGCTACAGCATCACGGGAGCAGGCGCTGATCAGCCCCCCAGTGGGATCTACAACATAGACCCCATCAGCGGCAACATGTTCGTCACCCAACCTCTGGACCGAGAGGAGAGAGCGTCCTTCCATGTAAGGAACAACCGAGCACGTCTCCTCTGTTTCTCTTTCCACTCTAGCTCCATTAACGTCCATCTCATTATCATCTCCTCATTACCCCTGTGGAAATGTGCCGCCTCGCCTTTTCTCTTCCCCTGTCTTACCTTTTATTCCAACGCTAATGTTGCCTGCTGAAAATAGACCCTGTCAGAGCGCATTCAGAGAGCAGTGCCCTACCTTCACACCGGCACCTCCAGGCTCTGATTGATGCCCGAGCCAGCACTGAATGCCTTGACAAAACACACAGCCACTTCAGCTGGCATTTATATTGAGGTTTAACTGTGCAGGGAGAGCAGGATGGATAGAACAGAGGGAAGAAGAGACAGATCCAAGGTGGTGTGCAGGAAAACTGTTGTCTTTGTTCTCACCATCAGAGCTAATGAGCAGCTGCAGCTTCAAGTGTGAGCGAACATGTGCTGAATGCTGATTGATACATGATGTGTTTATACTTTAGGGGTGAATAGGGCAAAGATTTCAACTCCATGAAACTTTCCCAGTTGATTACTTTAACACAAAAGCAATAACAGTTAGTATTCTGTTATGCATGTGAGGCAGTCTCTTATATATATATATATATATATATATATATATATGTGCTGATTTGCATGCATTTCTGGAACAAAAAATATGAACATGGATAAAGTCAGGTTTAATTGAGATATTAGTCAAATATTTTTACCATGGGGAATTTTGGATTCTCTTTGTATCATTACATGAATAAGAAATACTGCCACAGAATTGGAAAAAATACCCTTGTGTTTTTTAATTGTAATATAAATAAGGCAATGCAGGATAAATGAACAACCCATTCTGTGAGAATCTTTAGACTAAAGATAGAAATGAAACTGGAAAGTTTGATGTCTGCTAAAGTGGAGATGTCAGGCTCAAAGTATGATCAAAATACACAATAAACATTTTTAAAAATTGCCTTTAAAGACGTGTATTGTAAAATGACATACCTTGTAAAGGGTAAACAATCTATAAATAATAGATATCACAAGACATTACCCCGGTTGATTATATAAATAAGACAATTTATGTTGTTTTCTGAAATGTTCTATTCAAATAAAGTAAATTAGGCATTATCTAATGTTGCCTTTTTGAGAATTAGGAACAAATCTTAAGATCGGCAATATCCAAAGTAAGTAAAATAAACACCTCAATGTAAATATGCTACGTTTATGCTATGGAAGCTCAATAGCCCACTATTGTCAAACTCTCAAATATAACAGTGCCTGAATACAGCATGTTTTCCCTGCAGTGTCTCTCAGGACAGAACGATGGGGTCTCTCTGTTCTCCTCACTTTCTGTTTGTGCTCCCCACTTTCCTGTCCTCCCGTTTCACTTCACCACCCTCACATGTCGTTCTTGTGCTCTTTGCAGCTGTGCTGTTCAAAGGTGTAGGCTGACAGCTGTACACTTAGCAGTGCATATGCCCTGTAGGACTTCCCGCCACACACACACACACACACACACACACACACACACACACACACACACACACACACACACACACACACACACACACACACACACACACACACACACACACACACACACACACACACACACACACACACACGTATACACGCGTATACACTCACACACAGGAATGGAGCTGGGGGTTTTAATTCATGACCAGCCCCTCTGGAACCTGGGGTTAAACAGCTCTGCGAACGTGTGAATTAAAAATTCAGACCACATGAGACTTCTGTTAACGCTGGAGCCATTGGTTCATAAACACACATTACGGGTTTCAGTTAATATCAGCAAAGACTAAGACCTCCACTCGAGGTGAGCGCTGGTGTCAGACTCACAGCACCGCGTGCCTGTCAGCATGATAGATGGCTGCGCTGCTGATAGAGCTAATTCAAAAGCACGCTGCTGTCTCGGAGGAAGAATAGAATAAAGGAGAGTGGATCTCTGTCAGCGCACTCTCTGAGCACTATGCACACATTATAAACACCAATGCACACGTGAGGGACGTGCAACGACTATAAACAAACACAAAGCCTCAGATGATTGGCTTCTTGATTGGTTTGTCCCGTACTTGTGTGTGTCTGTGTTCCAGTTAGTTTCAGATGAGCCTCTTGTTGCCCTTCTTGTTACCTTACAGGCTTTGGTCGCTGCTGCATGTTTGTCCTCTCACAGTCCCGCTCTAACTCTCAACCACTAAATTGGGATCAATAAAGCAGCGCGGATATTGGTCCCTGGGAAAGGACAGCCTCTCCATAAACAGTTCTCTTTTTGACACTGCCTGTAGTTAAAACAGCATGTTAGGTTGAGGGCACTTCAAGTTGAATGTGGCTTCTATTCAGACTCCGTGGGCCCGTGCTGCTTGTGATGGGATGTATGATTTGCTGTTGGAGAATGCAGCCAGAGTTTGACCCAGGGGAAATGTAGTCCATTGCTTACTTTCTTTCAACTTAACAGGAAGTTCCCACTACTGCTCTCTCACAGGCCAAACTTTGCTTGTTAGTTGTGGGTTCAAGTGAAAAGAGAGACGAGGCTGCTGTTTTTGACAGACTAGCACCATGGGGAGGCGCTCTGCGAGGTTAGGGGAAGTGGGCGTTCGCCTGAGCCTCTGTTTTGTCAGACGGATCTGCCGTGAGTCAGCCGGGCAAAAGGAGAATTGAGCAAATATGAGGAGTCTGTGATTTTTTGTTTGCTTGTTTGTGTGAATGCATATTCTTTAGTTTCTAGTGAGGGTGTTTATATCTGTCTTACACAGATGATCCCTATCAGTTTGGTGTAAGTTGTTCCCAATCTTCCTGGATAACAATTTCTTAAAATATATTTCATTTTTCATCCAGATTTATTATACTTAAAGGGGACCTATCATGCAAAATGCACTTTTGTACGTCTTTTATACATGAATATGTGTCCCCGGTGTTCCAGGGAACTCACCAAGTGTCAGAAAACACAACCCTCTCTATTTTCCTCCATACCCAAATCTCTAAAAAAGGGGCTGCAACGGATCTGATAAAAACTGATCCAGATTTGAACATTGTCCTGACGTCAGGACGGTGGCGCTACGGCTATTGGGCCAACTCCACCAATCAGGAGGAGACAGCCACGGCCATTGCCGTTCGAAAGCGCTGGAGACGCTGTAGTACATATGCCAGGCCTGTAGATGGTGCTGTTCTCAAAGAATCTGCCCTTGCAAAAACAGAGCTAAAAAATGTCAAATTGAGCGAAATGAGGCATGGCTAAAATGCATGATCTGTTTGGTATTTTGAAAAAAAAAAAGTATAAATATGCCTTATATAGGTATGGTCCTACACTATATTATTATATTATAAAACGGACAAGTAAAATCAAGCAATCTGATTGGTTCTTAGCCGTGGTATACTGAGCGTATACCACGGGTAGAATTGTAAGTTACTTTTCACAACAACTCAGTATCCCTCCGCGTCTGAGATAAACAGTATACAGTTGGGCTGAAAAGCAAACTGCAGGCAGTTTGCTTTTCAAACTGGAACAAGAAAGCAGCGGAGAAGTAACGGGGCAGAAACCCTCCTTTTTACGCAACGGTCCAGACATAGACATCAAACGGCAAAAACATATTCAGTGTGCAGTTCCTTTGGCATTAGGGCAGGGATATTTAGATACTTTCCAAGGTTTGATATAATGAATTGTGCTACTTTTAAAGCAAGCAACCATGTTTTCAAATCTGTAATCAAAAAGGTCCGCAAAAACATTTAAGATTAACTTCGACCTCCGGGGGGGGGGGTCTTACTATGGAGGAGTGGATTGAGGAGTGCCTATCTCCAGAACCAAAAGCACCTAAACGACGACATGTAGAGCTACGTGAAGAGCAGGTAGACCAACTGGAAAAGGATCACCATTCAAAAGCTTTCTGATGCGGGTCTTGAAACAAAGCAGAGAAATTATGACCGTTAGTGGCCACAGGTGCGAAAGCTCTCTCCAGAGCTACTGGAAGCCGAATCTCGGGGACCGGAGAAAGTGGAGCAATATTCTCGCCACGCCAAGCAACAGCCTAGAACAACCTCAGCCTATACAAGTAACCACGTAAGCCATGCTACTGATGCTGGACAGTTTTTCAGTGGGTGCACAATAAACGGCAACATACACATTAATGTAAATAAATAGCCAAATAATGGATCAACGCTCTCTGTCTAATATGTTCGCTAGTTGTTGTTAGTGTTGTTGCATAGCAACCACCTCACACTATGTTTCGTGCAGAAGGCAACAGAGGGACTATTTTATTTTGAACATCATTATTTACTAATAAAAACTATTTAAATTAGAGTGTGTATTTTTCTTTCATATTGCCACACTTGGTAACCGTTTTATAAAAGCAATAGCTCACGACAGGCCGTGATATATGCTCATTATATCACAGCTAAGGGGGTTGTCGACCCTCCGCTTCGCGTCGGGTCGAACCACGCCCCTTAGCTGTGATATAATGAGCATATACCACGGCCTGTCGTGAGCTATTGCTTAAATATAGCATGATAGGTCCACTTTAAATTGTTCTATAATTTCGTTTTTGTGGGTAGTTTATGCGCTCAATAAGTAATATTGACTTAATTTGACTTAATGGACATCATTACATTTAAAACTATTAAGGCATTATAGCGCAGACCTCCTTGGCAGAGGCAATCAGTTGCATAAATAAATGATTGGAAAAATCATGATATTGATTATTTATATGAATTATAAATCAAGATTATAGCTTCCTTTGAACTGCACTACTAACATGCTGATATTTAGCAGATATATTGTTCACCATGTTATACCTATGTCAAGCATGACAACATTTGTTTATTACCATTAAAAATGAAGCACAGCTGAGGGTGATGGTAATGTCATTTCGTTTTTCAGATATGTGCCCATAAAATCAAAATATTGGACAAATTGAGATTAAAATGTGAAGTGTCAGGGGAATCAACTTGACCTGCTGGTGTTGAAGGAAGCTAAAAAATATCATGAAATCCATAAGGATGTATCTTGAACTTTATGATCTTAAATGTTCTTAGAATCAGTCTAAATGTTTTAACAACCCATTAGATGTGGGCTATGCAACTGATAGACATTGCCTCTAGAGAGCCTCACTGCCATCTTAATAAAAAATAGACAAACAAATCGTTATAGTGTCCTTTCTGGTACCCCTTTAATGGGTGTATCGTTACACATAAGTACGTATACGTTGGTATAAGCACCAATAGCTACAATATTTGAGCAGAAATAAAACTGCCTTATACAGAATAAAATCCTCCAGGACTTCTGGAAGTACCATGTGTGGTTATATATTGGGTAAGGGGACCAATGGGCCGAATACAAACTGTATTTCTCCTCTGTGGTTGGTCCAGTCATACTAAAGCTCACCCTGCAGAATACTGATGTCGGCTCACACACACACACATAATGCAGTCTGCGAGACGCACACACTCCTCCAGGCCCTTAGATCACATTTCCATTTCCTCCATCGAGCACACAGATATACATACACAGACTCCAGTGCACACACTCACAGGAAGAGACACACAGACACGCAAATATAGAGATATGTACACATGTAGAAATTCGAGAAAGCAAGTAGGGACACACAGATCCACGGGCAGAAAAGACAAAACACACAATCATTATTACATAGTCACACACACACTGAGGCAGTCCCACATTTCACAATCACAGACCCCTCACTGTACAGTGTTCGCAGCTGAGGAAACAGATTGGGCTTGTTTGTTTGTTGCTCCTCTCCATGTTTGTTTGTTGTGCTCCAGCCAATGGAAAACTAGCATCTTGAGGATCATTAAGTGGCTAAAGAGGGCCTTTTTGATTGGCTGTGTGCATCTCCACCCGGTGCGTATCCTCATGCTTTGTCAAAGTCTGTGTTAATATGCATAAACATGTGTCTGAATAGGTGTTTGGATGTGCGTGTGAATGCTCCAGCGGGCCGTGTTGGGTTATGTTTTGAAACATCCTTGACAGGCAGTCACAAAAGCCGACATGATTAGTTGTGTTTCGGGGAAGGCAGGTGCCGCCATTCAATCCTTCATGTCAGCCCACAATACATCACGACTTCTTGCAAATAGGCTGGCAGGCAGATCCTCCTCTGCTGGTGTGCTGTGGCAGACGAAATATTTTGCTGCCAGTTTGTCAATTGTAGCCAGAATGGGAGCCCTACTCCCCTAAACAAGCCATGCTATGATTGAATAACATTTTCGGCAGGGGATATAGATTTCTTTGCAATTGAAAAAGGTAATGTAAGTTGCAGTGAACAGGGCCCAGTTTGGTTCCAGGGCTATTACAAAGCTTTGCGTTATGTTAGGTATCATTAGTGGAGATTGGTGGGGAGTGGAGGGTGTGTAACGGCAGCGCTGGAGATTAAGACGTCCCACTGTAGATGATGATTGCTTTTGTCAGTCCTCCCTGTTCAAGCCCCCACACCCCCACACTTCCTCTTTGTGCTTTCATCTCTCATTTACTTGCACAAGGCTCAGTCACTCTCCTCCTGTCCTTCCCATCTCATTCGCCTTTTTCCCTGCGCCGCTCTTTTTTTCTCCATTCTCTCCCTCTTTGCACTGTCTATTCTCACACTGTGAATTGTCAAGGAACAGATCATCAGTGAGGGACATCCATCCAAATGGCTGGCTTTGTCAAAACAAACCGGAGACAAACATTCCCTCTGCACAAAAATAAGTCACAGCTTGGGCTTAAACACCTCTCTGATATTTTTGTCAGGCCTCTGGCTGTGCTAACAACAAAATAGGTGTTGTTGGAGCGTCTGGAACATTTCACTATTTTGCCCCTCTCTGTGTTGTTGTGGTCAGTGCCAAAATACCAACAGGATACTCGTGTCCCGTTGTGGCAAACTAGAAACACAACATGTGCCAGTTAAATGAAGTTGCCAATGAATAAAGTCAGAGTTGTGTACTGACTGAGTTGGCTTCAGTCCAGACAGACAGCAGAATTTCACATCAATCAAACCAGAAGCCTGTTGTCAGTTGAGCTACACTTGGAATATTTACACAAGCTCATATTCAGTGTTGAATACTAATGAGATGTCTTTGTGTGCCTTGATTGACAGCTGCGAGCCCATGCAGTGGACATGAATGGTAACCAGGTGGAGAACCCAATCGATCTGTACATCTACGTCATCGACATGAACGACAACAGACCAGAGTTTCAGAACCAGGTGTACAACGGCTCCGTGGCTGAAGGGTCCAAACCAGGTACGGGTTACTTCAGCTCTACGTTGTTCTAAGTGTTAGGCTAAGGGGCGGGACATCTCTAAGCGGTTGATGGATCACAACAGAGCCGGCCAGCTAACCAATCAGAGCAGACTGGGCTCTGGTTTCAGACAGAGGGTGAAAAGAGGTTCTTCAGTATAGGCAGTATGAGAAAAATAAAGAGCTTTTTGAACATTAAAGCATGTCAACATGTCACAGTATAGGAACAAAATACAATTGTGACCTGAAAAACTGCATAATATGTCCTCTTTAACAACTTTCTTGAAAAGGTTGGCGTTGAAATATTTGAGCATATTCGAAAGAACCTGTTGATATCCAAGTCTTTCATAATCTTTAAAACTAGTGTCCTTCAGACTACACATTTTGGGGTACTGTAAATCACAAACCACTTGGTGTTGCAAGTCAATATCGATTCATGTATCTGTTTTAGGGTAAGCGTTAGCATCTTAGTTGCAAACAAAAAATCAGAAACCCACAATACTTGGAAAGTCTTTCTGTCATTGTTACCTTTACAAAGGTAGAGAGAAAGAAAGATTGATTTTCCATTGTTGGGCACTGAGTCTGAAAGAATCCAATAAGTAATCCACATTCACATTTCACACTTTCCTTTGGTTTATGACCCTTTAAACGGAGCCAATCGCGACTCCTCGTCGAGAGTTTTAAAGAGGTTTTTTATCTTCCTCCCTCTCTTGCTAATCATCTCACGCCTCCTGACATTTATCTGTATTACTTGTTTTGAGTATCCTGACCCCCATTTTAATAAAAACACTGCCTTGACAAAAGACTTGTGGGGTTTTGTTACATTTAGTTTTACATTTATCAGATACAGGGTTACCCACAAGCTCAAAAGCACAGCTCACATTGTTACAAAAGAACAAGGGAACAGGAAAGTAATTTGCTATAGGCAGACAATATGAGCACTTTTTGTTAACAATCTGAACGTCTGAGTCCTAATGGAGCCCATAAAGTACCTATAAATACAAGCCTGCAATCACTTACAATCGTTTCCATTTAAATTGTATAATGGAACAATTCAGATGAATGCACGGAAAATGCAATAATCCATTGGAAGCCGTGCTTAAGACTGATTTATGAACAACTAAAAGGTTTTATTGCATTGTTTTTGAATTACTAAGTATTGCAAGAAGAAAATGTTTAATATGACTTTAATGCACAGCCTCTTACAGCTTGATGATGCAGTTTACTTCTTTAACTCTACTTTAGTCTTCAATAAAATGCTGTTTTTCTTTTCCTTCCTTCTTCAGAAAACCGATATGTTTCAATCTCTCTTGAATAAACTTGTATTTCTATGTCCAGCCAACATTTGAAGGTTGTGAAAGGGCAGTGAAGTTTTAGGGTTGCCTCAGAGGAGGGCGAGTTTGTGAGATATTTGTGTCACAGTATCTTTGGCCTGATGCATCATTATCAGATTCTGCGGAGCATGGAGAGATGTAGACCTTCCCGCAGAATCAGAGAACAGCTCTGTGGTCAGTGCGGAGCCGGAGACGAGAGCTGAACGCGCGAGGAGCTTTCATGTCTCGACTGGAAGAACTCTTGTTCTAACAATCAGACCCCGAGGACCCATGTTTGTCTTCACGGCGTTCAGATATTGTTCTGTTGCGAAGTCAAATCTCGGGGGAATGTGTAAACAATATAGGAAAGCGTGTTGTGCGTGTGTATGGATGAACAAGTATTGGATTTACTGTGTGTGTGTGTGTGTGTGTGTGTGTGTGTGTGTGTGTGTGTGTGTGTGTGTGTGTGTGTGTGTGTGTGTGTGTGTGTGTGTGTGTGTGTGTGTGTGTGTGTGTGTGTGTGTGTGTGTGTGTGTGTGTGTGTGTGTGTGTGTGTGTGTGTGTGTGTGTGTGTGTGTGTGTGTGTGTGTGTGTGTGTGTGTGTGTGTGTGTGTGTGTGTGTGTGTGCGTGTGTCCTCAGTGGAGCGTGGGTCTATATACAGAGCTCCTAATTAGCAAGGGCAACCAGACATTTCAAACGCTACTTTCTTCGTTTTTCACTCTGATAATCTCTGTTTAGTTTAAACTGAGAGCATGTGACAACAAAAGTCTTTCATTTAGATTTGCTTTTGAACATAAGGCAATCTGTGGTTCCAATTAACGAGAAATATGTTTCACTGTGTACAGTTTAATGCCTCTGCTCTTTATTAAGCAATCGCTGCCAAGTGTTTTCTCGTGCAACGCACAATGTCAGGTGTTGAGAGTCAAAAAGCATATTGTGTGTGGAGCTTCGTTTGCGCAGTCATTGGTCTCTGAATTGATGCATTTTAATTAGGGGAAAAAGGCTGAAAGCTGTGGTGGCCTAATTGCCTGTTTAGTCAAAGAAAAACAAGAACGAGTGCGATTCATCTTCAGTGTAGGTTCAAGGAGACATTTTATACTTTTCTGGCCCATTTCATCTTTAATTCATCCTCCGCCAGTTAAGTCGTTTACTCACTAATAATGGACCCAGTTTAGACCTCAAGTTAATTGCTACACACTTTTGCTGAAGTTCATTTGTATAATCAGCAGCACCAAGGATTAGGATGCACAGCCAACTTTACCATATGTGTTTGAGGTCAATATACTTTCACAAATATCAACAGTAACTTTGAGATAGAACTTAGGTAAACTATTCGGACGCACTTTTCTTAACACACCAGAACGTTTGTTACATTGTATCATAAAGGAAAGGAAAATAATCATACATTTTAAGATTCAATATATAAATATATAAATTAAAGGGGACATTTTATGCTTCTTTTCAGGTTCATATTTGTATTTTGTGCCTCTACTGTGACGTGTTTAAACCGCTTAGAGATGTCCCGCCCCTTAGCCTATCACGGACAATGTGTTGGAGCACTAGCCAATAGAAGCATGAGGGTTACATTGTGATGTCACTGTGTTACGGATGTAAACAAAGGAGTCCAATCCTTTGTGTGTGGAAGGGATAACAGGGATAATTTGTTGGGTTGTGGATTCCTCATGTTCTTTGGGTATTCTCTGTTTCAATCTTCACCTTATCCTGAAGAACACATTGGCAGCTTTTCCATTTAGTTGTGGCACTTATCTCTGTTCTGACCTACTACAGCAGTAATCACTCGTGCTGAGCTTCCCAGATCCACTGTTTGCATCCAGCATGTCTAAGTTGCTTGGATGGTTCTGTGGGATGGAGAGTTGACCGTAGAGATCCCTGAGGTGTCGCTCCCGGTGACACACTCTCTCTCCACCCTGCCTACAGGTGGTGTGTGGTGAAAGCTGTCACAGCATTGCAGCTGACAGGTGCTGCTCGGGGGGGAAGGTGTCCAGAGATGCTGCTGGAACATCTCAATTATCTCCCACTGTCCACAGCAGGTTCAGACTGTGGTGAAACATCAAAGAATATTATAATGTATATTACCATACATAGTTTCACAACAAAAGACATTGAGTCACATGGTGTTCAAAAAACATGTATTGCAACCATTCACTGCATATTCCTTTCAGAACAGAGAGAAATCAATCGTAAACTATGTTTAAATAATAAGCAGCTCAAACAACATTTCACAAGCTTACGATTATCATATTATTGTATTATAATAAAAAAACGTATTTTAAGTTTTTCACCAAAATCAAAACCTGCACTCAATTTAAAAACATATGTTCTCACTAAACTCCTAATGCTGTCAAGACAAGACAGACCTATCAACAACATGAAAGGAATAGTTAAATAAGCTGCATGGAGACACCACATTATTGTTTTATTTATATTATATATGTAGTTCCAGTATTGTATTGGAAATGTGAAAGTGTCTACATGAATCCAAGGCTTGTAAATATATCTGAATTCATGTCCTGCTGGCTAGAAGCCAAGTCTCATACTGCATCACACCATTAGTAACTTAATTTAGGCCATACATATCCAAACTGTCTCAGCAGAAAGATGTATATATACTTTAAATATGTGTGTTATTTTATAAAACAGCAGAAAGCTATATTGTGCATGGTTATTAAATGGAAATCCCTGGCCTTTTATGTTTTCTAAATGCAAAGTAAAGAGGGGATGTGTGTAAATCCACGGCACTATCACCTCCTGTATCTACAGACCCACATATCAAAGGTGCTCTGAAGCATTACCACAACACATCTTCTCATCTGGCGCTGAGTGAAAGCCGTCAAACAGTGAGACCTACAGGGAGCAGCACTTATCGCCATCACCAGATGTTACGTAGGGAGAGATCCCATCAAGCCATCAGCCAGGATCAGTCTGAGACGGCTCCATTTGTCACTTTCTGCCTCCAGCTCAGCGCCGAATAAACCTGTGACTAATAGAATTGTATTTGTGCAGGTAATCACACGTTACTAAACAGTACATGACGAAATGAGCTATCTGATCACACTCAGCTCTTGTTAATGAAGAGTAAATGTGAAATTAGGATTATCCTGAGAAACGTGCTAAACCTGTTAAATGTGTGCACATGGGGTGTTTTGGTACTCCACATTTATGATTATAGAAAAACAACTCTACGCTGGTCTGTGGCTCAAGAGTTATAACAAGACAATTGATGAAATTGCCTTTCCAAGGTCTACAAAATGATCTGAATATCTGTAAAGTCTTCAAGACTGCCTTAAGAAAGTCTTGCGTTGCATTTTTGTGTCCTCGGATAACATTTTACTCACATGGCGTGACTTCCTCAAAAAGCTCTGCCAGTCTGAGGCTGCAGTGTACTCTGAACATCTGCATCGTGATGTCCTTCCCTCCCCCTTCTCTGTGACTCTGACAGCAAGTTGTTCCCTTTCTCTCTCAAAAAGGCCTCCGTAAAGGAGCGAGCATGATCAAAACCAGCAGCTGAGTGCCTCCTCTCAGAGTTGATCTGCCCTCCCAATGGGGGAGAGGGGCTCTCTCTCTCTCTCTCTCTCTCTCTCTCTCTCTCTCTCTCTCTCTCTCTCTCTCTCTCTCTCTCTCTCTCTCTCTCTCTCTCTCTCTCTCTCTCTATGGCACTCCTGAAGAGTTTGCTAACCGTTTCTGAGAGATTTAACATACTTTCCCTCTCCATCTTGCTTGGGGGTGTAATTAGGGATTGGCAAGGGAGAAAAAAGCTGGAGTGAAGGAGGCGAGCAGAGGTGGAAGAGCACCAAGATATTTCAATCAGCATTCAGCCTTGACTGTGAGAATGTGTTACTCACTGTACTCATCTTTGTTAGTATATATCATAGAACTCATCCAAATAACACCTCGGGGCCACATGAGCAGCTTTCTTTGGAGCATCAGCGATTAGCACTACCACCTCAGTATAAAGGACTCTTTCTGTGTCTGTGACACACGCAAGAAATGCGAAGGACAGAATCCTTTGTACCTGTAGCTATACGTGTTATAAAGTAGATAAAAAGTCTTATTACCTTCACTACTCAGTTCCACAAGTGTCTGTAATTCACTGAGTGTTCTCTTGCTGTGTGTTTTGCCTTTGGCATGCTGGCAAAACATCATCTGACCTTTTGTTGAGTGCTACAGCAGTGGATATTTAGTTTGGACAGAAAACCATTTGTGAAAAAACTCAGTTAGATAAAAAAAGTCCTTCTCTGGATTTTTCTTTAAGGATACAAAGTTATCTTCAGTGTTCATCGGATTCTGGATAATCCCACACACTTATAGGTTTAGGGTTAAAGCTACCAGTTCTCCTCTGCGCCTCTGATAAATCACATTTTTTGCAAAAAGGTGGGAACATGCTTATATAGCCAAACATTCATTTGGTTTGATTCGAGTTGTTTGTGTTGCTGCTTTATTTGCACTTATACTAAATCAGACTGTTAATATAGTGTTTACATCCTCCTGTAGAAAGGATTGCTTGATGCTGAGCTAAGATATTGCATTGTTGGGATTTTGCAGGTGTGAACATCTGCTTAGACCCAGAGAAAGGTTGTTCAATAAGTTCTACCTTTAGCCAAGACATCCATGTGGAAAAAGCCACTCAAAAGCAAGAACATATTTTAAACTCTCTGGTTTTCAGTTTAAGAGATTTTTCGTTTGACTTTTAACCAAAAGTGCTCCTATAAATTCAAAATAGATTTCCATAATCTGACAGATTTAATTAAGCATAGTGAAATTCAATGATGCAGAGGTTAAGATAACTCAACCTTTAATCTCTGGGTCATGCCCCCAAATACTGGATCCTACAATTCTCTTAGTGCAAGTCAAAGCTGATAACTCTAATGACATTGTGTTGAAAATGTCAACCAAAGACACAAAAGACATTGAACTGATTTTTTTTCTCAGGTTGAGTACTGAAGTTGTCACTCATGAAGGGCACACTTTAAGAATCTTTCTTTCAGGTCGCTCAACAACCAAGATAATTGTCTTTTGAGCTTCGGAAGTGCTCCGACTGCCAAAAATGGACTGAAATCGGACCCCTTGACATCAGAAATAAGTCGTCCCATCCACAGTAGTTGGTCTATTACCTTTCTGTGGGACAGACCAGAGTCCTGTGCAGCTCTTTGCCCTTTACACTGGCAGTGGCTTCAGACCCTGGTTCCTTCAGTAAGAGGAGGAGACCCTCAGTCATAGCTTTCGTTTTGATTTAATCTTTCCTTTGCTACACTTATGAATGCAGCCTTTTCCTGACCCTATTCATAGTGGCTTTTTAATGGTTTGACCGTGTCCTTGAGTCCTCTGGGAGTAGTGGGCTCAACTAGAGGCTCTTGTGTGAACACCTGTGTCTCCCCTTCATCACTTCCCCCAAGATTCACCAGGTTCCAACCTTTTCTCTCTCCTCCCCTACCTCTCAACCTCTACTTCTCCTTCTCACCCTCTATCTACTGTACCGTGGCCACTCTTTCAACCTCTATCTTCCCTCCACTGATGAGAGTTATTATCCTCTTACACCGCCCAGCCCCTGCCGGCTCGCTCACTTACTGCCTTTTGTACTTTTGCTTTTAGTGGTCTTTATAGACCCTCTCACCTCTATTCTCATACTCACTTTTATTTTTTTCGGCTTTGCAATTTCCTCCTCTGCTTCCTATCTTTTCATCTGTGTGTCTATCAGCCTGTTACTGCTCTATCCATCTATCCATCTTCCTCCATCTTCCCTTTAATTGGGAGGCAGATGTTGACTCTGGCTGACTAATTCGGCAGCAGATAGACCTCACCGGTGATCGCATGTCACGTGAGCAAAATGGCCAACAGTATGCGCGCCTGCCACCAGTTACATTTTCAGCTCCAGCGATTTTGGGTGAAAAAGCAATTAGGATTTGGAATTAGTGTTCAAATTAAAGAGGAATTAAACAGGCTCAGAGATTAACCCTTTCAGGCATGGCCACCCCTCTTTGCATCCAGAAGCACACCATCATCATATCACTGAATCCTCCTCTCTGGAATGAAAGGTGGCAGCGCTGACATGTGATCCAACATCACGTCCTCTCCCCCCCTACGGGACTGGAAGGGTTGATTATATATTGACGCTGTCCCCGGTGGAATAGCCATAATTGTTATTTTTTTCTTCCTGTCGTTCCCCGGACTCTTCTCTTTTCCTTTCTGGACAAAGTGACAAATCCTGCTTTGAAACTTAATGACGTTTGAAATGGAATTTGAGGCTACAATTATCCTGTCCATACAGGCTGTCACAGGAATGATGGTGCCATCTAGACACAATTATGGGAATAGACACACCTGGAACTGCTCTGACCCATGAGGGAACGCCACATCTGAGTCCAGCAGCTCTCCTGCTTTAGCTGAGACTTTTACATTTATGAAGCACACTTGTTTTTTGCTGTACACATACAAGCTGTATTTTTGATGAAAATGTTTGACTGCTTTTGAAGGGATAATTGAACATTGTTGGCGTAGTGCCTGCTCAGCATGGCACCCACCACCCACTGTCGTGCCTACAGAGGTAACCACAGTGCTCATGCATTAGCTGCTGAGATGCTTTTTGGTGCCCTTTAACAGAAAACCATCCAGAAATGTATTAAAATTACAACATGTAGGCGTTATAATTACCACTCTCTCCCTTTCTCTGTTTCCCCGTAGGCTTTTTATACTTCAGCTCCTATGTTCCAGACTGCTGTCTTTTAAGTTATTCTCTACTTGCATAGCTTCTCATTCTAGCATGTTAGTGCTCTAGCCGTCTCTTCCCCTGCAAGCTGACAGTATTTTCCGTCTGCAGCAGCAGCCTGTAAATGGCTGTCTGATGGAAAGTGACATTTTCACAGAACCCTGCGAGGGATGCGAGGTGATCTCTCCTTTTTCCCACACAAAGTGCTCCTAATTGCCCGGCGCATTTGTGAGCCCAGCTGACAAACTCGTGCAAATCAATAATTCTGCTCGGGGAAGATGCGGTGACACAGAGACTCTCACCCCAATACGTGCCGTGAAGACTCACACACGCACCCGCATACAGATACACACAGGCACCTGCAAGTAAACACACATACAGTATATATACACTCCTTGCACACACACACACACACACACACACACACACACACACACACACACACACACACACACACACACACACACACACACACACACACACACACACACACACACACACAACCTCTGCTCGCCGTCGTTGTGCTGTCTGCCCTCGATGGCAGTGTTTATCCGTGATTCTAAGACAAATAGGTAGAGAGCATCGGAGCATTAAGGGCAGCCACGGTGAAGGCTGAAATAATGGATGGTGGAAATGGCAAAAGAACCAGCGCTGCTCATTACTAAATGGACTCTGCAGAGGTGGAAACTTTGCTGTACTAAGTATACAGATGGCAGCAAAGCTTAAAATAGGGGCTTATTTAACAGGTTTTGTTTGTATTTTTGTTCTCTGCTCTGTAATAGCCCTGACTCTAAAAGTTGCTCGCCGAAGAAGAGAGAATGTCATAGCAATTTGCAAAGTCTGATTGACTTTCGAGTTTATAAATGGGTTTGTTGTCCTTCTAAGTTTCCTTAGAGCTCTTATACTTCTCTTTGATATTTCCCACAAATTCATTACTGGTATCGGAAGACATGTTGCCATATTTATTTTTCTAAATCTATGTGTGCAAAGGACCTTGAAAAGCACATCTTTGTATTTTAATGAATGCCTCCCACTGGTTTTCCTGTCTTGCTGTGTTCCTGGTTTGACCTCCTTTAGTGCGTGTGCAGTGATGTACGTCCTCTACTTTCCAGATCATTCTAACAAACTAACTTTCTCTCCGCAGGCTCGTCTGTGATGCAGGCGACAGCCACGGATTCGGACGACTCGACCACCGCTAACGGCATGGTGCGCTACCGCATCCTCTCGCAGACCCCCCACAGCCCCATCCCCAACATGTTCACCATCAACAGTGAGACTGGAGACATAGTAACCGTGGCAGCCGGCCTGGACAGAGAGGTCAGTGTCAGCTGTGTGCATCGTGTCCCTGTGACTCCCACCATTTGATCATCTTCTGTTCACCCATCAGCCATAAGAGACTGTTGAGTGACTCAGCGGTGCGGTTTATACATCCAGGGGTTAAACCCTCCAGCACAAATTGAAGCTTCTGGTACTCATGCAGCAAATGTCACAATTAAATGTACTGCCTATTTGTCTTATGGGATGTAATGCCATAGAGGCAGGGAATAAGGAGAGAGACAAATAAGTAGCCAATGCGATACAGCTGCTGTTTTATTTTTTGTACCTTTGAACAGAGGGAGGCTAGCTGTTTCCAAGCCATTAAATGAAGGCAGGGACACGGACTCTGACCCCATGGGAGCTGTGGGTAGGACACATGGGCGATGTTACAGGAGCTGCAGTGTTGGAGGGTTATAGCCGATGGTGCTAGAAATAAAGAGATGCTGCCTGTCAGGTGCTGCTCTTAGCCTGACAGAACTGTTTTGGACAAACAATAGACTAAAGATTTGTTGCATAGGCTATTCAGATTTCATTTTAGGGAGTTTATGAAAAGCACTCTCCTCACTTACATCCCTAAGTCTACTAACCTTTACTTTTTTTTACAAAACATGTGACCCAAGGCCAACTGCAGACACCTCAGTGAAAATCCTAATCAGATATTGTACCTTCGGGTGCAGACCACAATTTGTGTTTTATAAGGGAGGCGTGTGGTGCCGTGGGTTGTGCGTTGGTGTTCGGATCAGGGGGTCACAGGTTCAAACCCCACTGCAGTCAGCATGTCGTTGTGTCCCTGGGCAAGACACTTCACTCCAAATTGCTCCTGTGGGGATTGCCATTGAGTATGTAAGTCGCTTTGGATAAAAGCGTCTAACAAGTGACATGTAATGTGAAAATATATGACGCTGCGACCTCTCATTCATTTCAGCCTCCTAGCTACATTTATCTTGGTTACAGTTTTTATAATAAAAGGATAAAGAGAATGAGCATATAATAACGATACCTATAGTCATGCTGTGTATGACCTATTGTACTAACCCACAGCTCTGAGTATGTTTCCCAGCAGCTTGTGCCTCCATAAACAGGGAAACCTCAAATCAGTTAGGCGTGTGAGGTCAGCTTTCAAAGTCTTAGTTGGAATGTCTTTATTGGGTCTGTTCATGTTGGCCATCATTTTACCGAAAAATATCTAATTGTGAGTAAAAAAAATATTTAAATCAACTTAATTTTACAAAGTATTTGTCAAATCCTCAAAATAAATCTGATAAATAATGTAATTTTTTACCGGTATTCATTAGCTTGCTATGCCTGGATGCAAAGATCTATAACATAGTAACCTGCTATTTCCAGAGTTTCCTGCCTCACAAATACTGATAACTTTTAGCAGCATTCAGTCTTCAGAGAAATATAAACCAAACCAGAATACACAAAATCGCAAAACAAATTCATACTTTCCATTTGATTGTTCTCGTGTTGTGTATAAATGACAGGATTATTTATTATGTGTATTTCTCCGTGTGTAAAGCAGAGCAGATATAATGGCCTCACGAATCCTGCACCTCTCTGCTGACGAGGTTGCGGGAGCTTTCTCTTCATTGCCGTCTTTTGTCTCATCCACTGATGATGTGTTGCTTTCTGCGGTTGTTTGCCAACCCATCACCACAACACACACCGTCCCTGCTCCATCTTCCATCTCACTCCACTAATGAGGAAGGTCACGCAGTGTCGACAATTGTTTATCCCAAGATGCGTCAGGTGCCTGTTGGATTTAGTGTTTCATGGGCGATTGTTCATCCTGCAGCCTTTCTCTCACACACAAACACACACAAAACTCCTATTTTCTCTCTCTCTCTCTCTCTCTCTTTCTCTTTCTCTCTCTCTCTCTCTGTGGTGTACTATTTAACAAAAAACAAACTGGCAAAATCAAGAAAACATTCAAATTCATATGGCACCATTATGAAGATAATCTCATCCTCGTAATTTAGCTGGCTGGTTTTACTACAGACATTAAAGGATCGTTGACTGTGTCTCATAATGTTTATATTCTGAGAAATCCCGCTGGTCCATCTCGACACTAAACCCTGCCAGGCAACACTTAAAATAAAAACAGAATTTTTCACAGTAGGGCGAGCGTATTCGAAGAATAATTACTTTAGAAATCTCAAGAACAAAACCAGGTTTAGATTACAAGAAGAATACACTACATCAATGCTCTTTCCTCTTCCAATTTTTTTTTTTACTGAGCTGGCAGGATAGCGTTGTACATTTGTGGGACAATATAAATGAGTCTAGTGAATGCGCGCCAGCTCTGTGTCCCTGTTTCCAGCTTTGGCCCAGGCGGCAGCAGTAGCAGCTGATGTGCGTGAGAGAAAGCTCATTAATCTGGACACATCAAGCCAAGCTCAGTCCCACCTGCCTCTGATCCTCCTACTAAAACTGGGACACACCTGGGAGTTCACCCACCTGCTGTCAAGGTCATCAACACAAACACACAAACGCGCTCAGACACATGGGCACGTGTTCGCTCACACACACACTCCCATGATGCTCTGTTTGTAGTTTAGACGCAGTAAGGCCCACACAGAGTCAGGAGTAGCAGATATGACGAAGTTGAATGCAACGTGAGTGGTGTGCCCACGCTGCCACTCATTAATAAGTATACTCACTTTATGGACACTGAACACCTTCGCAGCACATACTTTATACTCTCTTTTGCTCACCATTAGGCTCACCCTCGTTCACCACGCCGGTGTCTAATTCGAATATTCATGTGCTAATTAAGGGGTGAGGCAGGTTCTCCCGTGTTGAGGAGACCAGGGGGTACACGGAGGTTAGTCAGGAATGACTTACCTCTGACACCGCTGAATACCAATTATTTTCCCTAGCTCACCGCCCGCAACCCCTCTCCTCCCCTGACCTCCCCTGACCTCCCAGGCTTCCCTGCGCTCCAGCCCACCGGCTAACAAGCTGTGCTACGGCAAACACGTGTGTTTGAATCCATACAACCTAAATGAGATTTAAAACGGCTGTTTTTATGTGGGTGTGGGTTTCTGTTCTGTATTTGCGATGGATTACATTGAAAAAGGTTGAGGGGACGTAATTTAAATTGCAGGCGGTGTTGGTGTATATGGAAACCCAATGAGGCAAAAATAATTCTAGTGATACATTGACTTAGTCTGATCTCTATTCTTTGTAATACGTAAGGACTGGATGCATTAATGTTTTTATCCAGGTGAGGTTTCATTTTTCCATGACAACTAAACACAAAGTACATTTCATGTGTGTTGCTAAGAACAAATGGATGCTTTTTGAGTGTGGCCAAAGTTGAGAAACTAATACAGAAAACTACTTTTTCCAACTTCGCATTTATAAACTAGAAATCGATCCTACAAATACTATTCTCTTCATCTTTCTCAAAGATACAAAAAAATAACTATGAAACAAAGAGAGTAAATCCTGACAAACCTTTTTTTAAGTCATAAAGTTATAAGCAGATCAGACCTAGAGAAAGGATCACCAGAAATGCCTCTCTTTTCTTATGGCTTCTTTAGTTTTAGGTTAGGGTTTACACGGTGTTGTGTATGTTTCTTTGCACATACGCTGTTCTGAAAATAGACTCGTCTGTCAGTCTTCTATGGATGGAAGAAATACATTTCTAATGAAGTACGGCTCTGGTGCAGCAGCAGGTAGCAGAGCGGGAGATGTCAGGTTGCCACAGCTGGCGTGGATGTTCTCCCTTTGTGCCCTCCCTCCATGGCTCTGATTCCACTGGCAGGCAGAGCTGTTGTCTTTCATTACCCCAGGCTGTCTCAATCTCCCATGAGCCCTGGATGGGATCAGTCTGGCGCGGCATGGTGTGGAATGGCCCAGTGCCAGGCCGTCCACCAGGCGTGTGCCAGCGCTGCATTGGCCTGTCTCTCTGACGATTAGGACATCGCCTGGACTGCCTCAAGGACATGAGTGCCCACAGCCTGGCACTATTAGCCCGACTGGGGAGACGGGCTGAGAGCAGGCTTCCTAAATGGGTCTCAGGCTTTATTGTTTCAGAGACCCTGAGTTATGTTAACTCCC
The DNA here is from genome assembly GCF_902827165.1 of Trematomus bernacchii. NCBI lineage: Eukaryota > Metazoa > Chordata > Actinopteri > Perciformes > Nototheniidae > Trematomus > Trematomus bernacchii. The sequence goes on along the minus strand of NW_022988098.1, from coordinate 3,110,255 downwards.
TGCTATAGCACCAAAGCTCCAGGAGCCAGAAAGCAGAGCCATGGAGGATTGTTAACATGTTGCTGAATGAAGAATATTGATGCATGTAGGTGAATGTTGATTGCTATCCAGTCCTCCTTATTATGTGCACCTAGCCAGTATTGAATGGGGTATTGTTTCCTGAATTGTTCCATTCTAGTACAAACCATGTTTTTCAGCGCTCTCTTTTAGACGATGCTGAGGTGCTTTGGTCATGGTCAGGTTTTTGTTCAACTGCCCTAAGATAAAACTTGTATACTATGCTCTTCCTATTTTTTCCCATGGACAATCCCTTGATGACTTTTTGACACCTGCCTACTTTTTAAAGAGTTTAATCTCAACTGTTTGCAATATAGTTCATCCAATATGTCCACAAATGTTGGAGCCTGTAAAGACTCTGTGGGTGAAAAAAATATAACTATATACAAATATTTCACCTTGATCTGCAAAAGCATGCTGTGTACCAATTACACCAGTGTCACGATATCTGAAAGCTACAGTATAGCACGTTTTTCTTTACAGATCAGTAACATCCTGCAAATGGTTGTATACCTATTCAGACTATGCTGCAGCAACTGCTGGGAAACGGCTGGAGATTTCTACCATTCACAATAAATCTGAATCTGAATCAGAATTGGGTTTCTTGTCTTTCTCTTACAAAGAGTTTTGCTTTAGCATATTGGTGCATAGCAAGAAACCTAAGAAATTGTGTGCAGACATGCATGTAGGATAACTGTTTTTATCCCCCAACTTCTTATCTAGCATTGTGATTAGCTCTTAAAAACATTCTTAATATTTAGTTACATGCAAAACGAATGACTAATGCTAAAATAAGCTTGTGAACAAAGTAAACCTTAACATCAGCATGTTAGCATGCCGTTCTAAACATTTAGTCCAGAGCACCGCAGGGCTTATCTAAGATCTCCCAGAACCACTAGCACATCTTCAGAAAGGTTATCTTTCCACATTACTCGTATCAGGAGATTTACAGATGATTGCTGCTCTTCTTCTTTTGCTTTAAGATGTCATTTGACTAACAGCGCAATCTTGCTTGCATAGTTTGCTCCTCACTGACATTTTCCTACTTTAAGTATAGCCATCAGGTCCGGCAACAGCATGCAAATATTGTATTGTGAGGCTCGATTGGACGATTAACTGAACGTTTTGCCCAGTCTGCGCCTTTGATTCTAGTCGCTTTATTAATATGTGACTCACAGCTTTTATTAGACCAGTATGTGACTCTGACTGGCTGTTTGCGTAAATGTGGAGGCGTATCTAATGAACTATATTCTATCTGGAATTGATATTACACTACCTACGTATCTGAGTGAATGAGATTCAGAGAAAAGCTTCTAGGGAACAGTGAGTCTTGAACCAGCGTGAAGCTAAGTGTGAGAGACATCCCAGAGAGAGAGACAAAACAGTCTTCCTGCATGTTTTTAGTACTTACTGGAGAAACATAGGAAATAACTCTCTTTTTTTTGCCAATTGTGTGTCATTGGACTGAAATAATTTGAACTAGATTGGAATCAAAGGAAATGGAGATGAATAGCATCAATAAAATCGAGTAAGTGAAGTGAAACTGTAGTGGGGGTCACTGACACTGAGGGTCACTGAGGTAGAGAGAGAGTTGAGTCAGGAAAAGCAGGGCAGCTGGTCTCTACAGTTTTAGCTTCCACTGCTGGGCCGTTTGAGGCAGATTGTAAGTGACAAGCTAATGACTGTGGCCACTAGGAGCCTGGCAGGCCAGCACTCACACAAAGTCTCTCACTCGCCATTACTCTGTTCTTTTAACAATTTTTGAGTGGTCCTTTAACCAAAAATGCACGCTGAGCTCAGATATCATTAATTCACCACTGCACACATTTTACCCGCAATCCGCTCCTTTCCATTTCCTTGTTTGACATCTCCTTACATGTTCAGACCATTATTGCCTGTACTTTGTTCTCTGACAGAGTCTGACAGGAGTCCATTTACTTACGAACCACGAGCAGCCAGTTCTTTCCTCCCGCCCTAACTGCTGCTCAGCCTGAGTTGTTGAGAAGCTAACCTTGATAGCCTGAAGCCAGGTTCCTATTACTTTCTCCAGTCTCACGGATGGTAAAGACCTCATTTGGTCCCTGAGACAAAAAGTGATTGTGTTGGTGGAGTTGCTGGTGGTACGGGTGTTTCTGTGGCCTATGATCACTTATAGCTTCCCGCAGATGAAGACTGTGAGACTCTCGGCCTGTGTGGGGGGGACTGGGCTGTTGCTGCTGGTCGTGTTACAAGGGGCTACATTTCCTGCCAGCGCTGGACTCTAATCTAACAGAGAGATTTTCTGTTCAGCACTTCTGTAGGACTCATTAGAGAGCCTTTTACTGGCTTGTTCGGGCAGTCACTTTTGGACAGCAGAGTGCGCTTGGCTCTGTGTGTGTTCGGTGTGTGCGTGCACATCCAGTGAAAGAGTGTCCCACCTGTTCCCACTTACTAGAGCGCTACTGGATGTGTGTGTGTGTGTGTGTGTGTGTGTGTGTGTGTGTGTGTGTGTGTGTGTGTGTGTGTGTGTGTGTGTGTGTGTGTGTGTGTGTGTGTGTGTGTGTGTGTGTGTGTGTGTGTGTGTGTGTGTGTGTGTGTGTGTGTGTGTGTGTGTGTGTGTGTGTGTGTGTGTGTGTGTGTGTGTGTGTGTGTGTGTGTGTGTGTGTGTGTGTGTGTGTGTGTGTGTGTGTGTGTGTGCACTAGAAGGGCCATAAACTCACAACTAGTCTCAGATGAGTAATATCACACTGCAGGATGGGACGCATCAGCCACATCTCTAACTGAGTGAGACAGCTCCACCTGCTGGATCCGCTCCAGTCATGTCTCCTCACCTGACCAAAAAGAAAAAAGGCGTCCATCAGAGCTGCAGCCTATTAGCTTCCTAAAGCCATCTGCTGGTATTTGTAGATTGATGTATGTGACCGGATCTAAATGAGCCTGCAGAGAGTCACATTCATTGCAGGCTCTATTTACTGACGCGCTCTATGAGGGAAGATGGTATTGATATTTCATTATGAGTCTAATAAAGGACAGCCAGTATTGACTTTTCATTAACAGGGCTGGTTTGGTGCAGATTAACATGTCTGCGCTGTTCATAATGACTTGGAGAGATGCTAAATGGCTCCAGCTGGGTGTTTTAAATGGCCTCAATGGTTTGTCTGATCTGAACATCAACTGCATCTTTCACGACTGAAATAATAGCGAGAGCGGGAGAGGAGATGTAGAGATACACTGGCAGAGAGACAGGCAGGCGGAGAGATAGACCGATAGAGAAGACACAGGCGGAGAACACTGAGCAACCAAGATGCCATCTGAAAGATAGCGAGAGATCAAAAGAGAACAGAATGTGAGTTAACGAAGAGAACAGAACAAAAGAAGAAGAAAAAAAGCCATGACTAAATAATAAGAAAGGCCTGGGTTTGTTCTCGTTCCTTCAGGCAGACCCTGCCATCAGTGCCACTGGCTGTCAACATGATAGAAAGTGTGGTCAATGTGGCGAAACTAGCCTAGCAACTAACGAAGACCATACCATCAATGTGACGCATTGTGGATGCTCAACAAAGCAGCCGGCCATGTGCGCCAAACACTGGCCTGTCCTTGACGTACGCTGGCTTTCTTTGCATCGACACAAAGGAGGTTTGAGCCAAAGGATTAATATGAAGAAAAAGAGACCACAAAGCAGAGAGGCTTATACTGTCAGGAAGCAAACACACACACACACACACACACACACACACACACACACACACACACACACACACACACACACACACACACACACACACACACACACACACACACACACACACACACACACACACACACACACACACACACACACACACATATATACACACACACATAAAGAATCTTCTTACTATGGTGAGTCTGGGGACAGACTGAACTTTCAGCACCACGGACAGTGTCACGTTGCTGGACTGCCGCTCTGAAGCTTTGGTTTGTGTCTAAGCAAAGCTGAAAGTGTTTCTCTTGTCATGGCGCTGTAATATCTGTGCTGCAGTAGACTCTGGGGCGACTGACTCCCCCTCACTGTAACTGGACTAAATAAGGCCCATTCACCTCCTGGTATTATCCGCTGCACTGTGGCGAATTTTAAAGTGGCGGCGCCTCCATTAAAATGAGTGATGATCCTGTTCTGTTCCCACAGCGGAAAGCCAAGACTTTTAGGCAATAATGGATGGGCCTTTTACCAACACAGTGCTCCCTTCCTGCAACTTTGTGAATGTCTGTACATGTGTGTGTGCTGTTTGCTATCTAACAGATTCCTGCTGTACTGTTGTTCCGCTGAGTGAGTCAGGCTATTGTCATACACTACGCACATATACCCACATAAAGTAATGCAGCCTTTTTGCATATAGAATATGTAATCTTGAGAGAGAGGACAGATTATATATTTCCTCCTATCGAGGAGTTTGGAATGGAACGATAAATGAAACAGGAAATCAACCTTGACTTAAATTCAGTTATGATGTAAAGATCTATAACATATAAATACAATCTCAAATAACTGTCAATGAGACACCAACCACGGCTGGTTGCTCAATATCCATTTTATTTTATTTGTTACGGTAACTCCGTGATTAAGTAACGACACTTGCGCAGTCTTTTTAGCATAAATCTTTCAGCATAGCTTGTGTTGCTGGACATTGGTAGGAAAATGTACAAATATAACAATATCACTTTTTGGAAGTACAAACCAAGCATTTGTGAGTGAGTAGAAAAAAGGAAGATGTGTACTTGTAGATGGAGGGAGTTTTATCATTCATTCACTACGTCATGGTCAAATAGTAAATATATTGAGTTGCTGAATCAGTCTTGTGTCAGGGTTCTGAGTGTGTTTTCTGCTTCTTGTTCTCTATACAGAAAGTGTCCCAGTACACCATCATCGTCCAGGCCACTGACATGGAGGGCAACCTAAACTTTGGGCTGTCAAACACAGCCACCGCTCTCATCAGCATCACCGACATCAACGACAACCCTCCAGAGCTGACAGTCAGAACGGTAAGTCCTACATTTCGTTTTTGTTCCTTAGAATCAGCAGCTTCCTCCTGGTGCCTTGGCTTTGCAGCTGTCATAGCAATGAATTTAACAGCTCCTAATTATACATTGGAGAGTAGCCGTATATATTTATCATTTACTCCTTTGCTTTTAATAGATTATTTTTCCATATTTTGAGTGGATATTGCGGTTTTTCCCCAAGGATTTCACCCCATCACTGACCGTGTATCCGCTATTGTACCAGCTGCTTTTAAGGTCACTGTCCCATTGTCCCATAGATCCATTATGCTACATATACTGTAGCACATGAGGGTATAATATTCTGAGTCAGAAGAGGCTAAGAAAAACATTGCTGTCAGATATTATTAGAAAATACATTATCTGGTCCCTGTCAAAGACAACAATCACGCAACAGTAGCTCAGCTGAAATGTGTTTTGGGATAACATTGAGATGAAGGGAATGTAAATACAACAGCTGACAAGGATGCAGTATAAGGATATTAAGAATATAAACCCACACAGAGACAGATAAAGAAACACCAGCAAGACAACATATGGAGAGGCAGAAAAAGGCACCGTGACTGAAAGAACATCGAGATAAGTTTTGGTGATGGGAGGCGTCCTGCTCCCTCCTTTCCTCTCTGTCTTATTCCTGCCAGTGGGGCCTCTGGGGGCCACGGTTTGTCTGCAGGCATCTGGCCCAGGGCATCTGGCCCTAGTCCCTGATACCTCCACATCGGTGTGACAGGAAGCCAAGCTGGCCTACTTTTCTACAACAGTGTCTGTGGTTACGTATGGAGTTAGGAAAGGTTATTACGATACAATAATACTTTATTGTCAGATCAGGTCTGAAGTTTTTCTTGCATCAAAGCAGCTCCATTTGCATCATTTACAAGGACAGATATTTAAAACAAGATACAAGGGAACAAACATTTAAATAAACCTCACGATCACTGAAGAGAAATCTGCTCAAGAGCCTCTAACGTACATTTCACCTCTGCATTTAATTTGATGATTGACCGGTGCACAAAAGAATGTCTGACCTGAAGGCTGAAGCTGATTAAATCGCAGGACCCTCCGATTTGATGGTCCTTATTCAAAATCCTTATTGATGAGGAGATATCAGCTGAAACCAGGGGAAGTTCTGTTCTCAGTATGGTCACAGGACAAAACAACAAACGCTGACCGCGGCCTGACAGACCTGCAGGACTGCAGCTGCCCCTTACGTGAACGCTCAGATTTCTGGGATTCCAGAGAGAGACAGATGCTTTCTCCTCCTCCGCGGGGCCGCCCTCAGTGTGCGTGCCAGTACAGATCCAGCCGCCCGCTCTGATAAGAGATCCCCGGTTGTCAGGGCTCAGAACTGCTCCGTCTCCCGTCTGTGGGCCTCGCTCCGTCACCACTCTTCACAGCGAGAGTCAGGTCTAGTCCTCCCGCTAGCCAGAGAATTAGATAATTGACATGCAGCGTTCAAAAGACATAAAAGAAACACGTCATTGTACTTTGTCCTTGACAAGGTAATGTATGTTCACACACGCTGTGATAAATGTTTGTTATTTCTTCAGAGCCTCATTATGTTCCCTTCAACCCTCCTGAGTATATAATTCGCCTGAGCCTGTCAGTAACGTAGCAGTTGGCCATATTTCGGTGTGTGACTCAGAAGTATAAATGAGTATAAATGTGTTTGTGGTCCTTCACTTAGACACAAACAGTGATGCAGCTCTCCCACGGCACAGAAAGTCTCCTCCGCCACCAGATGCCATTTCCGCTGCTTTGTCAATCTCTACTTTTCATGATGCTTCCCACACAAGCAACTAGTCTTGGAGCAGTTCAGTAATTATTTGTGCATGACAGATGCGAGAAGAATTCATTTCTCTCTACGGGATGCATAAAGAAAACATAAGCGTGCTAATTAAGTCAAATTGCTTGCGGGGGTGTAAACCAAGCTGATATATAGCATCTAATTTATAAAATATATATGTTTTATTCATTACACCACATGGGCCACACCAATCAATGTTACTGCTCCGTTTGTTATTATGTGGTAGATAAAGACAACAATTGACCTAATCAAAGTATCTACGTGTATCAAACCCCTGCTAAAGTGAACCAAGTGTTATTTAGATTCCACGAACAATGGTAACCTCTCACACACACAGGCTTAAAGACCTCAATAGACTGCTATTTGTAATTCACCTGTAGAGCTGCAGAGTGCCAGAGATTATTTTCCTCTTCCCTTGCTTCCCTATTCTTGACTTTGATTTGTGTTAAACGAGCAGACTGCTAGGAAAAGCATCTTGGTATTTCTGCATAACATTGAAAAATGAGAGAGAGGGTAGACACCTGTTTCCAGTAACTATATCTTTATCACACTATAGAGTAATCTCAAGTGATGATGGCAGTCTTTCATTGGTAGCAGCATTGGTATAAAGTAAGTAATGCTGCCATGTATCATTAGTGGTTGTTCTGAGGACATCGTGAGGAAGAAGAAAGGCCTCCTTTAGTTCATTTTAGCTATGCCTTCTGATATGGAACGTTTTCCTTTGCTCAATCAGTTTTCAGTAATGCTGTAGTTTATTCCCCTTGCTATGCAGTGCACCTTGATGCATATTCAAAAATAATTGGAGGTCTGTACAGCGCTGTAACCACACTGATTTACCCTCGCTGGACTGCAGCTCAAACGTTTGAAGGCTAGCCGTGTTTATAGACAGTTAAAATATTAAAAGCAATAATTAGAAATGATGCAACCTTTCATCAGATGGGTTTTATGTAATGATGACCCTGTGTTACATGGGTTTGAAGTGATGACAATTCATAAAATAAGAACCTTGCATAATTGTTCAATGATGATGCTTTGAATGGTGGGGACCTTGGGAGGGTCAGTGCCCCTAACACACACCATGCCAATGTGCTTTTGTCTGCACAAGTTCTCAACAGCAAGACTATGGCCGTTTCTCAATGTCGAGTATACCTACTGCAGAGCCGCTATTTCAAGTATACTACGTCATGGAGTGGCGCCGAATGCTGGGCATTTAACATGCATTTAAACAGTCCTTCGGCACCACTCGATGACGTAGTATACTTGAAATAGTGGCTCTGCAGCAGGTTTACTCGACATTGAGAAACGGCCTACAGTATGTAACTATTCAATGGAAGAACAATGGCACTTGAAAGCAGACACTAACGAGGCCAATGGTGCATTCATGCGCTCCTTGAATGGTCTCATTTCTCGAGTTTGAAAGTTGTTCTTGTTATCCAACTTTGGTGTTATTTAAACTATATACAAACTATTGCTCAGTTCATTCATGGTCAGTATATCAAAACTATTTCTCAAATCAACTCCTTTAAAGGTGGTCACAGCGACATCACTTAATGCTGCTGAAAAAGCTCGCTCTGTTCCTAACATTTTCTCCTTGTTGAATGTTTAAACAGACGAAGCACATAAAGCCACGTAAAGCTAGATCCTGAAACCCTGACAAAACCTTTTGTGACCTACTGTAGCAGCTCAAATTCAAGTTTAATGATTCTTTTTATTTTTCACCAAGCTCCCGTTCAATGATTACCTACAACTGGTTCTTTTTTGTCAACACTCCAGTTCCCCCTGCTTTAGAGCCACAAAACCCATCAGAAACTACAGTCTGTGTCTCTAGTGGCTTATCAACAGGTCCACATTGCATTTTAGTGAGAGTGGCCATTTTGGAAGCGTCCTCCCCTATAGTCAGCACCATTGTGTTTGCCTCTGAGAGCCTTTTCCATTTGGCCGTCTGACAGCGCAGCCTGGAAAGTTTGTGGTGGTGTTTGTTGCAAAAGCCTGGGGTGAAAATGAAATGGAATAGCCCACACACAAGCGACTGAACGTGCATATTTAATTTGTTCTCTGCTTATCAGCGTGGTCGTACTGCAGGGGAGAGGAGAGAAAGTGGGCAAGGAGGAGGGGAGGAGGAAGAGAGGATGTTTTGGATCGGGTGATGAAGCCATTAAAGTGAACAGCTGCTGGCAGACACACCCCCCAAACAAGTTAAAGCTTCACAAGAGGAAACACGGATTATCGCCTGACAATGAGAGCTCTTTTGTGTGTGTGTGTGTGTGTGTGTGTGTGTGTGTGTGTGTGTGTGTGTGTGTGTGTGTGTGTGTGTGTGTGTGTGTGTGTGTGTGTGGTGTGTGTGTGTGTGTGTGTGTGTGTGTGTGTGTGTGTGTGTGTGTGTGTGTGTGTGTGTGTGTGTGTGTGGTGTGTGTGTGTGTGTGTGTGTGTTGTGTGTGTGTGTGTGGTGTGTGTGTGTGTGTGTGTGTGTGTGTGTGTGTGTGTGTGTGTGTGTGTGTGTGTGTGTGTGTGTGTGTGTGTGTGTGTGTGTGTGTGTGTGTGTGTGTGTGTGTGTGTGTGTGTGTGTGTGTGTGTGTGTGTGTGTGTGTGTGTGTGTGTCTCAGGGTGCCCATCCCTCTGATAAACCCCTATAGAGAAGGGCATGAATACTATTGTGCTGTAAACCCATCTTCAGGCTGAGCTGCTGTAACCACGTTTCCTCCAGAGTAAGTTCAGAGGGGAGTTGTTTGAGATTGCAAAATAATGAAGATCATTAGCCAAAGATTATTCCTACCGCTGTCTTAATTACAGTACTTATCTAATTGCTTATTAAGAGCTAGATTTGGTGAATGCACAGAGTCTAAATTAAATGGGTAAACACTTAATTGAACAAATCCATTAGTTCAAATAAGAGTTTCGTATGAGAAGACGTGGCGTGGAAAAGAGGGACATCATTTACATAATGGAAGATATGATTTTCTATTATCCACATTGAAACAATGATGTCTTCTCGGTCTCTTGTTTGTGTAATTTCGCCTCTATTTGTTTTGCTACCACTTTCTGTGTAATGAGCATTGTTGACCTGACCTTAAAAGCGGTTTGTTTTCATAATAACAGAAAAAGCTTGATGATGACGCAAGGAAATGTGAATAATTTCAATAAATCAACGTATTAACATTCATTAGCCGACTGCTTGAGCTACATAATCCAAACGTTAACTCCCCCGCTCCCTCCCCCGCTCCCTCCCCCGCTCCCTCCCCCGCTCCCTCCCCCGCTCCCTCTCCATCTGCAGTTTTCAGGGGAGGTGCCGGAGAACAAGGTGAATGTGGTGGTGACCAACCTGACGGTGTTGGACAGGGATCAGCCCCACAGCCCCAACTGGAACGCTGTGTACCGCATCGTCAGCGGAGACCCCTCGGGACACTTCACCATCCGCACCAACCCCATCACCAACGAGGGCATGCTGACGGTGGTCAAGGTAATACAAAAAAAACAAGCTGATCATTAAGGCTTCTCTACAAACATTGTGTTTTGTTATCTATTATTATTCACGTCTTGCATGTTTCTACCTGCTCTGGTGGCAGATTCAAGATTCAAGGCTTTTATTGTCATATGTACATAGTTAGTGTAGTTATGACAATGAAAATCTTAGGTCACAGGCTCCTCCAACAGTGCAGCACAATAAAACAGATAATAGTGCAAGTACATAAAATATAATATAATATAATAGAAATAGTGCAGAATAGTCTATATACAAGTAATTGGAATATTGATATATATATAAGTTGCAAACAGGTGAATGTTATGGATGTTCTTTTAAAAGTTAATGTTGTTTTTAACAGTGTTTAACAGTCTTATGGCCTGATGATTTGGTCTCACATTGTTTGCACTGAATCACACTCAAATTGGAGCACAGTTAGTATTAATCGTGCAATCAGCTATACTCATCCCCCCCCCCCCCTCCACTCTCCTTGGTGCTTCTCTAGCCCGTGGACTTTGAGATGAATCGCGCCTTCATGCTGACCGTGGTGGTTTCCAACCAGGCCCACCTGGCCAGCGGCATCCAGTCCTCGCTCCAGTCCACAGCGGGGGTCACCATCTCGGTCCAGGATGTGAACGAGCCTCCAGTCTTCCCTGTCAACCCCAAGCTGATCCGCTTTGAGGAGGGGGTGCCGGCCGGGACCACTCTGACCGTGTTCGCTGCTCAGGACCCCGACCACTTCATCCACCAGTTCGTCAGGTACTAAAACTACGCTAAGGACCTTATGGTTTCAGTTGGGTTGTTTGTGAGCAGGATATGGGAAAAACTACCGATATTCATGGAACTTGGTTAAAAGATATAGCATGGGCTAAGGAAGATATTATTACATTTTGGAGAAGATCCAAATATGGATAATAAAGCTATATTTCCCTTTTGTCAACATGGCGAGATAGCACACTTGGCCTTTGCAGAGGTCAACGCTCACTGATAACCCTTCTAGTTTGTCAAATGTCCTACATCAACAAACTGACACAACATAAGAAAACTGTCCTGATCAGCATATCAGGGGCCAAGTCTGTGGGGGAACCGGGGGGTCAGAGGTTTTGGTCCCAGAACGGACCAAATACTGAGAATATTCTGGTAGTTTGAAAGCCATATTACTGCGTGGGGCCCTGCCTGGTCAAGCACCAGACCCACACTGCTGCCCCTTATACTAGGACAGGTTGAATGCAGAGACTACGTTTCACTATGTGTGCTGTGCTCAGTACATGTGTGTGATAATTAAAGAGGAATGTGATTGCTCTCCATATTTGACAGCACCTTAAGCTGAAATTCTCTTAAAAACTGACATATTGTATTGGTTAGGAACAGTTCATTATGTTCACATCTAGCTCCCACAAGTATTGCTTGTTTCCATCTGATGAATGTAAGTTCAATATTCACTCTCATTTCATTATTTAACCATATAAATCCTCCGGGGGGGGAAACTGAGTGCCATCATTCATATAGGACAGACACACACATCCCAAGGCAAAACAAATGAAGGGGAGGGGATAGCACTATAGTGTAAACATCAGTATGACTGTACTAGTATTTGGCGCCAATCAACAGAAGCATCACATCATCATTTTAACATCCTGAGTAACAGTTCATTTAAATAACTCACTGCAGCAGGGCCACGCTCTTCCTGGATGTCTCTGAATAGCACCGGCTGAAGGAGCTCTTCAGCTAAAAACATGAAACACTGGATCTGATCCTCATTTGGCACAAAGCTGTCCTTTGCTTCATGATCAGTGTTACAACATCAGAGCTCAAGCTAATAATGGATCCTTCCTGATCGCTGTACGATGTTAGGAGAACTGCAGCCGGGCTTTTTTCTCTGTTGTTTTGTCACTCTGAGCGACCAGTTTAACTCAAATTCAATCAGTCAGATTTGTTTTAATCTCAAATTGTCTTTATATTAATTATATCTTATTTTATTGTAACTAAGGGTAACTAACCCTAACCCTGGGGAGGCGTGTGGCGCAGTAGATAGAGCCTTGGCGTTGGGATCAGGGGGTCACAGGTTCAAACCCCACTGCAGTCAGCATGTCATTGTGTCCCTGGGCAAGACACTTCACCCCAAATTGCTCCTGTGGGGATTATCCACAGTATTGAGTATGCAAGTCGCTTTGGATAAAAGCGTCTAACAAGTAACATGTAATGTAATGTAACTAAATAGAGTATTAACGGAAACAAATTACACTCTTAACACAAAGTTAAAGGGATATAGAATTACCTCCCACTCAACCCATTAAAACATTTCATAAAAAGAAACGAGGCAAAGAAGCCTCAGTTAATATAAAATGCATGATGAAGGAAATGTAGTATCAATCGAATAACTTTATTGCATCACCAAACCACATATTATAAACAGGATTTTGAAACCTTCATAAATAATATATGTTCCCTGTGTCTTTAAATCTCCACTTAATCTTCAGATTCAAGGATGTTGAGATCATTTGTTTTTGATTATTGATGTACCTTTGGATTTTGTGAAGAAGTTTTATTTTCTGTAGGTGACACGCATCAAAGTTAGCAGCTCTTACTGTAGCAACTTCAGGAACAAACAAGAAGTCTCTGAGAGGCTGAGGTCAGACCTGGTTGCCTGGTTGAGACCCGAAAATGCGTTGAACAAAATCTTAATTTAATGATTGCACAAACATATCATTCGAATTATCCAGCTATCATAAAGTTGTGTTAGACAAAAATGACAGCGACCCTCTCACCAGTGAATTTACTTACCGTGAGTGCTGCCAATAACCATGTGATTGAACTAATCCAACCCATGACTGATCACTAAATAATTGGTAATAATATTATGAACAAAGACCAGTGCCAAAATATTAACAATGAAAAACAGTTTCCCCACTTTCTGGCATTAATGGCACCTACAGTCTGCATTATCTGTTTAGTACGAACCACCTTCTGTTGGTTACTTCTTTAAGAAAATACAATTAGAAAAGGAATTGCAGTCGGTCGTTGACAATGGACCGAAGCTTCTCAAAGGCCAAATACTACCTTGATGGTCAGATATCTTACAGCGAGGCATTTCCAATATGTCCCCTCTGCGTACTACATGTATCTTCTTCTCAATCTGTGTGTCACCAGTGTCTAATCAGTGCTGAGCAGTTTCTCCACAGTTTATCCGTCGTCCGTGACATTTTCCACCGACCCTCCGCCCACAGCCCGATCTCCGGTTACCTCCCCGTTGCCAGGCGACTGGTGTGAAGAGGTCATCCTGTAATGAGTCAGACACTGTGTATCTGCCCTCCTTGGATCCCTATCTTCTTCTTCTCTCCTCCTCATTGATCCCCCACTACATCCTTCCTAACCAGGGTGACACACAGCGGGCATTGTGCCATCCAGGCATCGACCTCCTGTGACAGAAACCCCCCCCCCCCCATGCCTACTGAGGTCCAGCGGCACCGTTCCACTTCATAGGCAGCTGCAACAGGAGGGATTGATTTTTCTTAATGTCAGAGAGACTGCCTCTTCCACTGGAAAATGTGCTGAATTGAAAGCGAGGGAGGTAGTGGGAGACGTTCGGCCGGGTTTCTATTCCTACAAAGACATGCAAGTTGGCTGAGTTGCTCTGCCTTTTGAGAGAAGTATCTCCTCTTTCACTCTCTTTTCTCTCATCCCTCCCTCCCCTTCGCTCCCGCCGACCCTGTCACTTTCTTCCCTGTCAGTCTGTGCGTTTCTTATTGACGGGAGCTCAGAGCTGCCGTCTTCTTCTCCGAAGCAGCGTGCCAGCAGACGCTCAGCTCATGCTCAGACAGCCTCATCTCTGCTGCTGTATTCCCTTTAGGTGACCTCGCTTGAACCCTCGCTGAAGCTCACACAAAAAGACACCCGAATGTAGAGCGGGAGACTCTCAAACGCACGTGAACACAGACACCAGCTCCCACAGAGCAGGAGTGAGAGGCCTGTGAGTTAGCAGAGGTTTGGAGCCGAGCCAGCTGGAGATTTGTTTAGCTTTCAGAAATTCTTACATTATCTCTTAAGATGATCGAGCCTTTTTTGCCTGCTGATTTCACTGTAAGATGGGATTCAGGTGGCAGCTAATTTATGTGTGCTTCTCTGTTGGTATTAGAATATTAACCCGACAGAATTATGACATTTTTGTGAAGTGATATGCTCGTAATAAAGGTCTTAGTTTAGGGCTTATGCTTTTGATTTCAGTAATACTCCAGCAATTAAGTATTGCACTTTCGTGAAGTAGGGAGACTCAAAAGAGACATATTAAAATAAGGTCAAAATCGAAACAGCGTAGGCTGAGACATTCTGACATTTACACAAGGTCTCTGCAGCCTGTTGAGCTTCAGTCCTCAGGCAGAGTCTCTCAGGATGCATCCACCCTACGGTTCAGCAGGAAGTTAAAGTTTCCAACCAGCAATGGCTGATCAAATGCAGCTGTGTGCGGCCTTGTCAACTCATCATAAACCACTCTTCATATAAACTTGAACAGAATAAGGTTCACTAAAACGGTCTTCTTAAAAGAGCCTTCTCTAGTGTCAATAAAGGTTTATTCCACAATTCCCACATTGTGATTAACAACGTATTTTCCTTGATGCTCCCCACTTCTGTCAAAGCACAGACCATCAGTTTGTAATGCAACACTTGTGTTAGAATCAGCACAGTGCCTTTTAAGGGTAGAATTCATATGGAGTTTAAGCTAAGAGTTCATTCTTAATTACTCCCCGGGTTAGGTTGACATAAGGTTAACCTTCCCATTGTTAACTAAATGCAAAGCCATGATATTACACCAAATAAGTACCTTTGGATTAGCACAAAATAGTTTGACAATTGTGTTGACATTTACAGTATGTACATGGTTTTGATACATGGTTTTGATCCCTGTTACACCTCCTATAAACAAACCATTATCAAACTTTGTTAACAGAAATCCAAATAGACTTAGAATCTGGAAAGGGAAGTCCCAAATAAAATGTTTTCAAAGCAGAATAAATGCAGCGTTATCTTCTATCGTCAGTTGAAAATCATGTTTATAGGCAATTTTCATCAAATAAGGACATGTCATATAGAATCAAAGCTGATAAAACTATAACGCAGGGCATGTTTTTGGAGATGTAAAAAGTCTCCAGGACCCCGAACAGAACATGAAGGGTTAAAGGTCACGGCAGGCGTCAGCAGAGTGAGACAGAGTGAGACACTTTTGCTCTGCGAGCGGCACATGAAGAAAGCAGGAAGGGACATGTTGTTGGCACAGGAAGCAGCATGACGTGCGAACACTAGAGTCTAACCTGCAGGGGAGCATCAGATCCTGACTAACACTGCATGACAATCTCCTTCACTAGAAATTACATTTATTTTCATCTATTTATTTCAAAGAAAGAAAATGTGAAGGATATGTTGAAGGATTAGCTTGGTGTGTAGCAGTTTGTGTATTCAGCTGGAGGTGGAATTAGCTTTCTCCATGCCTGTGAGGCTCTGGATAACCAGCCTCCAACGCACTGCTTTAATTAAGCACGGTTTCCTCCGACCACGCTTACATTCAGAAACACGCCTCGGATATCTCTCACTTTGTCTTGCTTTGGTCTTTCACCTCCACCTCCTGTCACCATGCTGACCATCTCCCCACCTGTGAGACTCCTCGCCTGTCCTCAATTAACCATTTGTCATTAGGAGCTGAGAGAGCCACCTCCGCCACCTCCGCTTAGCCAGTTGTTAAGTCTTGTCATAGTTGTAAATGGGTTTTATAGACTTTAATTGCGACTGTCACTTTCCACTCAGTTGACGTATCGATCGGTGACATCGATGAGAGTTGCCGGGGCGGCGGTGTGGGAGTACAAAGAGCAGTGAAGTTGTGAAGAGCTCGGCTGTTCAGCACATGGGCTCAGGTTTAACTCGCTCTTCATGCTAATGAGCCGCTGCTATGATAAGCTCGTGAGCATATGTTCCGCTCTTCATGTCATTGTAATATTTCAAAGGTGCTTGGCTGGTATTGTTGCTTATTATGGTAATGAACATTCAACCTGATAATGGGTGCTTTGGATCCACAAATTAAGGAATTTGCTGGAATTCAAGTAACAGTGGGCGTTTACATGTGGATGTGTTTCCGTGGATTTGTGTTACTAAAGTATCTGGCTTTCTCTCTTGATGATGTGTGTGTGCAGGTACTCCAAGCTGTCAGACCCTGCTAACTGGCTGAAGATCAACAGGACCAACGGGCAGATCACCACCATGGCGCTGCTCGACCGGGAGTCCATGTACGTCAAAAACAATGTGTACGAGGCCACGTTTCTGGCGTTCGACAATGGTAAGTCCGGTAAGTCAGGATGACTGTGTGTGTTGTGACACTTCGATTAACAGTACGGCACGTTCAGGACTACATACAGTTAGGGATGGGTATCGTTGGGATTTTATGGATACTGGAACTACTTCTTGATGCTGGTATTTATCCACACTCTTATCGATACTTTCATCCATCATTTTGTGCAAACAATTAAGAAATGTTATGAACAGAGGTGAAAAGATTCAATAACAGTTTTTTTTCTCATAAATAAATGTATAATATAGTCCTTGAGCTTCTTAACACCAAAAAGTAATAGATGAAAAAAACGTGAAATAACATTTAAGGAATAAAGATTTGGGATAGCATCTGTTTTATTTAGCCCAACCCCAAAATCAGAATCAATTCATCACTCAACAGTTTTAGTTTTTTGATCTCAATACTCATCCCTACAAAGAGTTGGCACTTCTTTGTCACATCAGCAGACCAAAGCATTGGAAAGATAGCCAGTAGTTTTACATGTATGTTATCCCATTAGATGAGTCCTTTAATGACCCTCGTGATCCCCTCACTTTTCGAATAGCACAGGGTTACTCAACTTGCTTTGCCAAGGATCCACTTTTGCAAAATGACTGGATACCAGGCCCTCTGTCAGGGGGTGCAGGGGACACTTCCCTGCCACTGGTTTTTATTATCAAGCTCCATTAGTTTGTTTTACAACACATCAATCATCATCTGACTGATAGATGGAAGCTGTTTGTCATATTTTTTCATCATCATTCATTATCCAAATGAGAGTGCTGCACAGGCTACAGATGAAGGTAGTGGGCATTTCGGGCCACAAGATAATCACAAAACATATTATCTGGCATATTCCTCACTACTCTGATCACTAAAACTAGGATCACATTAGGAAACATAATGCATTATATAATATATGGGTTTACGGTTGGCCTGTGAACGATGCGATTGTCCATTGGCTGACAGTCATCGACCACTGAGCCCAGCATGGTGATTTAAGAGCCTGACCCCCCGTAATCGTGTCCTTAGCTTCAAGGAAGGTGTCGTGCTGTTACTTTACATAACAGTGTAGGATTACTTGTGTGTATACACTGGAAAATGTCCTTCTTAGCTGTTACAAAAAACAAATTAAGATATTTCTACACATTGGTACTTTTCTCTATCTGACAAAGACTCATCGCAATTTACAGGAAAGGTCCACAAGAGGACTGAACTTTGCTTCATTCATGAAAAAACAAGGCCAACTCCCTTTTTTACATTATATTAAATTCATTTTATGGCCCAAAGCTTCACAAATGCAGAGATATTGTAGATTATTAGTGAGGTATTTGATGAATGGAAGTTGTATATACGTCAGAGCCGTGTTACTCTCCAGTCAGATTCCCTGCAGACTTCGAATGAGTAAGGCGTTGTGTGCATATACTCTAGCATACATAATATACTGTACATAAATATTGACTTTCACTGCCCTCTGTGATAAAAATAGATCTGTAAATGAAGGTCTTTAGAGTCATCCTCAGCTTCCAACAACGTAGGAAGCTGAGGAGATGAAGCTCTACAGTATAAATAGAGGTGCCTGCTCTCTGTGTAAGTGGGAGGGACACAGGTGTTTTAACTCCAGAGAGGAATGAGGGATCGGTTGCCCCGAAGCACACCAACTTAAGCTCAAAGTGTTGCCTCCCTATTGATTCAGGAGCCCAGTGTCAACAAAGGGCATATATTCCACTTTGATTGAAATTCTCTTTGCTTATTCTACTCAAGCAAAGCGAATGTAGCAACGAAGCACCCAGCCAATCATAACCGACAAGACGGTCGATGGGCCTTGGGGCCCGGGGCAACAGACCTTTACATAGTTGATGCTCCAAGCTACTGTGGGATATGGGGGGAAAAGTTGAGAAACAGCCCTGATGAGCTACTGCTGTAAACTCTATACATGCTGCATTGCATCAGGAAGTGTGTTGGGCTCGCTGACAGCCGTAGTGCGGGGAGTTGTCAACTGGATATCAAGGCCACAGTATATCACTGCAGTCTGTTTGTTCAACAGAGCAGCACACTTCTTCAGCCGTAGTTCAGGGATCTTATGTTAAGATCAGAAGTGGTTTCACTTCTCTAGAACTTATCGAGGTTTTCTGTAACTGCCAAAGTCTGTTCACATTGTTCAGAGCTGACGTTAAATTACATGTCATTTGTTAGACGCTTTTATCCATAGCGACTTACATACATTCAGTACTGTGGCCAATCCCCACAGGAGCAATTTGGGGTGAAGTGTCTTGCCCAGGGACACAACGACATGCTGACTGTAGTGGGACTCGAACTTGCTATCCCCTGATTTGAAGTCCATCACACTATCCCCTGAGCCACAGCCTCCCTATATAATGTGTTGGCCTTCTTTCAGAGGATTGATATGACTGCATATAGTCCCTTGATCCTCCCTAGCAACAGTCTGTTATCCTTAGCAGCGATCTTTTAGCGAGAAGTAACAACCTCTTGAATGTCCGAATTGACCAATCAGAAAAGCAGACTACTAATGTCATCAAGTTTAATAGAAGTCCACCATTAGTCATGCAGAAGTGATGTAGGTTGTTTATAGCCTACAACTTGCTGAGCAAAACGTGTTAAGTATTATAAACTTGTGTTTACCACAGAGCTTATTTTCAGCAATAATCTCAAGTCTGATGAAAAAACCCCATTGGCTCTTAGTCAAGGGAACCAGAGCGATGCTAACATCTGAAATGTCCTAGAAAACCATCCCAACAGTACGCTATTCAACAAAGACAGCATTTTGTTTTTAATATCACTTTCAGCACAAGATATGTAATACTTAACCTCACACTAGAGGTCAGCCTCATTACAAATGTTTCCATGTAGCTCAGCTTTAGAAACAACTTCCTGTTCCCTTCTCTGAAAGCAGGCAGAGCACTTAAAATAAAACAACTAGACACTTATTCCCAGCGCCTTGTCGTCCAAGAGCAACAGAAACAGTGTGGCAGAAAAACAACATTTCTCCTTCAGTTATGTTCTGTTATCCAAGCACATTAGAGATTTGCTGCTGATGCATAAAACATCACAAATGTGTCGCCCAACCTGATGCTTCTGTTCAGGCCTGGCACTCGTGAGAAACCCTGAATAAGTTATGATGAGCTTGTGTTGCTGGATGCACTGAAGGGTTAGCGTTTGAGTCATTTTCCCAGTGGGCTTTGCAGAGCGCAGATAACAGCAATCTTTATGTGAGTGTGTCCCCTCCCATACGAGTCTCGCCTCAGCCTTCTCAGAAAGCAGCCAGCTCTAAACACAAGGAATACAAAATGTATGTGTCCTTTTCGTTTGTTCTGGGTGCTTTGTAGAAATATACACAGAATTGCCCCTCCATTCAGCAGTCAGTAAACAAAACTTATGTCTACACAATTGTTTCTTTGCCACATGTTCTCACTTCCACACACAAATAAGATAGAAAAATCTAATTAAAATTGAAGGATTGTTTTTTCTGGAGCTTTCTCAACATCGTAACTCCATTTTGTATTCTTTCTTTGCTCCATCTCCAATTTTCCTCCTTCTCTCCTTATCTCTACGTTATTATCTCACCATCTCCTCCTCTGATCTCGTTTCCTCTCACGTTTCCTTCAGGCTCGCCCCAAGCCAGCGGGACAGGAACTCTCCAGATCTACCTGATCGATGTGAACGACAACGCCCCGGTGCTGGTGCCCCGGGAGGCGCAGGTGTGCGAGCGAGCGCGCCCCAACTCCAGGGTCAACATCACGGCCTCAGACGCCGACGCAGACCCCAACGTGGGGCCCTTCGTCTTCGAGCTGCCTTCTTTTCCCGCCAGCGTTCGACGCAACTGGACTATCTCCAGGATCAGCGGTAATTAAACGCTGTACATCGTCTTTACTGCAGCTGCCATTCTTACTGCAAATAGTTTTTGCCTACTCTGGTGATGTTACATTTAGGATGTATGTGGGGAATGATATATTCAGCATCTCCAGCCGAATTAAACCATAAACGTAACAGATGGGATGCAAAAGCCCTCAGCAGAGTAACTGGAGACATCAATCAGGGGACCGGGGATTGCTGTAAGCTGCGAGAGAAGTCCAAGTTTAACAAAATGTCTCACAAAGCTCACAGTGAGAGACGCGGGTGCCATCCAGTGTTGACGTACGATCTATCGCCTGTGACAAATGAGATCCATTCATCTCTCTGTCCCCCGAGCAGCCGATCTGTCACCTAATCCACCCAGATGGATGTATCACAGCAGTTGTCTTGAGGACAAATCTGATCACATACCTGGATCCTTCTCCCACTGAGACTCTTGTCTTAGCTTGACTGAGTGAAAGATGCTGAAGGTTATGCGTTCTGGGTGCTTATTTTATATATCTTTACTGCCTCCTTGCATACATGCATGTCAGAATGATTACTGTGCAGTTTGTTTGGTGGCAACTTTTATTTGGCGTGTCGTTTTCTTGTACCTACGCACATGACGACATGATAAACTTCAGTAAACAAAATGTGAGTACACTGTCTGATCTTATTTTCCCCTTGTTCTTCTTCTTTCCCCTCCTACTCACTTCCTTCTATGTCCCCCTTTTCCCCCTTTCCCCTGTTTTTCCACCCCCAGCTGATTACACCCAGCTGAGGCTAAGGATTCCTTACCTGGAGGCAGCGGTGTATGAGATCCCGATCATCGTGCACGATTCGGGGAACCCTCCTCTGTCCAACCGCTCTCTGATCAGAGTCAAAGTTTGTCCCTGTGATGATAACGGGGACTGCAGCGCCACGGGTGCGGTGGCCGCCGCCGGCCTCGGCACCGGCGCCATCATCGCCATCCTCATCTGCATCATCATCCTGCTCAGTGAGTGAAGCATCAAGCCTACGCGCTATTGCATCATTATATCAGTGTGTGGCGTATCACGAAACAAACTTTTCTGCTGTGTTTTTTCCCCAGCCATGGTTCTGCTGTTTGTGGTGTGGATGAAGCGCAGAGAGAAGGAGCGGCAGGCGAAGCCGCTGCTGATCGACCCCGAGGACGACGTCAGGGACAACATCCTGAAGTACGACGAGGAGGGGGGGGGGAGAGGAGGACCAGGTAACGTTTGAAGACCATAATACATCATTAACAAAATACATAAAAGGCTGTTCACCCGCAGTGACCTCTTTGAGAAAAAACGCTTTGACTTCTACTGTTATAGAAGATCAGAAATGTGTGAATCGATAAGATTAGATAACTTCATTAATCCTTATGTAGGGAAACTAGTTTGGCCATGCACAGTGAAATCCAACCAACAATTATTCCAAGAGGACAAAAGCACAGTTAGTCAGCCTGCCACAACATTCAAAACAATGTCATGTTTCAATGAATTATAGCTGCAATTTAGAATTTCAACTAATCTGCCAATTATTTTCTCATTATTGTCAATGCAATGTCTTGCAAAGGTGACAGATTGTTTGTTTTATTCATCTAGCAGTCCAAAACCCCATACTTTTATCATATATCACAAAGAAAATCCAGTAAGTGTTTGGTATTTTGGCTTTCATTAAGAAGATTTCTCTTCATAATAATTCCTGATTCATTGCCTGTCTAATTGAGTTGTGCAGCTAAACTACTAATAGTTTACAGCGAAGTGTAAGTGCGGTGTCTAAAATCATGATCAATACACCAGGTTATATATCAGATGAAACTTTTAAACACCTAGCTCCATGCCATCAATTAATGTGATAGAACACAGAAAATGAGTTCATCTACCAAAATTGTCAAATGAATTGTAAGTGTGGACAGATTGAGCCGCAGAGAGAGTCTGTAGAGAATGAAAGTGAGTTAGACTATAAAAAGTTTTCAGAGTTCACTCTGCCCTACAAACTCGTGCCTTGGATGAAAATGCTGCCTGCTTGATGTTCAACTTTTTTCACACGAGGAGCCCCTTTCCCTCTAAGAAATAGCAATATAAGTTTACGCCTACTGCACACCCCCTCTCCTTATCTCATAACATTTGCTCAATTTAACCTTCAACAATGTTAGGCTCCAACAGCTTTGATTAATCCAGAAAAGTATTATTAATTATGCCATTTTTATTTCTTGCTATTTTCTAACACCCACACACACTACCATCAGATCGCTGCCGTGTGTGTTTTCACTCTGAAGCTCCTCTGAGGTTTAATACCAGACAGGCAGAGTGTGTTCTGACCTGTCAAAGATGTCACTTAGAGAGCACAGTCTGAAGCTCATATGTCAGATTACTTTTAACCACTTTATATTATGGAATGGACTAAAAGCATTGACATAAACAAAAACAGCAATTGATGGTCGCTGGATTGAGTTTTAGGTATTTGGACAGTCCCTCCTTTATATGTCAACAATGTCTTTACATTCAAGCAAAGCAAGGCATTTTTCATTACATTGATTACAAGACATTTTAAAGTACTTTTTCAACTTAAAATCCTCTTTAAATCCTGATATAAGTGGAGGCGTGTGGCGCAGCGGACTAGTGTGTTGGTGTTCGGATGAGGGGGGCACAGGTTCAAACCCCACTGCAGTCAGCATGTCGTTGTGTCCCTGAGACACTTCACCCCAAATTGCTCCTGTGTCCACAGTACTGACTATGTAAGTCGCTTTGGATAAAAGCGACTAACAAGTAACATGTAATGATATAAGTCACATGATAACATACTGTGGAGCTCAAAGTGCCCCCTTTGCTCCACTGATAGCTTCAGCGGTGTGACATTACCACACCTCTGTTCCAACCAAAGCTATACAAAATTACATTCCCCTAATATTTGCTGAACAAATATCATCGTCGGTAATTCATATTTTCTCTTTTCTCACCCAAAACGCTATGGGTATCGTCCTTACTCCACATTTTAACTTTAGCTTTTAATACATTTAAGATGAAATCTCTTTAAAATGACAGAAAAGACCCATACTTCACATGCATAAAACATTACATGTATCACAAAACTGTTAAAGAGATCTAGTCTTATATATATATATATATATATATATATATATATATATATATATATATATATATATATATATATATATATATATATATATATCCCCAGGCATTTCAAAATCTGTACCATTTCTGGCTCACAGTACACTTTGTACTTCTTAACATCAACTTCATATGTCGAAAATGGTGCTTTTTGAGCATTTCAGACTTGTTCACACAATAAAACACCATGAATTGTGGGTAATTCCCTCAGGCAAAGACTGCAGCAGTGCAGATTTACCAAAGAGCTCAAAGGTCCAGCAGAAAGCCCTGCAGCACAGCTTCATGCAGGTCAGCCCTGAGACCTGCACACATAACAAGAAGGCACATCAAAGTGTGTGAGGGTGGACAGAGGAGAAAGTGTGTGTACCAACTTAGAAACTCAGCAAAGCACAATGCATTTACAGCGCTGTATTTAGAGACAAAAGAAAAAGGTTAATAAGAGTATAGAAGATCTAATTATGAACACAAGTTATAAATGACCAATAAAGGAAGTAATGGATGAGCTGTCTCTCAACCCTCTCTCTCTCTCTGGGCTTCATGCAGGACTACGACCTGAGCCAGCTGCAGCAGCCCGAGTCTTTAGAGCACATCATCAACAAGCCGGCGGGGGTGCGCCGGGTGGACGAGAGACCCGTTATCGCTGAGTCACAGTACCCCGTCAGACCCAGCCTGCCCCACCCTGGAGATATCGGAGATTTCATTAACGATGTACGTACAAGAATGGATGGAGAGTGGTTTCATGTTGTGTTTTTTCCTCAACTTTTCTGAACAGTGTGCTGTTGCAGTGTCCGGAGACTTCATTGATGTGACTCATACAGAGGTTTACACAACACAAAGGGGTTCAGTGTTTTTGTCCCCGTCAGTAGGGCTACTGCTCAAAGTGTTTGTGCCTTGTAAACAGCTCAGCTCAGACCTTGATGGAGCATTAAAACCCTAATGGGTGGGAGAGCAAGATGAGACGAGTTTACTGCATCTTTTACAGTCTGGCCACCTGAACCTGCTGTAGCCCTGTGAAACGTCATCATCTCAGTGATAGTGTTGGTGTACAATGACTGGCCTGAAGCCAATGTTGCTAAAATACCTTTCTGATACAGTATATAGGGCCAACCATACACAAAGGGAATGCTGTAACTGCATAGACTGGATATAATAATCGAATGTAGCCACCGTTACATCACCCAGTGGTTTGTGGATTACCACTTTGAAGAGTGTTGTTCCGCGCCATCTTGTTTTTCAGAGCCAGTGTGACCATATTTGGACATTAGTATGGATCTGAAGAACAGTTAGGTTCACTAAATTACCAGTTTACGCTAGAAATAGCTGTCTTACTTAGATGGCAAGGTGAATCCATAATTCCCTTAACTGTAAATCGGGATGCTAATTTGGATAGCATGGTAGCATAGCCTGCTTTACTGTTTTGGTACTGTAATAGGACCGTAACTTACAAAATGAACATCACACTCTATTGAAAAGTCTTGATCTAATTCAGACCATAATCAAATCGAGGGATAGGGGTAATAAATCAAGAAAAGTAGGGTCTCATAGAGTTCTATGCAATCCGAGCCTGCTGGCTGTGAGAAACAAAGCAGGTTCAAGACTCTTCCTCTGTGGCTCTTTTCAGACCTAAATGTGTTGCTGTAACTGTAGAGAGGAGGTTGAATATGTTTCATTTGTCATGTGTCTGTCCTGATGTCTCCAGGGTCTGAGGGCAGCGGACAACGACCCCACAGCCCCTCCCTACGACTCCCTGCTGGTGTTCGACTACGAGGGCAGCGGCTCCACCGCCGGCTCCGTCAGCTCGCTGAACTCCACCAGCTCAGGGGACCAGGACTACGACTACCTCAACGACTGGGGCCCTCGCTTCAAGAAGCTGGCCGACCTCTACGGGGGAGGGGACGACGACTGAGAGCGGAGCGGGGGCCGGGGGGGGCAGGGGAGGGAGAGGCGGGTCGGTTGAATGGATGCTCCTCGAAAAACCACTGGCAGGGGCCACGAACACCACGCAGTGTGAGGAACAGACCCTCACACGGGCTGCGTTGGTTTGCTCACAGCGACCGAGCTCACAAACATGAACTCCGCTGCAACGCGACTGTATTCTGGCTTTATATTTTGTAGTGGCGAGTTTGTAGTGTGACGTTTTTTTTTTTCTTTCTTTTTGTCGTTCTCTCACCGCGCTGGACCCGGATCTCTGGGGACGAATCAAGGCGGTCGTGAGAGACACGAGAAGTGACTTTGTGCTTTGATTTTTAAAAACGACACCATCTCTTGCTTTAGTCTCACACTGAAGAGAATGTTTGTGGGAAGACGCTCTCTGACTCTCTGTCACTCTGTCAACTTGAATTTCCTTAGAACAGAAGCACTGTCATTTTATAAAGTGCCTTTTGTGCTGTGTTTTTGTATCAGACTCCTGCTATCTCAGGATCGGTTGCCATTCGTGCAGTACAGTGGAGGCGCGCTCTCTCTCACCCCCCCCCCCCCCCCCACCCCTCTGCGCTCCTCACACCTGCCTGTCACCCCCCCCCTCCCTCCCTCCCTCCTTCAAAGTGGTGCAGATGAACAACCCCCAGTCCCAGGAGGGAAGGACACAACCAGGGCAGACTACGGGATATCATAACCCACTGAATTATGGCCTAAAAGAAGCCAATAACAGTTTTTCTCCAAGGACCTGCTCTGTTTGACTTTCACAAGCATCACCTGTCGACACGCTGACATTGTGTGAAACCATTTTTATACATGTGGGGGTTTTCTAATTTAGTGGAGGATGCCTGCCTTTCCTCTGTGGATTCATGAGTTAGGAGCCGTTATGTTGAGATGCTTGCCTGCCCTGTATGGTTTTGTGTTGCTTTCTCCACAGTGTAAAGCTTATGTCGGCATGATCTGAGTAGTCAGACAGTGTTAAGAGAGTGGAACTTGAAAAGACTTGGAAAAAAGGCATCTGAGAACGATTTTTTTGTCGCCTTGAACATTCCCGTTTTTTATAGGCTATTAAAAAGGTGCATGATTTCTTTTTTTTTTTGAAAAATGTTTTACTCAAAGCACTTGTTACTATGTGGTGAGAATGTGAAAATAGTCAGCGGAAGCTATATGAATATACTCTGTATAAAGACACTGAGAAAAGAAAAATACTGTAAGATACCTATTTTTGAAGTATTGATGACTTAAAAGTTGCTGCTCTTTCTCCGGCTCTTCATCGAGCTTAGGGGATTTTTGGCCTGTTCATTTGTCATGTGGATATTTGAGTCTTTTGTTAAACCATAATTATTTTTTAAGATGCCTGCTTATTCATGTTTTGTTCAGTTTTTGCTATTATTTTCTTCTTCTGGGATTGTTTTCTAAAAAATGCTTTGTTATACTCCTTTTATATGTGAAAACACAGCCTTTCCCTTCACTCTGTATCGTCTCGGACAGATTGTTGGCCTCTGGCCTCGGGACAGTGGACGGTTCATTAGCCATGCCTGCTGATAGTTGTTCTATTATTCAGTGTCCTGGAATTATTTTATTCATTCATCTAGATACTGGATGTGTGCTTCAGAAAATAAACAAGACATGTTTTGAAAATGTGCTCTTTTTTTATACATTCATCATCTTTAGGTGTATGCTAATTGCAACATGTTATATAATATCACAAGCTTTAAATGATCATGGGCCTCTTTAGATTTGTTTATTAAGTCTATAATTTCTAAAGGGTTTTCTCAACCAGGCTAGACTTAACGCCGCTATATGTTGGAATGTAAAGAGGCCCTATTATGATTTTGGGGTTTTCCCTTTCCTGTAGTTTGTTAAATAGGTTTTTGTGCATGTAAATGGTCTGCCTGAAACGCCTCCATTGGACTCCTTGGTTTACTTCCGAAACATAGTGACATCACTATATAACACTTGTGCTTCTATAGAGAGGCGAAGTCACGCCCATCTACTTCCGACCCATGGGACCTTATTTCGGAAAAAATATGTATTGAAGTCAATGGGGAGAGAAAGATTATCTTTCGATCCCGTTTGAATTGTGCCACGAATTACACATTTGATGTTTGTCAATCTTCAAAAATAATTTCCATGTCAAAAAAGTCACAGTTTGTCGTAAAACTGTTGAAATATAAGACTATGAAAAATACGCAACTAGAAAGACTACAAATCCCAGAATCCCGGTCCCGCATGCTGGCTCTTACGAACCGACTAACTCCCCTTGTGTGTATGTACAGCTCTCAACACGCCCAGACTTGGAGTGATTTTCACCTCTTTTAATACTTTTCGCCTCATTCTGAAAGAAAGAAGTGAAATGTGCCAACGTGACGGCCGTCTTGGTGTGTGGTGCGAGATGGGAGATGTAGTTCATTGAGCGGTTTCACACAAAAAAAAGTGACACATTTTTATTTTTTTGACTTGCAAAATTATCTTTTAGATTGACAAACATCATATGTGTAATTCGTGGCTCAATTCAAACGGGATCGAAAGATAATCTTTCTCTCACCATTGACTTCAATACATACTTTCTCCGAAATAAGGTCCCATGGAGGTCCACCGGAAAGGGAGGGACTTCACCTCTCTATTGGGTATGCGCTCCAACGTGTTGAACTTGATAGGCTAAGGGGCGGGACAGTTCTAAGCGGTTGACCAATCACAACAGAGCCGGCCAGCTAACCAATCAGAGCAGACTGGGCTCTGGTTTCAGACAGAGGGTGAAAAGAGGTGCTGCAGCACAGGCAGTATGAGAACAATAAAGAGCTTTTTGAACATTAAAGCATGGAGACATGTCCCAGTAGAGACACACAATACTAATATGAACCTGATGAGCAGAATATGTCCTGAGTGGTAAAAGGTTAATGTGGCAGACTGCCAACATAGTGGCTTTAATATCAGTGCTTTTTAAGCTTTGAGTCTTTGTTCATAAAATGGTTTATCTGTATTTGCACACTGATGATGCAGCCTCTTCATTTTTTTGTTTAATAATGTATTTTTAAGTGTAAGCAGAAATCATGAAGTGGAACATACTCCCTTTGTTAATCACGTAGTTAACCTTTAACTCTATTGTTTGGATATGGCTTCATTCTACTAATAAAAACAGCCGCTATTCCTTCTTATAATGCATCTCGGACTCATTAGAAGGAGTTGGAGAGGTCAGGCAGTATATTTGTGACCGTTCCTGTGATTTCAATTAGTCAGCTGAAGCACCAAAAAACCCACTGGGGACTATAAAGGGATTTTAATCCTCTCCGGCTGTGTGTCTATCAATTAGCCACACCATTAATCCCCACGGCGTAATCTCATTAGAAAGAGCGCCTTTAATGAGACACCCAGAGAGAAAGCGGGGAGGCGGGCGGTAAGAGAGAGGGAGAAAGATGAGGCGGTGGCGAGGTGCAGGTAGTCCGTGTGGAGAGGTGATTAGAAGGATGGAGGAGAGGGTCAGCGGAGAGAGAGAGAGGGGGAATGAAGCACAGCAGGGCCAATGCATATCATTGGGAAAATGGCTCGGAAAAAAGGAAGTAGAGAAATGGAGTATTGCTTAATCGTGTGTTGTCCACTCCAGAGATTAGAGGAGAGGGAACGGAGACAGGTAGAGGAGAACAGCTGATGGAGCACGGTGGACTAGTTAATGAAAGGTGCTTTCATTCCTCATCTACGCTGCACTGCTTCAGTAATGAGAACATCCGGTAATAAACCTAAGTTAACCTTTACTCTGGTGGATTCTGCAATGGACCGGGCAGGATTGTGGACCGGGTAATAGGAGAACCATCAGAGGTGGGCTCCTCTGCTCTGACATAATAATCAAGACGGAAAAAGGTCATTTTGGTCATAGCCAGTCAGCAGATTAAGTTCAGGGAGGGTTTCTTTGATGGGCTTAGCTGAAGTTCACTTGGCCTCCCTGTGGCAGAGGGAAAGCAAACTCCAGCTGCCCCCTTGATAAATGGCGTTTATAGACAGAGAGCTTTGCTGCTGGCTCGCAGCCACTGCTTTGTGTGTTGTAAATAAAGTTCTCCTCCTCAAACATGTCCAATCCGGGGCTCTTTTTCATTTCCTCTCAATATAGCTAGTGAGTCTCGTGGGCCGGTGCCGGGAAAAGGTCCAATCGGAAAACTGCACAGGATGTTGGTTCTGATGCCGGCTGTGTGATCAACGGTTCCAGATTTAGTGCTGCTGTTCAGGAGAAGGTACACCGCCCAGGACTCTGCTGCCGGCTCTTTTCTGCTGACACCACCCTGAGACTCTGCTATTTCAGGACTCTAACAAGAGATCAAAGCGGCCGAATACATTTGATGTTCCTGCTGCAAGAGGGGAGAGAATATCTACTGTTTATCCAGCGGACACACTCTGCTATTACCAAGACAGACCGTTTAAGTCAGGACTCAAACGGTCTGTGTGTGTCAAGCAGCATTTTAAAAAAAGCATTTCCTGCTAGTAGTGATTGCTTTTACTCCCTAATCCCTAATCTCATCTATTAAAGTCAATGTTACTCCCCTTCAATTACCCCACAGCTTAGTACTGTCAATCAAGTAGAAGCAGCCATTGAAAATAACATTTATACTAGTACCAGTAGTTTGCAGTAGTTGTAGGACTATCAAGAAAGACTGTATTACCATCCGGGGAAAAGCAGACCAAAGCCCTGGGTTGTGTCAGTTATATTGGACAACTAAGAACATTGGAATGAATAAAATCAGTAAGAAATGCTCTGTTCTTTCGAAGTGAGTGCCGTAAGTGTTGTATAAAAACCTATACACTGCAAGAAAGGAAAAGCTTCCACACCAATGGAGGGAATTTATTTAAAATGTGCCACAAACTTCAACGGCGATTAAAGAACGAACTATTTGGATTTTGGTGGTCAAAGGCGACCTCAAAAAACACATTTTGGACGCTCATTAGGACAACTTCACGACATTTCTTACAGGCTAAAATTATGATGTGATTGTGATGTGATTTAGACAGCTAACCTGTCATAGAGGTTACATGTCTGAGTCATACTGCTAGGTAGTCTAAAATGAATTTGCCCACATCCCTAAGGTGCAATACTAAATATTGGAGTAGTGCTTTTACACTTTACTTATGCAAATGATCTGAATACATCTTCTACTGCTGACAAACTATGACTTTTGACACTGTTCAAACATACTTGTCATATTCAGGAACAGCTATAATTTAACCACTGTGAATGATGCATCATGGGATTGCCCCTTGTTGACACAAATGTCCATGACATGTGGGGCTGCTCGTCGTCAGAGGAGAATGATCTCTCTGTGTGATTACATGCTGAAGTTGAATATTCGATCAGATCCTCGAGCAGAGCGGCTTCTCTAATCAGCTGGATGTGATTCTTTACGTTAGTCACAGGTTAAGTGCCTTCCCCGGGAAACTGGCTACACGTCTGAACGGTTGGAAAGCTTTCCTCTGCGGCCTGCTCAGTCTCTGGTGTCCACTCCTTTAGGGTACAATCAAGCCTCCATTCCCATCTTCCCCTCCATTTCCCTCTGTCAGCAGTGCTCCAGGAAGACAGACCCAATGTGACCATGAATAATGGATGCATAGCACACTCATTAGTATAAATAAATAATTGACCACCACACATATGTAACAGAATAAATCTTTTAAGGGTAGTTATGATGATATAATAGCATAGCAGAGAGGAACTTAAACCTTGCTATGAGCCAAATGTAAGCCAATGTTTTTCTATTGCGATTAGATTGATGGCTGATCATAAACTAAAACTGACTAATTTTCGTTTGTTTCAGGGAAATTCACCGCTAAACAGTTACCGTCACAAAATAGTATGTAAAAAAAAACTTTTATTAAACAGTGATATTATGGTA
The DNA here is from genome assembly GCF_902827165.1 of Trematomus bernacchii. Lineage (NCBI taxonomy): Eukaryota > Metazoa > Chordata > Actinopteri > Perciformes > Nototheniidae > Trematomus > Trematomus bernacchii. The sequence continues at coordinate 3,078,823 of NW_022988098.1, read as the reverse complement.
TGTCATGAAAAGGTTATAAACAGGTCATAATGCAGGTATTGTGTAGTAAATCATCAATATGTCATTATAAATCATAGTAGAGTATGGTATAAAAAGGCATATCATAGGAGGTCATTGAGAAGTATGTAGTTTACAGAGCAGTGGAGAGTATCGAAAATAGGAAAAAACAACGTCGTATAGTAAGTCGAATTTTTTCTTTTACAAAAAGTATAGTATGTCAATTTGTTTTTTATAAAAACGACATAGTAGGCCATATTATGTCGAAAATATGAGAAAGAAACAACATAGTATATTATGTCCAAAAATATGAGAGACCATTGTATAGTATGTTGAAACATTTGAATGTATGTCATCGTATAGATTATCATAAAAGTAATAAGAAAGTCATATGAAATATTGGACTAAATAGTCTCAATATCATATGACATAGCCTAAGGATCTCAGAAAATAAGTCAGTTAATCAAAGAAATGTCATAAAAGTTATTTTATTAATTTAAGTCATACATTTTTTTAGCATTAAGCTCAAAGCACTGCTGTTCCTGCAGACTCCAAACATTTTTTGTGCTTTTCTAACGTCTAACTTCCAAAGTGCAATACAGCGCGAGCGAGTTGATGGGAGTCACCAAGTCAGTCGGTGGGAACATCGCACTGAAAGTCATTTTGACTTTCACAACCATGCCTGTGTTGTGTGGAGTCTGGCACCTTAGCTTGTTTGTTCCTGTTTGAATACACGTCAAGTCACACATTTCTCTGTGTGAACCACAGTTTGTATTCTACACATTTTGGTGCACCGCCCCCCCCCCCCTCGTATAGGAGATGACTTTATAAAGGGAGATGTTCTCATCCTGTGGGCTGACAACGCTTGCTGCTTGACCTGATTCAGCTCCATTAAAGAGGCCAACAGGCTATTAACCCCCGCATCAATACCTGGAGGGTTCAGCCGCGCTTACCAACCCATTTCGGCTGCAGTCATAAACACTGGCCTTATTATAGTATCCCCGGGCCAAATCACACCGCCCCAGACGACCCCTTACCAAAAGAGTCCTAAAGTCAGCATTAACCTGTGTGGAGCAAGGGCACACATGAAACAGACTGGCTAAGGAGGTGTAAACTAATGAACTGCTGTTGCATCTTATATTCCTATTATTCGGGAAAGGGTTGAAAATAATTCTCTTTCATTTCAGGATAAAAGTGGTTATAGGCTACTGGAGTGGAGCATCTTAATGGACGATAACGTGCACCACTGGATCGCAGTGTGCCACATCAGCTCATCCAAATCACACCCTCATGTTCCTCCAAGGAGACAGTTTTATTCATAAGCTCCAAGCTTAATCAACAATATGCAAGGAGGCGTTGAAAAGGATAAAATTAATTAACTGACTTTAAGTATTGCATTTGTCTCACAGCATGGGTACGGTGGGATTACAAATGGAATCTTGAATGCATTCGTTTGCCAGGAAATGTCAATGGATGTAAAAAAAAAAAAACATCACAAACTTCTTATTCATCTTGCCATCGGGGTGTTACCTTAATAAAGATTTTCATAACCATCTGATTCATGTGAGTAATGGGGGCAGGGGGAGCTTTCATCAGCCTCTAACCATCATTAAAAGTGATCCCCTCTGTGAGCGTAAACAAGTAGAGGACTTCAGACTGCAGATTTATCATAAAAGTGCAAGAGAAACAGCCTGCTGAGAAGCACTATCACAGCAGTTGAATCCCATCTAGGAATCAGAAGAAATCACAGATAAGAAAAAGGGAGCATTCACAGGCATGCCTACACACACACACACACACACACATAAAATGCTTTAATGGCGCGTTATATAATCTCCCCCCGGGGTGAAAGGAAAATGACAACAATGAATGTAACAAATTAATAACAGCCCCCTTTAATAAATGTCACGGTGATGTTGCTCCTCTCCTCTTCCCTCCGGCGGGCTCGGGGTGTTTACCCAACACCCTCAGGTGCAGTGACTGAGGCGTCGCTAGGCAACCGCACCATCCATGTTGTTGCTCTGCCTCTGGCACTCAAGTGGGAGCTTATGTGGACTTAACTCTAAAAGAGCAGCAGTGTTGAGGAGTGGAAGGAGGATTACCAGCAAAAATATTGGATTGGGCCGAGGCACAAGGGTTGAGGCCTTTACCTGAGACCCCCCCCCCCGCTGACAGAGGGGGAACTGAGGAGGAGGAGGAGGTGGTGTAATCAAAGGGTGTACTTAAGTAAAAAGAGAAGTACTCAGATCTGGTACTTAAGTAAAAGTAGAAGTACCAGATTGTGTACTTAAATAAAAGTAGAAGTACCAGAATGTAGGAATACTCTGTTACAAGTCCTGCATTCAAAATGTTACTCAAGTAAAAGTGCAGAAGTATTGGCATCAAAATATACTTAAAGTACCAAAACTAGTACACATTATGCATATTGGCCCATTTCAGAATAATATCGTTAGTTTTGATTATAATTATTGATGTATTTCCAGATTTCAAAGGTTTAATGTCACATACAGTACAGTGTAGTTTTGTAATGAAAAACTTTGGGCACAGGTTCCTCAACGATGCAATATAAACATATACAAGACATAAACACATTTAATAACAATAATAAAGATAGTGCAAGCTCAGGAGTATAGCAGTCTTATGGAGTCTGGTGGTCTTTGTCCTGATGTGTTTATCATATCAACTCATTTTAATTACTTTATTTACTGCTAGGTAGTATGTACATTGTATCCAGGTTTAACTAAAGTCTCATTTAAGTACTGATCATATTTTTTCATCATTAATCTATAACTGCAACTAAAGTTATTAAATAAATGTAGTGGAGTTAAAGTACACAATTTACCTTGTGTACTTTAATTGTAATGGGGTAGAAGTACAAAGTAACATAAAATGGAAATACTTAAGTAAAGTACAAGTACCTCAAAATGTTACTTAAAGTAAAGAACTTGAGTAAATGTACTTGGTTACTTTCCACCTCTGCTGTCAGGACTCTCTGTGCTCTGCTGTCTCCCGGCAGCACAGAGCTGGGATGTTTCTCACAATGCTCAGTTTTCTCTTTCTGCCAAATGTTCAGTTAAACGGTGGCTGACAGGTTGGCCCACTGGTCTGTATTGTGTGTGTCCAGCAGAGCGACACATGTAAACTCACCCAAATGCAACAAGGTAATATTCACCATAAAGAACAAGCTGCTGTTCAGTACACATAATCTAGTAATGGGGGTAAATTGCCATCTAGTGGCTCCCAGATGCACTTTCATTACAAAAAATGAAATTGTAGCTCATCACAACCCCTCTAATATTCACTTATTGTTGCTCTTTGGTTAATGCCGATACCAAAGCTGCTCCCTATCATCAGGCAGTCGTCCCGCAGGCCTGATTGTTTCCAGCCCGTGGTCGTGGTGCCTGTTAGCAGCTGATGTTGCAGCTGTTGCTAATGCTGCGTGTGTTGGGCTGATAATGGAGACGGACTGAAACAAGACAGCCCAGAGAGGACGAGCACAGACTGGTAGCAGACTGTGTGTGAGTGTGTTATTCCAGGTTCAGTGTTAGCAGTGTGGGAGTTGTGGTTAATAGATGCCTGTAAACACCCGGGGGACACCGTGTGTACTACATGTGGTGTTACAGATGTTAGAGGATTAGGAGGAATTATCTGTGAACAGGTAGAGAGAGAAGGACTTAAAGGTGTTATTCATGTGCAAAGCCTCAGTGCCTCACGCAGCACACACACTGTTATATTAATGCAATGCTGCCCCCTGGTGGCGTACAACAAACAACAAACCTCAACCAGTTACTGTAAAATCATTATTTATTCAAACATTTTAATAGAGAAAATGTGTTTTTCTTTATTCTGGGTGGGTAAATTCTCAACTCTATACAAAACCATGTGTAAAACTGTAGGTGTAACATTTACAAATATACAGGAGGAAACTGCACCTTGCTGAGTCGGAGGACACCGTCAGTCAATATTGAAAGAGTACAAATGTGTCTTGGTGGGCAGCTACAAAAATAGAGATCGCTTTCAGGTAGATGCAAGTTTGGTATATAATAAGGGTTTAAAAGCCATCTATTTAGAAATCAAATACATTTTAAATTAACGATTTAAAACATGAAAATACGAAGAATAAACCTCTTCTTCACGCACTAAAATCTATTCACCAAACTACAATGTCTACGTTGATTTTAAACATATCCTAAGCAGGCAAATGCACGTTGCATTTAAACTACATGAAACGACTGAAGCTTCACATGAAATTAAAATAAATAACTAAACATTAATTTAAGCTTGAGTTTAGTAAATAAATATGCTGACAATAAAATCAAGTAGCCTACTGGAGATGACTACTGCTTCGTGAGTGACAGCAGGGTTAATTGCTTCGCGATGGCTATATGGCTTATTCATAGTTAAGAAGGCAACTCAGTAGGTTACACAGTTCGGAGTTCAAACTAATTCAGTTAAAAAGAAAAAAGGAGAAATCTACAATCAATATTCAATAAAAATTAGTTGTCTATTAAAAACAAATGTGTCGATGTCCATTGCTAACACAAATCATCTGATTATAAACGTTACTGTTCTGTGCATAATTGAAAAGTGTTCATTCATAAACCCTCTTGTAACACACATCCATCTTTGCACTTTCTTGAACAGTAATTAGCATTTGTCCATTTCTCTGATCATTATTTGAGGAGAGAGAGGCCATCCAACGTGGCTGCTTCTGTTCATCAGATTATCAGGTTTATCTGGAAAACCTCTGCCCTCCTCCTCCTCATTTAAAAAGAGTCTCTCTGCGTGGAGGGAGCGTTTGATCTCTCCACCAGCGGCTCCCTCCCCTCCCCTCTGACATCCAGTCTATTTGAGAAAGCCCTTGTAGAGGAAATGGGAGTGACTGGAAAATCTCTCGTTCTCCAAACAGAACAGCAGGTCCCTGAGATTGACGCGTGTGATTCGCTGCCGCGTCGGCCTGGAGCCCGAAGACCCCGCCCCGCCGGAGAGGGAGGGACCTGACCCGGACCCCTGGGGAGGAGAGAGAGAGGGGAGAGGTTCAGGTTTAGGGTGGGGGGTCAGTAATGTTTGTCTTTTTTTCACAGCCCGATGAGTTGCCACAAAAAAATGTATCTCAAGAGTTTGGCCATGCATGCACCTTCACAGACTTGTCTTTTACACTTTTCAAAGTTACAGAAACACAATATTTTGTATGAAATATGTTGAGCCACAAGGAGCAGCATGGTGTCCGAGTAGGTGCCCTGTTTAAAGCACCATCATGTCTTCCCTGTGCACTCCTGTTTTACACTTAAAGTCCAAGGAAATGCAGTCTAGTCCGTTATTACTAATATTACTATTTATTAGAACCCCAGGTGGTAGCCCTACTTCTGCAGGTGCCAAGGCAGTTTATAGAAAGATTTTGAAGGAACTCAACTAAATACAAGCGTACTATTTGATTAATAAAATATCAACTTCATACTGCAATAGAGTGCAATAAAACTAGCAAACCAGCAGAGAGGTTTGGCAGAAACTATGGGAACAATTGTTGAAATAGAGAGCCATTTGGTATGAATGGGAGTGTGTGTGAGTGTGTATCTGTCTGTCGATATGTGTCTACGAACTATTCAGATTCAAACTAGTGTGTGTGTGTGTGTGTGTGTGTGTGAGTGTGAGTGTGAGTGTGAGTGTGAGTGTGAGTGTGAGTGTGTGTGTGTGTGTGTGTAGTCTGTTAGGGAAATGTTGGATGAAGTAGTGGTTTCTAACCTCTTTCCTGATACATGCAGTGAATCACTATGAACCCTCAGACACATACAATAGTGTTTTGTTAAAGTGTTATTCCCTGTTGTTTGTTGTTAGGAACTTCCCCACTAACAATTCAATGCTACAGCAAATTGGACAGAATACAAAACTCTGCGACATCTGTTTTTCCAATATATATTATAAAAAAGGAACAAACACAAACTCTAAATTACTGCAACCTTTATCGAAGTAGGTAAATAATGTTTCCTGAATAATACCGGGCTATTTTCTTTCAGCAAACGGTTATTACACAGAACAGGCTCTCCTTCTGTTGATGCTCCCTAGTGATTCAAAACAACAGTAAACAATTGAATGTGGAGAGAAACCCCCCCCCCCCACTAATCAGAGCAGAACCCAAAGCACGGAGTATATAGCGTATATATATCAAAAACAACTATCCCCATGGCTATTAAAATCTAGCACAGAGAGAGGGTTGAGGTCAGAGGAGAAATCAATTAACTGAATCAATACCAGTGATGAGCAGAGGCTCTGAGCGGCAGAGCAGCAGCTGTTCTCCGAGAGGTAAGGTGTGTGACGTTAGGAGGACCGTGTCATCGTGCTAAATGAGTGTGACTGGTGTGATAAGGAGAGTCGACTGACATGCTCTGCCAGAAGCAACAAGAGGCTTCATTATTTTATTTTCCGAGATATGTGAGGTGCACAGATGACTGACAGGTCTCAGTCAGTGTCAGCTCGTCAGAAACTTTGTCTGGCGGAGTAGATAACTGACTGTTAGTGCTAACATTAGCCGTTTCTAGAACCAGTGTTTTACATCGACAGAGCTGGTGTCTTTTTTAAAGTTTGACTCATACGTTGCTCTCCAATCAGTCTCCAGTTTATACTAATTAAGTATCATAAAGAGAGGTTCTCTGCAGCGCAGCGTTGATTCTGTTAACAATGAGTATGAAGAAATATGTTCACCAAGACCTTTTCCCCAAGACTATGACGATGAGCGGACGACGTTATCAAACACTAACTGTGACGATATCAACATGCAATATCTTTGACGGAAAAATACTAAAACATAGTTTATAATTTGGGTCAGGATTATTTTATTCATCATATTTTTGTAAATTAGTGGCCGTTGACTCTTTCAATGGGCCAGGTGTGTACGACTAACCACTGCGTGCACTATATTACTCACTAGTCAGGAGCAAAGCCAAATTCAAAGTCATTCAACCTGCGTTTCTCATTATAAAATAATAACAAATGATCCGAAATAAGTTTGAATAAAATGACAACTTGTTTTTATTCGGCTAGAATAAATGACGGAAACTTAATTAAATCTGATAACTCAAACAGGACATTTGATTCAGCACTAAAGGGTAATGACTTTGTTGACTAAACCATTTTAATTTGTTATAACTGAAACTATGAAGGATAAAATGACTCAAATGTGAAATATGTTAATAAATCTAAAGAGCAAGAGTAAGATGAATATATGAAATAGCCGATAAAACTAACACTGTTGTCGGGTGAGGATGACAAAGGTTGTTAAGGAAGATGCCAAAGGTATAAGGTGACTCCATGACAGGATCTATGATCAGCTGTGAGCCCATCTGTATGGTACGTAGCGTTACCTCGGCTGCAGCGGAGGAGGACTGAGAGTCCAGGAGCTTCCTCTTCTTCCTCGGTCCGATGGCAGCGAGAGCCGTCAGGTTGGCCTCCCTCTGCCTCACCTGAGCCAGCTCCTGCTGCTGCATCTGGAAAACACAGACAGCAACACGGATATCAAGCATACAGTGCGAAAACATACAACAGACACTTATTCCTCGTCCTCTCATCCTACCTCTTTTGCCTTCTGTTTCAGAAGCAGCTGCTCTGGGTCCTCTTGCCGAGCTCGAGACTGAAAGGCCAAAGAAAGACAGAATTGATTACTGTTGGGCAGAAAGGCCAAATCCCAGGTCAAACAGGGTCAGAGATGAGGGGGAAATGGCAGGTGTTTGCCCATTAGCTAGAACTCAATGAAATACTTTCTCGTATTGCAGAATCTACATCAATTACTTGTGAGTTCAAGTTTCTAGAAAATTCACATATCCATCAATAACTATATTTAAATGTGTTAAATATTATTTATTCCTAAAGTCACGTACCTAGTAGCATTTAATTTGGTGCTGTAAATGTGTCACCAGTGCCATTTAATATATCAAACAGTACATTTGTTCGAAAATGTTCCAACAGAACAGAGTTGAAATCAATCAGGGCCGACCTTTAGTAAAACTCTAAAGAATATTAATGTTCCTCTGGCGAAGTGAATATCTTTGAGAAACCAACACATTCAATAGACACAAAATATAACAGCATTTATAAAACGGACAAGTCAAATCAAGCAATCTGATTGGTTCTTAGCCGTGATATAATGAGCGTATATCACGGGTAGAATTGTAGTTACTTTTCACAACAAGTCAGTATCCCTCCGCGTCTGAGAAAAGCTACAACCGTTACAACTGTTACATTACGTCCGTTACGAAACTAACTAACTAACAAAGCTTAAGATGGAAACATGTAAGGGATAATGTGCAACAAGGACTTATTGACCGTTGTTAAGGACGCTCACATCTGTAGAAAGAAGTCCGGTCGATTTAACTGTATACAGTTGGGCTGAAAAGCAAACTGCATGCAGCAGATACCTCAGACCGCTAAGGGGGTTGTTGACCACCCGCTTCGCGTCGGGCCGAACCACGCCCCTTAGCTGTGATATAATGAGCATATACCACGGCCTGTCGTGAGCTATTGCTTAATTATAACACATCTGCTATTATTCATAAAGTGGTCAAAATCTAAAAAAGTCACAAAGGCCTTGAAATAATAAAACATGATGCTTAAAACTGCAGTCAGTCTGTTTGAACCCAGAGTATGTTCAATGGACTGCCTGCTGAATGTAAGAGTCATTGCCACAAAGTGCATTGTGAATTTTGCATTAGATCAAATCTCGAATATTTTATTTATTCATGTATACATTACAGAAAGTAAATGAATAAAATCCTATCAGTTCATTTTCTAAGGGTATTTATGCACACTCTATTCAGACACAAGGTTTCTGAATCCACAGATAATCCCCTAACTAGTTGACACAAAGAGACACCATTACCTTTGACTACCATTGAGTGTAAATGTGTGTCAGTGGAGTGGTCACTGTACCTTAGCTGCCTTCAGGAGGATCTCCCTCTCCTGCTCCTCCTTCCTCTGTTTCTCCTGCTGGTCCAGCTGCTCAAAGAACTTGAGCTGAGCACGAACATCGCTGCTCTGCTCATAACTGTCGTCCTCCTGCCGACACACGGACAAGTTACAATGTTATACTTTGGCCCAGAACAGCCTTAAAGATTACAGGAGACATTATGGCATATATGTGGACCCCAAAAAGGTATACGAGGTATCTGTGGTTTGCATGCTAAAAGGAGCAAAGTAAATACACATGAGCTTTGAATGTCATAGACAGGGTTTGAAATGATGTGTTATAATCAGCTAACACTGTGGCAGGTCACTGGCAACTCAAATAATGTGTCTGCCACTTCTGAAATGTATTTAAAATACAAGCATGGTCCTTGTTTAATAAAGACATCATTTGCAAATATGATGTATGTCTTGTAACCTTAATCCCTGACTATTCATACCTTCGGTTTAAAATACATTTTAGGTGGCAGGTACAAATGTCATTCCTTGATCCTCGCACCAGCAATATGTGTTTACTGCAAAACCATGGGGAAAGGTGAATTTAAACTTCTATAAGTCTCTTGGATAATGCTGTAAACAAACCTTTATGGGGTAGCTCTTCTGCTGGGCTACTTGGGAAACTTTCTCCAGCAGGGTCTGTAGCCTCTGCTGCGTAGCGTGGGAGACGAAGGTCACCACGTCGGCCCCCAGGTCGGTCACACCGTACTTCCTGCCTGGAAAACAAACGGAGACATCCGGGGCTTTAGGGTCTGGATGGAGAGGAGCTGTATCGTCGCTCATGTTGTAAGAGTCTCACCGATCTCCATCATCCTCCTCTGCAGGAGGGCGCAGGAGAGGAACGCCTCGTCCTTACAGGACCGCGTCACCGCTCCCACTAGTCCAGAATTGGTAGCTAGGATGTTAGCGCTTTCCTCCGAGAGGTTCACTCCAGCCATGGAGGCCACATCGTTTATGTCGTCATCATCCCTGTAAACAAATGGAGGCGTTTCAAGAATCACAATATGTGTTTCCTCTACATAACCTGTAGCTATACAAGGTATGCTGACAATGAGATTAAAATAGCTTTAAAGGTAGGGTAGGTACGTTTGAGAAACCGGCTCGAGATCGCTAGAATTTCAAAATACACAACCGGAGAAAATCTGCCACTTCCTTATAGAGCCCCTCCTCCAACACACACGAACGCGCACATGACCAATGAGGGCACGAGATAAGTTTGTGCACAGATGAAGGCTGACAGGCAGGTAGGCCATCCAGTTGTTTTAGCCGGGCCGGCTAAAATGATTGGTCGTGCTTTTTACAGTATTACGGCTTCCACAGATGATATTTTGTTATGGATTTGTTGTCAAAGCACTTCAGATATTCATTGCTATCGGGATGTTAAGAGCATTCCATGGAATATAACAAAAAGTGTATCTCGAGCCGGTTTCTCAAACTTACCTACCCCACCTTTAATTTCTACATTTATTTATTTGTACCTGTTTTTTCTACCTGTCTAATTCTATTTTAGCTAGTTGTACTTTTACTCTTTGCTTTTTAATAACTGTTTTCAAATATAATTGTTTTTCCACTGCACTTTATCTTACTACCCTAAATGTTTTTTGGTATTTGGTAAAGCACTTTGAATTGCCTTGTGTTGAAAGATGCTATATAAATAAACGTGCCTTGCCTTTGCTGACTTAGTTAAAAAAGGTTCCCCGCGGTATTTTGATCACCTTCGAGTGATGCTAATACGAGAACTTGTTTGATTAAACTACATGTACAGTAGGGTTGATTTGAAATCAGCTTTTCTCTTCTTACTTGAACAAGCCCCCCGCCTCTCTCAGCTTGTTCCTCTGAGCGAGGGTCAGCGCTGCAGCAGAGACTTGCCTCGGAAAAGGTGAACCCTCCGTCTTCACAGGAACTAGAAAAGACACATAATTACAATAAATAGGACGAGTCACCCAAGGAGCAGCACACACATGCACAGACAAATGTGTTATGAGCTTTTACCACATTGTGTTATCCTTAGCTTTCCATTAGGTGGTTTATATGTATGTTAGATGTTTTAGGGCCTATGTCCACAAAGTGCATTTTCCTGGCAGGAAGTCAAATGTATATGTATGAGCTTGTCACCGCTAAGTCTGACAGCCATATAGTGAGGGAGGGGGACGATAAAAGTCACACATTTAATGTCAGCAACATCCGGTGTCCAGCCGACAAATCTGCACCAACAAACAGGACTTTTGGTCTTTGTTGTGATGGTTTGTGTCTGACAGATTCGGCCATAAACAAGCTTTTCATGTCCTTTCTACAGTGACGACCAGCGCTTTTCTGGAAAGTTGAAATACTTGAAGCGTTACAGCGGTCAACAGAAAAAGGCTCAGCGCTGGGAGAAAAGACGCAGGGCGCTGCACTTTGTCTAGAGGAGGCCGCTTTCGATGGCATGCGCTCTGTTCTCATTGGGATCATTTGAAAAAAGAAGCTGGTTTTATTTGTCCACTGCACATATCATGACTTTGTGTTGACCTTGAGGTCCTCACCTGGCTGCAGCTGGACGTGCTGCTGGCCCAGCATGATGCGGCCGGGGGCCTGGTTCCTGTGGGCCACCATGGTGGGCGTCGGTAAGGCTACCTGAGGTCTTAACATTGTTCTCTGCTGCTGAGGCTGGATAACCTGCAAGGGTAAAAGGTCCACATGCTGATTATGTAATTATTTTACCATAGTTTCATGATTACTTAGTGTTGAAAATATTTGAGATGCCTCATTTGATATAAACTTTGCAGATTGGAGTCGAGCTGCCATCTGACTCATGTATTAGTTAGTTTACCAGTGAGGGGGCAGGTCCTGGTTTGCTGATGCCTGTCTGGAGCTGGGGCCTGCTGACGGGGGTCATGAGGCGGGGAGAAGGGCTGCCCAGGACCACCGAGGTGGGGACGGGGGCGGTGGAGGGGACCGTACTACAGGCTGGCACCGGGAGCTGACTCAGCCGGATGAAGGCTGCTGAGTCTGGGGTGAGTTGCCTCAAGGCTGGGAGGCTTCTCTGCAGAAACACAGAGCACACATAAAGATGACGTGTTTTATCAAAGTCTCCTGTGGACCAAGAACATACACATTACTGGAAGGGATGTCAGTGAAAATGAATTTAGAAAATAAGCTTTCTTACCTTGAGGAAAGGCACAAGGTAGGGTTGGGGGGAGGAGTTGAGCTCTTTGTACAATCTGCTGGTGAATTCCTCAGCCTCCAGTCTGCCCTCCTAGGATGAAATAAAAAGTGAGTGAGAGCGGTCACATCTGCAGGGACAGCTGATGCTTGTCTTTGACAACACTGTTAAATCACAGCTGGCCTTGTAGCTTGTTGATTGACAATACGTAACTTTCTGTCAATGGGAGGCTTTCTATGAAACAATAAAGAAGACGTTTTGTGACGTTTTAAAGTAGTGTGTGATTTGTTGTCTTCTCCATCGTTGCAGTCAGTTTCTCCTGGTTAGGATTCCTTTCATGTTTATTGTACTGTTTTTTAGCGGGAGCAGAATTATCCTCAGAGGTCTCCTAATCTTCAGTAATTAAACAGGTGAAAACACTAAATAAAGCTTCAAGTTTTTGTTTTTTTTGTCTAAGTGTTTCTCTGGTTTAGCTGTGGTTTAGGTTTTCAAGATTCAAAGTTTTATTCTCATAACATATATATAAAACTACAGTGTAATTATGAAAAACTTAGATCGCAGGTTCCTCAACAGTGCTATCTAAAAAGACATAAAACAATGTAAAATATGTAACATGGAAATGTGGCTTGAAACTCACAGGCTCACAAAATGATAGATTTCTGTCATTTTGTAAAAAGGGAGCACAGCTCAACAAAATATGAAACAATTATATTTATCTACTTGTGTCAATAACCTCAAACGTGAGACACATTATAGCAGTTGACAGGTAGATGTGTGTGTCCTGTGTATGTGGCTCACTCACCAATAACTCTTTGACCAGCTCTCTCACATTCGCTGCAGTCTCTGTGGACTGCTTCCCAGTGGAGGCCAGCTTGATCAGTGTGGACAGGAAGTTCTTACATTTCTTCACATTCTCCATTGTCTCCTGCCAAAAACACAGAAGTGATTAACAAAATCAGGTCTCAATTGTGATTAAAAATGTGATACATAGCTGCATGCTTCACCCTTTGTTATACATCTGTAGTTGTTTAGAGTACACACTGACATCCAGCTCTCTCTGATCGCACAACTCACTTTGCTCACTGATATCGGGGGAAGTTGGCTCCCAGCTGACGGGCTGGCGGTCCTGGGGGTCATTCCTGTTACTGCAGCCCCAACTGAACTCTGGGAAAACAGACATCAAAATCGTCACATGTTATTTAGGATGTTCAAACATTTTAAACCCCCAGTTTCAATTCATCACAGATGAGTGTTGGTTTTAGAGTTGCTTCAAAGTTGAACCATGCATCAAACGTCAGGTCCATCAGAGGAAACAGGTGCTGTTTTCCTGAACAGCATTTCAGTAAGGTGCACTTTTTCTCAAAAAATGACCTCAGTGTGTTGGTTTGAAACATTAGGAAAAACTGTCAGCACTCCAGTATTATGATTTGTATGATTTTATCATTTTGTGATTGATTTATTTGTTGATTTGCAAATCTACTTACATGTTTCAGTGCGTGTAACAAACTCTTTGGACGTTTAGGTCTGAACTCTTTATTAAATCCAGGAAACAAGGTTCAGGATTACCAATAACCCAAGGCAGGAAACCATTTATGCAGAAGGCACATCTTTCAGAAGGAGTTTGCATCCTCTTCATTGAGTAAAAATGCACTCATAAGATCCTTCTAGTGTGACATCTACACATAAAATGGTAATATCATTATCTATAATAAAATAATCAAGCAGTAATAAGGAACTAAGTGCCAACATTAAGTGTGCAGCTCGTGCAAGTAATGCACACATAACACTGTGCAACAAGCCAAATGAAAATAATAACAACTTATTTGACAGCAACACACGGGGTTACCTGAAGGACAGGGGGTCTGTGAAGAGTGGTGGTCGCAGTGAGGGGTGTTGGGGTCGGACCCCCCTGGCGGATGATGGTGCTGGGAGCCACTTGTCTGCTGATGATGGTGTTTCCAGGAGCCTGAGACAAGGCATAAAGCAAGATGTGAAACACTCAGTTTAATCAAACCTGAAAATTACTTTTATTACATCTAAATACATAAAGCTATGTATTTTACAACAGAATGGTGGAAAGAAAAGAAGAGTGTTTTAGCCTGTACTGCAATGCTTCATGTCTTCTCAATCTTAGGGTCACATGAGGGAACTTTATCACGATTTTCTCTACTGGTAGGGCTACCGTTGAGGAAACTGCAAAAAGGTGTTTTCCATGTAAGCAGGGGACTTTATCATATTTTATCTATAATGGGCATTAAGCTGGGTTTTTCCCCCCATTGTGGCACCAAGTAGGGTGGTCATCCCCCGACAGTCCACCAGCTCACAAGTTTCCAAATACCAACACATGACCTCTAACATAACTATTTTGTACTTACACTGAAGCTGAACATGTTCTTTGAAGTACTGGCCTGCACATGAGGTAAGTCATATATAATGCTTCTTCTTAGACTGTGTGATGATCCTACCTGGACAGGAGGTACACTTGTTGGTGTGGCGGTCCGCGGTGCCATGCCTCCCTGAGCCTGGGCCTGCATCTGGGCGAGAGCCTGCTGAGGAATCATCAGCAGCTGTCCGCTCTCGCTGCGTACGAGCACCATCCCTGAACCATAAATCATAACAGTTAAGTGTTATTTAAGGAATCTGGTGCAGACACATAACCTACTTTATATAGTATGATTTCTGTATTGGATGTTGGTTAACCAATATACAATCATTCCATGTCTAATTTTAAGGTAATTAAACAGAGGCAAATTCATCATAGTGTATTTATATGGCCCAATATCAGGAATGTTACATTTGTCTCAGGGGTCTTTACATTTTATACAGAATATGAACACGACACGATGTGTCTTTAGACCCTCACAAGTAAAAACCCACAGTTAATGGGGAAACATGAAAGAAACCTCAGGGAGAGCAACAGAGGAGGGGTCCCTTTCCAAGGACGGACAGACGTGTAATAGAAGTTGTGTGTAAATGAAAAAGATACACCATTTACAACATAGATAGCCCAAATTCTAGAAACAAATCAATATGTCTATGTATTAGAAGATTAAGATGTATCCAGGTGGATGTCAACAATCCTCTGGGTGCCATCAAATGAAAACAATAGTTTGGAGTAAATAAATGCCTGTGCACATACAGTAAAAAAGTTCTGATTTCACTCACCCGGGGGTAGCTGGATGTTATGAACGCTGGGCTGTCCCGGGGAGGTCTGCTGGAGCCTGGGGGCCAACATCTGAGGCGTGAAGGCTCGGATCAGGCCTGGACCGGGAGCTCCTGTCGTGGGGAACCGGGGAGAGCTGACGACCCCCGGAGTGACAGCCGGCGGTGGGGCTGTCTGTATTATTGTGGTGGGGGGCTCTGCCTTGATTATGTGCGAGCCTGCGCTGGACGCATTGTTTACAAGCGGGCTGTGTGACCCGATGGTACCTGTGTGACCAAATGCATTGGCAACCACAGCAGCATGGCTCGCATTATTGTTCCCATTCAAAGTTGCTCCCGACCCCGTGGTTTGCATAGGCGGCCTGACGAGGGTCACAGTGGCTCCTGTTGTTGCCGGGCTCAAAGCAGTCTGGGAGTTCATGAGCGGCGTCTGAATGACACTGTTGGACGAGGGGTGCATTGTAGCAGCACCGAGCAGCCCTTTCGACACCCCCGGTCCACTGTTGATAGCAGTGACAGATATCGCATTGCTGTTGTTGTTAGTAGTGCCACTTGTCGCTGTCGCCCCCCCGCTTCCTGAATTGTGAGAGTCCATAGTTTGGCTCCCATTGAAAGTATGCACTACTTTCCCCTGGTGATTGAG
This sequence comes from Trematomus bernacchii, assembly GCF_902827165.1. Lineage (NCBI taxonomy): Eukaryota > Metazoa > Chordata > Actinopteri > Perciformes > Nototheniidae > Trematomus > Trematomus bernacchii. The sequence goes on along the minus strand of NW_022988098.1, from coordinate 3,062,930 downwards.
GAGAGAAGTTACTCCGTCACTAACAACAAGTTTTTTGCCAGGTTCGTGTCCCGAGCTGGAGTCTGTGCTGTGCGTCAGTGCATCCATAGTTGAACCATGGAGAGCTCGTTATATGATGAGACCCCCCTGCACTCCAACTTGTTTAGAAAGCAGCACAAACACTCTTGAATGTGATGGGGCAAGACTCTTTCACATGTACTGTTTTTATCAGTCAGCTCCTTCGCTTGCTTTTCGTGTATACTCGGAGAGACAAAGAGGAAAACAACATTAGTAGTTTACAGCGTACCTGCTTTGGCAATCGTCTTGACCAAGTCCCAGCTGGACATTAGCTCGCCATGTTATTACCGGCTGCTTCGTGCCTACCACAGTGGTTGTTGTGACACAAGAACGACAGGTGTGACTCTACAGACTGTTCGGGATGACAAACTACCGCTTTATTCACCTCTGTGTGTGAAAAAGGCTCGTCTAGCATGCCAGACCCCACCGCCATCTTCACACTCCTGTGAGCTTGTGAGAAGTGAGGGGCTTACCGAGTGACATGCGCCTGCGCACAACGACTAAACGTCTCCGTGCGGGGATTTTCGAGAGCTGTGATTGGCTGTTCGGCATTCTAAAAGGCGGTACCAATGGCTTCAGCTGTCATTCCAGGGGATGCATGAGACGGAACAACATCGTACCGGAGACGAAAATGTTTTCATCAAATGTTACATTGCCGCCAGCGTCTTTCTGCCTTCACGATAGCTATTCTGTTTCAGAATTGCACCGTGTGACTATTGGGAGAAGGATATCGGGGTTTACGACAAGCCAACACACCTAATTTTAGAGTTTACTCACTCTTGATGCGCTGAGCAAGATGGCTGCAGTGTGTTGGCCAACAAGTGAAGTAGCTGTTGTAAAGAGGCGTTTGAGGGCGCCCCACCCTCCTCCAAGAGAGGAAATAGCCTATTGTACAGTGCTGTCAGCAGTCATGGGACTTACGCTGACGTATAGATGCAATGCAAATAAAGTGTGTTTTTCTTTCTTTCATTTACGCGTTAAAATGTGAATCCCAATGTAATTTATAAAATATGTTAGACTAGACATGTTGCAGTTCTAAATGACAACCTTACTATAAAGTCCTTTTCTGGTGGGCTATACAGTTTACATATCAGTTTTAGTCACAGCTGTGAGGAATTTTGCATGGCAAATACACTTTAATGGCAAATAAACTGTGTTGGCTACTTTTCCAGATAATAATGCAAATGTGAAACATAACCCAAAGGGCAATGACATTTGATAGCCTATATGACAAATACTATGGAAATGTAAAGAACGGGATATTTATTAAACTATGGTACTTAACAGGAAATAGAATAGCTCAAGTTTAAATATCCTTTTTTCAAATGTTACACTGTTTCAATTTATTTTTCAGTTTAATTTCTAACATGTAATCGGGCTATTCTATAATGATCTTGAGCAGTGCACAAATAAATAAATGTAATAACAATAATAATAATAATAATAATAAAATAGATTTATAATAATGAATCGGTTTATTTTAAATGTTCTCTTTTAACAATGGATAACATTTACGCCAAACATATTGATATGTGCAAGTCACATGGTACACATGTAAACCTTAAACAAATTGCTAGTTGTGTCTTCAATGTGGTAATATACATTCACATTAGTGTAATTGTTTATGCCTTTGTGCTTGTCATGCCAATAGCGTGTGCAGTTTTTCTAAGGCTGCAAACTCCGCAGACTCGCTTCACACTTACGTATTGATTACTTATTGTGGTGTACGCCGTGTGGCTAAAGAAACGAACCCCTTTTTACGCACAGGTGCATGGGCCATCAGCAAAGAGGTGCGTGCGTCACTGGCAATCTTATAAAGCGCACAGGTGCCTGCTAATTGCGGACACAGCTGATTAGATCTTGTCTGATGCGTGTCGTGGTTTAATGCTCTGTGATTGAGAGGCTGCTTTTCACTTAACACATTTTTGCTGCAAAGATGAGCTCCGGAGGAGGGACCCCATATATTGGCAGTAAAATAAGTTTGATATCCAAAGCGCAGATACGGTATGAGGGGATATTGTCGTCTGTCGACACTGATCGGTCCACGGTTGCGCTAGCCAAAGGTAAGTGCAGAGGCCTAAACGACATGTGGTTTTAGTCATCGACAATTATCTCTGCACAACTTAATGCATAATGACTTTGTTCATGTTTGTAGACTTGACATTATATTGGAGGTAAACCAAACTTTTGTCCAACTTTATATCCGAACAGTTAGATCCTATGGGACAGAGGACCGGCGCGCAGATAGACCAGTGCCACCCAAAGATGAAATGTATGAATACATAATCTTCAGAGGAAGTGACATTAAAGATATCACCGTGTCCGAGCCTCCAAAACAACACCATGTACTGCCTCGGGACCCTGCTATTGTACAGGTGAGTGGCTCTGAGAAAAGCTATTTCAAATGAGTAGATTCATTTATAATGCAAGTTGAAAAAGTTGTACTTTTGTCTGTACATCATTATTTTTGTAGTCATCCATGGGCAGTTCTTTGGCTGCGTATCATCCCCGGTGGAGTTCATACAGAGACATGATGCCCACCTACAACCAGCTGGCTGCTACGTCTCTACTGAACCAGCAGTACAGTGCAGCACTAGGCCTAGGTACACTAGATTTTTAAAATATTTTAGACATTTGTTAGAGCTTTATGCAATCATAGGGGCTGTTTCTCATGTATCAGCAGTTGATCAAGCCCCACCATGTTTGTTCCTGCTCCTTTATGTACCAGGACACCATGGCATCCCAGCCAGAAGAGCTCCCATGGTGGAGCAGGCTGTTCAGACCGTGCCTTTGGCTGGGGCGGCCCAGAAAAAGGGAAAGGCTTCTACCCAGCCACAGGGCAAACAGCCTGTTCGACCAACACTGCGCTCTGCCCAGGTTCAGAAGGAGAACGTACCCACCAGTAAGCAACCACTTGAGAAATAAATAATCTGTTTTTATTTTTGCATTACTTCCATTTTAAAGAAAAAGTCCCAAACATTACATTTTTACATCCTTAGGTCAGACACCATCTCAGCCAAGTGCAGCCAAGGTTGAAGACCAAGTCGCTGAGAACCAGAAACAAAGGCAAAAACAAGGTATCAAAATGTGAAATGCACACACTATTATGTCTGGCCTAATGGCAATCTTTATTTTGTTTCAACTGTTTTGAGTTATAAAGAATGATCATAGAATGGAAGAACAACAAGACGAATGTCAAAAGATTATGCTCTCCTGTCTGTTGAACTATCTGTTGCTTGTGTGCAGGCAACCGGAGGTCTAGGAACCGAAGCAGAGGCCAACTTCTGGTGAAAAACTCGAAGGCCACCACCTTGCAGTTTGATTCTGATTTTGATTTTGAAACTGCAAATGCTCAGTTTAAAGATGATCTCACGAAGGATGTTGTGGGTAAGGTTATTTCAAATGATACAAGTCAAATTACTTTCAGTGCACATGTCAAATATTTCTGTGTGTAATTTGCATTTTGTTTCATTTCTGCAGTGTATTCTGTGAATGCCGAGGATAACCTGGTTGTGCAGCAGGAAGAGGACACTGTCGTAGAAAAGTACTACGACAAAGCCAAATGCTTCTTTGACAACATCTCTTCAGACCTTAAGCCCAGGTGATTATCTAACTTCTGCTGTTTTTTTACCTGAGGCGTTTGGCATGCTCAACAATATATATTTTCTTTGTGGATTTTCAGGAGAACCACCTGGGCGGAGGAGAAGAAAATGAACATGGAAACATTTGGAGTTCCAGGCCGCTTACTGAGAGGCAGAGGATTCAGAGGCCGAGGACGCAGAGGGCAGAGCACCCCTGAGCAGAGACCCCTCCCAAAAATTGGCAGTGGGAGGGTGTAAATGCATTTAGTTTTTCTTTTTGTTAACATTTTCTGTAAATATTGTAGTTTTCTACTTATTTAAAAAGTACCTCCCTTTTTCCTCTATTTGAAACTAAGATTTATTTTCTTAATCCCAAATGAGCATTCAGGGAATTTTGTAATTTAAAGTTTTATTATATGAAATGGGAGCAATTTATTTTTACACAGCAGCTACATGCTAGAAGCAAATGTATTAATTGTTAGGTAGTCTGGTAAAATGCAATGTGGAATTGTCTTTTCAGCAGGCCAGCAGGCAAATAATTTGGTTTTTGATTTCTGTCTACTTGACTGACCAAATGTAACTCCAAATGTATTTTTGGAGAACAGCTGTACTTTATTTTCATCCCTACTTGTAAAAAGAAAACTGTGGAGGACTTTGTAACAGTTGCTAATAAATAACATATGATTAACAGAATGGATTTCCTCTCTGATGTGAATTGGCAAAAGCATCCAGTAACAAAATGTACCTTTTTTTTTATTTCACCCCTCAACAAAAATATAAAACATAAAAGCTCAGTTTTGTATATGTGGTGGCTTGCAAATGGAGGCCAGTTGCTTGAACTTGGGGCCCAAGTTGTTGAGTGCTTTCTGGTATGAATCCTTGTCAGGAAGGATGATGTTCTCCAGCTCTGAGGGAACGTCAAAGTTGCCCTCCTCTGCATAAAGGTGAGGCTCATAGTCCAGCAGGTCACCCTCTTTCCCCTGGAGAGAGGAGAGCCGCTAAAGGAGTGAAAACATTTAATTAAATATAATGTTTGGCACCTTTTTTGCTGCAAAGTAGACATGATTCTGAAAGTGCACTGCCTACCTGATGAAGCAGGGCTTGGAGAGCTGCATGGAAGTTCATTGTGCTAGTTTGCTCACGCTGTACGAAAAGGTTCATAAATATCAAGTTTCTTCAGCTGCTGCCTTAAAGTAACAATGAGCACAAACCAAACTGTATTACCTGATGAGTGTGATGGTGGCCATTGGCCATTAGAGATCTCCAAGTTGTCTGAGAACGGAGATGGAATTAATATTTGAATGCCCGGATTATAATTATCTTTAAATGGGTGCATATCACCTGGTTCCAGTTCTCGTTGTATAGATGGGACATATCTTCTCTCATGAAATCACTTAAGTATTCGTAGATGAAGTTTTGCTCCATTTCCTGTTGATGTAAATGATGGGAACAACTGTGATGCAGAGCTTAACTAAGTTACAATACGTCCACATTTTCAAAGAGAAGGGTTAATCTTACAAGCCATGTTTCCATGTATGTATGAGAACCTGTAAAAAAAGCAACTTTGTCAATCCCTCTACAAACCTGCAGATCACACATAAGAACATGTTTCTTCACCTTGGAAAAATTGCTGTGTTTTATCCCATGATGCTGACCTCCCCAATTAGATGGGTCACTGTGGGTCTCCTCAGTAAACCATACCGCTATATCGTCCGGTACGACTACCTTGAAAGAGGGTAAACATATTGATATTAGCAAAACATTTTGATCAAAATCACTTGTTTTAACTGCATGTTTTTTTCAGTACGGACCTTGCAGTCTGTTCCTGGATTCTCAATGTTTGATGGCAGGAGGGTGTCTCCAGAGGAATCACTGGGCTGCAGAGGGGCGAACTCTTTTCTGCAGGTCATGAACACTGCCATCAGAAGCAGACCTGTCAGCGAGACAGAGACGACAAGATTCAACCTATATTCAGAAATGTAACAATACATTTTACAGCGATGCAAACTAAAGGAATTTGGTTTCTTACACATGATCAAAAGTAGTGAGGCAAACACTATGGCCAGAGCCCCGGGAGCAGCTGTTGTGGCAGTGCTTCGGGGGTCTCTGCAGTTTGGCGTCACACTACAGTCACACACGGTCACACTGAGGTTGTACACGGCAAACTGTCCCTGCATGTCAGAGATCTTCACATCAACTGTGTGTGGTCCGGAATAAACACCAGGCTCCTTCACCAGGCCGGCTGTGTACCCTGTGAGAAATAATCACACACAATTAAATATTTGTTTTTATATTTTACATATTTTACCACATATAACTAGTTCTACCATGTGAGGGATTCAGCTTCCATTTTCCTTTGACGTCACCCAGCAGTTCAAATGTGAAAGGCCCCGCGTAGGGATGATCATCCAGGTCAAAGGCTGAGATGTTGGTGGTGGAGGGGCCGTCGGACACACACACATCCACAAAGCCCACTGTTGGCTGAGGCACGTTGTCGTTCTGGTCAGTCACATGGATGTTCAAAGTGGCTGTGCCTGTCATGGATGGCACTCCTATCCAACATAGAAACATAATGCAGTTATGTTAGCAACACTTTAAGGCTGTACTTCCAGCTGAATACTATCATCATGCATGCTAACACACACACTGATGTTGCAGACATGTTTATGCTCAGCAGGTATAATGATCAAACCATTTTCACTGTCTTAGATTTGCAGGTTAGCATGAAAACATTTGCTAATAGACCTTTTTCACTGAAGATGATTTTGAGTTAGCCAGTACGGAAAGCATGGGTGCAAATAATGAAATGAATCATGTCTGAATAACATTGAACTACTTTGATTACAGATTCCTGAGCCTCTGATCGAAAAAAGCAATTTTTTCTTTGGAAGGTTACTGTGACATGACCATGAAGCATCTAAGCAATGACCTGGTCTAATTCTCTAATGCTGAAGAAAGGTATAATTCTTTCCTTTTTCTTATCTCCTCAAACATAGGGTACTCTCGACCGTCCTTTACAGAAATGAAAAAGATAATGTCGTCCCATAATTCCATGCCTTGACAATCACATCTGCTGTTGCATAATTCATAGCCTTGTGAACGTTCATTTGGATTTTACTCCACGCCTTCACTTGACCTAATGACGTCTGCCATTAAGGTCAAGGGAGAAAAAAATACATAAGAATCTTGACTATTTAACCACATCCCAGAAGTAGGGTGTATGCTTGCTCACTTTCATAAACACAACAAGGAATAACAAAGGTTGGGTATAGCTGGTATTTGGGCAGAAAACTAACATATTGGACAAATAGAATTGATGACCTGATGGTGGTGCTAGAGTTATCCTGAGGTGAGGCTTGAATGTGTGTCAAATTTCATGAAGAATTACAAATGTGTACCTCATATGATAACCAAAGTCTCGAGGGTTAATAATCTGGGAAACATAAAGGTCAGTACCAAATTGTGTTCAAAATCCATTGAGATATTTCACAGATTGAGTGAAAACTTTGACCATTTGGTGGCACAGGAGGAAAAGTCAGGGGTCACTAAAGCCAGCCACAGAGACATAGATAGTGTCACAAAGCAGTGAGGATTTAAATGAAATGTATATTTCTTCATACAATTTTAAATCTGGTTTGTGTCAGTGCCAGTTACCATCATCCACAGCATGCAGTAAGATGGTGTAGAGGCCGTCGCTGACATGAGGAGATTCTCTATCTGGTGTCCCGACTGTTGTGATGTCTCCTGTTTGAGGATCCACCGTCACCCAGCCAGCAGGATCGCTTCCTACCTTGTACCTGTGGACAAATACCACTTGCTTTAGTGAAAGAGCTCCCAGATAAGCTAAAACATGTTGGATTGAACTTCCCACTTACACAAAATCTCTTGCGTGACTAGAGTCAGGATCCACGGCGGTCACTTTCTCCACCCACGTCCCGATGGGTGCGTTTTCCTCCAACACGACCTCTTTCACACTCACACTAAACACCGGGGGGTCGTTGACATCCTCCACTTCAATGCTAACTTTTACAGTGTCCGGCGGAGGAACGTCACCTTTACTGGTTTCAACTTTCCAGAGGCCTGATGGCGGCCTCTCCTTCACTTTACAGGAGAAATATGGCGCCTCATTTTCCACTGAGATGGTCAACTCCCTCAGGGCCTCCTCCTCAAAGTCTAACGGCTGAATCATACAATACATACAGACACACAAGGACAAACATGGCTGACGTAAAGGTACAGTAATTATACACATTACACCTAATTACACACCAGACTACAGATGGGTGTCACTGTAATGTAAATTATGCAGCTGAGCAGCTCATACTTTTACAACCGTCAGGATCCCATCGTTGGTGTCTGGGTCTGTTTCTATTTTGAAGTGCGCTCCCTCGTCGCCCTGAATGGTGTATTTAGCTCTCCATGCCGCGCTGTTTGGCGTGTCTTTGTCTGTCGTATGCAGCCGCAGAGGAGACGTACCGATTTCATGTTCTTTTACTTTCCCAGAGCCCTGTTGTATGATTCAAAAGGTCAGAGGTCAAGGGAAAGGAATCTGCATCTATTTCTTTCCCATATTGGAGTCGATGAGCGTGGGTTATACCGTTGTTTATTACTAACAGAGCTGGAATGGCTTATTTAAAGTGTAAAGTAAACTAGTTAACATGTGTTTTTTTAATGTGAGTTGAATCAGTTGTATTTATTCCTTATAACCTATTTTAATATTTCTTATCACTTGTTTGTATCCTTTGTTTCTCTGGTTGTTTTTGGTTTTCATTCCAACTATGTTTTAAACAAAAATGTAAGTTGCCATTGACAATTGTAATTGTTTCTTTTTCAGTTTCTTAACCTGCCTCAACTTTGTATACATACTACATACATTGGTGTAAAGCACCAAGAACTGTGTGTTAATGTGTAATCATTGTTATGTCAACAAATAAAGAAAATATGCTCACTGTTTGTCCACTGATGGCTGGGAGGTGGTTGTTGCCGTCCTGGACGTGGATGATAACAGTGCTTGAGCTGGACAGACTGACTACGTCACCGTGGTCCTTGGCCTCCACCACCACTGTGAACATCTCAGCCACCTCAACACAAGCAAATCAAAAAGATATGATTAGATTTATGAAATACAGAACTGGGCTACCATCCAGTCAGGGTCCATTTCTCTTCTTTAATGGTAATTGTATTATCAAAAAGTGGCATTATCAGCACAATTAATAGTGAGCTAAAGGTGTTAGGGTGCAGCTATACTCTTTTTATATATATATATATATCATATCATCTTCAGATTTTAAAGAAGGTCAACTCACTCTGCTTCACATACAACAGGTGTGTTTTAAAACATAACTTAAATGTTTTCAGACAGTAAACAGAAAAACAGCACATTCTGTTCTGTACACGTGACACTATATATCATGTGTCACATTTTACATTCCAAGACCCTGCAGAACAAGAACTGCTGCAATAAATGAACTTACAGCAAACAATGTACAGACACTTACCTCGTGATCCAAACACCCTTTGAAGGACATTGTCCCAGACTCAGAATCAATAGTGAACTCAGTGTCCGGATGGTTTGGAGACACAGACTTCATTTCATAGTGGAACGTTGAGTTTGGCGTCCCTCTCTCGTCTTTGTCGTAGGCTACCATAGTCTGAACATGACAGCCTGTTGGGAAATGACAAAGCAAAGAAAGGGATGTACTTACCAGATATTGTGAGGAAACAAGAAAAGGCATATCACATCTTTACTATATCCTCTACCTTGTGTTGCGTCCTCATCAACGCTGATTTCAAACAGATCCCTCTGAAAGCGAGGTGGATTGTCGTTGATGTCTGATATTCCAATTTCAACTCCTAATTTGGTGTCAATCAACGAATCTGTCTTCATTGCCTCAAATCTCAGCTACAGATTGAAAGATGGGACTCAACATTAGTCCTAATGTAAAGAAAACATGTGATTAAACGGTAAAAAGGTGTTATATGAGAAGAAAACATGATAATCTCAACTGAATTGCAGGTAAAGATACTAAAAATATCTTTGCGTTGTGTATTTTCAACTTGATTTGATTAATTTTTGAAAATGTAACTTACAATACAATACATTAAAGGTAGGTAAGTTTGAGAAACCGGCTCGAGATACACTTTTTGTTATATTCCATGGAATGCTCTTAACATCCCGATAGCAATGAATATCTTAAGTGCTTTGACAAAAAATCCATTAAAAAATGTCATCTGTGGAAGCCGTAGTACTGTAAAAAGTACGACCAATCATTTTAGCCGGCCCGGCTAAAATAACTGGATGGCCTACCTGCGTGTCAGCCTTCCATCGGGGCACAAACTTATCTCGTGCCCTCATTGGTCATGTGCGCGTTCGTGTGTGTTGGAGGAGGGGCTCTATAAGGAAGTGGCAGATTTTTTCCGGTTGTGTATGAACAGAATTCTTTAGGTGTGCCTTTCTTTTTGTTCCTCATACAAGCTCATAAAAAAAAAACACCTAACTTTTCCTTTCCAAACTCTAATTGCTAGTAAAAAACCTTCCGCTGATTACATTATGCTTTGATTTTGGTCTGATTTTACTATAAAACAGCAGCAGAGACGAAACATAAACAAAACAGATGTTAAAAAAAGTGAATTCAAACTAATCGCTTAATTAGACACATTATTTAATACTAGTCTGAGCAATACAGAGTGTGTTTGTTCTTTTGAATACCAATAATTATGACAGACTGTGCATCCCTTATCAGTGTGTAGGCCTTTTTAGGTGATTTATAAGAAAGTGGTTGACTAGTTGTTACTTCATGTTGATATCTATGTCTAACCTTCAGCACTGTCTTCTCCTCGTAGTCCACGGCCCTGTTGACGTACAAGGTGCCAGATTCTTTATCAATGGTGAGGACTCCCTTCGGCTCCTCGTCCATTCCTTCCCCATACAGATCAAACCTCACTCGATAGTCCCGATCAATAGTTATCTAAAACACATCACCAGACACTTTACGCTTGGCTTTGGGGAGCCTGAAACTTGTATTTGTCCAAGGAAAAAACATGACCTACATTTGGTTAGAAGCAATGAAAAATGAAAGCAAGTCCTAAGAGCTTTGCATACCAATGGTAAGATTCGTAACAGCAGTTATTAGAATTAATGGGTCTGTAAATCAATACAATTTGGTATTTAAGTTGGCTAAAAGGTTTATTGTCTGACCAGTGGGGGTCTCTCACCTTTCCCAGCACATAAGGGAAGGGCCCGGGATGCCCCTCCTCTATGGTGAACGAGTCGATGATCCAAGACCTTCTGTGACGACTCAGCAGCTCTGAGCATGCTGCGCTCGACAAATAATTCACCTGAAAGACCAAGGGCCAACCAAACCTGAAGTGCAGGGTACTCACAACGTACAACATGCAAAGTATGATTTGTTTGAGGTTGGAGCTCATAGTTAATGCCTCCTGTACACCTGTAAATTAACCTCTGCTGCATAGTTGGTGAACCAGTTCCACAGAAGCAGCTACATCACATGGAAAACTGTACTTTGCACATTATGTTTGACAATAACTTTTTACATCTTGTAAGACACGGAAACACAGAACGCAGATGTGTAGAAAAGCAGAGTGATGAAAAATTATATTTACTAACAACAAGTGACTGATTTCCATAGATAATAATGGAAATTATGCTGCCTCGAAATGACATTGTGTCACACTTTCATTTCCAATACAAAGATAAAAAACAAGTGTAATTAAATTGAAATAAATTCAGAAAAGCCGGTGTTGCTAGTACATACCAAGAAGAAGAAGCAGAGCATGATGCTTGTTCAGTTCAGCCGCCTGCAAGTGTTTGAGGACTGACTTTTCTGAGTAGTACGAGAACCTGACCACTCCTCTTTTCAAGCCCACTGCGAGAACGTATCAATCACTGGTGTGTGTGTGTGTGTGTGTGTGTGTGTGTGTGTGTGTGTGTGTGTGTGTGTGTGTGTGTGTGTGTGTGTGTGTGTGTGTGTGTGTGTGTGTGTGTGTGTGTGTGTGTGTGTGTGTGTGTGTGTGTGTGTGTGTTCGTGTGTGCGTGTGTGCGTGTGTGTGTGTGTGTGTGTGTGTGTGTGTGTGTGTGTGTGCGTGTGTGTGTGTGTGTGTGTGTGTGTCAATATTTAATTACAACCCTCTACATTCCACTGTTTGCTCATGAGGTTTTCTTCACAGTTATTGCAGGGACGGGACTTCCGAAACAGCGTCATACAGTCACTATGCAGTCAGCCTGGCTATAAGTCAAGCTATATGTATTGATCTGTTTGTCTTGTGTTTTATCTGTGCACAGTGCAAATATTAATTATGGAATGAATGAATTAAATAATTTTAAGAGCTGTATGGACATCTTAGTTGTAAGAAAATGTATAAAAAGACTGTATTAAGTTGTTAGATCGCCGGTTCAAATCCTACGGAAGAGGTTTAGGGCCACATGAAAAAAAGAATCTGATTCTGAATTCAGAAAAAGATACTTTTTTCCCAGAAAAAAAAAAAAATACATTCATTTATGCTGGTATTTTTGAGTTTCTTTATTATTACAAACCCATTAATTGCTTTGTGTGTGCATAGAGGGGGATAGGGTTGTTGTACAGTGTGAAGCACTTTGCGCTACATTTTAATTGTATGAGAAGTGCTATACAAACAAAGTCTGAACGATGATAACTCAACATACATAGTAACGTCTCACACAAATAATAGCCAGTGTTTTTTTGGTTCTGGTTCACAGGTTGTGGTTGTAGCGTCATCAAGTTTCCATGGAAGAACACGTATCACTACCTTTCCTGAAACACCTTCAAATAACCAGGAACTGTTTTGTTAATTATTAGAAACACGGTGGTGTTTTGCCAAATGTACCTTAAGTCATCATTCATCGTCAACAGGTCCAGTGAGGTCAACAACAGGGCAACAAATCACGTCCGTTACAACATGCCAAAACATGAATAGAAATAGTTGAGGGTTAATAAGAAATCCCAGTATTTACAGTCTCGAAAACACACACAGAACCCAACCCTATAACTCATAAATCAAATGAAAAGCTTGAAAGCAGTGAGAAGAGCCAGTTTGTGGAGGCTCTTTTATTGGCTCTCGTCCAGAAGTCCATTTTTTGCCACCTGCCGGGAGTGTAATCTAGGTGCTGCAGGTGGAGAGGGCGCGTCCTACGAAGATGCTGATGGAGTATGACTCTTCACTCTCTCCATCTCAGGAGGCACGGCTCTCCGCTTAATTGTGCTGGTGTGTGTTTTCTCATCTTCTGACCTGACTTCGCAGATTTCTCCTCGGTGGGCGTCCAGACTCTGGCTGTCAGAGGAGGAGTTTGAAGACGTGGACGACATGCGGGACTTGGCATCAAGACCCTCGAGGACATGTCGAAAGAGTCCATTGTTGATGACCTCCCCATTGTTGTTGTTTCCTTGGACTGTGAGTTAGATACAAAAAAAGTGTTAGGGATGTTATTAAGACTATCCACATTCAAAGGTATTATATTTCGTATTTTTACTTCCTGCAAAATAACTATGGAAATGCAGTTTTCCAAAATACGAAAGACACGTAACAAATACACCATGTTTGCATTTGGGTTTTAAATGTGACATGAACAATGGTCTCCTGAACGTCTGGGGTTTTCGGACCATCCTCCCTTATTCAAACTACGTCACCTAGCATGAATCACGACTACGTTGGTCACATACATATTGTAGTGCATTACTTTTTGTGTGTAAAGTGTATTTTAATCTCTGCCCTGCTTCTGGTTTCCATACCTGGCAGCGGGGAGGTCATGGACCCCTCTTCTCCACTGGAGCTGAAGAACACATCTAAGGCCTCCTGGTCCGAGACGTCGATCAGCTCCATCTGATCCATCATGTCCACGTTCACCTCCATGGATGAGATGCTGCCAATTGGAGCTGCAGGGGAAGGGGAGGCAATGAAATAATCTGTATGAACATTCATTTTGGAGTCATGGAGAAGCCAGCAGTCTAACTCACGTCTCTGAAAGTCTCGGATACACAGGTGCGCCGAGGACAGGTAGACGTCCGCATCGTGCTGGAAGACCTCCTCGAAGAAACGCTGCCTCTCTCTTAACTTGAGCTGCTGTGCTGCGTCCACATCTGGGAGCCTCTGGCCTCGCTCGGTCTCAGCTGGAATCACAACATGGAGGACAGGAAGTTAGCAAGACATAAATTCAGGTAAAGTTTTGTAACTGATACCTGGAAAATGGAGGCTGAAAGGCAAGTTAGTCAACATTTCAATCTAACACCGTACAAGATTATGTCACAGACAAGTTCCTCCACTCTGGATGTAGGTGTCACCTGGTATTTATTTAATTATGACAAATCGTTTGAGACCCATTGCACAGTCGCACAGGGCCAGAGTCAAATGCAGGTTGCCAGAAGGGGGAGACATTGAGCTTTAAGTGAGAGACATGAGGTGGTCGGATCCTCTCCTTATGGATTTATGCAGAGGTTATGAAAAGTCATATCACATTTATTAAATATATTCCTGGTCAGCTGTTTCCATTTTCTACTGTGCTTTCATTCCTAAGGATTATAGTTGGATCCACTGCTGTTCTTAAAAAAGCAAAAGCAAGCAATCAGGTGCTTCGCTAAATTGATCTTCTTTTACATACCATGCAATCCCATTTTCCAGATCATCAGCATGGTTGCAATAAAGCTTAGAACAAGGTCGTTGTGTGCAAGTGGAGGGGTGAAATGCAGTGTGACTGCACGAGGAATGAGAAACAGGGGAAATACTGGTCTGTACTGTACTCGTTTGAGTTACAATACCAAATGTAAAGAAAAACAACATAGCCTATAGAAGAGTAAAATGTGTAGGAAGGAAAACAGCTAGCCTGCTTATTTTTAAAGGTGACACAATCTGCTTACCAGTACCACTAAAGCTCACTAAACCCTTACAACAAGTGGTACGATTAGACATAAAGGTAAACATGTTAATGAGATGCAGATTATGTTAGGTGGACAGAGCAAAGCTAGCTGTTTCCCCCTTCATACAGTATTTGTGCTAAGCTAAGCTAAGTGTGTTCTGGCTCTAAATTAATATTTACCTCACACATACATAAGAGAGTGGTATTGATCTGCTTATCTGACTTTTGGCAAGAAAGGCAACTGTTGCTCAGTGAAAAAACTAGTCAGCAAGTCATTTTGTAGACACGTTGCATTTTTCGGCACATATTGAGCGTGTACTGATAAATGTTGCAGTCTTTTAAGTGCATGCGTCAGAACAGCCAACCGCAGCATGTGAGTTTTGAGGAGCTTTTACCTGCAAGATAACTGTATGAGGCTTTCAAGCCATGTCTATACTGGGAAAGATGTGAAGATTATTCAGCCTGTGGTGAGCGCAGCAGTCACAGCAGCTCTATAAATACACCGCTGGGTAAAATAGTAAGACATTTAGCTCAGGATGTTTACAATAGCAGGAAAGGAAAGATTCCTGGGAGTCTCTGACAATGTTTAGAGACAATGAATCTCATAATGAGCCATAACCTAAAGCCGTTAGGGTTAAGCTGCAACACTGTTAGTCCCCCAAAAATGAGGATTGTGCCTAAAAGAGTGCTGTGTCAGTGCTGTACAGTTTGTTGTGACAGCGGGACAGGAGCATGTCGCTGCAGCTCGGCTCTGTTGACAGGGTGCCTCCTGGGTGCCTCACTGTGTCTGGGATCAGAGAAACAGACAGCGTTGGAGAGGACAACTGAAACCTTAGGGTGGGAACAGCTGACAGTTCATACAGGCTGCAGTAGGCCTATGTGTGAGCATTGCCAGAACCCGGACCCCCCCACAAAGACTAAAACACAAACATCTAAAAGCAGACTGACAGGAAGACGTGATGAGTTGACAATATCTACCTGCGTGTACTGTCACTGTATGTGTGTGTTTTTTTCTGCACGCCATGTTTTGTTTTGCTCACACTGATGCATACTTACAACAATCCATCATTACATTTTGTATGATCTTGTCAATGACTATAATGATCATTACAAGCTTAGAAACATGTCAATATTGTGTATGAATAGTGCTGTGCAGACTCTTTTGTCTGTTCCTTTTAAGGTTATTAATCAAAATTGTGAAGCAGAAGAGTCTTTCATTGAAGTCTAAATATAATCAAACTCTAGAGCCCTAGTTAAAAAAGAGATAATCCTCACAACATCATCAGAGCTGTTTTATTTTATTTTGGATAACCACATACATTTTGCCAATGCATTCATTTATTTGGTTAAGCTTTGCACTCATGAAACTTTGTTGTACTCAAAGTAACAAAAAACAAAAGGGTCAAAATGGAAACAGCAGAACGAGAGATATTGTCTTTTATTATTATTGTTCCTTGCCAAAACATAGGGCCTACATTACCCACAATTCATCTCGACCACCAAATAAATATGCTCGAAGCTAGCCTAAGACAAAAATACTCACTTGTTTCTACAATTACACCCCCAGATTTTGTATGTATCTCCAAACTTGTAGTCTTCAGCCTGTAACTGACTTAAGTGAAATCCCAACAGTTTTGGTGCAACTCCTCCTGGAAGCTCAAAAGGCTTTTTACAGTTTTTATTTTTATATGAACTTCAGAGACCTTTGATGTGTGAAATGGCACCCTTTCCCTTTAAGTAGTTTCCGTCGCTGCTCACTACCATAAGGCAAGGCAAGGCAAGTTTATTTATATAGCACCTTTCAACAGAAGGCAATTCAAAGTGCTTTACAAAAAAATGAAAGACATTAAGAAAATGGCATTTAAAATCAGTCATTAAAAAGAAAAGATAATAAAATAAACATTAAAAGAAAAAATACATGGATAAAAGTTACAGTGCAGTTTAAGATGTGAATAGTTCAATTAAAAGCGGCGACAAAAAGAAAAGTCTTCAGCCTGGATTTAAAAGTAGTAAGAGTTGCAGCGGACCTGCAGGTTTCTGGGAGTTTGTTCCAGATATTTGGAGCATAATAACTGAACGCTGCTTCTCCATGTTTAGTTCTGACTCTGGGGACAGAAAGCTGACCAGTCCCTGAAGACCTGAGAGTTCTGGATGGTTCATAATTTAGCAGTAGGTCAGAAATGTATTTTGGGCCTAAACCATTCAAAGCTTTATAAACCAGCAGCAGTATTTTGAAATCTATTCTTTGACACACAGGAAGCCAGTGTAAAGACTTCAGAACAGGAGTGATGTGATCCACTTTCTTAGTGTTAGTGAGGACTCGAGCAGCAGAGTTCTGAATCAGCTGCCGCTTTCTAATAGATTTTTTAGTGAGACCTGTGAAGACACCATTACAGTAGTCGAGTCTACTGAAGATAAAAGCATGGACAAGTTTTTCCAAATCCTGCTGTGACATTAGTCTTTTAATCCTAGATATGTTCTTTAGGTGATAGTAGGCAGATTTAGTAACTGTTTTAATGTGACTGTTGAAACTCAGGTCAGAGTCCATGACTACACCTAGATTTATGGCTTTATCTGTTGTTTTGAACATTGCAGACTGAAGCTCAGCGCTAACTTTTATACGTTCTGCCTTGGCTCCAAAAACTATTACCTCAGTTTTATCTTTGTTTAATTGGAGAAAGTTCTGACACATCCAGTCATTGATTTGTTCAATGCACTTACTCAGTGTTTGAATTGGAGCATAGTCTCCTGGTGAAATTGTTACGTAAATGTGTGTGTCATCCGCATAGCTATGGTAACTTATTTTGTTGTTCTTCATTATCTGAGCCAGTGGTAGCATGTAGATGTTAAAGAGAAGAGGCCCCAAGATGGAGCCTTGAGGTACCCCACATGTCATATTTGTCAACTCAGATGTGTATTTACCTATAGAAACAAAGTTGTTTCTGTCCTTTAAGTAGGATTCAAACCAATTTAGAACTGTTTCTGAAAGTCCCACCCAGTTTTCTAGTCGGTCTAGTAATATGTTGTGGTCAACAGTGTCAAACGCAGCACTGAGATCTAATAATACTAACACTGAAGTTCTGCCACTGTCTGTGTTTAAGTGGATGTCATTGAAGACCTTTACAAGAGCAGTCTCAGTGCTGTGGTTTGGACGACAGTGAAAGAAAGCAGGTCCCCCCCCCCGCAGGAGCTGATGATGTTCCTGATGGATGGCAACGAAGAAGTCTGACTGTGCAGCCGTCACAGGAAACAGCTCTTTCTGCAATCTTTCGCGGAAAAAAGATAGACCCAGAGATTGCAGGTGTGAGTCGTCTTAATGGCATTTCTGTCTTTGTGCAGATGCGTTTTTCCGCTATCCTCTCTGTGCACTGTTAAACAATAAGAAGCACCTTTGTCTCCGGGGCCTTCCGGTAGCAAAAAGGGAGCAGCGCTGACAAAGCAACATGTCAGTTACAATCAGGAGCTGCCTGTCAGACGTGTGTTAAAACAGCTCCTTGTTAATGTGACCAGCCGAGGACATCGTGTCAAAGAGAACACTGAATTTAACGGATGATTGACTTTGCTTCTTTGGTTTTTTTTAAAAGATCAGCAGGCTTAACTTTAATCGCATGCTCCACCCAATAGAAATCCAGCTTTTGATTACAGGCTACATGTTTACACAAATTGCTTACCCTGGAGTTTTTTTCCCACTCAGTTATACACTGATTGATCACAGCATTGATTGTTCCTACTTAGAGCTGAAGCCTGTGGAGAACCAAAGGTTAGCTGCAGATGGATATCCTCGCATTGATTTTGCTTCCCTATCCAGCCCTTTTTTTCCATCGAATCACCTTGATCGATACGTCCTCCCTGGCTGCCGACGACCCCGGTGACCTCTGATTAGCGCAAGGACTCACACGGGTAAATCGTCTGTCACAAGAAAAGCCGACCACAGTGTCCACTGGTGATGAGATCGCATGTCAAACCTGCCACAACTCAAAGTCTTTAGTTTCATACCACAAGACGTCTGAGGTCTGTGGCTGCTCAGGAGATAAACAACCTGCAGACTGAAGCTCAAACTGAGAGTCTGTCTGTATGTCTTTCTTTGTATTAACTTATCTATCTCTGCTTCCTTGCCCTCTACTATCTTTCGACCAGTCTCTCTTTTTGACTGTTTATTTTTTTCATGTGGTTGATCTCTTTTTGTCTTTTCTTCCCATTTCTGTGCCTTCAGTCTTTTTTTCTGTCATCTCTTCCTGTATGTTTGTTTATCAGTTTTTTTTTCTTATTTTGTCTTTTGTCTGTCTTCAGCTTTGGCATTTCTGTCTCTCTGTCATTCCTTCATTCAGAGTTTCTCTTCTTTACTGTCTCTCTTTTTGTATATATCTCTGTCAGCTGTTTTGTTTATCGTTTTCTACATTTCTTTCAATCTGTCTATTCCTCTCTCTTTCTTTCTGTAAAACCTTCTTTCTTTCTGCCATCTCTCTCTCTCCTTCCCTCCTCTGGGCGCTCAGAGACTAAAGGGAAGAAAGGGTCCCAGATCAGGGTTCAGAGGCAGTTGGACACGCAGAATGACTGGAACAGAAACAAAGATAGAGACAGACACAGCAGGCCGGACGTGTGACTCCCACTCTGCCCCCCCCCCCAACACCCCCCAACACCCCCACATAAAGACAAACCCGGATCCTCCGCTTGGGCAGCAGAGAGAAAAAAGAGTCCATTCAGAGGCACACAAAGGCTCAGATGTGAGGGAAGGGACTGGCCTGCACTACTCAGACATGATGCCATTTACAGGAAATCATTTGAGGGTGAATACACCTAAACGCATACTTTTAACTGTTACATCATTCACTGTAATGATGATGAAATGTTTGGTAAATTGTCAAGTTGATTGTGAGTGCAAACCTCCTTCTGAAATTCTTCCTGTTCTGCACTTTTTTTACTTTTATTCTTATTTTGTTTAATCGAATTTCCATACAAATGTACTGTATTAAATATAATGTATCATCCCCACATGATGATACCAAGATAGTTCAATGCTCATCTGTCTTCAGCTTTACTATGAATCTATTTACTATTCTATACAGAGTGAAAACAACAAATGCTAAGAATCAGGTGTCTTTCTCTATTTTTAGCCATTCACAAAAAGCTCTCCACTATGGGGGCAAAACGTTCTCAAATAGCACCGTCAGATATCAGTCAAATTGGGGCCCATCTTTTCAATTGAATATGTTTATACATATATATTGTAATTGTATTGAATTGAATTTGCCTCTTAATATCGAATAACAGATCAGTAAATGTATGCATATTTGGGACATTTTATTTTACAAAATGTGCAAAACAACCTTTAAGTCAGGCCTAATGTTGCCTTTCACATATTAAGAAGGATCCAGTCACATCCACACAATGAGTCATGATTACTCAAACACTGGTATATCATCAGCAGACAGTATCGGCCCATATTGAAGCCCAGGTAACTATAATTGCACTGAAAAAGTAGCATTGAAGCATCCTCTCGTGTTGCTATCTGCATGACATGTGCCTTTTAATGGACGGGACCCTGAAATAGTTTGGCAGCACTAACAACCCAGGAGGCAGCACATTGATCTGGAGGCTAAATGAAGGCAGGGGAGGGCTCGGTGTCGCCCACAGGCTGCCATTAGCTCATCACTGAGCTAAATCAAAATGTGAGCTCACTGTTAAACTCTCCTGTGATGAGGAAAGGACCAGATCAGGGCAGAACGGAGCAGGAAACTAGATCTCTAGATGATACACTTGTTTTCACACTTGGTTGAAGGAGCAGCCATGGCTCTAAGACCCTCTGTAAACTGTAGTGAATCAGAAACCCTGATGGGAACCGTCACTTCCCACTCCGCTTTGATTATGGAGCAGTTTGCCAGACTCTCTATTCATCTGAACCAAAGCCTTTTTCTGAGAAGACGTTGTTCAAATAGATGAGGTCATCACTGTTTAAATGGCTGTGGTGCTGCTACCTACTTCCATGTGTTGCCTCAGCCTCCCATCTTTGAATATAAAGAGAAGACTGCAAAGAAAACGCGCTGTGGTATCTGTGGTCCACGATTAGGGCTTTTCCTCTGCTCCGTGTGTAGATAACACACTTTGTATGGAAGACAAAAAATGTCCTTCCCATCTGAAAATAGTAAATAATCTGTTAAATATGTTAATAAATATATAAAATGGCAATGGATCAAAGAAAATGTGATGCATCGCATTTTTTCCGGTTCTGGATTTTCCACTCAGGTGGATGGAAACACAACTGCCAACAGAATGGAAGACAAAAAATGACTTAATCATCCAAAAATATTTTTAAAAAATCTATAAAATAGATATAACTTGAATAATTTCTTAAATATTATAGTAAATAAATGAAAAGATGTAATCAAATCAAGCAACATAATAGCTAAATATGGCATATATTTTCTGATTTCATTTATTCAACAATGTATTTACTTGTAGGTGAATAACTAATGTTTGTTCTTCCCCTCTGTCTCTCTAAAACACAGCCTGTAGTTGTATATTGGAGAATTAAGGCATGCGTGCACTGAGCCAGACGCCTTAAAACTCAGACAGACGTGAAACTGCATGTGAGACGACACTTTTTTGGGATGAGGACACTACGAACAGACAGGCTGCCCTTACCGCTCAGGCACTTTTTGTCAGAGGAGATCTCATTTTGCATAGCTGGGTTCTCTAGACCGAGCGGGCAGATCATGCAAAAGCAGGCAGAAAGTGGCTGTTAACACAAAAAGGCAGCAAGAAGTGTGAGGGAGGAAAGATCAGGGAGGATGGGAACACTTGCAGGAAAAACAAGGAGGGTGTCTTAAAAAATTAAAAGTATGACGGGATAGAGGTTAGCCAAAAGTGAGTCAACACAAGGGAGTGGGTTGTAGAGATGGAGAGGATAGAGAGGAGGAATTCTGCACCGGCTCATTAGCTAAAGAGGGTGTCTTGTTATTTTTTACAGAGTCTCTTCCGTCCCTTCCAGCACAGAATTGACCAGAGCGGCAGCAGCAGGCTGTTAACAGTGTACAGCTGGTCATTAGTGGATCAGTCTCTGTGAGGCTGTTACAGTAATTAATGGCGGTCATGAGGAATGGTGGAGCGGCTGGTTGGCTACAGGTAGAAGATTTATCCTGCTCCGACAGCAAGAGCAGAGGAATGCATGTGCTAATTTATCACAAGCTTTAAAAAGGTGATGTTGCATGCTTCATCCTGCACATCCTAATTTACACTTATCATGATTGCACTTCCACCACATTGCTTGTATCTTTTCTCAGTATGCTTCACCACTGAAAGGAACAGACAAGGGGCCTCGCTTGTAAAACATACAATAATAGACTTTGCACTTGTTCTGTCTTACAATTTTATTTTTAGTTCCACAAAAGCCTGCACTTACTGGGCTCCAGTTGCAAGGACAGTACATTATTTATGGCAGCTGTCTATGGGTGTTTGTGTGTCTGTCTGGTCGTTTTTTTTGGGCATGCATGTGTGAGTTTTTATTTGCAAATTAGATCTGGCTGTTTTCGACGGGACAAAGCGGTGTTCGGCCCCATCAGTGCAGCCCGTCAGTACAACAATGAAATCAGTGTTAACCCTCTCCTTCCTTCCCTTCTGCCAGGAACACAGTCCGCCTGACAATAGGACTGTTTGTAGGTCAGTGTCCTGCCCCACTGCCCTCCATAAGCCCTCAAACTGTACTTTTTCAACATTTACAAATCCTCTTTCCCAGAATCCATAAACAGTAGAATACCATTATTGACTGTTGTTTACGAAATCCTACAAAGCCAGTGATGTTCAAAAGCTCTGTATGTGCAAGATAATCAATGCTAAACAAAAGAAGAGAGTAATTAGAGAACCTTTCTACTTGGAGGATTAATCACTAGCCAGGTTTCTATCCAGATGTATTGGAATTTTTTTCATGTTTTGAGAAAATCTTCAAAAGAAAATGAGAATGAATGCTTGTTTCCTTCCACTGTTGTTAATCAAATAGTTAATTGAGATAAGCAATAGGTGGCGCCAATTCTTTCAGAAGGAAACTATTGTAACTACCATTGCAGAAGATGGGGGGAAATGACTTAATTAAAAGAGTGTCAAATAGTGAACAACAATACAGAAAAACGGGAAATATGACATTTTCATATTTTCATGTATTTACTATTTCTTGTCGAGTAGATCATAAGAGCTCAATGCCATTCCATTGCAGTTTTTAACATTTAGCATTTAGCACTTACTAACTATACTTACATTTGGATATTTCAAGGAGTTTCCAATGTTTCGGTTTTTAACTTAAGTTGATTGAAACGTACCTGGGTAAAGTAACAATACCTTTTAATAGACTTTAATGTAATAGTACTCAGGGTGCAAATGGTGCATGTGGAGCGGCTGCCAACAAATTACACTGACAGTGTTAATTATATCAGTAATCAAACCTGAAACATTAAATAGTGTGGTAAAGGTTAACTTAGTACAGTGCTGACGTCTCTCATTGCAATCACTTCAACATTCACTCAGCCCTCTTTCCTTCCCAGGACCAGCTGCCTCTCCCCGTGTTTCTGAGGGAGGTTTAAAGCTATTTTCATTTCAGCTGGGAGAACTGTGGGAATGTTTGTCTAAACTAAACACAGCGTCTCAGACATCTCTGCTCAACACACTCTGCTCTGCTCTGTTTATTGAGGCTGAACAGAGTGCAAATACTGGCGGCTATAGAAGGCAAATACTATCTTATCATTCATTTTTTTCTCCAGAACTGACCGGTCAGAAAGATTAAACTATTACTTAATAGCATTATCACTGTTTACAAACATTTGTGTGAAATATAAGATTATAGTATTCAAACCATTGGACAGCAGAACTATCCTTTTTTTACTTGCATTTAGTATCCATAAGAATAGTTCTGACTTTATGTGCTTTTGCTTATTCAACTCCTATAAACACATTAACGGTAAATAGGTGGACATAGTCACCCATTTGTTTGGGTTCTAGTGTTTTGAGGCCTCAGATGTAGCATTTTACCACAGCCTCTTGTTGTTAGAGTCAGAGGTGGTCATATTAGGACATGAGGGTGGAGCTGCGCAAGACGAGGCCCGGCAGTGCCAGGTACTGTTAGCAGCTAACTCTAATGCTAGCTAGCTAGCTAGCTCAGTCAGCAAAGTGCTTCCTTGAAACACAATGAATCTACAGGTAAAATGAACAGCTAACTCCTTAGATTGTTTTAATGCTTAACAATGCTATGGTGGTAACTTGTCAATCACAAAGTAGCAAAGCCCTAAATCACATCCTGTTTTATTGACTTTTTACTATAAATGTGCGCATATTGTACAAAATGAACATCATAACATATTAAGACTTGAAGTGATTAAAACATAAACTCATTAGGAAACTGTTAACTGAGGTTAGAAATCAATTTATAAGTAGTATAATTTTCACAACTTAAAGAAATAATCAACTCTACGCAATCTGACTTATTTTTTAAACCAGTGGAGTCCTCCCCTTTTGGACACTAGACTTGGAGTTTGTAGCTTGATTAGAACTGATTTCATAGATAATTTTTGACTGTAGAGGATTTTAATTATTGCCTTATTTATGTTTTTAAAGTCAGAGGACTAATATGTCTCCTCCTTTCCTCTCCAACTCCAAATCACTCACAGGCCAAACAGGTGAATCTGTGCTACATTGGCGCTACACGGTGTCCCTTTTTGGAAGAGTGTCCAGGTGGTAAATTGCTGCCGTCTCTCTGTGTACGCCTGGAGGCGTTCGCATTGTCTCACAAAGGATTCAGCTCAACAGTAAGTAGATGGGTTTGTTAGAGAACTAATGAGCGGAGCTGGTCTGTGTCCCCGGGGCTTCACAGCTTAGACTGTTGAATTGATGGGAATCTTATTCATCCGTCCACGCAACACTGTTTAGTGTAATCACACACAAACACACACATAATTACCTTTAAGTGCTAACACAAGGCCTTGCTTACGTAGGACTAATATGTGCATTTTCGCCTTGCCGGCCTTCT
This sequence comes from Trematomus bernacchii, assembly GCF_902827165.1. NCBI lineage: Eukaryota > Metazoa > Chordata > Actinopteri > Perciformes > Nototheniidae > Trematomus > Trematomus bernacchii. The sequence continues at coordinate 3,038,395 of NW_022988098.1, read as the reverse complement.
TTACACTGGACAACAGTTATCCTGATAGTTTACAAGTGCTTCTAAAAAGAGCATAATAGAGTTTAAATACTTCCTTACAAAAACAGTGACTGGATTGCTAAAGAAAGACATTTATATTTACTCCTCAGAGTAAACCAAACAACCTTCATGGTAGTATCTCAGTGCCAGTAGCCTATTTACAAACTGTAATCTAATTGCAATAAGAGGCAAAAGACCCTCTCGTGAGCAAGAATTTGGTTTGTCCGTTTTGGGCTACTGTAGAAACATGGCGGTAAAATATGGCAGACTTCATGAAGCAGAACCGCCCTCCATGAAGATATAAAAGCTTCTCATTTTCAAGTAATTATACACTAATGAAATCAAAGTTATAACTATTATATTCCATTTCTGCCTATACATCCCACACAATCTTCCTTTTTTGTATCTAACTGGCTGTAATCCTGTTGGGAAAACATCAATCTGCTGAAAGCACATGTTTTTGCCACTGGCTCAGATTGTTATCAAAAAAGGAAACTAACTCACTTGCACCGGTTTGTAATTGTGTTTTACCAAGTTCAGCTAAAGGAAAATCTTGTTCTGAAATCTTGTGTCGCATCCGCATAATATTCAACCAAGACATTGAATATATGTAAGATATCACAAAGATTTCTTTACAACAACACTTCAAACTCTTTCCGGTTAACATACATAACAACATGTGAAGATAGGGTCCAGGTTGAAAAATACTATTACATTACATTTTATTTAACTGAGGCTTATCCAAAGTGAATTACAATACGTGCAATAAGTGCTGGTGCATTAATTTAAAATGGACTATACTCTTTAAGTGCTAATTTCTTTGTTTTACCCTTTGAGCTCCATGACTGGACAGCAGAGCAGAGATACATACATGTGTCCCTCAGAGTGATCAAATAAAGATACACACAGTACATGATATTGACTTTTACCTTATTGTACAATGCCATGTCTTTTATGCTGCTGCAACACAAACATTTCCCAAATAGGGATCAATAAAGTACTATCCTATCCTATCCTAACATATCCTCTCTAATTCGATCATTGAACAGAATCTACTCTTCAGTTGTATCTGGGTCACGTCCAAGGGGAGCGAGTTTAGAAAAACGTGGAGAATAGAAATGTTTCCACCCAATACCCAGCTGTCTGTAACATGCTATGGACAGCTGGCTGGCTCCTTCCCTCCACAGTACAGCAGCGTGATGCTCTCTGGCTCATTCCCACAACAATCAGAACGTGACAGAAGCCATGGGCAGAGCAACAGATGGGAGACGTCTTCAAGATCCACAGCCGTCTGATCCTTGTGAAACCATAGAGTGATCTTACTGGGACTAGTTCAATGTCAGGGCTCGGTGTGTGTGTGTGTGTGTGTGTGTGTGTGTGTGTGTGGTGTGTGTGTGTGTGTGTGTGTGTGTGTGTGTGTGTGTGTGTGTGTGTGTGTGTGTGTGTGTGTGTGTGTGTGTGTGTGTGTGTGTGTGTGCGTGTGTGCGTGTGTGCGTGTGTGCGTGCGTGCGTGCGTGCGTGCGTGCGTGCGTGCGTGCGTGCGGGAATGCATCACTGTTTTTGCTCAAAGCGAGTGTGTCCTATTCCCTTGGTATTAGTGGACGTTACTCAGCGTGATGATTCAACATTCCTGTCCGATTTTTGGCTGACTCAGAACTTGGACCGTTCACTTCAGGCAACATCAACATGAAGGCAGCTACTTAATGGACTGACTTCTATATCATATCTGACACACACACACACACACACACACACACACACACACACACACACACACACACACACACACACACACACACACACACACACTAAAATATGAGGCCATTAGGAGGCTTATGGAGCAGTGAAACAATTCAGTGTCATTGATAAATAGATTAAGATCCAAAGCAACTTGCTTGACATAACTTTGACATAATTTAACACACTAAATAAACAGATTTTATATAATAAAAAGGATTTACGACATGTCAAAAGATGCTGCATGGAGTAGATAAAGAGTGGAAATTGTATTTTCTGTTTTCTTGCCTTAAATGCTTAATCTTTGTTCTGACAACGTATTATGGAAAATCATGTTGTCCTCTCTAAGGTCCTGCTCCACATGAAGACATCAAATAAAACTGTGTTATTGGAGCAAGCTTGTACATATCCCTCTGCAATTAAAGGTTCATAAGTTTAGGAAATGACTCACAGGGCAGGTGTTTGTTGTGGAGGTTTGCTGAGGAGGAGCTCATGATGCCGGAGAGTCACAGGACAGATAATCACTCAGAGAGGATCAGGATGCTGCCGATCATCTCCTCCTCTTCTGTCCAAGGTGACTGATGCTGCTGCCAACGCTGCTCTGCTTCCTCTCTCGCCTCAGTGGACTCTGAGCCACTCGGATGAGGCGAGAACAAGTTCAGGGCTTTGTGGAGCCGACCAGCTGACCAATGACAGGGAGGAGGGAGGAGCAGAGGAAGGGATTAAGAAGAGGGAAGGAGGGATTTTATGTAACGGAGTGGAAAGTACCAAGGAGAGACATCAGGCACATGCCTTTGTTATTTGTGGCTTTCTACACCCCCCCTCCCTCCATCCTTCCTCCCTTTCTGTCTCTTGTTCCCTGTCCCTTTTTTTTGTAGCAGATTTAAACTCCCTCCCTGTCTCACCTTCAGGGTCAAGTGACGTTTGTATACTGTTTGTGAATTGAAATAGTGTTAATACTCTAAGAAATAAGGTTAGCATTTGTTCAGTACAGATGTATACAATCTGAATAAGTAATGTTGGATTTAAAATGAAAAGCATAGCTGTTGATCTATATTTAAAAATAGATTTGAGCAAAGTTTTTGAATAAGAAAATGTGTTTTCTGTCTTTTTAGGTGAATATAGGTATTAGAGGAAATATCTACTTTCACATTCAAGCTAAAAACATTATTGATTAATCTGTCAGTCAATTGACATAACATGAAATCTGGCTACTATTAGACTTTTGATTGTAAAGCCACAAAATGTTTTGCAAAAATGCCAAATGTTTACTGGTTCCAGGAAGATCCAGTGAGGCCATTTGCAGCCATTCTCTGGTATATAATAATTTGTATTTTGGTAAATCTTTGGGTTTTGAACTTATATATACAGTCTATGGTTTTGAACTGTTGATTTGACAACAACAAAAAGCATTTAGATATATTACACTTTGGGAATTTAACAACAGACCAAACCATTATTAGGGAAAATAACCAGCAGAATAACCCCTATAGTTGCAGCACAATTGAACATTTATAGTTCGTGTTTTGGTAGTAGGGATTTCTTAATGTGTTTTCTAAACAGTGTTGAAACATATAGGTCATTCTTAATATGTTTCATTGTACTGATCATTGGCTTAACCCTTCTCTTGCGTTAGGTCATACCCCCCTTCCCATACTATTTTCGGTCAAAATTGACCGGTGTGTTTTGCACAGTGATATCTCTGGAACCCCTTATCCAATTGTGGTGGTTGACATCTCATTTGAATGGTCAAAGCAAGTAGAGTCAAAGGGTGACAGACAGAATGACACCAGTGGTGAATTTCATGTTATAATTTTGCAGTAAGTTCAAAGATAGTGCTTACTGTACATTAGTGTATATTGTAAAAAAAACTTGCCATGTAGGCTGTGTTTACTGGAGATGGAAATGCTTTAGTTAGTGTTGTAGCTGAGATTCTTACCGTTCCAATGATGTATGGGATGTATTGATTTGATACAAGCAAGTCAGTGTTTCATTGTGTACTTTCAACTACAGTATATGGTCCGGACCCACCAGTGGGCCCATCAAGTTCAGCATTCACTACATTCACTGTGATGAATATAAAATAAGACTCTGATACTGTTTTCCTCAATGAACATTTAACAAAAATAAATATTAAGGGCTCCTCTCCCTCAGGGGCCTCTCCCTCAGGGGCCTCTCCCTCAGGGGCCTCTTCCTGGTCTGTTGACTGTTGGTCAGGCTCATAGTCTGGATCGCTGTTGTCTTCCATTTCTGAGACATCGTCCTCTATTTCTGGTTCAATCTCCTCTTCATCTGGTTCAAAACATTTGTCCAGAACCTCTAATCAGTCGCCTACTCATTGTGTCAAATGTACAGTGTTGGATTGAAATGTTGACTAACTTGCCTTTCATCCTCCATTTTCCAGGTATCAGTTACAAAACTTTACCTGAACTTATGTCTTGCTAACTTCCTGTCCTCCATGTTGTGATTCCAGCTGAGACCGAGCGAGGCCAGAAGCTCCCAGATGTGGACGCAGCACAGCAGCTCAAGTTAAGAGAGAGGCAGCGTTTCTTCGAGGAGGTCTTCCAGCACGATGCGGACGTCTACCTGTCCTCGGCGCACCTGTGTATCCGAGACTTTAAGAGACGTGAGTTAGACTGCTGGCTTCTCCATGACTCCAAAATGAATGTTCATACAGATTATTTAATTGCCTCCCCTTCCCCTGCAGCTCCAATTGGCAGCATCTCATCCATGGAGGTGAACGTGGACATGATGGATCAGATGGAGCTGATCAACGTCTCGGACCAGGAGGCCTTAGATGTGTTCTTCAGCTCCAGTGGAGAAGAGGGGTCCATGACCTCCCCGCTGCCAGGTATGGAAACCAGAAGCAGGGCAGAGATTAAAATACACTTTACACACAAAAAGTAATGCACTACAATATGTATGTGACAAACGTAGTCGTGATTCATGCTAGGTGACGTAGTTTGAATAAGGGAGGAAGTCAGGGTGGATGGTCCGAAAACCCCAGACGTTCAGGAGACCATTGTTCATGTCACATTTAAAACCCAAATGCAAACATGGTGTATTTGTTACGTATCTTTCGTATTTTGGAAAACTGCATTTCCATAGTTATTTCAACCCAAATCACAATATTTATAAGATTTGATAAGAACAGGTCCTGCACTTCAGGGCTTGTGCAGGAAGTAAAAATACGAAATATAATACCTTTGAATGTGGATAGTCTTAATAACATCCCTAACACTTTTTTTGTATCTAACTCACAGTCCAAGGAAACAACAACAATGGGGAGGTCATCAACAATGGACTCTTTCGACATGTCCTCGAGGGTCTTGATGCCAAGTCCCGCATGTCGTCCACGTCTTCAAACTCCTCCTCGGACCGCCAGAGTCTGGACGCCCACCGAGGAGAAATCTGCGAAGTCAGGTCAGAAGATGAGAAAACACACACCAGCACAATCAAGCGGAGAGCCGTGCCTCCTGAGATGGAGAGAGTGATGAGTCATACTCCATCAGCATCTTCGTAGGACGCGCCCTCTCCACCTGCAGCACCTAGATTACACTCCCGGCAGGTGGTGAAAAATGGACTTCTGGATGAGAGCCAATAAAAGAGCCTCCACAAACTGGCTCTTCTCACTGCTTTCAAGCTTTCCATTTGATTTATGAGTTATAGGGTTGGGTTCTGTGTGTGTTTTCGAGACTGTAAATACTGGGATTTCTTATTAACCCTCAACTATTTCTATTCATGTTTTGGCATGTTGTAACGGACGTGATTTGTTGCCCTGTTGTTGACCTCACTGGACCTGTTGACGATGAATGATGACTTAAGGTACATTTGGCAAAACACCACCGTGTTTCTAATAATTAACAAAACAGTTCCTGGTTATTTGAAGGTGTTTCAGGAAAGGTAGTGATAAGTTTTCTTCCATGGAAACTTGATGACGCTACAACCACAACCTGTGAACCAGAACCAAAAAAACACTGGCTATTATTTGTGTGAGACGTTACTATGTATGTTGAGTTATCATCGTTCAAACTTTGTTTGTATAGCACTTCTCATACAATTAAAATGTAGCGCAAAGTGCTTCACACTGTACAACAACCCTATCCCCCTCTATGCACACACAAAGCAATTAATGGGTTTGTAATAATAAAGAAACTCAAAAATACCAGCATAAATGAATGTGAGGAATCACTATAAGAATTGTGTGTGTGTGTGTGCGTGCGTGTGTGCGTGCGTGCGTGCGTGCGTGCGTGCGTGTGTATGGAGATGTTTTCCATCTGCAGGATGAACATAATACTCTCAAACCCATTCATTTCCTATGGCGGTCAATTCTGACCAAAAACATCATGGGTGTTTCACTGTTGAATAAATCACAAAAAAATCAATGCAAGTGGTGATCATCAATTGTATATGTTCAGAGGCCTAGTGTGGAGGATAACATAAGGTATTGAGGCAATTGGATGAAAAACACAATATCTATGATCAAAAACAAAGTCACTCGGTCACTTTTGACCCGAAACGCAAGAGAAGGGTAAAACAAGTTCAGGGTGCAGTACTGGCCTAGTGCTTAAGACTTTTAATAAATCTAAAACATACTAAAAAACAACAACATACATTTGGCTTTTTTTGTGAATGCAGCCACAGTATATCACCTGGTGGTCTGTGTGTCCCAGGCTCCCTCTAGTGGACAACAGATGACACTAGCAGCAGTTCCTCCACATGCTGCAGAGGCTTCACAGAGCATCGTTACATCACTGCCTTTTCCAAAACACAGCATCTCGGTCTTTTGAAGAGTTGCAGGCAGGAGAGGAAGTTGTAGTAGTCATTGCGAGAATCTGTGCCTGAGATTCAGCACTTCAACTTTACTTTGATCATTTTTTCAAGGTTCTTTTGGTTTTATTATTTATTTTAAAGTTTCTAATATCCATTTACATAGGCAAATACTATGCATTTGAATTAATTGTATTTCTTAAATCTGAAAGTCATCACCATGTCCTGTGTTTCTGTCCTAAAAGCCATCTTTTGCCACTGCCCAGTTGGATCACCCCTTCTTCTTTCTTCTTGTTTTGGGGATTTTTAGAGGCGGTTGGCATCCAAACGTTGCATTAGCGCCCACTACCGGATAAATAATAAACTGCCTTTTCCAAAAACGCTATTATGACTAACGGAAAATACTTATATATGTATATATAAATGAAAAGGGACATTAACTAAACATAATCAAGCTTTATACTCTTATCTCAAATGACTACTAATATCATTGCTGCAGACTGTGAGAGGGCATGCAAGCCTCTCTCCTCTGCACTTCCTCTCCAATAACTCCCACAATGTACAGAAACCTTCTTGCAGCATCAACAACTATTTCAATTCTGTCAGACTGTCTTTCTGCCTCGGTAGCACAGTTGATCACCATGGCCAGAAACACTAAGAACTTATTCTTGTCCTTACACAAGCAATAATAATAATAATAATCCTACCTGCTGTACACTCCCTGTCTCCTAGACTATTCCCTTTCTTTGGTTGTTCTTCCCCATTTATTATTTTCTTGGACCTATTCTTTATTATTTGACTCTCCTTTTCTCTCTTTGGACAATCAGATCTCCGTGATTCATGATTCCCCCACACTGACTGCACTTGGGCTCATTCTCACAGTTTCTACAGCTGCACAACTCATAAGATAGGATAAGATAAGAGGTACTTTATTGATTCCAATTTGGGAAATCGTTGCGTTGCAGCAGCATAAAAAAAAAAACACAAGAAACAAGGCATTGCACATAAGTAGAAATTAAAGAGTACAAATAAACAATACTCGAATTTAAACATCTCAAAATAGAATAAAGCAGCATTAAAAAGTAGAAAATATACAGTTGGCCGTGAAGATAATAAATCATTCCCACATTTTCACAAATCCCCAAAGCAAGAGCTGTGACCAAACTTCCAGCATCAACTGCACTGTATTGGCTTGGGTACAAACATCCTCACTGGGTAACTGATGTGATCCAGGAATACTACGTGTATCATGACCGATCTTGTTTGTGATCTTTCTCAATCACTCATCCTGTACATGCGTAGGGCTGTCCCTCTGTCACACGTTTTGAATCTTTTGAATCCTTGTAGTGGTGCTCTCTTAGAAAGTTGGAAACTCACCATTTGGAATTCGTCCAATGATGTTCATCTCAACGCTTTTCTCCGTTGTGATTGTGACACACACTCAACAATGATCAGTCCACTTCTCTCCACATCCACTAAGAGAAAATATGTCCCTGCAAATTAAACAGTTTTCCTACATTTTGCTTATAATACATTTACTTTTACCATTATTTTGAATGCACAACTTTAACTTGGTACGGAGTATTTTCCCAGTGTGGTATTCCTTTATTACTCAAGTAAAGGATCTGAATACTTTCTCTCCACTAAAGGCCCCACATTAATAGCAAACCTTCATATGTTTGTGTGCATAAGCACTGAAATGTTACTGAAACTCACACTGTGTGCCATGCTGAAGAGCGAAACTTCAAACAGCGGCTGCAATGTAGCAGTTGGGAAGTGGTGGGAGTGACTGGCGATTTCTATCAATATAAACAAACAGTTTGTAAATGTCAGCGGTTATGGTGGTTTAGCCTAAATATGCTAGTAGTGGCAAAGACTGCGATTAACAGTCTGTCATTTTTCTCCAGTGTGTGTGTGAGACAGAGAGAAGAGCGAGAAACAGAGAGAAAGAGAGAGTGGGCAGAGGAAGCATGATGTGACTCAAAGTGAGAAATCCTCTCCACCTCAAAGTAGATTATGCGTGGGCTTCCTCATGACTGGGGGTTCACCTGCTGAGGCCGTGCAGAATCAATAGCTGAGAACTGGGCTGCGTGCTGCTGAGGCAGCCATGGAGAAGAGCAAAAAGTCCTCTGTCTTGTGTTTTAAAAATGATGTCAAGAAGATGAAAGGGAGAGGCGAGAAAGCAAGCAAGGAGAAAGTGAGAAAGAAATGTACAGAGAGAAAGCAGGCAGGCCGCAGGGCGAGGGTGAGGGGGGTCATGTTGTTCCTGTCTGCACATCCATGAAAGGCCGTCTTTTTCTACACAAGGTTGACTTTAGTGCTTGATGTTGACCTTTGGACACTTTGCTCAGAAGCAATTACTTGCCATTTCAAAGCATTCTCACAACTTGGCGTCACGCTGGTTCAGGATAGAACATCATAAGTGTGAGAAGAAAAAAAACAGGATGCTTAAGCAATGCAAGATTTCTGTTTAGCAAATGTGTGTCCACGCTGTAGTCTAAAAGCAACGCTCTCCCGCCCTCACTACGCCAGGCAAAGCGCCAAAAACCATCAGGCAGTCATACGCCTACCATCAGCTGAGGAGTTGCACAGCAGTCTCATTTCTAATTATACACCAAACAACAGAGAGCGAAGGAGAGAGGGAGAGCGTGTGGAATATGGAGAGTGTGATTACAAATGGAAGAGAGGCTGAGAGTGCTACTCAGCAGCAAACACAGGGTGGACAAGTAAGAGATTCAGAGAGAGAGAGGTGGAAAGTAAGGGAGGGAGAGACATCAAATCTGTCTGAGAAAGGTTAACAGGACTGACTGACTGAGCAGAGTGGGAGTGTAAATGTGAAAAGCGAGTAGGAGGGTAAAGAGAGAGGAAGAGAGAGAAGGCGAAGAGAAAGGGAGGAGAGTGTGTCTGTCTGACAGTCTGTAGAGCTTGTCTGGATGCTTCTGATCGCTCTGTTATCACCTGCAGCCTGGGAGGAGGACACCAGCCAGACAGGTGTGTGTGTGTGTGTGTGTGTGTGTGTGTGCGGGAGGAGAATCTGTGGACATGAATTTCTGAGGATGGGTCGCACAGAGGAACAGATGCACAGATGGAAGAACGTGTAAGTAAGTCTTTAAAAAAATGTTTTTTCTTGATTTATGTAACATGTTCTTGTCTTCAAGTTCAGCAAGTGCGATTTGTGATTCATGCCGGATTTTATTCTGAATGCTAGTTTTTAGGGAACTCTTTGCAGATTTGAACAAAAGATGTTGTATTTAGTTGTAGTGTGCTACATCTCCTTAGATAGAAACATCAAGCTGCCACTATATACAAATCATCTCAGATTAACATTATCACGATGGCAGCAAACACACTAAACACTGCTGTGTGTATACAATACATTTCCATAGATTAGTGACCTGCAGTGACCTCATCACCTTATAAGTTTATTCAGCACAGTGTCGGGCCTGTTTGGGCCATGATCCGATCTCTGTGAGTAAGCAGCCCGCACCTCCAAGCTTTTTTGAATGAATTTACATCTTCACTGTAGGCATTTAACTATCTTTGTATGTGTCATGCTATAATGCTCGCACAGGAATGCAGTGTCTGAACCCACACACATTATAGAGCAGCAGCTCATATCAGAGTGAAAGAGGTCCATTGAGCGGCGCTGCATGGCTATATGATGATGGCATAATGCCGGCCATTGAGATGAGCTTTGCATCGAAAGGCTGTAAAAGTCCCAGTCTGCTTTTGACTTCGGTCAGATAATGTGTCTTTGTGAGAAGCTGTTGTGTGTGTGGCCACAAGATGCTTATATTTAGCTCTCCTTCAGTGAACTGACTCACAGTTGTGCATGCATGTAAGGAGGATGATGGGGTTTCAGCGGCTCGAGGTGTTGGAGACCACTTCAGCCTCATGAGAAGAAAAGCATGCTTTAATAACCAGCACCCATCCGTCACTTAATACACACACTCAGGGCAATGTCTTGATTAAATGTTATCCTTGTGATAAAATCTGTTAACTTTACATGAACCTCTTGCTTTGCATTGTTCTAACCTTGTACCGCCATACTGTGCAGCACTTTGTAACCATAGTAACTTGAGGTGGTAACTGTCCATCAAACTAAGACTTCTTTGAAGCAATTGGTAGCTGGAAAGTGAGGTAAATCTGGTTGAAAGAGCAATGTATGTTTATTGTTGGCTTGTCAGTTTATTTAGTTATACTGCAATAATATTCTTGAACACTTAGTGGTGGGTATTAGCTGCCCAGATTGTATAAAAAGGGGCATAAATGACCATAAAGGGGGGGCACAGGTAGAGTGAGAGCACACATAGATGCTAACTACGGACTACAGAGCTTCAGCTACAACCCAATAGCAATTGGAAACCTTGTATTGTACAACCTCTGCAACAAACTTCAAACTAAACCTCATTCAACGACCGGAAAATCATCTGTTTGTCTCTGTGTAAGATCACTCTCACCACTCACCACTCACCTGTGTAAACAATGGCAACCGGAATATAGGACATTGGATTGCCATTACAATTGTTTTGTGAGGATGATACTGGCAGGCAATGAATAGGTGGTGCATTAAGTCATTAGTTAAACCATTTTGAAAGAGAAAGAAAGAGACTGAATACAATCCAGAGTCCTCTGTTTGCGAGGATATCAAGTGCATCTGACATTTGTTTTTCTTATACTTTCCAGAATCGTGACGACCTTGGACCTGACTATCCACAGCGCTTGCCAAAAGACTGGAGTCTGTGTCACGTGACCACAACACCTCCTCAGCTTCAGCAGGAGGGCATGCAGTGCCGGCGTGAGTGACAGGCAGCGCGGGCCAATGAGCTTCACATCCAACCCAGCTCTGGTCCCGGACAGGGACAGACTCCCGCTCAAAAAGAGGGACCAGAGGCCGAGCCCGCCTCCCCAGCAGCAGCAGCAGTGTGATGCGGCAACATTCAAAGCCCCCTACCCTTACAAGGGCCACAGAGACTTTAAGACGAAGCACACGGGCCCCTTCCAGCCCGTCCCAAGGAGGGTTCCTGCTCTGTACCAGCCCTGGACGCACCCCCACCCCCCCCACCAGGTCCAAACCTCACAACCTCTCTGCATTCAGGGATCATCACAGCTTGGCAGAGTGGAGAGATGTGAACCCCCTGCACCCTGGGTGGGCCTTTTCTCCCCACTTTCAGCACCACCTGTCTGGCACACCTGCTCTCCACCTGGGCCATCCACCCCCACCCCCCAGATTCAGCCCAGCGTCCCTGTCCAATGAGGGTTTTCAGAGGGTGTGTGGAGGGTACGGCTGGGAGCAGTTAAAGACATTAAGGGAGAAGGGTTTGATCGCAGAGAGGCACAGCAACGGGAGGAGTAAGGGGCCGTATGTGAGGAGAAAAGACAGGAAAGTGGAGCTTTTTCCCAGGGGTGAAAAAGCAACACTTGAGGACCGGACGCACCAACAGGATGTTTCGCACAAATTATCAAAGGTTGTCAAGCATCCCTACTCTGGACAATCGTTTGTACGAGTATCACCTGATAACTCATACATCGCCGTGAAGGAGGAGCAGTCAAGATCTACTTCCCTCCCCTCCTCTGAGCAGGCCTCTCCTAATCATTTCCCCTGGCTGCTCCCTCACTTTGTGGCCGGCTCTCTCATCGAGCTGAGAGACGGGCGGCTGAGGAGGGTGGAGCACCTGCAGACGGAGGACTTCCTGCTGGGAGCGCTGGCCTGCCCGGACTTACGCCTGAGCTGCTGCACTGTGCAGAGCATCTCCCCCTCAGCCTCCTCCTCCTCCTCCATCTCCATCTCCCGCTTACTCATCCTGCTTCACGACCAGCAGTCCCAGGTGAGGGGAAACCACTCTGTAGTATTCACCATTCACAACGGATACTTCACACGTAGCTGTAATTCGTTTTCTTATGTAATACATGCACAAAATGTTGCATTCTGGCTGATGGGGGATGCCGTCTTGATATTTAAGCACTACTGAATGAAAGTGGTTACAATATATAGCACACATTATAGTAATTTACATTGTTTTATAGTAAGCAAATACAACAAAAAGACCAAAACCAACAAAGAATGTACTCTGAAGCCAAAGCTTGATGTACCATATTCCTCTTTGCCATAGAACTCCATTTCCCAATAATTATTAAAATGCATAAATAACCCAGAACTAGGTGACAATGAACATGTGCACTCCCTCAGACACAGTCCATGTGCCAAAATACACTAGTTCACACCATGTGTGTTAATTTGCAGCTGAAAATAGTCCCCATCTGCACCAAGTACTTATGTTTGTGTAATGTTTGCTAAAAATAATACCCAGCAGCATTTTCATTTTTAACTTAAAGGGGACCTATCATGCAAAATGCACTTTTGTACGTCTTTTATACATGAATATGTGTCCCCGGTGTTCCAGGGAACTCACCAAGTGTCAGAAAACACAACCCTCTCTATTTTCCTCCATACCCAAATCTCTAAAAAAGGGGCTGCAACGGATCTGATCAAAACTGATCCAGATTTGAACACTGTCCTGACGTCAGGGCGGTGGCGCTACGGCTATTGGGCCAACTCCACCAATCAGGAGGAGACAGACACGGCCATTGCCGTTCGAAAGCGCTGGAGACGATGTAGTACATATGCCAGGCCTGTAGGTGGTGCTGTTCTCACAGAATCAGCCCTTGCAGAGCAGAGCTAAAAAAAAGTGCAAATTGAGCAAAATGAGGCATGGCTAAAATGCATGATCTGTTTGGTATTTTGAAAAGAAAAAAGTATAAATATGCCTTATATAGGTATGGTCCTACACTATATTATTCAAATATAGCATGATAGGTCCACTTTAAATTATTTTTGTGACCATGTTATAGTTTGCAAAAATGCAAGGGACTGACTGACACACAGTGAAGATGTATAACACATTTAGTTATTACCAAAATACTGAAGGTATTGACTTTTATTTAGATTGTTTTGCAGTTTATAAAGCTGCAAAACAACCTAAAGGGGGTTGTAGTTCAGCAGAAAGAAAAAAGTTCCTACAAAGAACTGCTTACAACGAGGTCTGTAGATTATCTTGATTAACCAGTCATGATTTCTGTAAAGAGACATTGCGGGTTGATATTTTTTCAATGGAGCTTTGAGCACCACAGGGCGGATGCCATTTACTTCCATAATATTTGAGAGAGGGCAGACATCTCCACTGCCAGTATTGCCAAGGTATGGCCAAAACAACCGAGATTGAACTACAGGTAAAAGCATGTTTTTAGGATGAACTGCGCCTTGAGCCAATTTAGTGATGTGTATGTTGAAATATGATCAGTTATATATCAGGGGTATCAGAGGCAAATATCTTATGATTGAATCTACTAAATGATTAGCATGTTTAAAAACTCACTGGTCCAGTAGCGCCCTCTAGTGAACACGTGTGTCTCATCCTCCCTCCTGTGTGTCCTCCTCCAGGAGCTGGTGGATGTCTACGTGGAGTACCCGTTCTTTGTGCAAGGGAGGGGCTGGTCCTCCTGCAACCCCCTGAGGACGGCTCGTCTCTGTGGCCTGCACTGCCGTCAGCTCAGTGTAGGGGACATCTGCCTGGCTCTCACCCCCATCTCAACCCCCCAGCCTCCCCCATCAGCCACCCTGGAGCCAAAGACCTCACCCAGGAAGTCAGAGGGAGGGTGTGAGTCCCTGAAGGCATCACAACAAGGACTGGGGTTAGCAGAGGGACCTAAGAAGAAGGGCGAGACAGTCCGCAGGAGACACTGTTCGGCCCCTGAGCTGAGGGGCCTGGGGACGAACTGCATGAAGTGAGGAGGGGTTCCTGTTTTAAAGACAGGAAGCATGTCAGTCTCTCTAAACTCTGCTTTAATCCGCCTATATTTACCTTCTTTCTACCTCCTGAATCATATCTGTGCTTGACTGTCGTATTTTTTAATTGTATCTAGGGGTAAAAGGAAGGAAAAGATGAACTCTCAGGATTTCTGAATTTGCTGTTACGGTAGTCAGGGATTAAACACTGGATATTTAAGTTGAGTCAAACTCAATTGTACATCTAAGTTGCCACCGGAAGATGCTCCCATGAGAGTGAATTGAGCTTCATCTTGTAGGCTCAAATTATATTTTTGGGTTTTATTATTGAAAGCCGTTCTGACAAAATCAGCCCACGTTGCTTTTTAAAGCACAGGAAAATACTCCCTCAGGTCCTTCATGCTGATCATATCATTTAAAGTTACATCTATTCTTATGTAAGACTCCTCTATCATTAATAATGAGGTTTGATTTGAGACATACTGCTAGAATGACAGAATAGTTTCTGATAGTATAAAATGGTTTGAGATTGCATCTGTAGGATTAAGTTTTACGCTTCTACCTCTTTTCTATTAAGATATATATTTAAGGTCTTTTTAACGGTGTGGGCTGTGTTGTAATGTGCTGCGTTGGAAGCGCTCAGCTTCTCAGTGAATGTCAGTGTGAATGCATTTTTTGCCTGGTTGTTGTTGCACTCTATTATATCTGCTTTGCTTTTGTACTGAAGCTTCATTTTGAATGGCCTGTTCTTTAGAGGAGATGCTTGTGCCATTCAAAGTACTTCAGAAGCACAATCGGTGAGTGGAGAACGGTACGCTGACGTGTCGGGACAATGTAGGTTTAAAGTAACAGTACAGAGCCAGGAAAGGGGGGGGGGGTGTCATATTTTCAGATAATAATATTATATATCACATTTTTCAAATTATGACTTTATTGAATCTCTGACATTTAAATGTTAAATTAAAGGGGACCTATCATGCAAAATGCACTTTTGTACGTCTTTTATACATGAATATGTGTCCCCAGTGTTCCAGGGAACTCACCAAGTGTCAGAAAACACAACCCTCTCTCTTTTCCTCCATACCCAAATCTCTAAAAAAAGGGGCTGTAACGGATCTGATCAAAACTGATCCAGATTTGAACACTGTCCTGACGTCAGGACAGTGGCGCTACGGCTATTGGGCCAACTCCACCAATCAGGAGGAGACAGCCACGGCCATTGCCGTTTGAAAGCGCTGGAGACACTGTAGTACATATGCCAGGCCTGTGGATGGTGCTGTTCTCACAGAATCAGCCCTTGCAAAAACAGAGCTAACATTTTTCAAATTGAGCAAAATGAGGCATGGCTAAAATGCATGATCTGTTTGGTATTTTGAAAAAAAAAAAGTATAAATATGCCTTATATAGGTATGGTCCTACACTATAGTATTCAAATATAGCATGATAGGTCCACTTTAAGGAGGAATCACAAATTCAAAAAGAAAACCCTAATAATATTTATTGAGATTAAAGTCACACATTTCCTGCAATTCTATACATTTGCAATCAGCTTCGGAAATATAAAATGCATAGTCTGTTGTCAAGTTATTTTTCCTTACAGAAGTCAATTCTGACTTCAGAGATTATTAAAAGTTTTTGTCCCATACATTTGTGTTTTTTCTCGTATTTTTTCCCCCTGAATATAACCCCCCTCCCCTGGCTGCATTGTTATTCTCTACAATGAACCTAATGCACAATCAAAGTGAATGACATTCTGCAAATGGAAATGCAGGGTGAGGGTTAGACAGATCCGGTCTTTACCTTGTGAAACGATTTCGCACTGTTAAATAAATATGTGTAAAGTTTCTGCATATTTTTGTCATAAATCTCTACAAACCATGAATTCCTTGAAGTATCCAAGGTGCTTCAATGCAACTGTTAACAACATTATTGAGGGCAAATTAGGTTGAACACACACCTGCCTCTTGTTTTATAGTTCCCATTTATTTAACTACTTAAATCTGAAAAAATAAAATTACAGTTTCCCCTCTGCCCACAACAGGAGGCAGCTGCAGAGGTGGTGCACACCCTGGTGTCAACATGAAGATGAATCACCGACTCTCGCAGATTGCACGTCTCTCACATGCATCGTGCTGCACCAGGAAACTAGATCCACCAGCAGCCTTTCAGTCCAACCCTGTTATTAACAGTCTCAGCTGCCACTCTTCTCTGAGCTCCTCCACATCAGCGGCACACACGCCAGCGTCCAGATGTCTTACACCTGACGCGGTCCAAATGTCCTGCTGAACAATCAAAGCTTTTTTTTCTCTCATCAGAGATAAATTCATCCAGCTGTTCTTGAAGGAAAGGTGCAGAGGTTCAACAGGAAGATGGAGATTTTAAAGTTTCACAAGCTGTTAAATCAGTTACCTAATGCACGTGTCCACCCAGGCAGTGTTTTATATTCTAAATGCAAGAAGACCCTTCATTTAAATGCAGATAGATGTGTTTTTACTTTCTGTTGCTAGCACTGAATGTTTTATTTGAGTCTCTGAAGTAGCTCCACATTGCTCAGTGTCCTTTTAGTGCACTTTTTCTAGTCAATCTCAAAAGGAAAGGAAAACAAACCCCTTTGTTCATCCTTTCTTTGTTACCAAAAGTTTGGAAAGGTTTGTGGTAGTGGTTCATACTGCATGTGAGGCTCAGCTGCTGCTCATAAAAACAGTTCTCCAGATTAAAGCTCATCCTGTGGCAGGAGCTCCCTGATGACCAGCATGTCAATCATCTCGTCTCTGGCTCTTTCGCTTCTGCCTTTCTTCAGCGTCCCTCCAGATTTTTCACGAACTCACAGGAGGGGGTTGCAGCGGTCAGTGGCAGCCGCAGGATCTGACCACCATGTTGCGGTACTTCTTGAGGATGACGTTGGAGCTGTCGTCAAAGTAGAGCACTGAGATGCCGTGGAGCTGGGTGGGGGCGCAGCAGGGCTTAGGCACCGTGTCCGGGTTGATAAAGTGCACCTGTTGACAGAAGAGGCATAAATCAATGCTCACAGGAAGTGGAGGTGGTAGTGAAAGTGCCTGTCATCATGATGGGGGCTGTTTGGGACTTACCAGAGTTTGCACGATGGCATGATTGGTGGCGTTCATGTAGGAGTTGAGAGGGAAGGCACATTCTCCCTCGCAGTAAAACGCTGCGTAGCCCTCTGGTGCGATGATCCAGTCCTGGTTGGATTAAAGCATCCAGCAAATGTAAGCCAATTGTCACTTTTGGACATGAAATTGAAATGAGATCAAATGGAAGATCTGAATCATACCTGCCATCCCAAATCTCTGAAACTGACATACAGCTCGTGCTTTTTACATCCCTCTTTGGAGAGGCTGAGGGTATCTGAAATGGAAAAGATGTAAGTATGAGAAAGTAAACAAACATCAGTAACACTCTCACATCTATAATGCATCAGGAGATCATTATTTTAAATGCTTTTACACGCTGCATCGCAAGTTATTATTATGTTAACATCTAAAGAGTACTACAAGTAAACATGTTCTGCTGGACACAGAACCTTAAGGTATAAAACAAACATTATATATTCTAACTAAGAAAATACTTCTATATTTTCACTCAGCTTGACAAATTGTATTTAATATTTTCTCTGAATAATTTAGTTATACTGTGTATTTTTTACTTCTAATTCTTTCAGGCGTCTTTCATAATAACCCCAAATGATGCAATATAGATTATTTTAAATGCAGGCATTACATTTGACTGAATACCAACAATGAAGTGTTGCATGCATTATTATAAATTCATCACTTTATACTCCACAAACATTGATAACTTGTGATACTGGATGGACTATGGAACATCGCAATGAGTCTTTATTACATCTGAAGGTTTGTATAGGTGAGTATAGGTAGTCATAATGTATTATAAGCCCTTCAGTTCACTCAGAGCTTTTAAATAGTCAAGAGCTTCCACTTATAATTCCTTATGAGTAGCATCTATAATGTTTTATGACTGCCAATATAGTGCGTCAGTGTGTGTGTTCATGAGTGTAGTTTCATTATGGATGTATTATAATTCCCTATAAATAATAACGCCCAATAGATCTATTTAAAAAAGTATTAAAGGACACTGCCAGTAAACCATGACTAGAGTCTATGTGATAGTATGTTTCTGGGCACCTGTTGCAGCCTCCACGGCTTTCAGTGCGTCTTGGACCGTCCTCTGGGGTTTGGAGCGGTTCCCTTGGCGCCCCTTGTGTCTGTGCGCGGATCGGACGCTGCGGAATCGCACCTCATTGGCTTTGAAGAAGGCGACCATGAAGGGCTGCTTCTCCTGAGACCCGTTCCCCGTCACCAGCCCCGCCAGATGGGGGTTCCTCCTCTGGCCTACAGAGGGAGACAGGGGGACAAAACTAGTGAGTCTCAACCAACCAAGGACTGCAACACACATTTAAGCCTCTGCTAAACAATCATGTGTTCATTTGAATGCACAATCATAACTTAAACTCTGTAAGAACCATCTAAAAACATTTACTCAATATGTGATGCTCCTTTTTTCCATTGGAATAGAACAGCATTAAATCATTTCTCCAGACAAGGACAGTTTCTTGCTGTCATGGGTCTCTCTCAGTGTGTGAATGTGTGTTAGTGACTGACCGTGGCTGTCCTCCAGCACCAGGTGCAGCCCGAGGTTCTGCTCCGGGTTCACCAGCCACAGGTTGCTGGTGGCGGTCAGGTCGAACAGCAGCCAGCCATCCTCTGCAGCCCACACCTCGCGCTGGTCCAGCAGCAAGAGCTCCACCTCACTGTGAGAGGACAGGAAGTAATTAGAATAAATACATGTTGAGGCTACAAGCAGTATCCAGATGCAAATATTCAAAATGTTCCTCGGATCTATCATCAACTGAATGTGCCCAGAACCAAGTCAAAGCTCAGAGGGGGCCGTTGCTTCTCTGTAGCGGCTCCCACACTGTGGAACGATCTGCCCCTGCACATCAGACAGGCCGCCACACTGCCTGCTTTTAAATCGCTTCTTAAAACCCACCTCTTCTCCTTAGCGTATTAACATCTTTTAGAGCGTTGCTTTTATTGCTTTTAAATTGTCTATTGTTTTTACTTGTACTTGTTTTATGGTGTGTGAGCTGAGCTGTGTTACTTTTTGTATGTTTTGTTTTGTTTATTTGCCTGTACAGCACTTTGGTCTGGAGGTTTAAAGTGCTATATAAATAAAGCTGTATTGTATTGTATTGTATCCAAGACTTTCAAATTTGCAAATATGTATCCACTATCAGTTTAACAAAATTGATATGGTGATGATATACCACTCCTTTTCGAACACTAGATGTGGGACTGTTTATGTTGCTAATGCTGTTGTTGTTGTTGTTTGTTTTGATTTCTCTTACATGACTATGCACTGCAACTTTTTTGTTTGTTTTGTAATTATTTATTTTACTTGTTCGAAATAAAAAAATGTATTAATCAATATATCAAACTATGATTTGTTAATGATCTCTTGTCTTGTAAATGTGTGCAAATGAATTTTCAATCATTGAATGAACGTGGCATGGCATGCTTGGGAAAATGGTTTTCTATGAATGCAAAAAATGCAAGCAGAATTATTAAATTATATTAAATACAGCAAATTATTCGGATTTTTTTTTAATGTTTGTTTGTAAAAAAAGACACTTAGTTTAGTTTAAATTAAACAATGCCTCTGAGGTTAAAGAGATAATTATTGGCTTGGAGTGTAACCATACGCTGGGAAAACTGTTGGAATTGTGTTTTAATATACATAACCCCAATTTTACGGCAATGCAGCAGAAAAAATAAAACACTTAAGGGAGCCAAGAGGTTTTTATGGCCAAAGAGAGGAATGTTGTTGATAAGCCAAGTCAGACACCAAACCTCCGTCCAACTGAGAAAGTGTTTCATTTGCTGACTGAAGGAAAATAATAAGAGAATAAAAGGTTACATAGAGGATGAATATGGGATGTATATTTTAGTTAGCAACTGCAAAGAAAAATAATATTAAACATATGTTTCTGTTGACCTCCTCAACCCACTGTGTCACCTGTTAACTATAAACGAAGCATCAGTGCCGTTTAAAATAACATACTTACGTTTAAATAACAGTCAGTGGTTTTTTCCTTATGTCTTTTATGCATATTGAGGAAATCAATACATTAAAGATAAATTAATGAAAAAATCAGGATAATAAAAACTATAGTTGATTATAAATTGATAATTAATAATTAACCTTATAAAAAGGCAATCACTATTGATAGCCAGAAGCATTGCAAACAATCAATTTGAACAATAGGATTATTTCAAAATTGGCTCCAAAACGATATCAGAAAATAATATTTAATTTATCCCAGGGGAAATTTGGGCTTTGGGAGAGCTGCTCTGTTTTAAAATGAAAATATATATAAAAACATAAAAGGTAAAGCAAGAACGTGCAATATAGAAATGAGATATTTGTATCGAAATAAGAAGTTAAAGAAAGGTATCTTGACTGAAGTATCGCCCTGAACCATGAATCCACCCTCATGAACAATGATGACTGAAGAGAGCATCTTCTAATTCACCCCAGATAAAAAAATCATACAATAGTAATACCTGCCGTCTTTAGAGCAGACTCCAGAGACAATAGCTCTGTTTACAGACCGAGCGTCTCAGACCCTCAGGCCCACGTCTGCCGCCTGCTCGTCTGTGTGTCTGTGAATGACAATGGTGTTGCCCTTAACACCATCATCGGCCCCGCTGTCACCATAGAAGGACTTTTAAATCTACCGCCTGCCCATGATTCCCTCTGCTGAGAGTTTATAACGTGGGTGGAAGAACTTTGATTTGTAAGCAAGCAGGGGATGTGTGGGGTCTAATTATTCTACACTCTGTTAATGGAGATGGAGGACTGACCACCTGTGTAAGAGAAAGAGAGTAAATTGACGTCTGGAGGGTTGAGAGTGTTATTTGTGGTGGGAGCTGCGTGTTGTAAATGCAGGTCTCCTGGGGACTGTCCTGCTCTGACTGTGTGAGAGTAAACCTTCTCTGGAGAGAGCTGCCGTGTTTCTGTAATTGACACTAATGTCTGTGTAAACAGCCTCGGCGCTGACACTAACATCAGCAGAAATAAGCTGTGAGGAAATGTAGACAGACACGGCCAAAGACAGATCTGTTTGCACGTCTAGCAGCAGCCTGACGACCAGCGTCCACAGTGAGCACACAGTAGCATGATGATCAGCTAAACTACTCTTTCTTTGTCACTAACACAAGAGGATAATCTAGTGTAGCAGTCAAACCAACTTCTATTAAAAAGTAGTTTTATAATAAAAAAATAGGTCCAAAAAGGGTCAGTTCATCCATGTGATCAAACTAAATACTTATTTAATCAAGCCATTTCTCCTAAAAAGTATGTCCTCATACAAAAGACTGCTTTGTGAATTATGTTTCAATGGAAATGTATTTTCTTCCGTATTAAAAAGGCGCTATTTTTGGATTAAGGCTGTGAGTTAAAACAAAACTAGTTGTAGAAGTATAGCTTTCAGCAACAAAACTAATTGGTTTTCTATTTAACTTTAGTCACACACTTAAAGGGGACCTATCATGCAAAATGCACTTTTGTACGTCTTTTATACATGAATATGTGTCCCCGGTGTTCCAGGGAACTCACCAAGTGTCAGAAAACACAACCCTCTCTATTTTCCTCCATACCCAAATCTCTAAAAAAGGGGCTGCAACGGATCTGATAAAAACTGATCCAGATTTGAACACTGTCCTGACGTCAGGACGGTGGCGCTACGGCTATTGGGCCAACTCCACCAATCAGGAGGAGACAGCCACGGCCATTGCCGTTCGAAAGCGCTGGAGACGCTGTAGTACATATGCCAGGCCTGTAGATGGTGCTGTTCTCACAGAATCAGCCCTTGCAGAAACAGAGCTAACATTTTTCAAATTGAGCAAAATGAGGCATGGCTAAAATGCATGATCTGTTTGGTATTTTGAAGGAAAAAAAAGTATAAATATGCCTTATATAGGTATGGTCCTACACTATATTATTCAAATATAGCATGATAGGTCCACTTTAAGTTGTGTGACATAGCGTTGGTAAAATAAGTCAACATTAACTTTTGGTTTTACACGGGACACAGCTGTCTACTTGGTGAGTGTACTGTTTGTTTAAAGGGCCCATGTCATGGCCATTTCCACTGATCATAATTACATTGTTGAGGTATACTAAAATAGATTTATACTGTGCAATTTTCCAAACTCACATTGGTTTCGCATACAGCATCTCTGTCAAGCATGTGTATTCAGCAGTATTCACTTTCTCCACTAAACGACTCGTTGGAGCTCTTGCCCCCCCCCTCCCTGTGAGCCTAGTGTGCTCCGATTGGTCAGCTCGGCCACTCGTTCTGATTAGTCAACCACCAGAGAGGCTGCGCCCATGTCAGTGCTTTTCCCGGCTGCTCTCAGCGTAACATCAGTCTTATCATGGCGTCGGTACAGCGGTATATTTTATATACATATATATTTTTAACTGTTGTTATAGAAGAGTGTGACGGCCCCAGGGCCTTTGTCTTACGATGGGGTGGAGCTGAAGAGGCTAATCAGCACGATCACGGACACCTCCGGACACGACGGCCCCAGTCTCTCTCCAAAGCGGCTGCAGGAAGACTAACTCTGCGATCCTCTCAACCACCTATCTCTGCATTTACCACAATAAATGTGCCGTGGTTTTGTAAACTTGTGTATGTCTCCTTGTCTTTCCGTTGTGGCCTACGAGCCACTCTCATAACAAAGAGTAAGTTATTTTTACCCGTTATAAACTACTACTGTTTGATGAGAAATCAAATCATGGTTTGCTATATATGAATTCAGGGAAGAAAGGATAGGCCTACTAAGTATTTCCATTAAACTTTATTTTTAGAAATGTACAAAATGAACATAAATATACATATATACACACGGTATATCATTCATTCCTCCTCCTCGCATCTTGCCTGCGCACAGTCGGTGCGGTGCCTTTTAGCACGAGGCCTCAGTAGTAGTCGAAGTCCCTTCCCCGTCATGGATTGTCCGCCAGGATCTGGCTGGACGAAATCAAATGCAAATCACAAAATATTAGAGAAACTTAGTTGTTTTAGATTCGTTAGTAGTAGTTGTGTAATGAACAGCTTGCCTGCGAATATGCTAACCTAGCTTTGTTTACCTTGGTAGCTAACACGATATGAACGTTAGCTTGGAGGAAAGGCAACTATAATGCAATGTAATAAAACTACTATGAACAAAAGCTAGTGGTTCATATTAGGCTAGCAATAACGTGTTTATAATTGCAATCGTATACGGGTATTCTGCTACCATACAATGTAACTTGCATGAATACATTGTTTTGCGCTAGCATACAGCTAGCCTCGTTAGCTACATGCAGTATATGTACGGTCACAATGTACGGTAAATCACAGTACAGTATACTGTATGAGTATTCCGTGTGTGTGACTGCAGACATTCTCCTGCCATGACAAACATGTAAGGCCATCTGCTGACATTGTAGTTGATATATTTAAACGCTAGCAACGTAGCATCACAAAAATGTTTTTCCGACCAAAACTAGCTCTAGCTCCGTGTGTTAGATCGCTACGCCAGCTATAATGTAATTACGTTTCGCGACTGACCGGCAAATCACCCGGAGTATACTGTCAATAGGTATTTTGTGTGTGAATGCAGACATTCTCCTGCTATGAGATACATGTATGCAAGGCCATCTGCTGATATTAGAGTTGATATATGGAAACTCTAGCAACTTAGTTAGCACAGTTAGCACTGTGTCAATGGCTTAGCAGTCCAACACAGTTTACACATTTAAACAGTCTTGTTTGATAAATACACAAATAACAATGCAAACTTACAGGTTGTATACCCAGATCTTCCCCTGCTCCAAACGGTCCAAACAAGCTGTGCATATCCGGCCTCAAACTGGACAATGTTTTGGAAGCTTTCGTCTGTGAAATGCCGGTTCTTCGAACCTCTGGAGGAGGAACACGCCGCTGCTGGTGTGGCCATAGCTCTTCGGGATTGGTCCATTTCGTTCCGGGTACCGCATGACATCAGGCGGTACCCGGAAGAATCAAATGGGCAGTGACGTATCTCCAACGAGGCGTTTTGGGGAGGTATTTTCTGTGTTAGAGTTTTACTCGCTACAGGGTGTACTTTGAGGGTTTTGACTCTGCACACCGTTTACATGCATAAAAACCTTCATAACACACAAGGGGACGGGTAATAACCGGAAAAGCATGACATGGGAGCTTTAAAACGGGGGTAAATATATTGTCCTCAAAAAGAAAATATCCACCAGCAGCATGTGTTAGGAACTAAATTCCAGTGAAGAAACAGAGACAGGTTTGTGAAAAGTCTAATTTTTAGCTATGCTAGCGGCATTCATCCATGATGAATCCTAATTACATTTCTGATCTCCATGAGGGGGAGCACTTTCCGTGTGGTTTCATTGACATTTCTCGACAAAATTGATGTAGTCCCAAAATACCTTTGTATTTGTAATTTGAGCAAACCGATCCCTGAATGCTAAACTCCACTGAGGAGATCCAACTGATACATCAAACAAAGGGTTAATCCAATCAAGGGCCGTAAAGAAAATCACAGTCTCGCCTCGGGGATCAATAAAAGGTTTATCTTATCTGAAATATGTGCAGTAGCTGTAGAAAGACACCCATACCTGTTTGGAGGTTTCTCCAGGACCTGGTACACACTGACTCTGAAGGTCTCGTTCTCGTAGCGTTCCTGGACAACATTTTTATATATCCTGAACTCTGCTGCTGTGACGGCCTCTCCTTCAGGAATACGGGAAAGATCAAATCTGAATTCTCTTCTGTGCTGCTGGAACAGAAGATCCTTCTCCTGATCGACTGTAAGGAGGAGAAAGAGGTGAAAAACCATTAGAACAAATAACTCACTATTTTTGACTGATATTCCAATTCAAATTTTATTTATTTCTGAAAGATTATTCACATTAGCATTAAATATATATATATTCAAATGATCATGGTGTGATTTTAAAGAGGATAGTTTTTATTTTGTCTGTAGGAGAACCTCTGTAGGATTGGATCTCTTTGCAATTCAGAATGACATTTTTACATATTTTGTCATTACCAAATAAATCAGATACAAGTTTGATTAATTGTGCAGCCCTACAATGAAAAATCGCTTCTGACCCTCAGTGGGAAGCTTTGTACATCTAAGGAAATTGCAAACCACTTTGAGTACAATCAGATGGTAAAACCAGTCGGTGGTTGCATATCTGTCAAAACTGTCGCCAAATCAAACGTTGCTCTGATGTGTGTCACTCTGCCCACATCTCGGAAGTGCTGTGTCAAAAAATAGGAAAAATCCTGCTTCCATGAGTAAAGTGATTGATCTAAACATCACTTAAATGTGCCATACGTGCCAATGTGGGGGGAGTAAAAACACACGCATGGCTCAGTTTGGCTCCCGGTTTAAATTGCACACATGTGCTGACCACAAGAAAAGGCCCGTTAAGGCACTGCCCGGAAAACCACAGCTGCCAGTGTGCTTCTACAAACACACTCACATAAAGTATAGAGAGACTTAACTAGCAGAGGCTGTACCACCCACACATCCCTGATCAGTGTGCCATGGATCACTGGGATCAGAGGTGGAGAGAAACTCGGAACATTTACACAAGGAATGTCCTTAAATATAGAACATTTCACTGGTATATCTATTCTGCAATAATTCATTTATAATATTGTTTTACTCTACATTCATCTGGGAGCTTTAGTAATTCTGCAAATTCAGATTAACAAAACAACATCATATCAACTGATTATGTTATTATTTTTTTAGTTTGTTAAGTAATACATAAAATATATATAAATAATTTAAAACAAGCTAATCCCTTACTAGATGCAAGGTTAAAGAGATAAAGAAATGCAGCAATAATAGTAGTCCAACATTAAATTATATATTATTCAGAAATGGGACATCATGAAACTTAAGTTGTTATACTTTTGCAACTTTAAGTATATTTGAAAGATACAAATGTTGTACTTTTGAGTAAATTGCATGATTTTCTTTACTTGTAATTAAGTGTTTCTAGACTGTAGTACGCTACTTTTAATTTAGTTAAATATCCGAGTACTGCCACCTCCAGTGTTTCATTAAGATTGTTAAAGTAAAGCAGCAGCAGCTGATGGCACCGTGGGGTTCCCAGCCCACCCTGAACCAGCTGAAGCTCTCCAACTCTCAGACTTTCCAAAGTAACGGTGGTCAGAAAGACCCCGAAAGCTTCCTGATGCGTTCGAGTGTCATGTTTTTACAGCATGTGTGTATGTCCTTGGAAAGAGCCGTGGAGGTCTCTGGTGAAGGTGTGCGGAGCGGCGATTAGTCACCTTAAACACATCCTGCCCACTGGCGTACAGCATGACATCATCCTGACATCAGGCTGCCTTCCCACTGATGATGGCCCACTATTGTTTCAGTGCAAAGACACACAGCACCTCAACACTAGAACCAAGAACATTTTCCTGCAAATACACACTGACTCAAAGTCTTCTAAAAACATTTCTAATGACACAAAAACACACACTTGGTCGTTAAGAGCAGTGCATTCTGAACCCTGCTAGTCATTCGTTTGACCGCAATTAAATGCTGGAAGGGAGCGAGGGCTGTTTTTATGAACGCAATAATTGCTTGTAAGGACTTGGTGTGTTTACGTTAGGGACCATTAGCTGCAGAGATCAGACCTCAGATATGCAAACTTCCCTCTGGGAGGCATTTCAACACTTCACATTACTCCTGACACTGCAGGGCCACACAGCCACGAAGCTATCATTAACCTCTTGCTATTTTATAGTAGAGTTTTGTTTGTTTTTTACAAGTAAGCATGGGTGGTTTGAAGCTGAAAAAATAAGAAAAACGATGGCATTTGTGAATAACAGAGACTGATTCAGATTATTTTCAGTCAAGCTCAGGCCCTTATTTACTACTGATTAAAATGACTTACTAATCTTTAACTGAAATGAACTTTTTCTCTCTTTCAAATCTTTGAGTCTCTGCATGAGTTGATTAGTTTGACAGTATTGCTTGAGTTTTCGTGCAGATTATTAGCCCCAAAAGAAGGGCTGTTGCACCTATTCATACGTTTCTGCGTAAAAATGTGTTTATTTTGCACACATTTTTAAATAATGAGAAAGTTAATGCGATTTTCTGGTGGGCCAAAAGAAATTCTTGGTGTGATCTCCTTATGCTTCCTACAGATCAGCTTAAGCAGGACAAACACATTTCTTCCCGTTCTCAAAAACACAATGCGCCTTCTGTTCTCCACCTACGCGGTCATGTTAGGAGAGCGTTTTGCACTATTTCTATTTTAATGAAAGCCATTGATGTTTCTTGTCATTAAGCCTTTTCCCATGCTCTGTTGTGGCCAAAAGCAGAAAAAAAAAACATAGTGAACACATGTCTACATGTCTCCATGGCAGCGAAAACTTCAACAGCGGTAAACAAGACAGAGCAGCTACAGCTGATAAGATTGTGTCAGCCCCTGCATTAAATTCACTGTATTCCCTTATAAACAAAGAGGAACTACAAATGTGCAAAGCATAAGCAGCTGCCTGTGTAATGTTGCATGACAATGAGGAGAAAGCTTCCTGCTGGTGATGCTGAAGAACGACCTGTGGTTTGGCAATCCAACTGAAGTAAACATGTGCAGCCGTGTACTTGTATATGCTTGTGTGCTATGATGTGATACACTGTGTCTGTGTCGACTACACAAGCTTTTAAATCCTATCCAACAAGGGAAAAAATAGGAGTGAAATGGTTCACACTAACTTTTCCTAATCCTTTTTATTTAACATAAATAATCTCACTTAAAAGGGATAATATGACTTGAGTGCCGAAAGGAGTCCCTCTATAAAAACAATGTTAAAAGGCAGAGTTTGGTGACGTTGCGAACTAGCGTGGGATCATAAGAGTTGTTGACTTAAACACCTTTGCAGTAGGCTTCTCACATGTTCATCGTCTAGAATTTTGGGCCAGTAGCTAATTTATTCGCAGGGGTATCCTTCTCTCCAAAACAAAAGGACCCGGTAATAAGACTAAATAAAGCTAATTTGTGTTAAAGTGTTTTCCACAGACAATTTTCAGGGGACAAAGGACGTCCAGAAGGGGCTACGTGCCGAGATGCTATTAACGTTTTCTCAGCTTGTTTCTCTAAATATTCAGACGTTCAGGGGGTTTTACCACGGGCCAAATTGTCGGCAAAAGCTCTTATCCTCTCCAAAACAAACAGAGCCAGTGATCAAAACTGGATTAAAGAAATGTGAATAGTAGTTACATGTAAAAATGTGTGTGTCTCCAAAGATGCTGGGCAGATGGGGGCGCTGACGTTGATTAACATATTTTTCTGATAACTTAAGTAGTTAAAAACAACCAAATTCTTAGAAGTTTAATTAAAAACTGTGGCTCAAAACTCGATAAAATGTCTATTTATGACAGCTTTTAGTGGCCACCACAACACATATGGAACGGGGGTAAGTAACAGTTGTTACCTTTAGTTAAATGTTCGAAATCTCTAGGTTTGAAATTCAACGTAAACCGTTGGAATAAAAGTAAGAACACAACTAACTTTCTTTTTAATGACTGATTTTAATTGCCATTTTCTTAATGTCTTTCATTTTTTGTAAAGCACTTTGAATTGCCTTGTGTTGAAAGGTGCTATATAAATAAACTTGCCTTGCCTAAAAAAACGCTGTAACATAGGTCTAATTATTTAAGGGGTTTTGTTTTGAAATTACATGTTATGCCCTTATTAATGAAACTGATTCATTTTTAAAATAATCATCTAAAATGGTATGCTATGCTCTGTCCACCTGCAGGATATACCTGGGTCAGTGGGAGACGGGGCTCTACGGCAGCTCCCCTCACACTGGAAGCTGTGGTCTTTGGAAGGGAAATACCATAATCCACTTCGCTCTTGAAGCGATCATCCAGGGACCACCAAGTAAGTCACTGCAGCACATTGTTCAAGCCCCAGCTAAATACTCTGCCAATCATCAGCACAGGAGGCCGGGGTGGACCGAGAGAAAAAAGAATACATTGTGTCCTTTCTTTCCTCCTAACTTTACATGATCAAACTCCTCAGATGTGGAACCGCATAAATCTGCTTTGAGTTTTCAGAAACAATGTTTCCAGATCTCATTAGCTTAAGACCCTCATGACCGAGTACATAAAATGTAATGTCGAATTATTGCAGACTCCAAATGTTTTGTATTAACAACACATTGATGGGCTGATCGAGAAGAAGAAAAACTCTAAATGGGTCTTTAGTTCAATCTCAATAACACCCAGACAAAAGGGAAGGTTACAGGTTTCTTGAAACGATCTCAGATGAACTAACTTCATCTCGTCAGGTTGACCTCTAACCCTCCTCCTGAAGGACATAAAGAAGATACGGGTTGATTTTGGATGAAACCACATCCGGATAAGAGCCACAGGCACCGTGCCGTCTGCTGCTTCACTATAGTGATATCAGAGCTGCCTAGGATCTCCAAGGGAAACAAAGGCAGGATTTGCCGTTTATAAATTCAATAATGTCTGAGTGAGCCCCTGCTCTCACCTGTGACCCATGTGATTTGTGCCGCCCACAACAAACACACAAACAGATGCATAAATGCACTGCACACACACATGCCCCTGCACTATCAGAGGTTACCCCAGCAACATGTGTTTGGATGCAGTTTGTATCTTGATCTTATAGACAACTTGTGTCTCTTTCCCTAGGGGTTTAGAAATGCCCGTTCAATTCCTAGTCATGCGAAACAAAGCCATGCTAAAGCCTCTCCCCCAGAGCTTTGAAGGGATTCTGGGGAAATCGGATACAGGCATGTTGTCATAACATTTACAGCTCGGAATGCATAATGCCTGATTTCAAGTGAGGAAAGTGACCTAAAAGCCACAATGTCAGAGACATGGCTAACACACACACTCTTAACTAATGCACTGCATAGTAGTGGCTTTGTAAGACTTGGTAATGGAAAGCATTTTAATCCTTAAATCTTAAGTTTAAACAACGAGAAAAACAGAGAAAACGAAATCCCTTTCCTTTGGTTGGATGCCATATGTATTCTTTCCTTATTTCATCAATATTGTAAGTAGCCTTGTGTCTCAGTGTACTCCTGTACTGTCTTGTTGGCTACGTTTTTTGGAGCTGTGTGCCTCATTTTTGCTCAAGTTACATTTCCATTTGGGATAAACAAGTATACTGCATCTCATCTTATCTTGATTTGGATATTTTACAAATAATTCATAATTGTTTATTTTCATTAATTATCAAAGTGAAGTCCCTCTTACACGATCCATATACTCCATATACTAAAACAAATAGTAAGTTAAAATAGTAGGCTAATAATGTGTTATAAAGGTATAAATATTTAACTTACCCAGATTGACAAAACTCATCACCGTGTCTGCGTCATCCAGGAAGCGGCTGTCCTGCGGGGTCATCATGGAGGAGCCCTGGGTGGGTAAAGCGGGCTTGTAGTAAGAGTATCCGGGCGGCTGTGCATCTGTGGAGATGGTGTTGTACAGGTCCAGCATGAACATCGGGGCAGCGGTGTGTTTGGTGTGGACGTGCGGCCGCGGCCGGTGCGGCAGCCCCAGGATGGAGAGGATCTCCCGCTGCATCTCCCTGCGCTCCTGGCTCCGCAGCCGCCGCTGGATGAAACTGGAGTGCACCTCGTTGTCCACGGAGAAGTTGGAGAAGGCGACCTGCGTGGCCAACGCACAGTAACTCCACGACAGGAGGGTTGTTACCGTCGCCAGGACGCGTGTCTCCATTTTACACCGATTTTACGCACGACTACGGTCGAAAGAAAATACTGGAGATGCGGCTACATAAGTAGTTTCTCTGCTAATAATAGGAATAAAAAAACAATACCTTTATCAACTCAGAGTATCATTGCTTCATCACCTTCTGGTCTTGGTGCGATATGGTGCACTCCTCTTGATGGCAACTTGGGAATGGATTTTCATTGAGGAGTTGTGTCAGGGGAGGGGCAGGAGGGGTTTAAAATGGGATAAACCACTGGCAAGATTTGGAGAGTATGTGTGTGTGTGTGTGGGGGGGGGGGTGGTCCTTGTCCTATCATGAAGTGCACTTCTCTGACTTGGTAATAAGGTAGGGGTGTGGACCTTTCAAACCCCAAGTGCCCCATCACTGCATCCTTTGTTGGGACATGACTGTTGGCCAATGATGAAAGTGGACTTTTTTCTCTGGTAGTCTATTCTTTTTTTATACGCAGCAGCTCTGTTCTGGAAATCAACATCAAAACACCTTTGCATTTGTGTCCAAATTCTGTTTTGATTTTAAATCTTGAAGGTTTTAATTTATTGCACTGTGACTCAATACTGTGCACATTCCAACACTAAGTAAAAAAAAGCCTAATGATGAGTCTAAAGGTAAAGAGGGAAAATCCCCTAATCCCTTTTTCTACGCAGACACCTTTGAACTCAAACAATAAAGTCTGGCCCACCCTCATTGTGGAGGGGTTTGAGTGATCAGCAGTACAGGCACATGAAGGGACATGCCAATAGCCTCCATGAATTACTACAACAATGTGTAAAGCACTCCACTGTGACTTTAATAGAGAGTTAATGGGGGTGGGGGTAAACAATGAATGACAAAGCAACAATCCTATACTGAAGTCAAGATAATACGTGGGTTTTACTCTGTTGGAAAAGATGACTCGATCTGCACATACACCTCGAGGAAGTTAATGTGTCATAACCACAAACTGAAATGACCTTTTACAAATGTGCATGTTTTTGTATATAGTAAACCATTGAATAACCCATAAATGGACTAAAATCACACAACCAGATTTCCATTTGCACCATGCATACAATAGTCACTTGAGATGTTGTTTTTTCTCTGGAAAAGGTCACTTAAGCTCATCCCTGCAACCTCCTGAAGTCCCCCTTCACTACAAACATTTGACAACATACCTAACTACCTAAGAAATAAAACTGTTATGCTCAAGGACTCTTCTGCAGCGTTAATGCATTTCAACAGGTCCTAGTTTACTTTACAGTCTAGCCACATCATCTTCCCACGCAGTAGATCTGAAGGAGCTTTTACACTGTCGCAGACTCACAGCAGCTACGCACAACTCTCAACCTTAGGAATGTACTGAATCTCATAATTTAATTTCTGCACCATATTCTACTAATTTGCCTAATGTTTACTGACTGAGTCCAATAAGAATCAATCATTACATCTCCCATTGGAGCTTCAACCATAATATGTGTCACACTGTTTGGCTGCCCACAGCGGATGAATAAGAAGTACTGAAAACTTCTCTGTTTTGTCAACATGTATTAGAATACTGTGAAACTGTGGGTTTGTATTGATCCTGCACAACAATAAATCCCACAGGGAAAGTGAGGCAGGATGCACTTATATTATTATTTTGTAAATGTCATTCAGATTATGTGTGCATGCAAAATCTAAAATTAAATAAATAACAAGGATAACCTGCGGTTGTTATCAGTGTTGGAAAGTAGGCCCGCAAAAGTGAATTTACTAAAGTAGACCACAGTAAAGTATAATTTAGTAAAATTATGAGGTCATGTAGGCTACTTTACTTGAGTTTTTACAACTGATGCTACATTATAGCTAGTTGTAGTTCAGTTGGAAATATTTTAGGCTACATTTTGATCCACCAGATTAATCTAAAAGTTAAAAGTTATTATTAGTTACTTATTTAAAACACAGAATCACTTTATAGAGTCCAATCTCAAAGCCAATACAGTAAAGTAATTTAAAGGCTTATTATTCATGAACTGCAACATTAAAATACTGCTTGTGAATGCATAAATCCATTAGCCTAGCTAAATGCTAACACCCTTGAAATAGCCATTCTAGATGGGAAGGCCTACCATATTACTTTTGCTGCCTAAGACACATTTCGACAGGCTTACATATTTGTTATAACATATTTTACATTAATTAAATTGTGAACCGAAGGTATTTTGTAGTTTGCTGTTGTGTTACTTCTGCTGTATTAGCCAAGTAAAGGATATATGAGTAGGGTACTTCTCCAAAAGGTATTTCCCACATTGCATGATAACGTATGGTGTGCACTTCACTGGTATTGTGCATTATTGTGGCAGACAGGTGAGGGAACGTTGGGATACATACTGAATGAACTACAGACGGTGAGGAACCATGTCAACGAGTCTACACTTTGTCCACCATGCCCCTGTACTGAGTAAACTAGCGAGGAGCAGACACTCACCTGAGCAGACACCACAATGTGAGAGTCCATCTGATTACAGTCAGACACTGCCTTCCAGCGCTCACTCTGGTCATTGCATGCTTCTGCCTTTACCAGGGCCAAAATACGTCACCAAACTGCGACATACTGAGGAACTAGCGCCACATTTTCGATGCGCCAAATTATATTGGCATTTTCAGCGTTTAGGCTCATCGCCATCATTTAACATATCTGGGGTATGTATGTTATTATAATTATAATACGTTTCTCCACATGTTATAATGTTTAAATACGGTGTTTGATTTTGCAGCCGAAATAGCATTAGCTTGCTGCCATAGTTGACGGTGTCTAAATCAAATTAGCTAACCTTAGCTAACGTTTTGAAACGCTGTTATTTGTTGACCTCTCCTACTTAAAGCACAAATCTCACTTAATGTTATTTTAAACACCACACATGGCTAAACTGCCCACTTGTTGTCATACTAACATGGAAGCTAACGCTAGCATTTAGATGCTAGCAGCAGTTAATGATAAACGTTAGTTACATTAGCATCGTGTTTTCAAGTGGCCAATGTTTTGGTTTGCGGTACCCAGTTTTTCCTGATACCTTACCTAAATCGTTGTTGATAAGCTTGTTAAGTGCTATGATAACGGTCTTGGGATTGGTCATGTTAGATTGTCCTGTATTGGAACACTATTTACCTAACGTTTAAAAAACATACAGTAGTTTCTTGCTTTCACGCCCTTTTCGGATTGAACCCTACATCCAGTTTGCATTACTTAACTTTCGTTACATGTTATCACGATGTGTCTTTTTCTGATACTAATGAACATATTACGTCACGTCTTGCTTCTCTCTCAGGCGTACATTGGCGTTAAAGTACTATGAGTCTATTTGGAACAACCTCCGGGTTTGGAGCAGGAGGGACAGGTGTCTTTGGAAATGCAACAACAGACAGCCACAATCCCATGAAGGTAAACAAGCAAGAGTACAGGACAAAAGCATTACATATTATAAATCGTTGTGATGACTGACTGAAAACTGTGCCTTCGCATGTAAATGTTTTTCATGTTTTTGTCTTGTAGGATGTTGAAGTGACTTCACCTCCAGATGACAGCATCAGTTGTCTGGCTTTCAGTCCTCCCACCATGCCAGGGAACTTCCTTATTGGAGGATCCTGGGCCAACGATGTGAGCTTTTGTTCATCATAGTATTTGTGTACAATTAAGATTATGGCGTACACAGTTGTTGATTGATTTGTTTGAAGATTTTGGATGATCATCGGAATATGAAGTTTGAGTACAGTTAATGTTCAGAATGATCCTGTCACACTACTTCTGAAATGCACAACAGTGTATATTATGCTCACATGTCAACACAGTTTAACAATGTTTTATATTGTAACCTTAGGTCCGGTGCTGGGAGGTTCAGGACAATGGACAGACTGTCCCAAAAGCCCAACAGATGCATACAGGTCCAGTTCTGGATGCATGCTGGAGCGACGTAAGTCTCATCAACAAAGTAACTCAAGCTCTGCAGTAGATGCTGTCTGCTGGACCGTGGAATAATTTATGTTCCACGTTTATGTGCTATTGTCATTATCCAGGACGGGAGTAAAGTCTTCACGGCTTCCTGTGACAAAACAGCCAAGATGTGGGATCTTAACAGCAATCAAGCAATGCAGATTGCACAGGTAGGATAAGAGTTTACAGATCAATTGTGTCGTCATAACAATGAAACACAATCGTCTTACACTCTTCACCATTTCTCCTCTCAGCATGAGGGCCCGATCAAATCAATCCACTGGATAAAAGCCCCGAACTACAGCTGCATCATGACTGGCAGTTGGGACAAAACACTGAAGGTACAACAGCACATTTCAACACATTGTTTTCATTCTGTTTTTGCATTTAGGGTGCTAAGAACATCTGAAAAAATGACAACAAGCCAATGAAAATATTACCAACCATTGTGTTTCCAAAACAGATTTCTAGTAAACTAGATTTTCATTCACCTCCGGACCATTATTTGTTATCAACAATTGCTACTATTAGGACTTTTATCCTTGATGTATCTACATTTGTAATAAGAAACATGACTTTTTATGTTTTTCTCTTTAGTTCTGGGACACCCGCTCTCCCAATCCCATGATGTCTCTGCAGATGCCGGAGAGAAGCTACTGTGCAGATGTTGTAAGTGGGATTACAAGTACAACATAAATTAGTCATACGTGGTAAGAAGATAATTGAATATATAACTTTTTGTGTGTTGTTTTTAACCTCCCTGTCTGTTATATGCAGGTGTACCCCATGGCGGTGGTGGCCACAGCTGATAGAGGCCTGATAGTTTACCAACTGGAGAACCAACCCTCTGAGTTTCGCAGAATAGACTCACCTCTCAAACATCAGGTGAATTCTCCTCATCAATTAAAAAAAATATCTCTTCTCTTTGTCTTTTCCCAATCCTACACTAATGTACAGCTGGATTCCATTTCTGGTTAATATAGACTATGACATTGTACTCCTCATGCATGACTAACTAACATGCTCTTCTGCCCTGGCTCTGTAGCACCGCTGTGTTGCCATATTCAAGGACAAGCAGAACAAGCCCACAGGCTTTGCACTGGGTAGCATTGAGGGCCGAGTGGCCATCCACTACATCAACCCTCCAAACCCGTAAGTGTCTAAAACAATCAATTTCTACCAAGTGAATGAATTTTGGAAGTCTTGCCAAAGGTGTTTAATTTATTCAAGTGAAGTGCAGTCACTATTATTTAGTTACTACATCATTTAAGAGACACTGCTCTTTCTCTCAAAGCCCTGAATAAAGAAATAAAAATGACATAAATGTGTTTCCTGATTCCTTTTAGAG
The DNA here is from genome assembly GCF_902827165.1 of Trematomus bernacchii. NCBI lineage: Eukaryota > Metazoa > Chordata > Actinopteri > Perciformes > Nototheniidae > Trematomus > Trematomus bernacchii. The sequence continues at coordinate 3,001,921 of NW_022988098.1, read as the reverse complement.
CCAAAGACAACTTCACCTTTAAGTGCCACAGGTCGAATGGAACCAACACCACCACTCCACAGGACATCTATGCTGTAAGTTGTTCCGAATTTTTAACAGTCTTGACATTTTCAATGAAGTGTATGCTTTGTGCTGTTAAATTATATTTTGCGTACATATTTGTGTCGCAACATTGAACGATTATACCAGTTTTAGGACTCAAACTGTTAAAGTCTACAGTAGGTGGATTTAATAACAGTAGTTATGGATGTGTTAGATCTACATTAAACACAACTAAAATTAATGAAATTAATTAAACTTGTGATATTCCTATGTAAGGTGATTTTTGCAGTAAAACGTAATGTATTTTAAAAGTGTTTAATTTAGCACAATATTCAATATCTAAGATGAATGAAAATATGGATTAAAATTAGATTTTCTTTAGTTGGTCATACTCGATCAGATACACTTACTAACCTAGTTAAAATATGTCCTCATCCCTCACCTGAATCCCTTGTTCTCCCATCAGGTCAATGCCATCTCCTTCCATCCTGTCCACGGCACTCTGGCGACTGTGGGCTCAGACGGGCGCTTCAGCTTCTGGGACAAAGACGCCCGCACCAAGCTGAAGACCTCGGAGCAGCTGGACCAGCCCATCACTGCCTGCGCCTTCAACAGCAATGGCAACATCTTTGCATACGCCTCCAGTTACGACTGGTCGAAGGTAAGAGGAGTAACATGTTGACAAAAGCTGTTATCAGGTGGTGCTCTCACTACAATAGTTAAAACATGCAACTCATTTGGGCCTTTTCTAATATTTTCTATTTTGCTCTGTTTTTCTTCTTTATTCCTAAGGGACATGAGTACTACAACCCCCAGAAAAAGAACTACATCTTCTTGAGGAACGCTGCCGAGGAGCTGAAGCCTCGGAACAAGAAATGGTGAGAGCCGAATATTTTCTATGAACCTGGAGGCTGCACTTATTGCACAGGGCTGCCCCACTTCCTGAATACCCATGAGACACCCATTTGGGCCTTTACAGGCACCCTATGATCCCTGGCATGCATGAATGTAGGCAGTTGCAATACACATGATCTGACAACAGGTAGCCTAATTTTATGGTAATGCACTGACCTGAGTGAAGACATTTTTAAAGCAGGTGTAGTTGTTGCTGTAATTGTGTAAACCAGCTGCATTTGCATTTTCACAGTCAGGAATTTTGAGATGAAGCCTGCTGGTTTTTTTTAAAAGAATGTAGCTTTTAACCAGTGTTTATTGGCATTACAAGGTATTAAATGACTGTTATTTATTAAAATATGGATACAATGAAAATATTTGAGATATTCAACCTATGCAAGCCTCTGTGGTTTGTGTCTGCTGAATAGTGATATTGTACTGTTTGTTCTGTGCCAAAAGGGACGCAGTGAACACCCTTTCAGAAGTAAACATAAATGTTCTCACAATGTTCTTTGTGACTGACTGCTGCCTCCTGTCTCTAGATTCATCGTGCCAAGTCGCATCTCTTGTGGGGAAATGCGGAAGACCTGCTGCTTTAGTGTGTGTAAACGCTCGAGGCAGACTCCCTCCTTTCACCTGGACCAATGGCGTGGTGCTGCGTACTGTGCATGGACCAATCAGAGGGGCCTACCCAACCTGGCGTTGATGATCTCTGCGTGACAATTGGTCGTAGAGGTCATCAAAGAAGGGGGGGGGGGTTTATTTGTCACTTATGTTGATGTTCCGTTTTTTTTTTTGTGTCTAGCTCCGATTTTTTTACAACTTTCCAAAGACTTTTCATTCTCTTCTGATTTGCTGTTACTTCGTCGTTAAGCTCCGTGAAGGAAACTGGGATGTAAAATTATTTAGTGCGTACTATACATTTTGAACATGTTTATTCCAACCTGAAGGGAGGAGGTTAAATTCCTGTATAAATGTTTTTTGGGGATTCACAGACCTGTATTGTGCATGCGAAACCATGAACCACTATCTCATGTTTCAGCTGTAAATCTGTTCATCACGCGGTTCTCTAACACTGGAATTATCACAACTTAAAAATGATAAACGTTGGACAACATCTGTATCACACACTTCTCCTGTCTGCTTGTTTTAACCTAAATTAACCAGCAGGTGGAGCTTTTTCTCCTTTCATTGTCTCAACTGCAGCAGTTACCTGTGGAAGAGTCAAAGAGCTGAGGTCAGAGAGCTAAGCAGGACAAATGAGATCAAAGCATGACACGGGGCTTCTTCATCCAGGTTAAACCTCTTTGACAGGGATACACAGCTGGAAATAAGGGGATTTATCAAGAGGATATGAATGAGGCAGCACGGGCAGGCACAAAGGCCATGTGTGAAAAGTGAACTAGTTCATAGAGGAGAAGGTGTGAATTAAATGCCTTTTTATTGCGGTCATTAGAGTATCACCTCACTGTTAGCCTGACCGTTAGTACTTAGCAGTGGAACTTGAAGGCTTCGAGGGCGGGAAGATTTGCTGCTGCCACAGTTCACCGGCTCCTTTAAGCTTTCATGGGGTCACACTAGTAGCGCTCCTCTAGACCCCTGTCTCCTGTACTGTTTCAACATGCTGTACTGAGTTTATTTTATCTAATTCATTCCTCTAACTTGAATGATCATGAATTAACCTGAATTACTGTCTCGCAAAATCACAGGAAAGTAATATTTATTTGTACATTTAGGTAAGCTAACTGTTGGATTGACCTGTTGCTTTTCTCCCTCTGACCTGCACAGAGGTTATCAGTGTTTGTGAGTAACATGTAGAGACGCGTAGAAAGCATTACTGACAGTGGAAGTATAAGCTCAAGTGCACCCTTGACCTTTTTTTTTGTTTTTGCAAAATATGCCAATCATTTGCTTTTATGATGGGCTGATAAAAGGTGGCCTGTTGTGGCAGGCCCAATTAAATGTGCCATATTGTACTCTTAACCAGTTTATTTCACAAAAAGCCTTAAAGCTATGGGTACCAGGTTAGACTTTGATATTGCTTCTTCAAAGGGAAGTTGGGTATAATCACTAACTTTATTAGATTTAAAATTAATCCCAATGGTATGTTGTTCTATAACACAAACAAAACTCTCATAGAATAAATTGTGAGGTCACACATAAGTAAGGTTTTCTTAATAAAAAAATAAAAAAGGCCTACATAAAGAATATTTAGAAGTTAACACTGTCTGGGGTTTGATTTCTCCTTATGTGTATTAAGTAATAGGGTATTTTAAAAGTAAAGAGTAAAACGCCAGCATAATATATTATAAAGTTAGGATTAATAGCTTATTGTGTTTTAGCTGAAGTGGTGTGGTTTCGACTGTCCTTTTGTTTCAGCTGCACGGCACTGTTGCTTCATGATATGTGCCATGTCACGATGATAAAAGTGAAGTAACAACAAATGCATAATAAGCAGACTTGATTAACTACTGCTTATACAGGTTTAAAAAAACGTTATTTGTAATAAGTGGACACAATGACTTCCTTATTACAGGAGAAACATGCACCATGTGGTGGATCCGCGCTTTCTGCCGTACAGTACGGGCTTTTCTTTGTGTCGTAAAGGACAAAAGCAGGTGCAGCACGGCGCCGGGGAAGGCGGACCAATGGGAGGAACGGCTGCTAAAGTTGGCATTCGGCGGTGATGATGATTGGTTAAGAGTTGGAAGTGGGCGTGGTTTCAGTTGTGGCATATAAAAGCTGCCGGCACTTTTTTCTTCAGTGTCAAAGAAGAAGCAATTTGAGTCGACGCAACCAAGAGGAGCTCAGGCGCAGTTGTCATCAGGTTGCTACAACTTTGAGCAAAGGTCACAACACGATTGGAAAACTGCGCCATAATATAGAGCCGTTTTTGTTTTACAGATGCTGGGACATTGTTGCATCGCTTAGTTTATTTCCTGCGTGCCTCCGGTCCTCTCCCCCGGCTGACCAATGCTTCTGCATCAGTACATGAACGGAGCCTTGGAAGTCATGCATCCCTCAGCGATACAGAAAGACACTACTTTTACCAAAATCTTTGTCGGCGGGCTGCCATACCACACGAACGATGCCTCACTGAGAAAATACTTCGAGGCCTTTGGGGACATTGACGAGGCTGTGGTGATAACGGACCGACAGACCGGCAAATCCAGAGGATACGGCTTTGTGAGTACTTTGACCGCCGTGCACCAACATGTAGCACTCGTTCACAACTTTAAACACCATCAGACCACATTACAAGCTACTCTTTTTTTATTTTTATTCTGCCATAGATTTGTACTAAATTGTCATTTAAACATGCTTGTTTTTAGAGTATACATTACACTTGCTTGCCTTTTTTATGTGTCTCTCCCTTTCTTAATATGAGTATTCCTATCAAAAAAACATCCATTCTCGTTTTATCTACTGTGTGTAGTCATTCAGATACATGTCAAAGGTAATCCTCCACTGAGGCTCACTGAAATAATTGCAAAGCATCTCTGCTTTTTCGCCTGGCTGACTGTTATTTTAGTTTAATGAGGATGAGGGTTCACACAAGTTGATGGGTAACTAAGAAGATTATATTTCAACATATGCCTCATGTCCATCCCCCCAATGCATCCCCCCTCACTCACCCCTGAGCAACCCCAGCTTATATGTGTGTGTGTGTGTGTGTGTGTCAGTCTGCACTCCTTGCTTTATATGGTTATTTTGGAGCAGTGTGGAGGATGACCGTGCACACTCTGCCTTCCTTTGTCAGGGACAAGAGCAGTCAGCCGTAGCACATGATTTGCATCACATCTTGGCTACTGAGATAGAAAATTCCTACGTTAACAAATTGTCCTATCAAATTTGTGTTAAATGTCCCCTTTGATCGTATCTTTTTTTCAGTCTGTGTGGACAGTCCAAGCCATATAACATACTTGGAAGTTAATATATAAACTGGGGTTCACCTAGTCTGACTGGCTTTCTGGACTTCTGGTGGGAAAAGTGCTGTTTACCACAACATTAATCAAAACTTGATCTTGGCTGAAGTTGCCTTAAGTCAGATGTCTAATTTTAAAGCTACAATAACAGATGACGTTATCCTGTTAAAGTTAGACAAAGATGGTTATTCTCTCACTGTCACAAAGAACAGGAGCAGCATGAAAAAAATGCAAATATTTACCAGAACTTTGAAAAGAAGCATCAGCAGCACTAATGCACTGTCGGGCCAAAGAAGGAATGGAAAACTGTTATGTGTGCATGTTTACTTCTGAAGGGGGAATCGTAAGACAATTGCTCTGGGTGTGTTTACACATCAGCTCCCTGGGGAAAAGCCGTCTTGTGTCTTAACGGCTGTGTGTGGAGGCCGGTGATTCAGGTTAGACAGGCTCGGGGCCATGTGGGTGCTGCCTGGGACAAGTTGAGCATAACCGAGGTAGATCAGCACTTTCTAGTTTTTGTCTGCCAAGAGGAGACATGCTTCTTCTGATTGCTCTAGTCAAAGAGATAGCTGGCAGCAGGAGGGGAGGTAGGGAAGCGCCCAAAAGCTGAGCGCACCTTTTTTCTAAACACACTTTAGAGGTGGATTAGGAGAACCCCCCCCCTCTTCACAGTGTAAACACAGCCTTGTTCCTTCCTGTGTGTTCACAACACAGGCCCTGGAGTGGGCTTTGTTCCGGATCCCTACACTATGAAGAGGCTTTTTTTTAAAAACGTCCTCTTAAACAATGCAAGAGGTGGCCTATATACACTGCTCTGTCCACATGGAGAGGTGACTGAAGCCTCCGAGTTGGCAAAATGTGGCAATCAAAACAGAAGGACCCGTCTAATGCCAGGAGGCAGAGAGGAGGACGAGGGGTGGGGGGACTTAGACCGATCTTCTTAATATTTTGTCCCTAATTGGATAAGCTCCTTGTAGCTCTTCCCAGAACCATATTTCAGCAGGTCTGCTGAGTGGCACTGCTGCTGTGGGCAGTTTTCAAAGCTTATCATTGTTCTTTGTTTGTAGTTTTCTAAAGACAAACGGAAATCTCAACAGTGGGAAACCTGTAGGGGGGGATTTTTATGATAAGGCAAACAGACCAAGTCCTGTTTAGTTCAAGTGTTTTTGTTTAGCTTGAACAGTTAATGTATAACCAGCCGGGGACACCGTCTGACCCTGACTCCAGATAATGATTTTTGTTCCTGTGAGACCTTGTTGACAAGTCTGACTTTGTTACCAGGTGACAATGACAGACCGAGGATCAGCAGAGAGAGCCTGCAAGGATCCCAACCCCATTATCGATGGCAGGAAGGCCAACGTGAACCTGGCCTACCTGGGGGCCAAACCCCGCAGCATTCAGACAGGTGAGAGAAATATTGGAGGTCTCCTAAATCAACAAATAGTTTGTGGAACAAGGTTTGTAAAAAGCCTTGACACATAATTGCTTGATTTTAAATGTTTGTGTTCTTGCATCTCACTGTACAAAGGAGCTAAACATATAATGATCAAAACGTACAGTTGAGTCACATTTGTATATACAATTACAAAGTTAGAACATGCATTTATTGCTATGGGTTAAGAGTTATTCTTCAATCTTTATTTTGTGCAATTGCACTGATGATAAAGCTTTGATAATGTGCCTTGAAAGTATCTGAATTGTACTCTTGAAAAGCTATACAAACAAAGGGCTGCTCAATTAATCGTATTTTAATTGCAATTACGATTTTGGCTTGCAACGATTATGAAAACAACATAATCGAAATAAAACGATTTTTTTTTTTTAATTGTTTTTTCAGTTGAATTATACTTAAACTTCAGGGTAATCAACTGTTAAAAACATACTGTTCAAAAAAATGTTTTCACTAAATGGATGTTTTCAAAGTAAATGGATAATCGTTTTTAATAATCGTGATATCAATTATTGACCCAAATAATCGAGATTATGATTTTTGCCTAAATCGAGCAGCCCTAATACAAACCAAGGTTAAAATAATGATACTTCCTTTCTCAACCAATGGTGAGAACAGCATAAAACACATGACCAGACAAAACAAAAACAAACCTGGTTTAAAAAGTACCCGTGTCAAGGCAGTCTTGGTCCAATCCATATGCAGCATATTTCATATTTACATACAAAATAACTCGGTTTCTCCAATGCACACATGCTTTACTGTTGCTTATTGCGCATTTGTAACTGTTGTTCCATCAGTGGTAGGTTAGAAACAGACGCTGCCTCTGTCTCGCTGTGCCCTCTGTGTATTGTTCTCTGGTCCTCCTCTGTAAATGCAAATGTGTGTGTCTGACAGCCAGCCTCCTATCTTGCAGGCATATCCATCGGAGTGCAGCCCATTCACCCAGCACTCATCCAGAGGCAGTATGGGTAAGTGAGCGGGAGTGGGCGATGTTGTATTTCACTGTGTGGGACGCCACTGGGCCTCCATTTACTTTGACAAACAGGGCCTCTGGAAAGTACATGTCAGTTTCTGTGTCCAGATGCAACTCCAGAAGTAGGCCATTAGCATATTTGAGTTTTGTAGGGCCGGGTGATGTTTCGCACGTCTGTGGTAATAGAAAAGCATTCCAGAGGTGAACGTGTGACTCTCACTGAGGCTCCGTCACTGAGGCTGGTGCCCCACGGGAACGCATACGGCAAAACACATAGGATTAACGCAATCGCAATCGCAAAAAAGCTTCCGTCCACACGCAATATACACCGGATAGTGTCTGTTCACATGAGACAGCTCCGTTTAGCTCCAACCACTGGAAAAAGCTGCAGTACATATGCCAAGCCTGTACGTGGCGCTGTAACTTCATCCACAAAAGCAGCGAAGAAGCATGGTTGTCATGGCTGCACTTCTGTTTATTCACCGTGGTGGGGGCCGAGGGAACCGGGCAGAGTTTTTCGCCGGTCAACGTGTGTTAAAGTTTAAATCTTCCGGACAAAATTATAAAAGTGCCGGTCAAAGGTCTTCATTGTTATTTATTAAGCTTTAAAACAAATGAATAACGACGATATATAATAATAAAATACACGGAGCCTGTCCTCTCTTTTTCCTCTCTTCTGACAGCGTCAGTGTCTGTCTCATGCAGCAGCTGATCCAGTAATGAGTGACCCGGCCGACAGTAAAAAATAAACATATTTATAACTAGTTTAGGTAGTTTGAGAGGTAATTAAAATAGCTAAGGGTGATGATCTGACTTGAAGTGTGTGTTTTGCTCCCGCTGTGATGCAGCACACACAGGAGCTGCGTGTCTCCGTCCTGTCAGATTAGACTTCACTCGCGTTTATGTCCATATCGAGATAAAGATAAATAATCTGAATTCAGTGTGCAGTTTACTTTTGCGGGGGTGAGCAGCAGAGGTGGGGGGAGGCAGGGCTATTGCGTCATCATTATCACAAAATGATCGTAAAGAGGTGATCACACGGAGCCGTATGACCCCCCCCCCCAGAGCGCTCCGTTCCCAGATCTATCCCCCTTTGGACCCGTTATCATTTGCGGGGTCCGTTTCTATCGTTTAGTTACGGCCTCGTGTGGCAAAAAGGGCTATACGCAAGAGAAATATGCGGATACAACCCATTTTCGTCCTCGTGGGGCACCAGCCTGAGAAGGCCTGCTACAGGTGGATGTGTTGTAGAAACAGCCTGGAGAGCGTCTAGGAGCCATGGTCTGTTAAACGGCTAATGAGCAGCCTCCGCACCCCCCGCAGCTCGGATATCATCCTTCACCACCACTCATGTTTTACACACCAAACCTCAGATCTGTCTGGGAGATAAAAATAGTCGAGTTGACTCTCTAGAAAAGTGGTTTTGTGTATAGGTTTTGATACATGGTGCCTATAGAAATACAAACTAACATTTCTAACTACAGATATGAGTGGTATTCATCATTAGATTAAAAAGAAAACCAATAAAAAAACAATGTTGAACAGCTTATTTTAGTAATTTATCACGCATTAGTGGCAACATTTGCTGGCAACTTTTTGAATTTGAGGATTTTTAGTAAATTCGTTTTTTCACCATAGCCATTTTCCTCTGTTTTATGACATGATCTACAGATAAGCATAAGGTCAAAATGAATGGGCAACAGTTCTGATCATCAGCTGTTTACGCATGTTTCAAGCTTGAATTACAACAACTACAGTTTGAGTAATATGAGCTAGATTCAGGCGTGCACACTGGGAGGCTGTGGGGTCTGTTTTCTTGACATTTCATGAATTAAACGTTCAGTAATAAATGAATCAGTCGTAGCTCTATCCAGTATGTAACTCTGGGCATTTTGAGTGTTTAAGAGCTTCGGAAAAATCCCAGGACAATCCCCAGTGACAAAAGAAGAAACATTTTGTGGCTTTGTAGGTTCATGATGTGTTAATCAGTCATTTCTGTAAGCAATCACTGGGTCTGAATGATTAATCTCGGACTCCACTATGAACATGTCCCATCATGTCCGTAGGAGGAAAGTCCCTCAAATGTCCCGTGCTCCTGCTGCCATAGTGAGCATAGATGCCACTGAAACCCAGAGGGTTTGAAATGTGGAGCACAGTGCTTCTCTGAGGCATGTGCCCGACAGGTGCTGGCTCGTGTTACACCCCCTTAATCTCCTCTGACGACCACCACCACCCCAGAGAGGCGCTCACAGCACCTGTCCACCCGCCTCTATTCGCCAGCTGACAGACGCAGGCCTCCCTAAGATCCAGAGCGCACAAGTGGCTTTTCTTTCAGCCTCTCTTCTACCCCCCCAAACCCCTTGACAACATATGGTGTGAGGACATGATCTGAAGTAGGATTTTAAACAGCGCTGGTTGCGTGTGGCAGCAGTGTGATGGTTGCTGCTGTGTGTTTATTGCTGTGGTCAGCAGATGATGGGGACTGGGCCAGAGGGGGGGTCACTGAGGCCAGGGACATAGTTTTGATGGGGAGGGGGGGAGTTTTCAGTGTGCTTGCAGATTCATCTCCACTCATGCATCAGTTCCTCCTCTTCTTCATCCACTTCCCTTCTCTTTCCCACATAATTTGTATTGTTTTCAACTCTAATTTCTCCAATTGAAGCTGAAGTGTCAGATAGAGCCTGAAAACTGACACCTCTGTGAGACTGGGGGGAGGGGGCAGGGAGTTGAGGGGGGGGGAGGGTATCTGGGGGTGTATTCTGGGACTTAATGCTTAATGAGGCAGTCTGCTCCCTAGGAAACCCACCTCTCCAGGTGCCAAACAATACACCTTTTTTCTTTCTACCGCTGCTGCCAAAGAATAGTCACAATCAACAAAGAGGAGAGGAATATGAAGTCGCCTTACCAGTACTGTAAGGTGTTGTTTAATCCCCCCTCCCAGTCCAGCCCTGTCTGTTTTCACACTTTCTTTTGCGGTGAGTCATGCGCCGAAGGTAATTTCTCTTATCGTGTAGAAATATTTAGCGGCTCGGTGTGATTTATCGCTCAGGCTTTTCACATCGCCTCATTAGATTGCCTCAGTGATGATGATTACTCTGGCCTGTATTTGTAAATGCATACGGACATCAAATGTTTTCCTCTTGTGTCTCAGTGAGTGACGCTTTATGAAACAGACTGGCGGTCAGCAAAAATACTGCTGACCTATGATCTTCTGGCCGTCAGCCACATTCCCCTGCCACTGCCCCACAATGCACTTGGCATCTGGCATTTCCGTGGCCCCGGGAGCTTGTTGTTACTGTCCCCAACTAGCCACGTCCCTGTTTTCTCTTCACATAGAGCTCAAATCTTCATCTCTTTATGCACACCAGAGATCTAATACAGGAGGGCTTTGTTTACCCTTAAGTCCCTTCAGGCGTACATTATTTACATCAGTTTCTATTTACCTAAACAAGGTCACGTGATTTTAAGCCTGGATTAAGGCGAACTGCCTGTGGCGACACACTGTCAAGGCCACGGAAAAAAGGCAGGCTCATTATACATCATACGAGTGAAAGCACAAATGCCCCACAGCATTAATATATGGTCATCTCTGAGTGAATGCATCATTGTACGAGGCTCAATAGCACTGTGAGGGTAGATTGCTCTCGTGGGTGGGTGGGGGTTACCTTCCTGTGCGTATGCTCACTTGTTATGTGCCACTGTTATCTTGTTTTATGTCTGTCTCAAATGTTCCCTTCATGAGCCAGATGTCTCACTGAGCTGGTGTAACTTGTTTTTCTACCATGTTGTTTGAAATATCTTCCTCAATGGTGGAAAAACAGGACATTTATGCAGGTTTCTTAGCTGAAGCTGCCATTAAGGATGTCTCATAACCACTTCTTTTTTGTTTCTAATACCAATTCTGAGTCATAAAACTTGTGTATTGGCCAATATCTAGTAGACATTGCATTCAAAACCAAACATTTAACACAAATCCTAAGGAAAATTCAGCATTTTAGGTTGTTTTAGAGGCACCATAGTATCTTATTAGAAGCAATTGTTCTTTTACAAATTGTGCTGCAATCATACTTTTTATGTGGGCTACTGAACATTACACAACATTTGGATTGGTAGGTGTGATATATATGCAGCACATATATGCAGCACCACAATCAGTGTCCTGCTATTTGAATATCTATTGATTTAATTTCAATTAACGGTCAGATAACTGATAACACATGTCAGTACCCCAAATGCTTCCTGATCCCATCCTAAATGTTACTGACGATATTCCTCCTATCCAACCTTCTGCCATGGTTGCTTCCTGCTGCCAGCTGACCACCAGCGTACCAGCAGAGGATCAGAAGATGCCCACAGTGCAGGAGTAGTCCAGAGGAGGGGGGGGGGGGGGGGGTTTGACAGAAAATGTCTGCCTCGCTCTCCCCGTCCCTCCTCCCTCAGCCAGCCCCACTCCAAGGTGCCAGTGATGGCGTGAGAGTGCAGTGCGGTGTGCTGTGATGGATTGGAGTGCCTTTTTATCTTTTCTCTCTTGTGTGATATGAACTGAAGAGGTTTTGCTGATTGCGGTGTGACTCTTTCCCTATTATGGCATGGTTTGGGGTTTGCAGTTGTTACTGGTGTGTGTGTGGGTGGTTGGGTGGAAGAGGGGGGGGGGTGTTTGAGAGGGAGTGTGTGTTTGTGTGAGAGTGTGTGTTTGTGTGAAAGCGTGATGACATCCCTATCCATGCATGCTTCCATCTTTTGCTGTGTTGATTTCCCGGCTGGCTCTCATTACTGATCCTCTTCTTCTGCCGGATTGAATCATAGAAGAAGAAAAAGCTAACACTGAAATTTAAATCCAGACCATGAAGGGAAGATTTCTGTCAGTACTGAGATGCAGCTCAGTAGTGTACGTCAAAGTGGCTTTTGTTGTGACTTTGTTGTCTTTGTCTCGTGGTCTGGGTCCCAAATGTCAACGATAAGTGCTTTTAATGAAAAAAAGTTGGTTACATCACCCTGTTAAATGAAAGAGGAGGGGTTCTTCTCTCCGCCACAACCCTCCCTCCCTGTAGACGACAAACCCAGGAGGGACACTTCATGATCTGACTCAAATAGACTCTCCTCTTCCCTTTTCCTTATCTCATAAAGTGGCAAAGAAAGACCGCGCAGTCCCCGGACCCCACTGCTGTAATGGGCTTTATGTGAAATCTGGCCTGACACCCAACTCTGAACTCCAACCCTTCCCCTCCCCCGGCTAGCATCATCACCTAGCAGATTTTAAGTGAGAACTAGGAGACTTCTGCCTTCACAAACTTCCCTTTTTTGTGTGGTTGCGTGTGTTGAGCGAGTGAAGAGCAGCAGCTGTTAAAACACTCTGTCAATGCCTGAGCTTGAAAACCTGCCAGTAACGGCTGTCTCTGTCATTCACCCCCGCCATCCCCCTCCCGTCTACCTCAGGAGGCTCTACCTAACAGGTTTTGTAGGTTTTACTAACTGACACAGACTGAGCGTTGAGTCACCTTCGCCTGCTAACCTCCTCCTCTCCTTCATGTAGCCTTTAATAACAGTGGATCTCCATGTGAGGATCTCCTAGTTTCAGAACACCACCAGAGAGTTTATATTCCCAGCAAGCTCGCCTTCTGGGAGCAATGTAAACAATAGAAGCAAGGCTCTGAGATTTCTCTGCTTCACCATCTAATAACCCTCCTCTCTCTTTGCGTCTGTCTACAGGTTGGCCCAGCAGTACGTCTACCCACAGGCCTACATGCAGCCCAGCATGGTGCTGCCCTCTCAGGTTTCCTCCTCCGTCGGTAGCAGCCCCTACATGGACTACAGCGCCGCCTACTCCCAGTACGCCCAGGCGGCCTTTGAGCAGCAGTACCCGTACGCCGCCTCTCCGGCCAGCTTCCTGGGGTACAGCTACGCCACCAGCCCCACAGCCAGCGCCGGACCAGCCCCTGCCGCCACGGCACCGGCCTCCGTCCACGCCTCCCTCCCCTCTGCCGCCGGCCCGGGACAGGCCTTCCTGCACTACGCCCAGCAGCAGCACATCCAGCCGGACCGCATGCAGTGAGCCTGTGAAGGAAGCACCGAAGAAGAAGACGAAGACGGTGGAGGAGGGAGTAGTGGATGCGGACCTTTTTATAAAGAGATGATGGCGAAACCTTTAAGGGTGACCCAGCTATCATCAGCAGGGGCTTTCAGGAAGAAAAAAAAAGGGTGGGACTATTGCACTATACGATCAGGAATGAACCCTTTGCTCGTTGGCTAAAGGGTAAAAGGGTTGGGAGGCTGTCAAGGTTCACGTTTGGGAAACTAGACAGCTTAAAGTATGTGGTTGCTTCCAAGGGCTTCCAGAAGCTGACACTTCATGTTTTTATTATCATTATTATTATTATTTTTATCGTCCTCTATTATTGTATTAATGTCAATGTTTGTTTGTATGCCATTATTATCAATGTTGTTCTGGCTCAATCAGTGGAAGTCCTGTGTGTCCGTGGTACATACTGATGGTGGGAGAGCTGTCACACCTCTTTCCTCCCGACCCCCAGTGTCAGGGGCCGGATATTAAGGGCACTGCTGCTTTGGGACACTCTGGGACAGTCGGAGATGGGTGAAGGCAAACATGGGGGGGAGAAGGGAGAAGGGTATACAGCCAGCCCTAAGCCTCTCTGTGGTCCCATCCTAGTGCCCTTCACAGGGTAGAACTGCCCCGTGAACAAAAACCTCCAGATCTACGACACAAGAGGACGATGAGATTTCACCTCAAGGACAAATCGGAAAGAACGTTTCAGTATAAATGACAGTGGGAGCTCCATTGTTTTTTTTATGTCAGGACTACACTTTTTTGTATTCTTAATTAAAGAGGCCTTAATAATACAGAAACTCCTTTTTTGAATCTCTTGATTTTTCAAGCGCTCCCCTCCCCACTACAGAAACTAAGTGCAGAGAGTTTGTAACTGGCCTTTCAGCAGTCGGTCACATTTATCTGGCTTGCTTGGGTCTTGATCATTTCAAATGGATGTAGATAATCACATGCAGTACGTGGGCGACGGGGAGCAGGAGCGCTGTGTATCGTTGTTGAAAGGTAGCTGACACTGAGCTCAAACACCAGTGTGTTTCTTTTTCTCACTGAGATTGTTGAGGACATTCATGTACAGCAATTTAAAATGTTTTCAGTCATCAAGTACATTTACAATATTTATATGTAGGTATTTATATGAGGTACTAAGTTAAGATAGCTTCTTTGTTTTGTTACTATGACTCTTGTTGTGGCACTGATGTCATTTAACCTGCAGATACACAGGTGTCGTATTCATTTTGATTTATGTCCTGTCACGATGTCCGACGAGTTGTGTGCACGGCAACTACAATTGATGCTCTTTTGTAGATCCTTGACCGGTTGCATAAGAAATTCTTTACATTTTTTTTCAATAAAGATGTCTTTTACAGTCTCTTCAAAGAAGCCATACCAAAAAAAATTGAAATAAAGACTTTGTACATAAAGATGACTCTTGACTTCTTCTTTGATTGTTGAAATGTATCAGCAAAATACATGTCAAAAAGGGAACTTTAATCATACATGTTATGTGTTATTGAAGCATCACTGTACTCGGATAAAATGGCTAAATTGCAAGTCCTGCTGTGATGATACTGTGAAAATCCTGTGAGGTGACAGGGTTCACGTGTGTGTGTGTGTGCTTATCAAGGCTGTGTGTGCTTAGAGATCCTGTACATGAGGGGAACAGAGGGGAGGGGGGTAGGAGGCTCAGACTTATCAAGCCACAACACCACCACCTGCCAGGGGTGCTGGGTGTTTTCTCGCCAACACATTTGCCTTTTTATCTCATTCACAGTTTTGTTTAGTTTGACAGAAAGTGGTTTTCAAGTCTTGGTTTCTCTGCCGTTTCCCAACAGTGTCTCTACATGTTTATGCTTACATCAGCTACTTGGGAAGATGTGTCACTTCAAAACCTCACTTTGGATTGGAGGACAAAACACAGGCATGGTTGTAGGAAACAAAAACACATCCATTATCTTGTCTTTACAATATACCCACCCAGTAATGATTCACAATACAGCCTTTCATTAAGGATATGCTTTTTATCTGGTGCAATGTTTTGATTTATATCCACTCAGTCCTTATTTACTCACGAAATGTTCCACATACCTGTAATTATGTGGACACCCATGTCAGTGAGTTTCAGTTCACATGATTTGTATTCTAATAGTTGTGTTTGGTTTCCCAAGTTAGTTTAAAGGAGAGTCCTGCAGTTAAGAAATGTACTTCCATTATGGAGAAAGAAAGAGGCAGATAAAAGTAAGACTAAGAGTCTACAGTCATAGTAGCAGCTCATTGAGCTAAATGCTTAAATCAACATGATAACATGCTTAAATGTCAAACAACTGCTACCTGCTTAGCATTATTCTCATGTTTAGAAAATACAACTTTTACCATGTTCATCATCTTAATGTAGCTTGTTAGCATGCTGGAATAAGCTAAATAGCGCTAAATCCATATTGCTAATAATAATGCAAATTATATTTTTTACCTCCGCTAAGGATGATGTGTTTTCACCTCGTTACCTGTTTGTAAGCAAGATAACATAAGTGGCTACTACTCAAATGATGGGTCGGATACACACATTATTTGTAACTTTCATTAGCATTAGCTTAAAGAATGTAGCCTTGGAGGAGAACTAAGCTATACTAACTAAACCCCTTGTAGTTTTTCATGTACTTATTCAATATTATCGACTAATGGCTTTCTGATAGTTACAGGATCACAGCGAAAAGTGCAATTAATTTAGAAGAAAATATGAAAGTCTAAACCAAATTCCAAGACCTTACAACAGTTATCACTTCTGTTCTGGATCAAGTTGGTGGATTTAATTACCAAAATAGACCTGCACCGTTAGCATGGCTAGCTAAAATTGTCCAAATTTAAAAAGCAGCAGAAGCTGAATGTCCTGACCTGTTTTACACAGTCTGACAAGTATATCACAATAACATCATGTGGGAAGGATAGTTGAGATTGTAAAAAGATTCCCATGTTTAAAACTTGAGAGAGTTCAAAGCATAGGCAGCAAACAAGAAGTGTAATTATGATAAAATGAGCATTGAATTATTCTTTGCTATCGATCAAAAATACACTTCTTCACTTTTTCTTAGAAATATGAAGTCTCCATGGCATCAGGGTTTGTTTTTAAGAAAGCCCCTCCAGACCCACAGACATGATAATTATTCTCACAGGTTAAGTGTTTGTGTTGAGTAAACTTGCTTTACTACAGTATGTGCCCCTTAAACAGATTCTGCTTTTCCTTTTTCAGGGATGACAGCGGAGTGTCGTTTGGTTCAGTAGCTGTGTGTAGAAACAAGACAGCAAGTGTAGCCTATGTAAAAGAAAAGGCTTGATAGAAGCCACACCAGTGTGTTGGGAAATGTTGCACTTTTTAAAGCTGAATCATGTCACAGATTTCTAAACACTTGCCGTAACAGAATGAATTTCCTTGCAGTGGTTATGTTTACTGGTTGTTACTGCAGTGAGGCGGCTCTGGTCCCCTTCTCTTCTGACTTTTTGTCACTGTTTATCTTTCACTATCTCAGCTCGCTGTTCTCTGTTTGTGATCTCTCTCATATTTTTTTACTCAACGTTTTTGCTTGTCACTTGTGTTTTTTTCTTCCCCTAACATGTGTTGTCTTCTCCACTTCAGCACTTGTGGTTATGTTTCCCCTCACTGTTTTTCTGTCACTCCGTCTCACGTTCCTCTTGTGAATCCCACCAGAGAAGAGCAGAAACAGAGCCGGGGCTTCAGCTCGATGAACGAGGTCATACAGGCCCCGCAGACCTTGTCATGCTGAGTCACCATAAGGCCTCTCTCTCCGTCTCACACTCTGTCTCTCTTTCACATGTGCATGAAAAGTAGGTTCAGTCAAATCTCACTCAGCACACGCTTCTCACTCTGTCGTGCAACTCTGGCGTAAAGGGATTCCACAGAACTGTTATAAAAACAGTCCCCACCTTATCAGACCACAGCTCAACTTTAATCACATCCAGGCAAAGACAACTCTTGTTTTGATGGGTTGAATACCATGTAAACAAACTGTTAATTGGCCTGAGTTGGCATCAAGTTAAATATAGATTCTTGTAACATTTATGATCAGAAAAGCATTCCCCAAACATTTTGGTATTGCAAAAAGTTAACAAACTTTGGGACATCTAATTGAGTACAGTGGCAGTTTTTAGATTTTGAAATGTATATTACATTGCTGTTACATTATATTTCCACTACATGTGTTAATCTTATATATATTATTATTTTTAACCTTTATAAAATCCTGCTTGAAAAGGCTGTGTACCCGCAATCAACAGTGCTAAGTACCCATAGCTAGCTGGCTAAACACCATTGTTAGAAAAACTGTAAGCTAAGCTAGTTGGCTAACTTGACGATTTCAGCTTTAAAGGCAGGGTAAGTTTGAGAAACCGGCTCGAGATACACTTTTTGTTATATTCCATGGAATGCTCTTAACATCCCGATAGCAATGAATATCTTAAAGGGGACCTATCATGCAAAATGCACCTTTGTACGTCTTTTATAC
The DNA here is from genome assembly GCF_902827165.1 of Trematomus bernacchii. Taxonomy (NCBI): domain Eukaryota; kingdom Metazoa; phylum Chordata; class Actinopteri; order Perciformes; family Nototheniidae; genus Trematomus; species Trematomus bernacchii. The sequence goes on along the minus strand of NW_022988098.1, from coordinate 2,984,055 downwards.
ATGAATATGTGTCCCCGGTGTTCCAGGGAACTCACCAAGTGTCAGAAAACACAACCCTCTCTATTTTCCTCGATACCCAAATCTCTAAAAAAAGGGGCTGCAACGGATCTGATCAAAACTGATCCAGATTTGAACACTGTCCTGACGTCAGGACGGTGGCGCTACGGCTATTGGGCCAACTCCACCAATCAGGAGGAGACAGCCACGGCCATTCCCATTCGAAAGCGCTGGAGACGCTGTAGTACATATGCCAGGCCTGTAGATGGTGCTGTTCTCACTGAATCTGCCCTTGCAGAGCAGAGCTAAAAAAAAGTGCAAATTGAGCAAAATGAGGCATGGCTAAAATGCATGATCTGTTTGGTATTTTGAAAAGAAAAAAGTATAAATATGCCTTATATAGGTATGGTCCTACACTATATTATTCAAATATAGCATGATAGGTCCACTTTAAGTGCTTTGACAAAAAATCCATACAAAAATGTCATCTGTGGAAGCCGTAGTACTGTAAAAAGCACGACCAATCATTTTAGCCGGCCCGGCTAAAGTAACTGGATGGCCTACCTGCCTGTCAGACTTCCATCTGTGCACAAACTTATCTCGTGCCCTCATTGGTCATGTGCGCGTTCGTGTGTGTTGGAGGAGGGGCTCTGTAAGGAAGTGGCAGATTTTCTCCGGTTTTGTATTTTCAAATTCTAGCGGTCTCGAGCCGGTTTCTCAAACGTACCTACCCTACCTTTAAAGACAGGCACCTGAATTATTAGTCTTCGTTTTAAATGTGCTCCTAAATGTAAACAATTCTGAACTACGATAACATTTGTCTGTTTTTTAAAAGCAATAAACAAAATCAAATATTTTAGACTTTGTTGAGACAAATACACTCAGCAAAAAAATATGTTATGGACCTCAATTCAGTGTGAAGCACTTTTAACAACCTGATTCCCATACAAATAAGCAGAGTAATACCACTTAATTTTGAGCCACATACATTTGAAAGGATATTTGATAGTTGTGAGCACTCAGGGAGCCACTCTTGTTTAATCTCCCTTGGAGGTTAATGCCTTGTAGAGAATGTTTCAATGGGCTATGAACATGCATTAACATAATTTCACGCAAATGCTCCTTTATTAGATGGACCCTAAAAACCCCACCCAGGCATTTCACACCTGACTGGCCTCGTCTCTTGTCCTGCTGTGTGTGTGTTTGTGTGTGTGTGGCAGGACAGAGTCCAGTCCCACATGAGTCTGTTTGTCTGGTCCTGGGGAGTGTTGGTGCTGGGCGTCAGATAGGCCTCAGATACAGGCTATATTTACTCAGGCTCTTAGAGAAAACGACCCCCAAAACCCATCACATGTTTTTTACTCGTGGCCTTTTCCCCACTCCAATAACCCATTCACATAAAGTGGACTAGTGGAGAGAGTCAAGTTGTCCTCATAATACCTGGTGGACAACACTGCTGCAGTTGGTTTATTTTGTGTGTTAACATTGTTACAAATGCTATAAAACTGGAGAAAATATTTTATGATTAAGAGAAGCAGTTTAACTGACAAAGCTGGCAATAACATCCAACAAGCTGAGCAACCTGATCCTTCAACTGAGAACCAACACATTCAGCTGGTTCAGCCAGTAAAACTGGGCACACAGCAAAGTCTTAAACCAATAAACTCTTGATGAAAGAAAAACAGGGAAGAGTTTAGAAAAGAGTGATGTCCCAGTACATCAAAGTGAAGCTATGCAACCTTTGCTGAAGAGCAGGTTATGTGGACACAGGATAAATGAAAAAAATCTAGTGTTAGTAGATCAAGCATTTCAGTTATCTGAAGTTTGTTGAATATAAACTTTACAAACATTAGTTGCTGTAAGCTACTCGTCATCATACCCCATCAACTAAGAAAACCCCCCGAGAATACTGATTTGAGTAACGGTACCTTTTCATGTAATTAATTCAGCCTTTCATTTTAGGAGTATTCCTCAAAATAGTGTCCCATTTACTTGAAGAAGATTGCAATAGCTCTCTAAGTGTCAAATGCAGGAGAATAAGAATGCAATGATGTTAATGCAACAATGATTCATTATTGTATAGTTTGACACAATATTTACAAGTCATTCACTTAACCCTAAACATTTTAAGTGGCAAGGTGTTTGGTATTTTTTGCAAGTCAATGAAAATGTTACTGGATAGTGACTAGGGTAGTCTACAACCACGGCTGGATAGTCTGGGCATGATAAAGATTGAGATATTTCAGACTCGGTTAGAGTTTTTAGGACTCTGGCATAACAAGAGCTTATCCAAAATCAGGCCTGTTTCCTATCAGCTGCTGTGATGGCCCAAAATGCCACCCTCACACCTCCTGATCCTTCTGGCTCTTCTGCTGGGGCTGGTGATAATGAGGTAAACCAGAAGAGATAGCCTTATACAGGACTGATGCTTGTGGTATCATTACTAAAGTTAAATGGAGTGAAGAGAACCTAATTAGTTGGCGAGACAGAACAAGACAAACATCTGGAACGGGTTGCACTCTGAGATTGTGAAATGATAAAAGGAACATTATGCAGGAATTGGTATTTTTACGATTAAATGCCACTGAAGTGCAATTCACTTATACACCACTGTTGTGAAACTACTTTTGTTACAATAACTTAACTTGTGATCAATAACTAGCCCGTCGACAACTTTGCCAAAGACAAACATCAAACACGTTCAACAACACAAGACAAAGCAAGCCAGCCAATAGAGTGTCACAGTGACGCGTCCTAAAATCTATCGATCATAAATCTATCGATTAGATTTATGATTAGAAAATTATAAAAGTAGGGTAGACATGTGGATATTATCCGGCTGAACAAAACGTGATCTGTCTCTTCAATTTGTGTCAACCACAGACCTTATTTCGAGCTATTTTCCAAAATCCTATGGAGAAATTGCATTGGTTTTTGTCAAAGGAACCGGAAGTGTTAAAATGCTAACTTACTTCCGGGTTTTAGGACGTGTCACTGTGGCACTCTATATAACTAACTAGTTCAACAGCGAGAAGGCCAGCTTGTCTGTCTTGGAGTCTTTTTTACAAACCTTTTTTTGTTCTCAGTTTCGTCCGTCTATATCTTTTTTGGTCTCTTCACCTCTGCCACGAAGTCCATGGAGGCTGCTGAACTTGGTTCTGCTTGCCAAGGCTCTGGTTTTGGCACAAAACTGGCGCTGCTCATAGGGAGCCTTTTCCCGCCAACATTACCCTCGCCCCAGTCCTGAAAACTTCCTCCCCCACAATGTTCCTAAGATTGTGTGCTTCCCCCTGGTGTTTTGAGATTCAAGTCCTGGCAGCAGGGCTAAATGAACTAAACACTATCTAGCTTACAGCACAGCAGCAACATTTAGCAGTTTGTTTCACCGAAAATGAAGGACACTGCGATTTAGTGCTGTAAAGCCTTACAGACCTCTCACTGTAGATGGAGTCCAGCTCACCAAAGTTGTGCAAGAACAGGTGCTAAAGGTTGCCAGGGAGGCGTGTGGCGCAGTGGACTTGTGCGTTGGTGTTCGGATCAGGGGAGCACGTGTTCAAACCCCACTGCAGTCAGCATGTCGTTGTGTCCCTGGGCAAGACACTTCACCCCAAATTGCTCCTGTGGGGATTGCCCACAGTATTGAGTATGTAAGTCACTTTGGATAAAAGCGCCTAACAAGTAACATGTAATGTGATGTAATGCAGAGGCATCACTTTCTCTTTTACAAGTCAGTGTAGCATCAAATTATTTGTAGATGTTATTCAAAGGTCGTATTGCATATTGTTCTTCAAAGTGTATCTCAATGAACTGGGGATATGTGGGCTATAGTTTATGCATAAGTCTGTGTATGTATGTGCCTGTTTGTGAACACATGAATGTGTAGCTTTTGTCTTCAATTGGCGACTTCCCTTAGATCATCCAAGTCTCCAGCTCTGTAATGTGATCTGAGTTTGTCTCACTCAAGCAGAGCCTGGGGATTCATCAGAGCCGCGCTGTAATCACAAGCCCTGACGCCCCCTCACACTACCCTCACCAACAACACCCCTCATCCAACCCCCAACGGAAAGCTGAGGCGCCACAGACGCTTTCAGCCTCACATCCTCTCCTCATGTTCATTTCACACCACGCCATGTCTGGCAGTGTCGGCATGCACACATAGAAATGATTTCTCCCCCATCAAACGTGGAGCAGGGCTTTGCAGAGAGAATCTGTTTGTATGCACATGAGCAGCTAATGAAGCATGGGTAACACCATGGGTAACACACTGAACAGGGTGAGGTAAAGCAGGAAGGGTCTGGTAGCATTTTAAGGTCCTCCTGAAATGGTCAGACGTTATTAGTAGCAAACGTTCATTAGTTTGAATAAGCCATGCAACCAACACCAATAAAACCAAGGTAAACGATGCCACCTTAATATTTCTACATATTACGTTAGGAAGCTAATTAATTGTGCTAACCTTATGCTAATGTTAGCTACTGAAGTTCATTTTAGCTGAAATGATTGAATAAAGCTTTTTGCATATTGTTCCGCTGAAGTCTTCGTGCTAACGTTAGTTTGCTAACAGCATAGCTTAGCTAGCTAACGTAAGCAATCGTTATATTGTTTACCTTGGTGTAATTGGTGGAGTTAGTGTTTAATACAAATTATCATGTCTGACCCTTCCTGCTTTGCCTCACCCCGTTAGTGTTTAATACAAAGTATTAGTTAGTGTTTTCATACAAAGTATGAAACACTAACTCCACCAATTACACCACATACTGTTAAGCTATTTTCTTTATTAACAACATACATTTATAAACATAATCAACACAGTCTCACGGCATTTCGTGTTATAGTCACAAAATTAATCTATTGATTCGTGTTCACCAACACGATTTCGCCATTTTTTTCGTGTCATACAGAACGATTTTAAAAGCAATGTAAATCATAACAAATTAGAAGGAAAAACAGATTAAAAAAAATACAGATTTCAGTATTCTGAGGCTCTGAGCCCCATTTCTTTTCCTCGCGGACGGCAAAAAAACTCAGACATTATACAATTTAAAATAAAAGGGATAGGGTTAGGCTTAGGGTAAGATATTGAGTAAGAACATGTTTTTATGAACCACACAGCTTCTGGTATTCCAAGACCCGACCGGACAAAAAGACGTGTTGCAGGCACGAAATATACTACCAATTGAAATACATTGGTGAATACAAAATCGTGTTGGTGAACACGAATCAATAGATTCAATTAATTTTGTGACTATAACACGAAATGCCGTGAGACTGGGTTGACATAATATCCTTGAGCGCTGCGCCGTACAAAATGTGAGTAATTGATTAGCGCTAAATCCAAGTGTGATGCTAGGTCAAAGGCTTACAATACTTTGCTGTATGTGTATGATTCATAGTATGTTTAACCCAGAGGGAGGTTTGTTGTTCCTGTGACACATTTCCTTATCTCTGGCCAACATGCTTGTACAAACCAGCGCCTCCACCTCGACCTCAGACCCAGCCAGTCAGTGTTGGGGGGTGAAAAAGGAAAGAGAGAGGGGGGTTAGGTTAACTACAACAGGATCAGCAAAGACAGAGAAAAGCAGAGGCCCAGCGCCTGACAACTACTGACAGCTGAGCTTCCTCTCTCAGTGAGGCTCTCACAACCACAAACTGAAACAGTCACACACACACACACACACACACACACACACACACACACACACACACACACACACACACACACACACACACACACACACACACACACACACACACACACACACAGATCGATCCACTTCAGCTGTACACATAGCAACTGAGTGGTCATGCACAAATTATACCCATTTTCTCTCTCATGCAGGGTTTGACATTGACTCTGTCAGACTGCTGTGGAGTTGTCTGTGTGGAAAAGGAGCTCTTATGTAACAAGTGCTGATGCTCAGTGTCTGACTCTTTGCGTGTGTGATGCTTTTCCAGTTTTCTTTGCTTGCCTTTTTTTGTTGAGCACAGACAGTCTCAGCTCGGAAAGCCAAGATAAAATCACTGTGTGTGCATGTTTTCGACTCAATGTGTGGCCACAAACACACACACCGCAGGGGACCGTAAGCAACAGGTGTAAAAGAGGATGTTAAAAAAACACAGTGAACCTGTTTTCCCTCTGTTTGACTTTTGAACTTCTGCTGTCACAACTGGCATACAAGGACAGCTGTTAAAATTATCTTGTTTGCTTCACACAGAGCGTAGCAAACATTATATATGAGTCTCTGTGTGAATAGGAGCACGACGTGACCTTCTTCTGCATCCCCTGTTGAAACTCGTCTGTCTGTGGTCTGTGTTAACCAACACATGAGCAGTTTATAACCTGATGTCATTTAATGGTGAAAAGCAGCTGCTTACAACAGCAGAAAACAGAACAAGGTGTCACTGATAACTGCATTTCAGATGGACAGCAACAGTGTGTAGGATATGGGAGTAAATCACATTACACACTTGACACAGCTGTTGGATTTGTTAAAGGGAAAATGTGCGACCTTTTAGGTCCATGTCAATTGTTGTGTTGATGCTAGATGCAAAATCAGTGTTTCTTTTCTTCAGGGCCGTCATTTGAAGTGACAGTGATGTAGCTAAATACAAGGAGGAACTGCAGGCTTTTTCATCATGTTTTTTTCTCACCTTTTTAGACTAGGCTGCGTCAGAATCTCGCATAATGCATACTTGTACATGAAAGCACTGCCAGCATCGCTCGACAAGCAGGAGAACTCAGCTTCAGAAATGTATCGCTTCAATCAACTACATTTATCAACAAGGCTGATTGGACATCCACAACATTTGGTGAATTCCTCCTGACAACTGAAGGAAATGCTTATCAAAAATACTATGAGAGGTAACACACCTCTACATATCACATGTTTTATCACGTTCATCTAATCCATACAAAATAATTAAGTTAAAATCAACAAGAGCCGCTTTCACACCGGAGTACTTTTCCCCCCGAACTAGGCCAATAGGGGGGTGAGATTTGGTTTCACAACAAAAAGGATCTGGAACTAGTCCCTAGTTCGTGCGAACTTTTTCACCCCCAGATAGTCCCTGCTAGAGAGGTTCCTGGGGAGGATATGGTTCGTGGGTGTGTCGGCCACACTAACAATTTCTGATTGGCTGGGCGAATTGCAAACGCCCCACAAAACTCAGAAACGTTTTGTGAAGCCGCCATTTTCTTTGCTCGCATTAGCCCAGCGCACCAACGGAGAGAGACTAACTTATGGCAACACAAAATAAACATGGGTACCACTTTACAATAAGACTACCCTTATAAAGGATTCATAAAGGGTTTATAATTAGGTTATGAATTAGGTTGTAAACACTTTATTAATCATTAAGAGCCATTTATAAACCAGTTCTAACATAGTTTTCATACATCAACACAGGCTCACTATTTGGCAAGATGACTTAAATTGGCTACTTAGCCAGAATCAACTCAGTGAGCAACAGATACCAAGGATGCTGGCTGATGAAGAAGACGAAGTAAGCTAGGTAGCCAATATAAGGCTTAGCAGTACAGATAAATGTGGGCTCACTATTTGGCAAGCAACCGGTCACAGTTGCCCTGTTTATCTCATGTCTTATAAAAGCTTATTAATGATTTATAAAGTGTTCAAAACCTAATTAATAAATTAATTACAAACTATTCGTAAACCCTTTATAATGGTAGTCTTATTGTAAAGTGGTACCGAAACATGGGAGCGGTGGAGTGATGAGGAGGTGTCGGTGCTTCTGGCGATTCACGGCCCGTCCACACGGCGGGGTGCGTTGAAGCTTCAACGCTGCTTCCCATTCACATTGAACTGCATTGTGGTTCTGTCGCTTCGCTTTGCCTCCGTTGCTCGCTACAAAAGTTGAGAAAAGTTCAACTTTTCAAGCTTCGACGGAAGCGTCAGCCAATCAAATCATATGCCAGTACAAGCTCTAGCCAATCAAACCGCGTGCTTGTGTGTCCGGGGCGGGAGATTCGTGATTGGTTGTTGGTCGAGTTTCAGACACGCCCGCCGGCAAGCTTCAATGCACGCTGCCGTGTGGACGCTGCGTTACTCGGAAGACGCGACCCAGCAGCTTCTACTGAAGCCAGTCCCCAACTCCAAAGTTTACGAGCGTTGTTCGGTAAAGACACACGCACAGCTCTTATGAGGTATCTGAACAGCGTGCTTTTGGTTCTCTCTTTTATTTAGCACAGTCAAGACAGGCAACATTACAATAGTGCAATAATAACAATAACGGCATCACGCTGTCCCAGGTGTGTCGTATGCAGGGCCGCCTCCGCAAGTTGAGGCCCCACGCAGTCTGCATGACCGGCCTGTAGGGAGGGACGGTCCTGGTCATATGCATAGTAAATAGGCTCAGCAGCAGACACACCTTAGTGCAAAGATAAATAGCAGATAAACCACTACAAAGTAAGCCTGCCAGTAAACCCAAAGCAGAAGAAGAAGTGACGTCAGCAGCTTCATTTGCCTAATCCTCCCTCAGGGACTTATTCCGGTGAGAACGCGATCTACTACGACAGTTCGAGGGACTAAAGAGTTCGGGGGGAACAAGTACCGGGGACAAGTACCGGCTAAGTACTTGGTGTGAAAGTGGCTACGGTTCTACAACCACAGTTGCCAAACTATATATTTGTTTGGAACAGTGATTTACAATTTCTGGACTAATCAGCAGCTACTTGCAGCTCCGGACATAATTTAAGTGTGTGACACATCACGTGAAGGGGACTGTTCATTCAAAACAACAATGCTAGCTTCCGGAGATGACTGGAGAGTATTACTACAGTCGTCTTAATGATAACATTACTGCATTCACAAAAGAGGAAGACTTGATAGCGTTATTCAAGGATAATATACTGATTCCTCTTACTCCTGGCCTTGTAATGACATCATCTAAACTCCATGTATAATTTGTATGTATTCTACAATAGAAATATTGGAATATCCAGCGATAGAGGCTTAGTAACTATGCTGCTAGCTTGGTATTTAAGGAACTGAGGCTGCTACTTTACTGAACGGGAGATGTCGTGACCACTAGAAATATTTACGGCTATCAAAATGTCTCGAAAAACCACAATGTATGTTAACAAACAAGATGCTTAATGTTAATTGCTCTACTCTTTTCCTTTAACTCTTTGCTATTATGTCCAACAAGGCCATAAATATTCAAATGTACAAAAAGGGAGGTTTACATATACTTGTAATTCGATATGCTATCTTTTAACAAACCCAGGCTAACTGTTCTTGACTGTGTATGCTAAACTAGGCTAACTGTTTGCTGGTATCGTATGCAGACTTGATAGACTCTTGTATCTCATGGCAAGAAGGCATAAAAGCATATTTGCAAAGATGTAAAAATAATCCTCTGACACAAAGCAAAGCCAAGACAATAGATCACTCTTTTTGTAAGAATATAATGACTTGAAAATAGGATTAGAGAAGTGAAAGAGCCAAAAAGGGGCATCGTTGGATTTAAGCAAGTGATTGTGTGGATAAACATGGACATTTTGGGCATAAGTTTATCCTCCACTGTCTTGAACTATCAGGCCATAAAGGGACTCCATCTATCATTCATTTCTCTCCACATTTCATTTTGGAGTTCATCTAACATCTCCTATTTTAGTATGTTCTTCCAAAATTGATTTGTCTTCTGGTGTAAAGAAAAAAACCGACTTAGCCTCCTCTCTCTCTCTCTGTCTCTCTCTCACACAAAACAACGTAGCCCTGTGTGTTTCCATGCACCGACAGTTATGTTCCCCATCCTGCAGGGAGTGATCCGCTCGGTACAGTGAGGAGGATAGTCCACATGGATTCACCAGCAGCTCTTTATAAGGACAAGGGAAAAAAGCCCTGCTGCTTCTATATTTAGATGGACTTTATTGGGCCTCTTGTGTTCTTTTTTCTTCCTGCCACCTCCCCCCCCCCACTCTACTCCTCCTGCGCGGTTAGAAATCTCTCACCAAAGCCATGTGGGCGGACGGCCCTCCTCTCCATCGCAGCGAGGGGAGAGTGAGCCTGATAATGATCTGGGTGATAATAACAGAGCAGAGGAAAGGGAAGAGAGATGAGGAGAGGATGACAGAGAAGTGGTGGGTGGTGAGAGAAGTGTTTTTCATTGTGTCTTCATCGCTCCTCTATGACCATTATCCACAGAGCTGTCCTCTCTCTTCCCCGTCATACTACTGCTGGGAGGAAGTACCAGAAAAGGGAAATGTTATCCATCCAGCCTAATGTTCCATAACCACTGGTTTGGAGAGGCTGAAGTGGCTGTTGCATTGGATCTGTGTGGAAAATATGAGCATATATATCCATACATAGACCTCGTTTATGTCCCCTCAACATAACTCGGCTATCTGGCCTTATCTTCAAAGAGAAGCATATTTCTCGAGAGCTTTGACCTCTGCAGTCCAAATTTACAGCCAATGACAAACAGTGCAACACGGCGCAACCTTATCCACCTATCTCTCGCTTTCTTATCTTCCTTAATGCCTAGTGATTCTAACAAAGTATAGTCAAACACTAATGGCACCTTGCCAGCTCTCCAGAGACGTTGTCACAGTGGTGAAAAAGATGAAAAAGGTTCGATTAGCATCAGATGGAGGCTAATGGACCTGACATGACTTTAGCCTTTACAAAGTAGAGAGTAATAAAGCCTTAAGCAAACATGAGCTGAGAATTGCCCTTCTGAGTATTAAAGGTCCCATGTCATGCTTTTCCGGTTATTACCCGTCCCCTTGTGTGTTATGTAGCTTTTTCTGCATGTAAACGGTCTGCAGAGTCAAAAACCCTCAAAGTACACCCTGTAGCGAGTACAACTCAGAAAAGACCTGTCTGTGCTGCCCCAGAACGCCTCGTTGGAGATTTTTCATTATCCATTTTTTCTTCCTGGGTATGGTGACATAACCATACCCAAATGGACCAATCCGCGGACTTCCTCACACATACAAACTCAATCTTTTCTCAGCTGCAGCTCCGCAGATTTCTCAGCCTGAGACGGCGGGACGCGGCGAGGCTGTGAGTCTGTGTGTGAGCACACACACAGACTCACAGACAGGCTGCGGGTGTGTGTGTGTGTGCTCGGGCTGGTTTCGGGCTGGGTTTTGCTGTGTCTCGCTGTCTCGCCGACCCCACGCAGCAACCAGGAAACCACACCAGTAAGCCAGCTCAAACTGTCCGCTCCTCGCAGCAGCGAGCCTCGCAACGTCCCGCCAACACGGCACCCAGACCCCACGCAGCATTCTCATCTGTTTGTCATTACTGGTGTCATTTCCTGGTTGCTAACGCCATTGTAACACATAATCACTGATGTTCCGCTGTAACGGTGGTGGACTCATCAGAACAGAGTGGGCGAGCTGACCAATCAGAGCACACTGGGCTCACAGGGAGGGGGGGGGGGGGGGCAGGAGCTCCAACTAGGCGTTTAGGACAGAGAGTGAATACACATACTATACAGAGATGCTGTATGAGAAACCAATGTGATTTTGGAACATTGAACAATGTAAATCTATTCTAGTAGACCTCAACAATGGAATTATGATCAGTAGAAATTGCCATGTCATGGGACCTTTAACAACTCTTTATAGCGACTTGTGTTGTAGGCCTTGGGTAAAACAACCATGCTCGTCTTCTAATCCAAATCTCACCAGGTGTTATCGGCTTGGTATCAAATTTGCTTACATCCTCTTAACAAGAAGACTCTAAAGCCAAGCTAGCAGATATGTGTGGCTGTACTTAATTAGCTTTAAGCTACTTTAATGCATGGCACCGCATGCTCACGATGACAATGCTAACATGCTGATGTTTCAACTATGGTCAACATTTTAGTTAGCGGGTAAACATGCTAAACACAGTGCAGCTGAGGCTGATGATTGGGCTATGTCTTTAGTTTTGGATTGTCATTACATTAGATAGATTTTGCCTGATAATGGCACTAGAGGATAATCAAACTCATGAAGTACCCTGAAGGTACATAAAAGTCTAATACATTTCCTGGATTTTCACTCTGCATATTCTTTAATAGTTGACCCTGTGATAATTCAGCCTGTTTTCACACACATTGCTAACCCAGGGTTACCTTAAACCCACGTTTCACACTGCACCTCTAGCCAAAAATGTGGCTCAAATTCAATGTTTTACTTGAGTCCTTTCTCATACTGGCCACTTTTAGCCCTGTCTTTTATTTATTTAATGGGAATAATCCCGCAAATTGAGCTCTGGGTCTAAATCAGGGTTAGCCCACTTTTGAATGTGACAGTTTAAAAACGTTCTAATGACCCCAAGCTAACAGCTCACTTAGCATTGGGCTAGGTGCAGTGTGAAAAATTGTACCACAAATCTCTCAACCACATGTTAGTGCTAGGAAACCTCAGGGAATCAATAATTAGGATAAATTGTCTGGAAACCACGTAAAACATGTCCCAATCCAGAAGATAAGATATTTCAAACAAAATCTGAAAGGATAAAAAGTCTCCTGTCCAACCTTCATTGTTATGATCGATGTGTTGTTGAAGAGCCATGCTAGCGTAATGTTCTTACAACTTATAGACCACACTTGTCTGACTGTTTATTGTCTCTAATACGCAGAGTGAATTGCTTGTCTGTGGCTGATAGTGCTTATCTTGTACAAACTACCCTGGAGGCATGGCAGGCTGGAAATGAGACCTAACCATCTCTTTCTCCAGCTCACCGATGAGCAAAGCCCAGACAGGGGAGTTTGAACAAGGCAGAAGGATTTGCATATGAGCTGCCAAATTCAGGAGTTGCCCGAGAAAACCATCAACTGCCATGCAAATGAGAAGCAAATGAGATGCAAACCAGACCAAGCTAGTGTTTTTTATGTCTGTGAAACTTCAGTGTGACTATCACCATGCAGTTGTTTGACTACGGGCTAAAAGGTCTGTCGAGTTTTACCACATCAGCCCTCTCTCACAAGCCAGTGACATCAGAATAGTGGAAGCAGTGCTGAAGACAAAAGTGCAGTTGTGCGGGAGGCGAGGCGTGGCCTGGCTGGACAGAGGGTCTTCTCAGTGGAGCAGCTGTCTCAACCTCTGTCTGAATCTCTGCACACACACCATTTCAATTCAGCATGGAAGTTGACATAGCATTAGGACAAAAGATCGAGAGACTTGTGTCAAATCCCTTCACTCTTTTTGGGGTGCGTGTGCGTGTGTGTGTGTGTGTGTGTGTGTGTGTGTGTGTGTGTGTGTGTGTGCGCGTGCGCGTGCGCGTGCGCGTGCGCGTGCGTGTGCGTGTGTGTGTCCATCCAGGCTCAGTTCTAGCTCAGGAACGCAGGGACGGAGGTGGAGTAGGAGGAGAGCCCCGGAGAAAGAAACATAGTTCGTACAAACTGGCAGAAACAAAGAGCCGATGGACTGAAAGGGCCCCCAGTGACATGAGGTCTGGGTTGATAGTAGCATACATAAGTAAGTGTGTGTGTGCTAATGTAAACACACAATACACAGCCTGCCCACTGTATTCAAACTTGTCTCCTCGTAATTGCCTGAGGAGATGCATAAAAAAACCTTCTAGACAAGCAGTCGCTGCACGTCTTATACCAGAGTGCTGAAGTTCAAGTTATTTACCCAGACCCTCGAGTGAGTGGAGAGCCCTCTTCTTAAACAGCCATAAAGGTTTACAGGCCATGACAGAGAGGAGTGAAGAAGCTCACCACGTAGCTGAATATCACATGGGGAGAGGAGAGAGCGTATGAGCGAGAGGAGGCTTGAGTTAGAGAACTCTCGGGGAGGGTACACAACACCTGGGTTGTCAAAAAGAGTCTCTTAAAAACAGCTCAATACGGGATGTGCAAACAGAGGATGAGCATCATTGAGCGTGTATGAGCAGTTGTGTATCGACACAAAACCCACCTGCCCTTCAGTTTAGGTCTAATGACAACAAATGCAACAAAAGCCCTGTGCGATACGCCCAGCCTCGAGGGGCCGCCGCAGATATTTATTCAGCCTCTCATTCACCTGTGAGGAGGACTCAATAGGTCTGTATGTTATTAAAAGCTTGTATACACATGGGCTGATGGCATTATGAATTTGTGTAGAGTAAACCGAACTAAACTAAAGGGGGGTTTTCATGAAGATTGGGCCATTGTTGGAGCCTCGAGCCTGGCTGTAAGGATTTTTTTTTAACCAGTTTTCTAAACAGATGTACAGCTGTATCATAGACTTAGTCAGTATATGCCAGCATTCTGAATATGGAGGAAATCATACAGTGAATCTGGCTACAGTTACAAAATATATTGGTAGAAAATTATGGTTGGAGGTGCTTTTATTATTAGAATGAACAAATGTTTTGCTTACAGTTGAGATGTTGAATTTTATGATTTGAATGTTATTAAAAATCTAAAGAAATGTTCAATTGTCTTTCAAATTGTTTGGCTGAAAAGGATTTTTCTCATGACATTATATTTAGTCTTTTTGTACATGGGACTACTGTTTTTTCCATACATGTCTTTATATTTTAATGTATTTTTGTTATATCTTATATAACCAAATATGTAAAATAGTATTATAAGAAAAATACTTTATCTAACAAGCGACACAATAAGGATTTCTGGTATTTATATATAATTTATAAAGATAAAATCAAAGAAATAATATATATAGAGTGTAAAGAAATCATATAAAAGACATTTAAGAAACTACATGTTGTTGTTTTTTCTAAATGTTCCATAAATCCTGTCTTTGTCTATTGATAAAAGTGTAGTTCTTCATGTTATCTAAAAATGTCTTCTCTTAGATATTAGTCTGAGCCAGATTTCAAGACCTTATTCAGGGTCAATTCAGACCCATTACATTTTTCATTATCATATTAAATAAATTCTCAATGGGTTAAAATAAATGTATTTTAACTTGTGTTTAATTGTAAATTATGCTAGTACCCTTCCTCTACACTTAAAGTCGAGAGATTTCTTGGACACAGGGAGTCAAACAAACAAAGAGGTATGGAGATACAAAAATATATACTTTAAAAAATATGTATGTTTGTAAGTAAATAGTTTAGGAAACACTATTACTGTCAAGGCTGTTAAAACGTTGACACCGGTGGACACATGCCTGTGACTGTGTGTGTGACTGCTGTGCTGTGAACCGGGTGACCCTCACACACAGCTGCACACTGTGAGACACACATTATCCTGGGATCAAGATCAGTGAGACTAACCTCCTCACGTTAATGCTGGACACACACCACACTGACACACACACTGAGCTGGACCTAAGTCAACCACAGGGGCCTCTGCTGTGTAAACTCTGAGGGACTCTGTCAGGAGACAATGACTGCCATCTGGTGGGGACTCAGTAAAGGTGAAGGGTATGGTTCGATATTCTGGATTGTTTTCTCAGAAAGTGTAAATGAACCAGCACTTATACGAATACCTGATTCCATATCTCAGGATATAAACTCTTAAATGATGAGTAAACAGCAATGTGGCTAAATCAAAACATAACTTATAATAAAAAATAAAACACAATAGTAGAGAGATAAGTTAATGCATTGAATGTGCTTATTGTAGAAGTAAGTAGTAATAAGTAAACAAGCCAGAAAAGCCAGAAAAATGGATGGCAAACTCTTATAGCTCAGCCGTTGCCTTTGAGTTGCCTCTCTAGGTGTGCTATCCTATCATTTGTATTATACAAATTAATGAAACTGAAATCATTGGACTCCAAGCCACCAAGTCGTGTATAGAAGAAATGTACTCTAATAACTAATATGTAACGGGGTTTGAGTCCTCAGTTACAGACTAACATTTATTGTGCATGGTTTTAAAGCACATGTGTCAAACTCAAGGCCCGGGGGCCAAATCAGGCCCTTGGTGGATTTAATTTCGGCCCGCAGGATAATTCCTAATAACTACTAGATCTGGCCCGCCGGTATATTGCACCACACCTTCACTCAATCCAGAGCCCAAACATTGATGAACTTGCACCCAAGATGAGATGCCAAGTATCTGGCTTGAACTAGCATCACAGAGCAGCAAACTGAGTTTCAATGGATGTTTCCTTCTGCACTTTTTCTCTTGAGACAACAGGGCATGTTTGGTTTTTTCTTTGAGGGAAATTGTTTTTTTGAAGCTGTTGTTGGCCTGTGAAAAAATGTAATCATAAGAAATGACTCTGCAGATAGAGCCATAAGAAATGAATGAAACTGATTTAATGTTTAATGTTGTTTTTATAGGCAATAATTTAAGCTTTGTTAGTTCTAGGTTTAATATGTGCAATAAGTTCATTTCAATAAGTTTTGCAATAAACATTGAACCAGTCCGGCCCTCGACTAGTACCCATTTTTTAATTTTGGCCCACTGTGTATTTGAGTTTGACACCCCTGTTTTAAAGGAAGAGCAACTCCCTCTGGAGGGAACTTTGGAGATTGTATTCTTTTCAGACCATGCACAAAAACCTATATAACACACTGCAGGAAAGGGAAACCCTAAAGAGCATAATAGGGCCCCTTTCATTTTCACCTGATTAAATAGTGTAGCTGTCATCATGTACATTTAGTGCTGGCATGCGATAACATGTGTTGCTTCTGCGCCACAATTGATTGTACTGCAAACTACATTGGTGCCAACGCCTTTCTGTGCTCGAATGTCCTGCATTGTACCTGTGGTTTAAGGAATTGCATTTTACTTTTCTCTCTCCTCTATCTTCTTGTCTTTCCGAATTCCTTCTTAATTAATGCTTCTGAATTATTGTGTTTTTAGGGTGTCTATTATCATCTGGCCGAGGACAACAGCTGGAAATTTGCCATGTTGGCTAAAGCTGCCCCATATACTGTTTTTGTTACAGTTCATTAATGGGAACTGTCTACGAAACCATAAACTAAACTAAATTAAAGCAATAAGCATATAAACATAGCAACCCAAGAAATATCACTGTTTCTAATGATGTTACCCATAACTTGAATCAGTAGCAGCAGTGTGTATTCACATCTTGCAGGGCATCACCTTTGAATTAACTTTCACACATACATGAAACTGTTTTTAGGTGGAACTTATTTATTCAAACATTCATGTGTATTGTTTTCATAACATCACAATGGTAAAAAGAAAAAGCAACATCAACATTCAACTAACAAAGAAAAATATTCAAAAAATAAAGAGCAAGTCTTTGATGCGTACAAAATGTTACTGATCAAATGAGCATTCTGCTGTACATAACATTACAACTAATACAGACATATCTCTACTTAATTCACACAGACCTGCAGTAAACCGTATCACACATCACCAGAAACACAGCTGTTCACTGTCACAGTTCACAAAGACTCATCCAGATAAAAACCAGACGCAGATTTTCTTCCTCTATCCATCCAGTAACTTGAGGATGCTCTCCCTCTCCTTCAGGGCCTTCCCGGCTTGGTCCTTCTCCTTCTTGGTTGGAGTGCGTTTCTTCTGTCTAGCTGCCATGATACGTCGAAATCCCTCCATCACCTCGTTGTCAGACACCCTGACTCTCTGCCTCAGCTCCTGCTTGCGCATTTCCTCTTTCGCCAACCTGTGAGGCGGCAGAAAGTACAGAAATTAATGTTGTTAGCTGATCAGACTTTACTTTAGGGTAAATATAAGTATTGTTGTCCTGCGTCCTCACCGGAGCAGTTCCTGTTTGCGGGATCTGTTGTGAGTGGTGAGGGCTTTGAGCTCGGCTTGTCTCTTCTGCAGCTCCGCCAGCACCTCGTCCTCAGAGTCTCCTCCTGGACCGGGACGCTCCTCAGAGTCCAGCAGACCCTGAGCCACCAGCTCCTCTTTGATCCGGGCCTCCAGGGTGCGGGTGTGAGGAACACTGGAGGGCGGGGGGAAGATATGAGATATGTGTGGCGTAGAGGGAAGTAAAATATTTCGGATAGTATAAGTGGAAAGCCTGGATGGAAAACTGACAATTGAAGAATGGAAAGCAGCTTGTGCAGATATTCATTCTAAGTCTTTAGATGCATATCTCTAACTACTATTGCATAAATGGTAGAAGCAGACATGAGCGACACTGGATTCATTAAATAAATATAACAAAATGTATGGTAGTAGAGTAGATAAATATTTGTTTCATTGCATTTTGCTATGGGGTAAACATTAGCCGCTTTCACACCAAGTACTTTGCCGTACTTAGTGCCGGCACTTATTACCCCAGGGCACTAAGTACCAATCGCGTTCACACCAGAATAAGTCCCTGAGGGAAGATTACGCAAATGAGCTGCTGACGTCACTTCTTCTTCTTCTGCTTTGGGTTTACTGGCAGGCCGCAAACAACTTCACGGCGTATACTGCCACCCGAAGTCCCCGGCCGGAAGTCCCCGGCCGGAAGTCCCCGGAGTTGGGGACTGGCTTCAGTAGAAGCTGCTGGGACTCCCAGCTGCTTCTACTGAAGCCTTCCGAGTAAATCGCCAGAACGCCGACACCTCCTCATCTCCACCGCTCCCATGTTTTCTTTTGTGTTGCCATAAGTTATTCTCTCTCCGTTGGTGCGCAGGGCTAATGCTAATGCTAATAATGCTAATGCCACAAATACAATGGCGGCTTCACAAAACTTTTCAGAGTTTTACGGGGCGTGGTTTGCAATTCGCCCAGCCAATAGAAATTGGTACTTCTTTGGTACTTTTTTGGTACCACCTCTCTAGCAGGCACTAAAAATGGGGGTAAAAGTTCCCGGCACTAAGTACTCTTTTTGGTGTGAACGCGACATAAGGGGTACTAACGGAACTAAACGGGAAAAGTACGGGGTAAAAGTACTCCGGTGTGAACGCGCCTAATGGGAAGAGTCATAATGAAATATAGATCTAACTAGGCCCTTTGTATACCTAAAAATAGTTATTATAACAATAAATAACCATTGATAGACATGCCCTTGCTTTAGAACAAAACATGTATTTCACTGCAATGTAATTATATTCCCAGACAAATCTCTACTCAATGGTTAAGACCAAAGTTGTCAATAAGACAGGATAACTTGCATAATAAAGGCCAAACTGTATTTAAGATTATAAGGAAGTCTTTAATAAATTGTGTTAAGGATTTGTATTTTAACATATGATCTAGTGAATTACTAATTACCCAAGTTATTTAATGTAAGTGGATTAAATACCTATAGGCTTTTCCTTGGCTCCGAGGAGAAGTCCCAGCTCCGTCATTCGCATCCTTCCCTGAAATGTCGGGTATGGGTGAATCCTCCATGGGGGATATAATGTTCTCCTGGAAAGATAAAGAGCAAAAATGCTTAAGTTCTACTGTTTTCACCATATTTAACATTCATATTTCAGATGCCACTGTGCATTATTGAAGGTTTTATCAGTTAACATGTTTGATCACAGCATACTGACCTCTACGAGAGCCTGGAGCAGACGCTGCGTGAGAGGACCGAAGGGACATCCGTCTTCTGGAGAGTCGTGTTGGGACTCAGACTTTTTCAACAGGGACTCCACATCTACAGCAGTCGAACATGAAGGTGAGTATTAAAGTGGAAACATGCATGTGCAGTATGCCAATAGTGATGCATGGATGGATGACGTATTTTTGTAGGCCGACCAAGAACTTAGCATTGCAAGGGCTGCCTCAACAAAAAGCAATGGATTTTAGATTATAGCAGAAATAAAATCTTAGGCAAACAAAAATGTATGGTACTTAAACTTTTTGTTCAAAAGGATAAGAAAAAGTGTAAATGAAATCTCCAGGAGTGAAAAGCTAACAATAGGCTATAAAAACACTACATGACAGTCACATGGTCAACACCACTAAGCTAAAGGCAATTCATGTTGGCATGGTGACGTTTAGTAGCCTATTTAAGTCACTTGAAGCAAACGCCATTTTTAAGATGCATAAAACTTTCACCAGTGGATATTAACTGACGTATACCGTAGAAAAAAACCCTGAAAATGTGTGTAACCTCAGACCTTATTTAAGGCATCTTACTAAATCACTTTGAGTGAAACATTTTCTTTGAGACGAGCAAACCGAAAATGACAAAGTGCTAACTCATGTCAGGGTTTAAGGACTCGTACTACAGACCCAATGGCCCACGTGGAGCCCTCCCTCACCTTTAGCATCCAGCTCAGACAGTGGTCCTCCCGTGAGGCTCTTTTTCTTGTCGTTGGCTCGCGCTCCTTCCCTCTGCTCCTCCAGCAGATCTTCCTGAGCCCACCGCTGAGAGTAGTGTTTCCCCAGAGCTGGGATCTACAGTAAACATATACATACATTTTACTAATCACCATAAAAACATCCAGAAGGTTGGCCAAGCCTTGAGTAAATGTCAGTACATGACAAAAGGTAAGTGTCTTTTTATGTCTTACTTTAAAATACTCAGCCTCATCCTCCGGGGGTTTCAGAAGCTCTTCCAGCAATCGTATCTCTTCATTTGTGATGTCAGCACAATATGGCTCGACTGAGGCCCAAAATCTGACATTTCAAAAGAAACATTTCAAACACCTTGCCAGAACAAATCATATTCACACTACCCTAATTATAACTACAGCACACTTATGTAAGAACAGCCTAATAAGATGAATAAAGTCTGAAAACACCCTGAGCGCCAAAGAGTAAATAGAGATATTATAATAATGTTGTTACTGACCTGTTGGGTGCATCATTTTTGGGCGTGCGGGGAATGTCTTGTGGATCGTCAGTAAATTCATACTCTTGGGCTTTGGCCTGGAGATTTTTGGATTTGGGTCTGCCAGGACCTGGACCCGGAGCGTGACCGCCTTTTCCGTCCAACTTCTGCTTCTTTGGTTTGTGGCGAGTAGAGGCGGCAGGGTCCGGGTCTTTTCCCAGCTTCAGGAACCGCTTGTCTCCCTTCTTGTCCTGCCAGTCTGTGAGGATCTGAGAGGAAACACAGAGGGGGAAGGAGAGGGACAAAGTGTCATGTTAGGTGTCTTTATTTGGGATACACAAAGACTACTGATTTGGAATGAAAGTTAAATGAAGAAAGGGGGTTCCAACCTTCTCCTACCCTGAGGTGGGAAAAGTACTTTGATATGTTACTTAAGTAAAAGTACTAATACTATATTTAAAAAAGTCCTGCATTTAGAATGTTACTTAAGTAAAAGTACAAAAGTATTGACATACAATATACTTAAAGTACCAAAAGCTAAAGGTACTACTTATACATAATGGCCCCTTATAGAATCGTAAACATATTGAGTCACTGGGTTATTATGATTATTGATGTGTTTTTATCACAGTTTGTAAAGGTGGATTACAATTGAATAACTTTATATAGTGCTGCTGGATTGGATGTCAAGGTTTATTTAATACATTATTTATATTTTGAATTAGCTGACAATCTAAACCTAAACAGTAGGCCTACACTAGTGACTGAAAAGTACAATATTTGATTCTGAAATGTTGTGTAGTAGAAGTATAAAGTAGCATAAACTGAGAATACTCAGGTAACGTATAAGTATCTCATTAGTGTATTTAAGTACAGTACTTGAGTAAATGTACTTAGTTACTTTGCACCCCTGCTCCCACCTGTCTCTGCTCCTCCAGGGCTCGCAGGCGGCGGCTGGCGGAGGACAGCAGGGTCTCCAGCTCCAGCTGCAGGGTGTCCAGCTCCTCGATGCCGATGCCATCGTCCTCTGACCGGCCGAGCACCGCAGTGTATCGGGGACACACCTTCACATGCTCCACAGGTTTGAAGTCGTAGTATTTCAGTGGGGGACAGTCCTTCAGCTCACTCATGATGCTGCTGTGAGAGCTGCCAGTGTCTCCAGTAACTGATACAAGAACATGGACAGTCAGTATGGGTGTATTATTATAATAAAAACACAAGAAGATGAGACATGCACATTGTGGTACAGTTGTGCTGCTCTAGGTCTATCTATCATCCCACACACGCATGAAACACACACTCACGCACGCACACACACACAAATGCACGTACACGGAGGTCTGCATCACAGGACGCGAGCTCGCTGGGCCCAACTTACTCTTACATTTTAATAACGGTCGCTATGATTTATCATTTTTGTAGAAACACATTTTACATGACTTACTTTTAATATTACAAGTCATAAAGGGAACTAACCCAAAACATATATGTATATATTTGAATGTATAAGAGCAGCGATATTTACCGTCAGTGAATGGCGTCCATGATGGGATAAACCATTGTAACTAGGGAGGGGTGTGATGTACAGTCAAATAAAGGTATAGCTTATTATCGATTTAAGAATAATTGTAAGATCAAACAAAGTATATTCATTGCTAAGGAACTTATATACTCACGTATATAGACATACATAATAACAAATATCAAGAATTTGGATGTGGTTGTATGTTAGTTAAATGCCAGAATGGTAGCATCGGAATAAACCATTTTATGTCACGGTGCATACAAACAATTCACAGCTAAACACATCACAGTAAAATGTCACTCGGTACTATCTAGGTTAAAACGCTGTTGTTAACGTATTTTATTGAACAAAAACATGTTAAAATTAGTCTAATCATTTCTGAACCAACGGTCGCTGACAAACGTGTCTCCTGCTGATAGCGCAGAATGGACTCATCGTAGGGTGTGCTCGTTTTAGAGAAAACCATCTCCACCCGGGCGGAGTGATAGGCGCAATCATCAGCATTTCTGGTGTGTGGAAAAATCACAGATGAAAAACCAGCGCACCTTATCTGAACCAGACGATGTAGGATCTACGGAAGAGGAGTCCCAGGCGTGGCTGAGGAACTTCCGTCTTTTACAGCAGAAAAATGGTACGTCTATTGCCCTAAATGTCTCTTTATATTCCTTTATTTAGCCATTTATGTCAGCTAACCGTGGTTACACTGAAGTTGAGATTAGCTAGGTGGCTTCGTGTTTCTCTTGGACGGGTTTTCTGGTGGGTTTCGGTGAAATGAGAGGACGGGCATCCTTGACACGGTTTGCCGAAACTAAAGTGATCGAGCTGAGCTGTCTTTCCTCTCGGCCCCTTTTCTCCTATTGCTGCTAGCTTTCATTGATACAGATATGTCATTAGACTGTGGACACCTTGTGTATATGTTCGGTATAGGCAGCGTGAAGTAAATAGACGTAAATCATTTAGATCAGCCGCAATATCTCATTCAGTACCGTTAATGTAAGCGAATGTATTTATGTTTTAATGACCCCCACATCAATGCAAACACCTTTCATCAGCTTGATGTTGATTATCATCATGTTTTCTTTCTAAAATGATTGTTGTATCTACAAAATGTAAAGATGAATGCATGTTTGTTGTAACTGACTGCATGCCTGCATACAGCTCATTTCGCTTCCTGATCAAACATGACCTCACAGTCCGGTTGAGTCACCCACACTGTACTGGGAGGTTTAGCCTGATCTTAATAACAAAAGCACCACCCATCAAGATCTTGTCTTTTATTTCTCCTCAGACAGCGACTCTGCGCCCCTACCTAAACGCAGTGAGGGCCACCCTGCAGGCGGCCGTCTGCCTGGAGAACTTCTCCTCTCAGGTGGTGGAGCGCCACAACAAGCCGGAGGTGGAGGTCAGGTAGGTTTGATGGCATGTCTTTGGTGATTTCAGTCCTACTGCTTATCCCCCTGCATTGCAGTTTCTTTGCCCTCAGGCTGTTTTGCAGATATTCTACAGCTGTCAAACAAGTATGGACTTGTACAAACTTGCATAAGAACATCTAGCAGGGGGAAAAAATGACACAAGCATGGGCAAGGCTGTAAAATTGGCCAGCGGGGACTTGCTCTGCTTTGTTTGTAGATGTCTTGCAAATGCAATGCAGTGTAAAGATTAAACGTTTTTCAAGTCAGTTTTGTGGTTATTTAAAGCGCCATGTAAAGTCCCAAGCACAGTCCCAAGCACAATGCTGACCCTTAGTGTCTAGAAAACACAACAGTTTATAACAGACAGGCTTGGTTTTATGTTTAACAGCTGGATTGTGCTGTGTTTACAGGAGCAGTAAGGAGTTGCTACTTCAGCCTGTGGTGATCAGCCGTAATGACAAGGAGAGGGTTCTCATCGAGGGATCCATCAACTCTGTCAGAGTCAGCATTGCTGTCAAGCAGGTGATTTAATAACGGCAACATTTATACTGTTTTTGTCTAACGGCTGTGCACATTTCCTGATTTTATTGGACAACCGAACATGCAGTAATAAAAACTTTCTTCCCTGCAGGCTGATGAGATTGAGAAGATCCTTTGCCACAAGTTCATGCGCTTCATGATGATGAGGGCAGAGAACTTCTTCATTCTGAGGAGGAAAGCAGTAGAGGTAAGAAAAGATAACAGAATTAAAGAAAGCAGTGACAAAAGAGGGATGATTATACAGGAAGATTAAAACAAAAAGAGGAACAATGTGAACCGTTCCAACGTCAAAGGGCGGCTCATGCGCCAATCTCTTAGAATCAATATACCAACTTAAAATGCCTTAATATTTACAATGTGTATTTCCATGATTATAATTACACAAGTGACATTTGAGGTGTAAAGCAGTTTCTCTCTCTGACTCACTTTCCTCCCTTGCACTGTGATTTCAGGGATATGATATCAGCTTCTTGATTACCAACTTCCACACGGAGCAGATGTACAAACACAAGCTGGTGGACTTTGTTATCCACTTCATGGAGGAGATCGACAAAGAGATCAGCGAGATGAAACTGTCCGTTAACGCCAGGGCTCGTATCGTTGCTGAGGAATTCCTCAAAAACGTAAGAATTTCTCTTGCTAATATTTTTATTTTTGGATATAACAGAAAGACAAATCATGGTCAATTGTGTACAAATGTTCAGTGATGATAACATTGAGAATGATTTGGCTCCACAGTTCTGATGACAGTGTTGGTCCCACACAAGCCGTGAGAACGCTCCAAAGGGCCAATCAGCACAGGAGTGGAGTAAATAGCCAATCAGCGAGGAGATGAGAGGAACGTGACCAATCCGGCGATGATGACACCCTTTGCACCCGTCTCGAGTATTTCCCTGTACTCATGAATATCAATGACTGTATATAATGAAATATTTACCAGTTTCATTTTACGCCACTTAGAACAAATCCCCAAACAAAGGCGGGTCCTTAAAGTATTAATCCAGTTGATAGTCATGAGTACAGGGGCACTGAGAACGCAGTGTTGCAAATAAAAACGGCCATGTTGTTTTGTATTTTGTGTATGACTCTGCGTGTTCACGGTCACTGTTGTTTCAAATTTGTCTCCAAAATGTCTCTGTTCAGGAAAGAGTGGCGTTTAGTCGCAGGCACGGAGAAATAGCTGTCTGTAGAGAAGCCAACAAAACACATGTATGAAAATAATGAGAGATAATAAAGCCAGTTGTTTATAACTTTCTGTGTAACTGTTGCCGTCTTTCAGGGTAAGCATTTGTACTGTACCTAAAAACAGATGTGTTCTGCTTCTGAGGAAGTTGTTTTTAGTTTGCATTTCGACCACAGCTCAGCCTTACACACAGCCACTGTATTATTTCAGCTGAGGAAGGGGAAGTTATTCAGCAGACTGTGCAAAAGCATTTTTAGTTGTAAAGCAGTTACGTAACCCAAATGATTTCACTTAAGATTATAGAAGTGGCAGTTTCAAAATGAGAGTAAATAATGTAACTTTTATTTCCTCAGAGGTATTTGATGATCTCGGTATATCTCCACACACCCCTGCTGCACAAGGCGTGTACTGCACTGATCCTTATTTTATTAAACTCAACCAATGTGAGAATTCAGAGGATGAATTTAATGGCATCATTTTAGATTTATGAAAATGGCAAATATACTTATTTTCGGGAAACCAGTGTTGGAAGTAGCACTCCTTAAAGGTATGGTAGGTAAGAATGGAGAAACCAGCTCGAGTGCTAGAATTTGAAAGTACGCAGCCGAAAGAAATCTGCCCCTTCCTTCAGACTTCCTCACAGAGCCCCTCCTCCAACACACACGAACGCGCACATGACCAATGAGGGCACGAGATAAGTTTATGCACAGATGGAAGGCTGACAGGCAGGTAGGCCATCCAGTTATTTTAGCCGGGCCGGCTCAGATGATTGGTCGTGCTTTTTACAGTATTACGGCTTCCACAGATGAAATATTTTAATGTATTTATTGTCAAAGCATTTAATTTATTCATTGCTATCGGGATGTTAAGAGCATTCCATGGAATATAACAAATGTTTCTGAAGTGAATTACCTACCCCACCTTTAAGTATAAGTACAAATACTATGGTCTTAATTCTGGTACTCCACAAGTCCTGATTTCAAAATACTACATAAGTTAAAGTATTAGCATCAAAATGTAATTAAAGTGCAAAAATTATACTTAAAAATACTCGTCCAGCACAATGACCTATTCCCGAATAATACAAAATACAGAAGAAATATCAGCTAAATGCACAACAAATCTTAAGAGGACCTCAAGTGTGATTCTGTCTTTATTATTTATTATTGCACACTGAATACTTATATTCCTAGACAGTCGGTAGGACAAAGAAACGTTGTTGCTTAAAGTACAGGCAGATTAATAGCAATTGAAAATGATCATCAGTGCAGCCCTAAGAGTTAAACCCATAATGACAAAGATGACAACAGGTCGGTTTATAAAAATAACACATTTACAAGTCATGAGATATAAAGCTTTGAGCTAATATTGCATTTTCAATACCATTTCATTTAAATATAATTAACCCACCTGTATAAAATGTTAAGTTTGTTTTTAACAACAGTGAGAATCACCATTTATTTCTTCATTAAGTCACAACATAATCAAAAGCTTTGTATCGATTCTTTAGGGTTTTATACCTTGCACGTTACAACTGAAGACACGTCACATTAAACAAGGATTGCATCATGTGTATCATTAGATAAAACAACATAATTAATACTTCACCCTTCAGATTGAATTCCACTGCTGCACAATATCACTGAATATAGCAACAAAGAATCTGTGATTGATAAATAACGTAGATTGAAGTGCCAGACTTTGTAGCTTGCAAATAAAAACACTGAGGCTCAAACACAAGATATGTTCAGGTTAAGCTTCCTCAAATAAAAAAAAGAAGGATATAAGGGTGTGTGTGTGTGTGTGTGTGTGTGTGTGTGTGTGTGTGTGTGTGTGTGTGTGTGTGTGTGTGTGTGTGTGTGTGTGTGTGTGTGTGTGTGTGTGTGTGTGTGTGGGGCAGTGGGGTTGAAGGAGTAGGTGGCACATCATAAGGGCAGGTTTTGAACGATGGAGAAGTGAAACGACCACCAGTCCATAGAGAGGCAGGGAGGGGTCTCTCTGTCAGAGGTGAGGGGCGTCTCTCTGTCAGAGGTGAGGGGGGACGGTGAGCAGGGCGTCTTGAGTCGAGCGATGGATGTTCACATTCTGGAGAGAGAGGAAGGACTCAGTGTTAGATTCCTTTTGGATAAACTGGACTCTGGTTCCCGTCAGAGGGTGAAAAGAGGCAGTAATGAGAAAAATAAAGATCTTTTTGAACAGTAAAGCATGGAAACATGTCACAGTACAGGCAGAAAAGCATAATAGGTCCCCTTTAATAGAAAAGTTATCAGGGATGGTTAACTGTCGTGCCCAGAACAAGCCCCCCCTCTTTGTAGGAGAGGCGGTGGGTCTTTACATAATTGTGCAGGAGCTCATTGTCTCATAATCCGCCCATGCATGTCTAACTGTATGACCTGTGGTTTTTGAAAGAGAGATAACTTATTTTTGTGGATGTGCTGTAGCCTGAATTTGCCATATTAGAAAATGAGTTATTAGAAATCTAAATTGGGTCAGTCATGATTTGGCCTCGTTGAAACTGTACTGGATGTTTCCGGTTATTTTATTAAAGTGCAGAGTAGCAGACCTGTTTCATAGTTAACAGATGCTGACATAACATCAAGCATCCCATGGTGGCAGCACTATATAATTATATACAAATTACACTTTGAATTCTTATTTTTCCTGATGACACACCATGTAAACATATGGGTCTAACGTTTACTTAATTTTGTAATCACTACAAAATCATTTTTTTCTCCTATAACTGATTAACCCCCAATGTAACAGTATCACTAGCTTTAGCTGTTAGCATGTTGTTCTCACTCTGAATTGAGGCAGAATAAATGTGTGTGTGACACAGTGAGGGTTTTGTTCAGGCTGATGAATGGCAGCACCCAGTGGAGTCTTTGCATATGAATGAATGGAAATCTGAGTCTTCAGTTTGCAGCGTAAGCAGGAAGGGCTGCACTGAACATCTGAGGATAGCACCAGTAGGAAGGAAGTCATCAGTCTTTTGATCTCTAGCAGTATGAGTTACAAAACTACCATCTCAGAATTGTTGTCGTATTTTAGCGTAAGATTTACCACTGATGTAAAGCATTCAACCAAAGATCCTAACTTTCAGAAATAATGGATTGAGCACATTTTCTAAAATGAATCACACAAGAGGGGGTACGAACACATGAAATTATAGAGGAGTTTATTTAGAAAACAAACACAAGTATCTCCTCTTAGGTCTGATCAGAGAGATGAATATACTGTAAGAACCTTCACATATAACACAGAAAGTGTGTCTGTACTTCATTAGACAACGTTAGACATCCTAAAGACAAACTGGTAATGAGAACATTTAACAAAAGTAAAATATTCTCAAGTGCAAAATATAAAAAAAAGGCACAAATGTTTAGTGTTGTGCAATTACTGACTTGGCACAGAAACACATTGCTAAAAGTTAACATTGTAAAAATCTGTTAGACAGAGAAACCAAACATCACTAAAGACAAAGAGGTGCTGGAGAGTCATTGCTTCACAGTTGGTAAAACGGCATCAGTTTAAAAAAAAAGAAAAAACCTTCATCTGCTTTCCATTCACTCTCCAAAAATGGGAGAATGGGCTCGAGACAATATCTGTGTCTTACAATCAATGATCAAAATTAGAAACTGGATTCCAGTCAATTACCAACATCATCATCATCATCATGTGATGGAGGAAGAAGAAAACAGGGATTCGATCAGATTGGGTGGAGGAGAAAGCGTTTGTGATTCTGAAGGTGACAGTGTGTGTATAGAGGGCTTAAGGGGGGGGGGGGGGCACTGCCTCATTGGTGAGCTGGCACTGTTAGCAAAGCCTCCTTTGACATCCGCGACACTTCTACGTTCTGTTTGATAAACAACAAAAAACACAAAGAGGGGGGGGGGATCAAAACACATGGGAGAGGTCACTGCACAGACCGGGCCGTTCAGTACGGAGGCGTGTTTGTGTTTACCGTTTCCTCTGACAATTTGTTTTGCCGAAAAATACTAACTATCCCACAAAGAGGCTTTAGGTATTGGAAAGTTATCGGAAAATCCCAAACTCCACCTGTAAATGAGTGTATCGATTTTCATCATATCACTTTATCCATTAAAAAAGTATGTACATTTCAGTTCATAACATTTTCCATTAAAGCCAGCATTTGCATTTAGTTTAAATGAGTACTTTCATCGTAGCTTTTTAGCATCAAACCCTGTAAGAAACTGTCACATGACCCACTAGGAGGCATGTTCATCTAAAGGGTGTAAGCTCTTCAAATGAAAGGTTACGTTGTATTTTTACCTATAATCATTCAAACCCATGTCTAATCTAGAAAACAGCAGAGTGTGATGTACATATACAGGAGCGGTTGCAAAAGCCTAGCAGCCTTTAAAGGTGAGGTAGGTAATTTTGGAGAAACCATCTCGAGTGCGCTACAATTTGAAAATACACAACCGGAAAAAATCGGCCACTTCCTTACAGAGCCCCTCCTCCAACACACACGGACGTGCACATGACCAATGAGGGCACGAGATAAGTTTGTGCACAGATGGAAGGCTGACAGGCAGGTAGGCCATCCAGTTATTTTCAGGGATGCAAACTCATCAGGTATGAAAAAGGTGACAAGGATCCGAGCCCCCCGACCCCACGGAATATCGGCTTTAAAATGAGGAATAACAGAGGATTTTAGCAGTCAGAACAACTAAAGCAGCAGTTAATAATAACAGAAACGCCAAAGAGTCACATCTAATAGAAATATATAAAAGCATTTATTTTAATTGTGTAGCAGTCAGTTTATAATTTTGGCAGGACTGTTGAGCATTTTGAAAATGTATTTTCATGCCTCTGTGCAAGGCTGTCTTTCTATCTTTATAGCCAGTGGTGTAAAGTAAGTTCATAAACTCAACAAGTACTATACTTGGGTATAATTTTGAGATACTTGTACTTTACTTAAGTATTTCAATGTTTTGCTACTTTGTTCTTCTACTCCTCTACAGTTCAGAGGTACATGGTGTACTTTTCCTCCACTACATGTATTTAATACCTTTAGTTACTTCACAGATGTGGATGAATGATGTGAAATCTAATCAAGTGTTAAATCAGACTTTAGTTCCACCTGGAGTAAATTCACAAGCTACCCTGCAGTATACAAAGTCATTCAAACTAGCTGCACCTTTACCAGCTTTGAGAACACTTTCATGATCAATCATTATAAAACATATCATATCTATTATTCTGAAATGGACCAATCTGCATAATGACTACTTTTACTGTCGCTACTTTAACTATATTTTGATGAGAATACTTTTCTACTTTTACTTGGGGAACATTTTGAATGCAGGACTTTTACTGTAACAGAGTATTCCTACACTCTGGTACTTCTACTTTTACTCAAGTACAAGATCTGAGTACTTCTACTTTTATTGTCGCTACTTTAACTATATTTTGATGATAATACTTTTGTACTTTTATTTGAGGAACATTTTGATTGCAGGATTGTTCCTACACTCTGGTACTTCTACTTTTACTCAAACCTGAGTACTTTTTTTTTTTTACTCAAGTACACAATTTGAGTACTTCTACTTTTACTCAAGTACAAGATCTGAGTACTTCTACTTTTACTCAAGTACAAGACCTGAGTACTTGTACTTTTACTTAAGTACAAGATCTGAGTACTTCTACTTTTACTCAAGTACAAGATCTGAGTACTTCTACTTTTACTCTAGTACAATATCTGAGTACTTCTACTTTTACTCAAGATCTATACTTATTATACCACCTCCGTTTATAGCCTATGAAAAAAACTATTAGAAAACGAAGGCTAAAGCTAAAGTTAGCAGATAGTGACAATGTATGCTAGTTAGCTCGCTCAACGATTCATTAAATAATATTGTGACAGAAAAACTTTTCAGTGCACATCACGCTCTGCCGCTCCGACAGGGAGCTCTGCTCTGAACGGCCCGTTCTAACAGCTGTTCACCAGCGGTCCAGTCTGTGCCACAGTGACTCCGGACCGCACAGTTAATATTAACGAACGCACCGTAGGTAATGTAGCTGCTGAAGCTAGACCCTCATCCCGGAGCAGCAGAGCCTTATTATACATCCATGAGCAGAGCTGACAGGCAGGAAGACTTGTGCTCGCGCTTCATTATAATATATAAAAAAAATAACACCATGCGTGTCATGATGGCACATAACAGCTCACGGCCGCAGATTACTCCGGGTCCCAGACCCCCCCCCATACCCCAAAAATATTTTTATTGCAGATCTACATGAATCACACAAACGACCTATTTTGGATTCAAAACGGCGAATTTCGCCGAAAGGTGACAAGTTTGCATCCCTGTATTTTAGCCGGGCCGGCTCAGATGATTGGTCGTGCTTCCACAGATGACATTTTTGTATGGATTTATTGTCAAAGCATTTAATTTATTCATTGCTATCGGGATGTTGAGAGCATTCCATTGAATATAACAAAAAGTGTTTCTGAAATAAATTACATACCCCACCTTTAAACATTAGATTTAAAACAAAATGAGCTTTGCAAAAAAAAAGGAAATGCCATTAAAGATCTTCTGAGTTTTTATTATGATTATCAAAGAGATGCTAAACCATGTTTACAAAAAGTTACAACAATTTCTGTTTCTGCCAGAGAGGGGAGTTGGTCCCAAAGGTTTGCTTCTGTATTCACACCCTACAACTAAAGGAGTCATGGAGTGAAGAGTGTGTCGGGTTCGGTTTGGAATGGGTCTTCTTACTGTGTGTACCTGTGTGTGTTTGTGTGTGTTGTTATACCCACCTCTGGTCGTTCTCTGTGTGTGTTGACTGATTCCACGTTTAAGCTGATGGACTCCACCTTACAGCCTACAAAGGATGCACATAAAACATTCATCTACTTAGTTCATGCAGCATAAGAGGGATTTTTGTATCCCTGTTAATCAGAGATACATGTATTGTGTGAATTAGATGCCAACAGGAAAGCCGTCGTACCGTAGGCCACGGGCGTCAGCTTCAGCACGGTGTGCAGCGGGCACTTCAGGTAGGGCAGCTCCTCTGAGGGGGGAGAGACACACGGGTTCATGACACTACATCTATTCATCGGTCATATGTGTTTTTTCTAGCAAGGACAAGAGTGGTTAGAGAAAGAGATTACTGGTGTTAACAATAAAGCTTGTTACCGTGTGTGGAATACAATATTTTGACTAAAAAGACAGGTGTAACTTATCTGCCAGTTCAACCTCGAGATAATCTCATTATCTGATTTGTAATCTTTACTTAAAGGTAGGGTAGGTAAGAGTGGAGAAACCAGCTCGAGTGCGCTAGAATTTGAAAGTACGCAGCCGGAAAAAATCTGCCCCTTCTTTCAGACTTCCTTACAGAGCCCCTCCTCCAACACCAATGAGGGCACAAGATAAGTTTGTGCACAGATGGAAGGCTGACAGGCAGGTAGGCCATCCAGTTATTTTAGCCGGGCCGGCTCAGATGATTGGTCGTGCTTTTTACAGTACCACGGCTTCCACAGATGAATTTTTTTTAATGTATTTATTGTCAAAGCATTTAATGTATTCATTGCTATCGGGATGTTAAGAGCATTCCATGGAACATAACAAAAAGTGTATCTGAAGTGAATTATCTACCCCACCTTTAACCTTTAATTGTTTTGCAAAATATTCCATCTTCTAATGCATGTGAATTTACCTTTCTTTCAAGTTTCTTTATCTATTTCAACTTTGTGATTTCCTACATTTCAACTTCTGATTAAGTTACCTTAACAGCATATGTGCTTATGTGTTAAGTTTATTTTGTGTTTGTTTCTTTGAGTGCTTTATTCTTAACGACCCCAGGGCTCCTCTGAGGTGTCGTTGAAGGACTGACCTGCCGTCTTGTCCAGGAAGTAGGCCAGCAGGCAGCGCATGACGGCCTGGTGACAGACCACCAGAACGTTCTCCTGCCGCTCCAGCTCCATGATGACCGGCTCCAGCCGCTGCACCAGGTCCTCGTACGACTGAAGCACAAGACACAAAGGAAAATCTGAGCTAAATGTGATATTAGGATGGTAATTATAATCTATAGAAGGCTCTATCCATATTTCTTCTGATGAAAGAGCCCATTAAAACCCATAGAGTTGAATTTAATGATTAAATACAACAGAGAAAGAGCTGTAAATCTGTTCAAACGTAAACAATCTTTTTTCTTTCCCACATTCTGCTAAATAATTAATCTAGGTTAAACAGATTGACATTTAAGCGTGTGGAAAAATCAATACAGGCCGTCTAGACCAGCTCTAGCTCTAACAGGATTCCCCAGAGCCTCCCTGCAGCAGCCGCTAATGCCTGCATCCATCTTCCTGTGGTTCATTAACGGAGAGGTAATGGTATGGACTCAAGGTGAGAACAGACCGGCGGGCATTCAGACACGCAGACAGTAAACACACATCTTCAGAGCACACACACACTCACAGACTAATGTGAAAAGGTCTTTGTTTACTGTAATCCAAATCGGTTTAAAAGGCTGGAGCCGAGACTCATTAGCAAAGAGTGAGTGGACAGTAGCCACCTGGAAGCACTTTAATCGTTTTGTGTGTACATGTACGTTTCTATGAGGGTGTGTTATTCAAATCACAAAGGAGGGCCGTTTTGAGACATTCCAAATGTCAAACAGTGGCACACTATTCACCAGCTACTGCAACGTTTTACAAAAAGTAGGGCTGTAACCAAATTGCTGAAAGCTTAAAGGGGACCTATCATGCAAAATGCACTTTTGTACGTCTTTTATACATGAATATGTGTCCCCGGTGTTCCAGGGAACTCACCAAGTGTCAGAAAACACAACCCTCTCTATTTTCCTCCATACCCAAATCTCTAAAAAAGGGGCTGCAACGGATCTGATAAAAACTGATCCAGATTTGAACACTGTCCTGACGTCAGGACGGTGGCGCTACGGCTATTGGGCCAACTCCACCAATCAGGAGGAGACAGCCACGGCCATTGCCGTTCGAAAGTGCTGGAGACGCTGTAGTACATATGCCAGGCCAGTAGATGGTGCTGTTCTGCCCTTACAAACACAGAGCTAAAAAATGTCAAATTGAGCAAAATGAGGCATGGCTAAAATGCATGATCTGTTTGGTATTTTGAAGAAAAAAAAGTATAAATATGCCTTATGGTCCTACACTATATCCTACACTATATTATTCAAATATAGCATGATAGGTCCACTTTAAAATCATACCATACTTCAATCATGGATGTCAACACTCTTTCGGGTGCAGCCATTGTTATACAAATATATACACTTTTGAAAGATTGCGTTGGATTGTTTCCCACTCATCGTAGGATCTTAAAATAATTCTCAACTCCAGAGCAATGTTTAGTAAAAAAAGAATCGATCGACACTAGAACTAATTGTTTAAAAATGTGATATTTTGGGCTCATAAAACAACACAACGAAATACTTTGAGAAACTGCGATGTTACAGACAAATGATAAATTGAGAAGGTATTTGGCAGATAACTTAAAAACAACATCACAAACAGTTTGCTCTTAATTTTTTAAACCTCACCAGAAGCCCTAACACACACACACACAACACACACCTCCCATCATCAGAGAACACATAACGACACTGAGTTTCCACTGACCTCTCCTTTGGGGTACCGATAGCGGTATTTGTCCTGGTCCCTCAGAGCAAACTCCAGAGGATAGTGATCCTGGATCTCCTCGTACATCATCTCCTCACACACGCCCTACAATGACATCACACACACAGATTAAACTTCATTAGCATCGCACACGTCAACACACATATTTTCTCAGCGGTCCAGTATAAACCACTCACTGCGTCGATCTCGTTCAGGACCTTCCACTGCTCGTAGGGCACGTTGAGAGCCTCGGCCGTCTGGATGGTCCTTTTCATCTGACTGGTCCACACCTTCAGGTCGCTGATGCCCTGCGTCTCCAGGAACTGGCTCAGCTTCTTCCCAAACTGCAAAACAAAGATCAAATTAAATAATCTAGATAGGTAATTAAAGCTAAAGAAATCTCTCTAATTGAAGAAGTTTGACGTACTGCTTTCCCTCTCGGTGTGAGGCCCGAGTCTCCCCCGATTCGCCCGTTGACGTTGAGCTCGCTCTCCCCGTGGCGGCACAGGTAGATGGAGCGCGGCGTGATGTGGATGTTCATGAGGTAGTAGACGATCCGGCTCTGGATGTGGTCCAACACCCGGTTCACCATGTACCGCTGACCCACGTCCATGATTTTAATGTAGGAGAGGTCCCTGAGGGGAGAACACGGACACTTTAGATACATTGCTAAGATCTTGCTAATCAAATTGAGTTTTTCTTTAAAGGGGACCTATCATGCAAAATGCACTTTTGTACGTCTTTTATACATGAATATGTGTCCCCGGTGTTCCAGGGAACTCACCAAGTGTCAGAAAACACAACCCTCTCTATTTTCCTCCATACCCAAATCTCTAAAAAAGGGGCTGCAACGGATCTGATAAAAACTGATCCAGATTTGAACACTGTCCTGACGTCAGGACGGTGGCACTACGGCTATTGGGCCAACTCCACCAATCAGGAGGAGACAGCCACGGCCATTGCCGTTCGAAAGCGCTGGAGACGCTGTAGTACATATGCCAGGCCTGTAGGTGGTGCTGTTCTCACTGAATCTGCCCTTGCAAAAACAGGGCTAAAAAAAAGTGCAAATTGAGCAAAATGAGGCATGGTTAAAATGCATGATCCGTTTGGTATTTTGAAAAAAGAAAAGGTATAAATATGCCTTATATAGGTATGGTCCTACACTATATTATTAAAATATAGCATGATAGGTCCACTTTAAAGAACAAAAAGGGCAAAATTCTCTGATTCCAGAGAAAAGTTGTGGTTTCTTTACTCTTCTATGAAAGTAAACTGAAGGTCTTTAAGTTGAGGATAAAATAAGACAGCTTAGGTTTGGGATACACTAAATACTCACCATTTTAAAAAGACCAAACAACAACTCTAACCCCATCATTCAAAATGACAGAATAATCTTGAAAATGGCTAACGTGCTAAGCTAGTTATTCCGATAATGCTTCATAGCTAGGACGTCTACCCAACCCTCTCTCCACAGCAGCTTCCCCTCACCTGTCCAGGACTTCATCCAGCGTCTCGTAGGAGTTTTCATAACACTTGATCCTCTTCAGGAAATCCTCTACCGCTTCCTCCGTGTTACAGTTGGCGTAGTCCGGGCTACTTAGCTTCACTTGCTAAAAAAGGAAACGGAGTGGAGTGAGTACAAGATGGACTGAAGCTCCTTATCCTTTATGATAAAATGAACAGATACATTCATACACGTACCACTATGTTCTCCTGTATGACATCTGGGTCTTCACACACAGACTCCACAAAGAACACCTGAGAGAAGATGATGAGGAGAAGGAGGAACTTAGTGTGGATGTGAAATAAAGCATTATATGTTCTCCCAGAATATGACGCAACACTTTACCTTAAACCCGTTCTGCTCTGCAAACTGGATGATGGTTTCTCTTCTTTCTCTAGTGGTGTTTGTTGCATCAAAAACCTGTTGAACGCAGACAGAACAAAAACGGATAAGATAGTTAGCATTGCACTGTGTTTCAACAACACTTTGAACCCAAAACAGAATTAGACATTGGACTTACCGCCACTTGGCCTCCTTCTTCTGTGAGATACTGCCGCACATCGTTCAAGGCTGCTGAGGCACACTGTCTGTAAAGATCACAGATATCATCAGTAAATGATTCACATGGTTGGTGACTTAATCGAAAGTTCAGGCTGAGGCCACTCTTACCTTCTGATCTTTAACCCCTCCTCGTTGTCTGGACGGAAGAACTCAAAGGACTTGTAGATCTTCACAAACTCTCTCCTGTACTGCCCCACATTGAACTCTATGGGAGAAATGGAGATCATCTTTGTCTTAGCTTGTGACACTCACACTGACTTCATTTATTATATTCTCTAGAATGAATTGGGTACCTCTGGTGGGAACTCCGATCCAGTTGAGATAGCGGGTCAGCTTCTTGGAGATGTACGTCTTCCCCCTGGCAGGAAGCCCCACCGTCACTATCAGCGTGGGGCAGTTGGTCATACATACTGGAAAGAAAAAGGAGAAAGTGTAAGTCGTGTTCTAATCACATAACAGATCCAATCTCAGTGTAAAACGCCCTCCTAACAAACATATCAATTGATAATTTTCACAGTTGCAAATGTGCCTGCATTGGTTGTAAAATCTTCCTGTACCCGGTCTGGCACATTATTGATGCGTGAAATAAAGAGTAATCTGCCATGAAGTCACATCACACCACCCTGAGTGTCTAGTCAGACAGGAGCAGAGGTCACGGTGGCACCAGGCTGAGCAGTTGTGTAACGCTGTCCACATTCAGACGCAGTGTGTGCACAGATGACTGGGTCAGAGAGCGAGATTTTTTTTATGGGTACTTATTTATATGCATTTTCTGGTAAAATAATGTTCATGTTTGTAACACTTCCTGTCTGTAAAAAGGCATGGAAATTTACTTCGGAGGAGGAAATAACACTGTGGCAGGTTTAGTGCATGCATTACATACAATACCAAAAGCACCTTTCACAACTTCATCCATGAGTGTGACTTTGACAACCAACTTTACTCCACCCAAAGAGACCACCATATTAAAGTCTAATTGATTCAAAAAATCCTGTGTCAGTCAGTCCCCAGTGATGAACCACTGACTGTACAGAAAAGTGACCGAGATGAGAAAAAACAGCAGCTCCACAGGGGGCAAATCATCCCTCACATGACTGATGGGATACAAA
Organism: Trematomus bernacchii; assembly: GCF_902827165.1. Lineage (NCBI taxonomy): Eukaryota > Metazoa > Chordata > Actinopteri > Perciformes > Nototheniidae > Trematomus > Trematomus bernacchii. The sequence goes on along the minus strand of NW_022988098.1, from coordinate 2,946,039 downwards.
TCCTGTTTACCAACAACTAGCCATGGCACACAGTAACAAAGAGGTGAACTCCCCCAGTGCCAGCCCTTTCTCCTCCATGCGAGCAGCCTTCATCATGTGAATCCTTACATAACTGTGTGAACCAGATGGCTGCAGAAACAGCAAGACATCTGAGGACTGAGGTCACGTGTTAAAGCCAATGTGAGCTAACATAACATTCAGATGTATGTAGTGGTGGAGAGAGCATTCAGATAACAATTATTATAGAACAAAACATGTACACTTCAGGCTTTATGTGGCCCATTATGGAAGGGAGCACATATTCTTTGAGTAAAAGTACTTATACCATTCTGTAAAAATACTCAATTTAAACCAAAAGCACTGCATCAAGAATAGTACTTCAGCAGCTAATCTTCACAATAAACTGTGAAATATTTTTTTAACAAAAACAATCTTAATTACAATTAAAACATTGTTGTTAACCCACACGGTTTTAGATACTTAAATATAACGTTGGATGGTTTGATATATAAAAATAATCATATTTTAAACGATTTTCCTAGGTAATGTTTGTCAAAATCTGAATTCATAAAGTAACCAGTAAATACATCTGTAAAATAACCTTAGTAAATGTTCCAAAATGTAGTAGAGTATAAGTATAAAGTAGTATAACATGAACATAATTGGGTAATACGTCAAATGTTTACTCGATTAACTACTTTTGCATCACTGGATCCATGCTACACGCAGGTGGACCTATTTGCATTAGCAACGTGCTTTAGGCTAGGTGCATTCAAATGGGAACAACACGGAAACCAATGACAGATATGTTATTCAACCCCCCCCCGTTGTCAATAACGCAGAAACTCAGATACCGACGCTGTCAGCTGACGCCACGTCTTCATACGCACCCTTTCTTTGAGAAATGTGTTTTTCAGGAAGGCCATTTTTACACGGCATCCATATCTTCTTTAGGGGGTTTTGGGTGAGTTCCCGCGGATTGGACGGTGTTTTGTCCTCCATGCCGTCTTGAGGCGAGGTGGAGGTGGAGGCTGCCGCGGCGGGAACACGGGGCCTTTTCCCCGAATGCTGCTCTGAGTGTGACCGGTGTTTCATCCGCGCTGCTCTGCGGGATGGAGAAGATGACACGGCTCTCCTCACAGCTGCCGGGGTCACATGATCAGGGCTCACCAACGGTCGGCCGTAATAACCGCAGCACGGGCGCAGCACAACCTCCGGTTTACCGTAAATGACGACAGCTGTGCAGAGTGCGCAGCGACATAACACACTTTTAGCCAGTAGTGTGAAGTAACCAAGTACATTTACTCAAGTACTGTACTTAATTTCAATTTTTAGATACTTGTACTTTACTTTAGTATTATAATGTGTTGCTACTTTGTACGTCTACCTCACTACAATTCAGAGCTGAATCATACTTTGACTCCACTAAATGTATTTAACACCCTCAGTTCCTTTACAGATTTTGACTACTAATGTGAAATATCAATAACCCCTTTTACCAACTGTGATAAACACATTAATGCATCAATAATTATAATTAAACATATGATACTTGATTCTGGAATGGGTTAATTTGCATATTGAGTGCTTTTACTACTAGAACTTTAGCGACGTGTGCCTACACTGTGGTAGTTTTATTTTTACGTACCATTTATTTTTAAGTACAATATCTGAGTGTAGTATATCATATATATATGTATATATATATACATAATATACAACAGCGGGGTGGTTGAGAAGTGTGCTCGATACTGACAAAGTGATGGTACTTTAATAGAGACACATTGGACATGTCCAAGTCTGCCTGCGTTTGAGGCATCTCTGATGTTCTTTGTTACATTTTCATGATATAGCACCTCAAAATGAATGCTTAGAAAAAAAAAAAGGTATTTTGTCAAGTTGCAAGATAATTATTCTTCTATTTCTTTATTATTTCCTTTGTCCTGTTATTCTAAGATTCTTGTGGGCAGCAGGAGCTAAACCGAGTTGGTAAAGTAACCCATGATCCACCCACATAGGTGTGTCCACTTGTTATGTTGCCTTGTTTCACCTTCCTCACTGTGGGCGTGCAATGTTTGTGCTTGATTCATACTCCTCTTTGTCTCTTGCTGTAGGCCTAACTGTTAAAGAGGAACAATAACACCATAGCCATTGCTTCTTCAACATTCTTGTAATGGATAAGATAGCAGTAGTGGTGTGAATTACTTTTCACATGATATTGAAGTTGAACCATCTAGATCAGGGGTGTCAAACTCAATTTCATCGCGGGCCAAGTTCGCATAAAGGTTGCACTCAAAGGGCCGGTTGTAACTATATAAATATATAATATATATATAAAATAATATATTATATTACATTATTGCCTCTGAATTGGATTATTATCGGATAGGATAATAACTTAGTAATTAACTACGTCTGAAAGCAGAAGTCCAGGGCAAATAATTGCAAGTCTCTTCAGTGGCATGTCACAAAACGAGATGCATTGTGGGACATGTAGTTTATGGGCAACCTGCATCTGTAAAGTGGCATGTAACCGTATAATAAACGTATTATATTCTTTGCAAGCTCTTGCGGGGCCACATAAAATGAAGTCGCAGGCTGGATTTGGCCCCCGGGCCTTGAGTTTGAGACCCCTGATCTAGATGTAGATTATTTTTATGTTTTTTGCTAAATATGGCTCTGTGATGCTCTTAGATTTATTGTGACAATATACAAATATCTACATTACCGCTTATGATACTGAACGTTTCCACAAATAAATCAGCAATCACTAGGGGATACATTTTGAGAACATTTTATTCCTATTTCTATTGAGGCCATTTAAGGTCATCCCAACAAGCACGATCTAAGAGTGTCCATGAGGGGGCAGCATTACTCTCCCTCTGTCTCTGTGGGTGTGTTGCATAGACTGTATATATAAAGGGTGTGTTGACAGACTTGTAAACTACCAGTGTAATAGAAATACCTGGAATGCAAACAACTCAACAGCCCTGCAACACATTTCTATAAATGTTCAGATTTGGTGGGAGAAACATGTCAGAGGATTTGTATAAAAGTGTTTCCAATATGTTGTCCATCTCAGGTAAGTGCTTTTCAAATTAAAACAGGAACTCCATTGGCACAATGACTTATACAATGACCATGGAGATAAATCCTCATGTCAACAAAATGATTATTATAAGCTTTACAAAGAGATTACTTTTGCAGAGGTGTGTGGGTTAGATTGAATTACACTGTGCAAGTGTTTCTCATACAATGAGAAGCAAAGATAATATCTGTTCATCTGTTTATGTTCCTTATGGACTATCTGATGCACTGAGTATATCAAGCTTTAGAGCAACAGGGCCTGTGACCTAGATATGGCAAGATGGACGTTTCTAATTAAATAGCTCTTACTCTCTTTCTCTCAAATCCCCTGACTGCTAGTAGACTGTAATATATGTCAGGTTCATCAAGTCCATATGAAATGGCACAGTAACTCAAGTTGGGGATAGATTTGTGGCTTTTCTGATACAAATCCAATGTTGTTTTAGGCAAACTGAACTAACTGTGAAACATACTTTGCATTCAAGTTAGTCAGGCAACTGTGTTATTTAAAGTAGCTTATCTTATCTGCATAAAGCTTGGATAGTGTTTTAGAGAACAGCAGCAGGCAGTAACTGATATGCACACTGTTTGAAATAAATCACATAAAGGTTAAATGTGGTGTATTGCATTCTTTACATAAGGACATGAACAGGAAGCTGTGTGAGCTCCTCCTCTTTCTCCCAGCTGCTGCCTGGATCTCTGATTGCAGCTAACAGCCTTTAGCCTGCTCCATACTGAATATAAGTCATTTCCTAATATAGTACACTTGGCAGTAAACCAGCATCCACCACACTGAGGGATGTATTCAGCTCAGAAACCAACATTCAGAGCTCAGAAGACAGAAAGCAATCGCAGTGTGAACTGTACAACCACAACAACCATAAATACTACAAACAACTAGAAAATGCAACTCTGCAGCAGCATCTCCATCATGATCAGTAGAATACAAACAAATAAAAACCTGAGAGATCGGTTAATGTTACGCGCATTAATGCATATTTGTATGTGTTTTTTTAAATGTCGACAGCAGCCTAAACACACCCGCCTGACAGTTCACCATCCTCTGTGTCAAAGCACAAACAAATGAGGCTGGTTGCTACAATAAAAGCAAAGACAGCCGCCTGTTGTTGTTATCTAGGGTAAAGGTGACAGCGCTACACACCGACGGCACATCGGCTCTTGTTTACGTCTCGGAAGGACTTAATGTCCCTTTCTCTGGCTGTCATCCGATTAAACATGCACGAGCTAAACTCCCATAATGCACGGGTATATTAAAGAGGTTCACATGGACGTGTCTTACCCGGTCTGTCCGGTTTGTGTGTGAGTTTGGTGCCTGATGAGCCTCTCATCATGGGCGTCTGTCTGATGGAGCAGCGCTGCCTGTGTGTATGCGTCCAACTGCTGAGCAACACACTGATGCTGCTCACACACACACACCCTATATTAGTGAGTGTGAGTGTGTGTGTGTGTGTGGGACATGGACTGGGAGGAAGCTTACTCCAAAACTGGATTGAGTGAGGTAGCAGACTGTACCTGCCCCTGCACACACACACGCACGCACACGCACACAGCTGAAAAAAGTCACAAGTCATGACAGGGCTTACATTGGGCTACATTGCAGGTAACATAAAAGGACATACTGTGTACAGCAGAGGTGGAAGAAGTACACAGATCCTTAAAAGTACAAATACTATGGTCTTAAAATCCTGAATTCAAATGTTTGCTTCAGATAAATACAAAAGTGTTAGCATCAAAATGTACTTCAAGTAGTAGCCTACCAAGCATGCAAATGGCTTTTTCATAGAATTGTATTATTATAGAATATTATAATAGATTATCCAAAGTTTGTTAAATCAGAGCCAATTTTAGAGACTTTGTAAAAATACTGGGTTTATTAGTAGAACAGTACATCATATCATTATATCATGTGTTTTTATATATAACTATAATGTGACTCTGAAGTAAAGTGAAGTACAAGTATAAAATAGCACTTAATAGAAATACTCATTAAAATATTACTTAAGTACAGTACTTGAGTAAATGTACTTAGTTACTTTCCACCACTTAGGACACCCTTTAATTAATTGAATACATAGAATAGCACACACTGTTAAGGTTACCTCATATGCACTGTTGCACTGTTGCAATGCGAAGCCTACAGGAATCAAACAGGAAGAGTTTAGAAGTTTTCCAGCAGCAACTTGCAGAACTTGTTTTGCTGCTGTTTACTATTCATCCTTCCTTTAACATGTTTCCATGTTTAGATGGGTTACACATAGCATCACTATGGATTAAACAGGCTTTACGACTTAAATAAGCAGAAGTAAGAGACTCTTTGATTTCAAATTCAAAGCGAATCTCTACGCATTGATTCGATATAATTAGATTGTGGATCTCTTCATTATTTCATGCCTAAACTATTACTGGTGCAGTTCGTCAGAAGTTGTTTTTACATCGTTGAATAGGCATCCATTGGGGTGTGACACATGCAAATGTACTTAATTAAGTGGCACTTAAGCAGAAAAGCATGCTGTTTTAACCTATTAAGCCATGAGCCTGTTTTTCAGGTCTCAGGCTCGAAAATGACATTCCCAGAACAAATGACCATATCTTAACTTCTAAAAGGGGTAAATTAATAATCTTGTTTCTCAAAGCAAGGTTACATCTGTGAGTTGGATGTAGAAGTGTCAGAATCAATATAAATGTTTTTATTTTAAAGTAAATTCAGATTGAACACAGTAAAAAAATGTAAATTATAGTGTCCCCCCCCCCCCCCCCCCCCCCCCCCCCCCCCCCCTGACAATTGACTAGCGGTACCGAGCTGATTTTCTGTCCGCCCCCGCCCTGTGTCAAGATTGATGCAACACAAGTGAAGTTTGACCTTTTTAGAGAGATTTAGAAAGAAAAAACCCACTTCTGGGGTCATTTGGACCCCCCTCGTTCGATTTTGATGATTGACATCTCTTTTTAACCGTTAGAGCCAATAGAATCGAGGGGAAGTTCCTAAAATCCATCTAAACATTGGCCATTGGTGAATGAGTGATGCACAGCCCCGGAACCGGAAGCTGCGATACACTCTGGTGGCTTACATACATTCAGTACTGTGGGCAATTTGGGGTGAAGTGTCTTGCCCAGGGACACAACGACATGCTGACTGCAGTGGGACTCGAACTTGCTATCCCCCTGATTCAGAGTTCAGCGCACTATGCCACTGAGCCACAGCCTCCATATAAAGTTAAAGTTATACATCTATATTTATCGACAATGTGTTATTGTCATTATCCAGCCTTCTTGGTGGAACAAAGATTTGATGGCCAGGGAAAGCACAGTCTTGGCTTGAGGCTATTTCAGTGGTTCTAATGATACCATTATCAGCAGCACGTTGAAGTGATGGCACTCATTTTGGACCCCAGGCCTGTAGCTGCATATCTGTGCAGGAATAAGACAAACAATCACAAAAGATAGAGAGGAGGAAGACAATAGGAGGTTATTGAGGTCAGAAATCAAAAAGAAAATGAACCATGGAGCTCGGACAGGTTAAGACAACGTGACCTGAGAATGGCTTTAATGATTGAAGGTCAGATGGCTCTCCACTGACAAACACATTCCTCCTTAAAGAGCAGAGAGATCAACCGCGGTTGACAAATCACAACAGAGCGGACTGGGCTCTGGTTTCAGACAGAGGGTGAAAATAGGTGCTGCAGCACAGGCAGTATGAGAAAATAAAGAGCTTTTTGAACATTAAAGCGTGTAAAAATCTCACAGAAGACAAAATATAATTATGAACCTGAAAATGAGCAGAATAGGGCCCCTTTAAAACATCACCATTTATCTCTTCTGAATAATGTGGAAAAATCTAACCCAATACTGAACTTTACTTCTGACCTTTGACCTAATAATAAGTATCTCTGGAGTCTGAAAATCCCTGGAGGAGGAGGAGGAGGATCAGTGATTGTTGTGAGGAAAAACACAAGTAGGAATCAGACACTGACACTGTTTTGTCCACATCAAACACGTTTTACAGATGCTGTAATCATGACTGTGCTTGTCTTGACAAGAGGCCTGCCTACAAAGGAAAAGTACCACTGCCTCCAAATGAGGAAGTACGTCATTTGCAACACCCTGTAAAATTCCACCCCCAAAATACACCCTGTATAATTATAATAACTTTTATACTTCAAGTGCATGGAGCACAACACAGCTGAGAGGACTGGCTCTAGTTGCACGTCATGCCATCATGGCTCCCATATTTACAGCCAGGAAAGCCTGGTTGTGTTTATGATAAGCTTGCCCTCACCCATCACCTAAATACTGCAGGGGTAAGCGTGTGATCAAAGTGGGGTAAAGGTACTCGCCATATCATCTAAACATAATAATGTTGACCTTTTCCAGTCAGATGGCCGCGTCCCAAACAACTACTTCACTACTGCTATTATTAGCGGCCTCACAAAGCCTGAAAGGACGATTACAAAAACAAAGCTCCAAGGTCCTGAGAAAAATAACAGATCGTACAAACAAAGCTTTACTTTATAAAGTTTTATTTACAACAGTGCGGACAAATCTTATTTCTACAGGGGGGGGGGGGGGTTCAATGTGAAGTGAAACTGTAATACATGGACGCATTTACTCATCCCACATAAGACCTTTTTCAAGAGAAAATTACACAACTCCTACATGGTACAATCCATTACCCCACTGCTGCTTGCATTAGGCTCTGTGGCCGCATGCGGACAGGAAGCAGACAGGTTGTTTACTTATTGCTCCATTAGTGGGGACTCAATGTTGATCCACAGCAGTGACGCTGAGTCGGACCAGGGTAAAGCAAGTTTCGTTTTTAGTACCCTGGCTCCAAATTGGTTGAAAGACTACTGAAAACTGACATAGGTCAACTGCACCTTGACAAATACAATCTTAATAAAGTGTTTGTAGAATTTAAAATAGTTTAGCCTATTTGAAGTTAATGTACTCGCAGGATTCTTGCTGTTCTGAATTTGTATCCTTATGATTAATTGCACTTTTTGTAAGTTGCTTTGGATAAAAGCGTCATAATAAATGTCATGTAATGTGATGAGTAAAATGAACAGCTTGCATCCAAAAATACTCTCTTAAGTTGAAATGAATGGAGACGTTGCTTTTTTTCGTCAGCAGAAGAGAAACTGGCCACAGTGCACGTAAAGTGAGTTCTGGTTTCAGTCTGTCCACACTCGCTTTGTCTGTCTGTCTTTGGTTTGTACACTAGTGCATGATTACAAAGGAGATCTCAAATAGGCAACAAAGCATTCAAAGACACAAAACACGGTCACTACAAATACTCCATGTCTGCACACAGACTTACAAACAGTCTAAAAACCACGTACATAAAAATGAAACAGAAAGTGAGCAGAGCTGTTGATTTCTTCCACTGACAGTAGAAACACGTCTTATCACAACCTGATATGTCTTATTAATGTCCAGCTCTGACTTGTTCCTATGTTTCCCCTTATTTTAGAGAACCTTTTCTCATCATCCAGTCTCTCAAGAGTCCCTGACTTCAAATGATTTTCTCCTGCAAAAATCCACCTCTCTTCTTCCTCTGAGCTGCTTCTCGTCTTCACTTCCTGTCCCGCCCGGACAGTCCTCAGAGACTCACTGACTCTGGCACACCGTGGACCCGCCTTTGGCTCCAGCGGCGGCCTTCTTGCGTCTCTTGTTAAGCAGCGGGTTGCTGGAGGTGTCCAGGTCTTTGATCTTCACCTGGTCGTAGTCCACACGCATGGTGGCTAAAGCGCTGGTCATCTCTTCCTGTGAGGGGCAGAGCAGAGGGGTGAGAGTTCAGTGACAACTACAACAGTTCAGTTACAACAGTTACATATTTCAATGGCCCTTCCTTCCTGCAGCAGGCACACTGTACAACCACTATGGCCCCCGGTAGACCCCCACACCAACATGGACTGTAATATCATGGATATGCAATACCTAATGTGCAATATATACACATATGTGCAATTTACGCTTATTTAAAAACACTTTCAACACTTTTTTTATATGTTCACTTACTTTCTCAAATAATGCTACTTTAATTTTGACCATGGTGTACTTATTTGTTTATACTCTTAATCATTGTATATAACTTTTTTTAAAGTATTTTATCTGCTGCTGTAGCGCAGTACATGTCCCTGCTGTGGGACAAGTTATTCTGATACTGACAACAATACATGTCTGACACGCTTCTTCCCACCCAGAGCTCTGAGATCATCGAGACAGATGTACTCATCGTTCCCTGGATCAGATCCAAACACGTAGAAGCAGCTCTTAGCTCTCTGCTCCGGAGATCTCTAATACACTTCCAGAACATCTGAGGTGTGCCCCAACCCTGAGTTTCTTTTATATTGAGCCTAAAAACCTTTCTATTAACCGATGCTTTTAACAACATTTGGTATTATACTTCGGCACCGCTTTTATTTTTTAACAAAGTACTTTGATTTCGCAATAAATGTGTTATATTAATAAAAAGAATTAATTATATATATATCCTTTATTTAACCAGGTAAAAAGTCTCATTGAGATTCAAATATCTTTTAAATTAAATTCTCAATTAAGGGGAAACTATACACAACATAATGTTATATTGTAGGTACCCGTCTGAGTCCTATTCTTAACCATTTTTTTGTGATTGACATTGTGTTTAGTTTCAAGTTTCAAGGCTTTTGTGTGCATAGCTACTGTGTATTTATGACAATGAAAATCTTAGATCAACAAGCTCCTCCAACAGTGCAACACAATAACACAATATGTTTCAACTAATAAAGTGCAAATAGCAGCCGTGCAACATTTCTTGAAATATTTGCTTTTCTGAGACTTTACTACCTCTCTCAGTTTTAGTTTGTAAATATGTACCTGGTGCTAGCAGCCAGTTAGCTTAGCATTAAGAATGGAGTCAACAGCTAGCGTCTCAAAAGTAATAAAACCTGCCTGCTATTATTTTTTAAATATCACTAATTACCTTGTTACATCGTATCTTATATCATATTTCACAGTCTTCCCAAAATGTCGAAGCACTTCTTAAAAGGCTGTTCTATTGTAAGCAGTGATAAAAACAAAAAAAGGTGGACATTGTAAAGAGTAACCTGTCCGAGAACATGTTTATGAGTCGGTGAAAGGTCAAGTCAGCACTGGCCAGGAGATAATGGAGCAAACACAGTCCTCAGACCGTTAAAAAATGACTAAAATGTGAGATGACTGGTCTGCAAACTGGGGCTGAGTAACAACAAATGTAAACCCTCAAAGTATTCATCCTTTATTGCTCAGGATTTGCAGCCTCTTGATCTCTACTCGCTGTGTAACGGTTTCTGCTTTTGGGGAAGTGGTAGTTTAGAGTGCAATAATTTTTTACGCAACGTAGCATTGCCTGTTGTAGAAGTGAACAAAGGCGTATTGTGTGCGTATGATTTGGATAAATGTCCTTTCATACCTTATCTCCTCAAACTTGCTCAGTCAGAGTGACTTAAAGAGAGCAGGCAGTGCTTTTGTTCCTTTAACACATTTCTTTGTGCAAGTCATAGAAAGTTCGGAGAAAAATGCCAAAGGGCAGCTGAGATCCTTTGTGTTTAAGTGTGTGTGTCAAATGTAAACTTGTGTGTGTTATTAGTACAGACTATACTGTGAGTTCTGCTTCTCCCTGGTGGCCATCGAGGGATTATCAAGATGTTGATACAATAAAAAACTTTTAAAGTTTGAAACATTTCTATTAGTTTAAAGGTCACCTATCATGCTATTTTTAGGCAATAGCATAGGTCTCAGATATATAAAAATATATAAAAAACAGGTCTATGAAGTGTTTTGCTCAAAATACCAAACAGATCCCCCATTCTAGCCATGCCTCATCTCCCTCTATTTCACTTCCTGTTTCAAAAGTGCTGATTTGGGGTATAAAGCTTTAAAAAAATAAAAAAGGAGGGGGCTGAGCTCATGCGGGAGATTCTACCGGCAGATACTGCCGTGATGAAACGCCATATCATGGATTATCAAGGATTATTTCTGAAACAGTATGGAGCTCAAAGGCTTTCTCTCTTGCCGGTTATACCACAAGGTGAGTTCCTTTTTATTTCCTGCTTCTTCACACACATGCTCTCCAGTACAGGTTAGCTCTGAGTGTTAGCAATGCTAATGTAAATATGCACCGACCATATTACGTCCAAAACAGTCGGGCATTGTTTCTGATAGCAACGTTTCTGATTGGGCCGTGGGTGTAAAGCCAGCCTACATTTCCGATATTACGTCATATCGGACGCAAATCTGGATCAGCTCCGTTGTAGCCCCGTTTTTAGAGATTTGGGTACGGAAGAAAAGAGAGGGGGTTTTATTTTCTGACACTGCGTGAGTTCCCTGACACACCGGGGACACATATTGATGTATAAAAGACATCAAAAAGTGCATTTTGCATGATAGGGCCCCTTTAAGTTGAAGGGTGTAAAAAAGTTTAAATAATTCCCCCTTGCTGTGTAGCAGCTAGTTATCATTAAAGGGGCACTCTGCTGGCTTTACACATGAAATTGTGTGATAACTAAATTCTAAATAAGTTGAAAATTCTAATATTCTAATAATAACTGAAAAATAAACGATAATCTTAAAATATATAAACAAGGAGGACCTTAGAAATGTTGACTTCAGGGAGGTGGGAGTTTTGTAAAGGCTGAGAAAATTGACCCTAATGATGTCATAGTGATGTCATCAGGTGTTTACACTTGGAGACTCAACATTTTAACAGAAAGCAATACAAACTGAGCGAGATGCATATGGATGGGTATTTACTATACACTGTATATGGTATTTACCAAGATTACATGAAAAGATGCTTTTGAGTTGCATTATGGGAAACGTAGTATCCAGAACTTTCAGAGGTGTGTCCCTCACTGGAGTCTAAAGTCAGGATATCTCGGCCTCTGCGCTCTTAATTTTGAACATTTGTATTACAAACACTTACATTTGACATATGTGTAATATATATGTGGCAGAAAAAGCAGATAAAGCTTTGACAGCCCTGCAGTAACAGGTTGTAATGTGAACATGTGACCAGAGGGGGGCAGTGTTGTTCTGACCTTCACATCCTCCCACAGCTCTCTGTCTTCAGTCAGCACCCGGGTGGTGTGGAGGGGGGTGGAGGGCACCACCATGGACTTCTGCAAACACACACACACACACACACACACACACACACACACACACACACACACACACACACACACACACACACACACACACACACACACACACACACACACACACACACACACACACACACAAGGATATGAGCAACAGGAGCACAGACAAACAGGAAGCAGTACAGGAAGTATACAATGCGAAGTACTTGCGAAACATATGCTTACATTAATCCAGGGGTGGTTCATGAACTGAGTGATGGTCATTCGCTCGTTGGGGTCTGTCTTCAGAAGCTTCTGTATCAAATCTTTGGCTGGAAGAAAAGCAAAGGCAATGTAAAGATAATAACATATAAGAAGAAAAACACCTATGCAAGTCTGGTGTTTCGTGCTTCCCTGGTGGACAGACTGTCCTCCATTTTACGACAAAGAGAGAGAGACAAACTCCCTCTGGAGGCAACTTTGGGATTTGAGACTTTGCAGACCATTTACATGCACACAAACCTTAGCAACGCACTACAGGAAAGGGAAAACCCCAAAAGTATAATATGGAACCTTTAAGTTATTCTTAAGAAGGAAAACAAGAAACACAGTCAGTGAGTGTGGGAGAGGAACTACACCCGCAGGTCATCAACATAGACCATAGTTTACATAAATCATAGTTAAAACATGTTCTGTTTAAAGAGACTGCACTTAGGTAACGATGCATGGCGTTTAAAGAGATGATGTAAGATGTAAACTGAGGCTAACAGCAGGGCAGTGTTTCACCCACATGATGTTTCCTCCAGCTGTAACTGATCCAAACAGAGGTTTTCTACATGAAGACGTCTTTACAGGGTCATCAACACATTCAGTAGATCTGTATCACCGGCTTCACAATGAGACCAAGGTCCACACTGAGAGTCAGCTGTTCTCACGTCAGACATTGATTTAATACCGGCTTACACAGGGAAAGGGCCAGTTGTTAAAAGTTAGGAAAAGTTACCTATTGAAATATTTTGAGTTGAATTAAGATGATGCATCGGTTGTCACTGACATCTTTGTTGTTTGTGAGATGATAGCATAACATGTTGACCTAATAGCTATGGAATATTACACGTTTCATAAACATGTAGTTAAATATATTATCATTCTATTCATAGCAGGTTGTTTTTTTTAAGGATTTTTTATGGAAATCTGCATTTTAAGGGTTATAAATAGGTGGGAAAACTAACTACTTCAACTACAAAAGTGTCAGTGTTGAGGGACTGGTTTAATCTGGCAATATCCACAGATTCGGTTTCTTTCAGTTAACTTCCCCGTTGCATTTATCCATATATTTACATGCTGAGGAAATTACTATATCCCGCTGAATACCAGCAATCGCCACACACACTTCCTCCTGTCAGTAGCTACTGCTAGTGCTACTGCTACTGACCATGCTACAGATATTAGTGCAAAATCTACAGCTCCTCTACCACAACCATCAGCAACAAGTGGACATGGAGAATTACATGAACTACATGTTGCTAAATCCACCGCGGGGCATAAACAGAAGGGTAGCCATGGCAACATTGCTGCGGAGCTGCTACAGAGTCTTCTTCGTTGCTTTTGGTGTATTTTGTGGCGGAAGTTACAGCGCCACTTACAGTCCCGGCATATGTACTACAGCGTTTCCAGCGGTCTCGTTTGAACAGACACGTTAAATGAAACGAATGCATGTGAACGGAAGACTTTTTTGAATACGCATACTGTGCATAAACGCAAACGTTCCCGTGTGAAGGAGGCCTTAGTGTTTTTTTTTAACGGGGAGTATCTTACCTTCCTGGGACACCTCCGCCCACTCTGGGTTGGGGAACTCGTACTGCCCCATCCTGATCCTCTTCTTCATCCCTGGAGAGATGGCCTGGCCTGTGTTGGAGTAAAATGGAGGGAAGCCACACAACCTACAGAGACAAAAGAGACCTTTCAAAAACATTCACATGCACTTATTTCAGTATCAACTTAACATATTGCATCATATAAAAACACATTTATCACATCCACCCAACCCACAGCCAGTACTCACAGGATGTACATGATGACGCCCAGAGACCACATGTCACATGACTTGTCATATTTCTCCGGACCCAAAACCTCAGGAGCTTATCATGAATGAGAATACACAGAAAAGGAAGCAAGTTATAAATGATAAAAGCTGCTAAAACACTATATTTAACCCGTTTATACTCCCAAATGATACTGTTTCAAGCCTTTACTTAGAAAATAGGCGCATAAAGCTACTTACCCACATAGTAGGGCGTGTAGCAGGGGGTCTGTAGGGGGTTGTGTAGCGTTGTCTCCTTAGCAAATCCAAAGTCTGTTAACTTGAGGATCCCCTTTTTATTTTTATTGGTGTACAGCAGGTTCTCTGGCTTGATAGGAGGAAAGAAAGCAACAACATATGACAAAATGGCCTTTAAACACCCTAAACGGATCTTCAAGCTTTGATGTTTCCGCACCTTGATGTCTCTGTGTGCGATTTCAATGCTGTGAAGATATTCAATGGCCGTGCCGATGTCCCTCATAATCTCAGAAGCCTCTGGGAGAAAAAAAGACAACACACACACACTCTCAAACCAGAAGCATCGACAGTATCATACAACGGATAAAACAGATAATTTAGGGAACAAACAGTTTCCTATTCTGTACTTCCTTGTGTCATGTTTTCCAAGACTTATATCGCTCTTTCTGGAAAATTATGATGGTTTTTCCTCTCTCACTTCCTGTGACACACAGTTAATCAGTCCTCACCTTTCTCAGTGAAGGCCTGGTCTCCTCTGGCCTGGATTCTGTTGAACAGCTCTCCTCCCTCCATACTGGACACACACACACACACACACACACAAAACATTTACAAAATGTACATATGACAATCTATAACATAATGTTTCCTGAAATTACGTATAGAACACATTTCCATTTTCCATTTATTGAGAATTTAAAAAAACGTTGTGAACATGGAACAGATCAGCGTTACCAATATATATATTTTAACCACTTCGTACATACATATAAGAAATACATATATGTTGAGTGTATACCACATTTGAATCAGAAATGAATCA
Source organism: Trematomus bernacchii (assembly GCF_902827165.1). Taxonomy (NCBI): domain Eukaryota; kingdom Metazoa; phylum Chordata; class Actinopteri; order Perciformes; family Nototheniidae; genus Trematomus; species Trematomus bernacchii. The sequence continues at coordinate 2,930,729 of NW_022988098.1, read as the reverse complement.
GTGCTGGAGTTAAGGAATGAAAGGGGCCTTATGGCGCGTTTCCACTACAGCGCGGAGCACGGTTTAAGAGGGCTGTGACGTCAGCGGCCCGTCTTTGGTTGCGTTTCCACTTGGCCTAGTACCGGCCGGCGGGTCCTAATTCACAGTTTTTCTGGCCTCATAAAATCGCGGGTCTAGGGCCAGAGACAACGAGGCTGAGTCGGGCTGAGTATGCTAAACTAGAGAGAGCATCGCTGGCAAGGGGGCTACAACTACAACAAGATGGACATATTTGACCGTGATTTAATTGTAATACACGTTTCAAAATGATGCCGAAGTAACAACATACTGATACCGGTTAGTAAAAACCATGAATTAATGCTTTGTCAAGTCTGCAGACAGACGGCAGGCGAAAAACCTTTTAAAATGCGTGTTTTCTAAATGGAGATTGGCTAAGCTAACGCAGTATATGCTCCGACCGTCCACACTCACAACAACGGCCTATACAGACATAAATAAAGCAGCGACTGTATTCGCCATGACACAGGCAGTCTGTGGTTTGTACTTGTTTAACTTTTGTCTAGTTTCTGAACATATATGAGGAGCTGTGAGCTCTGAGTGCTAACAGCTAACGGCTGTGTTGTTTTTCTGGGGTTTCTCTGAAGATCACATCACGGCTCCGCCTACACTGCGTTACTATAGATACTACCCCAGTTCCTAAACTGTAATGGAAATGCGCCATAAAGTGAGCCAGTCCTAACGAGGCCCAGCCATACCGAGCGGGGCCGAGCGAGGCCGTGTAGTGGAAATGCGCCATTATTATGCTCCTTTCCAGGATTGTATTTTGTGTCTCTACTGACATGTTGAAAAGTACACTGAAGGTGATTGTACAAATAAATCAGCTGAGATAGCCATAGCATTGACATGTTATTTCCATGAGAAAATGGCAAGTACAGTAAGAACAATAAATCATTACTATAATAAGTTCGATAAAAACATGTGTGTACAGGTTTACAATGTGAGCCAAAGTCTTCTTTCTGAAAAGAACCTACAGGGTTTACAGTATGTGAAATGAAACAGCGCTGGCATTGTTTAACAGCAGCAGTACTAATATTTGTCTCCTCTGTAGTCTCATTATTTCTGGTTTATCAAGAAGATAATTAATTTGACAAAATACTATATACTCTAGCTGATGATTGATAAGACCTATAATCTAATTCTTTATAAGTTCAGACATATATATCCGTTTTAGAAGACTTGTTGATTAAAACATAATTCAAAGGAAACTCAGATCAAACGACCATCAATGAAAACTCTCCCTCCTCCTCCTCAGAAAAAGTGTTTGTTTCCATCATGGTTGCGTGAGAGTGAGTGAGTGTGAAGTAAGAGCGTACTTTTTGTGGTTCAGATGAACAGATAATGAGAGAAGTGTGTGTGTGTGTGTGTGTGTGTGTGTGTGTGACTGTGTACACTACACTGCAATCCTCCTCTGACCCGGGCTCACACAGGAAGAGTCACACATAAACGCACACCCACACACAAGGTCACTACATACAGTACAACACAAACAGTGGCTCTGTAAATAAATGTGATGATGAGAACCAGTAAATTCCCCTTAAATAAAGGACAGTGTAATTTCTCGGCTGTCCGCCCCTGCTGTGTTTTCCTCTGAATAATTATGAGTTTCTTTCCATTCACAAATGGAAAGCAATAAAAGGAGCAAAGTTCAACAAGTTGTATGCTCATCAAAGCTCACACACACACACACACACACACACACACACACACACACACACACACACACACACACACACACACACACACACACACACACACACACACACACACACACACACACACACACACACACACACACACACACACACACACACAGTCATTGGAGTCACTTGGTTATTCTTACGGACAGTTTGTCAGCACCTCTGTGGAGCCGATGTCTTCACTTTGTCTTGTCTGAGCATGGGCGTAATTTCCACTGGGGACAGGGGGGACATGTCCCCCCCACTTTTCAAAATCCCATTTGTGTCCCCCCCCACTTTTTTTTTGTTTTTGTTTACGCAAGCGGTCATCGTCACGGAGGAGCGTCTGTGTGTGTGTGTGGCACGAGCGCATCTTGTGAGAGAGAGATAGAAAGAGAGAGAGACAAAGAGAGAGAGACTTATGCGGCTTTCACACCAGCGCTTTTCCCTTTCTAGCTCCTAGCGAGAGCTTTTCTGGTTCAGCTCCGGTTTCCCTTTTCAGCTCCCGCTCTGTTCACACCGCCCAGAGCTGCCGAGAGATTTTCTCCCACAACAACAACGGGCCAGGGACTGCGTCGGGTCGACGATCGTGTTGCTTTTAATCATACGAAGCCAGATTAAATTAAATAACGACTTCTCCAACCTTATACTTTTCTCCAGAGTGCCGTGGTTCATTGTTTATTAATGTGTTTCAGCGGCATTTACCGACCGCTACAGTGCTGGCTGCTCTTCAACGGGAGTTTATTCTCCCGTTAGCTCACACGGCTCTAAAGTATTCACTGTCACACAAGCAGCTGATACATATCCCCAGTTCCCCTTAAGTGAATGTGTGTCAGTCTGAATTGACGCTGTTTGGCATCACAACGCTGTTATGAAAGTTTCTCTGGTATAACATGGGTGATGTTAGCATAGCAACCGAAGCTAAACTGACTACTTGCCAAGCCGTTTTCTCCAGGCACATTTTACCGACGTATTTTTCATTATGATTCTACTTGTGATAGTCGGACATGACAACCTGTACAGCCCATGTATTAATTCCATCCGATAGCTGCTATATTAACAAACAAAACGTCTGCCTGCTCAACAAACAAAACGTCTGCCTGCTCTCCACAATGATCAATAACAGCGAACGGATGGTCAAAGTAAGGTTTCCTGCACGCCTCGACGTAAGCGACGCCGCGTCATAGCTCCAAAGCTCTTGCCTCTGGACCGACAACTTTTTGGAGCTGGAAGTGAACCGCATTCCGGAGCTATGACGCGCCGCCGCTGCGGTGTGAACAGGAAAAAACGGCGCTTTTCAGGCTCTAGCTCCCAGCAGGAGCTGGAAAAGCGCCGGTGTGAAAGGGGCAATAGAGAGTTATGGGGGTTGTTGTTAGCATTTGGTGCTAGCTCTGAGCTAATGGAGATTAGTAGCTGTTTCAACAATAAGGAGAGGGAGAGCTCTTTCCTGTCGGACTTTGAGAGACTGAGAGAGAGAGAGAGAAATAGAGAGAGAGAGAGAGAGAGAGAGATAGAGAGAGATAGAGAGAGAGAGAGAGAGAGAGAGAGAGAGAGAGAGAGAGAGAGAGGAGACAGAGAGAGATAGATAGAGATAGAGAGAGAGAGAGAGAGAGAGAGACTGAGAGAGTTACGTGGGTTGTTGTTAGCATCTGGTGCTAGCTCGGAGCTAACGGAGATTAGAAGCTGTTTCAACAATAAGGAGAGGGAGAGTCCTCTCCTGTCGGACTAAGAGAGATAACGTCAGCTCAGGGAGGTAAAGGACTCTCTGAGTGATTAGGTTGTAAACTGTAGTCTAAGTTATCTCAGTGGGTCTCAAACGGTTTGGTCATCTATGTAAACAAATATTTCCATCTATGTAATATATAGTTGTATATAAAATAAGTTAAGAAATCCTTCCAATGTGTACTATAGGTCAGTACAAAAATAAAAAACACAGTTTGAAAGGGGAATGATTAGTCAAATATGCATAAATAAAAAGAAAAATGCAGACTAGGTAAGATAAAGATAGGAGAGAGGAGTTTATCAATGATTTGTTATTGGTTGTGAGCATATTCTAATGGCTTTTTGATTATTGAAATATATACAGTTCTGTTTCATATGAGTGTTGAGAACTGTATCCATAAATCTCTTAATGTTGCCCTCAAAGTGCACCAGATTGATGCATTCAACTTCAATTTAAAGAAACAAATCTTCCCGGGGTGCATGCCCCCGGACCCCCCTAGAGGATGTCAGGTAATCACAAATAAAACAGGTTCACATGGATAGGATACTAGATAAGTGTGCACACTCATTATATACACTACACATTTTTCTTGGATTTGTTAACACTATAGTCCCTAATATATTTGTAGAAAGGCAGGAAATGGAATTAAATTGAGAAAATATTTCATTGCGGAGGACCCCCTGTTTTGTGTCCCCCCCCACTTCTCAAACCAAAGTTACACCCTTGTGTCTGAGTGTCAGGTTAAATTACCTTTAGCATTTCCTCAGTGGCACAAAGTTTACTAGCTTGAGGCTCTATTTCGTGTGAAAACATACGGGCACGACAGATCCCATCATATACGTCATTTTCAGGATAATACTTTAGTTCAGGGGTCGGCAACCCGCGGCTCTTTACAGTAAGCCCTCTGCTCTGGCTCCCTTGAGCTTAGACAAAAATAAGAAGGAAATAAAATAAAAGTATTTGTAGGACTATTTATATTTTGTTGCACGGTTGAAAATGTTTCGTATCTTGTATTTTGAGTTGCTACTGTGACACATAAATACAAAACAAAACGGTTTACGGTCCCGCACCAGCGCCTTTTCTTGCAGGCGAATAACCGGACCCCCGGCTCGATGAGCGAACTATGGATAAATCAAAGAAAAGAAAAGTATCGGAGGAACACAGGATTTAATTCTGCGTGGTTAGAGTTATCTGCTTTCACAGCAAACGATGCTTACCGGGATGTTTGATATGTGGAGAGAAGTTGTCAAAGGTGCTGCAGCCTTTACGTATCGAGGAGAAACACGGAAGAGGAAGACAGCTGACGATCTTCATCATAATTCAATCAGTTAACTATTTTTAGGGTGCAGCTATAGGTTTTATTTATTTCAAAGTGGGTACATTTTAATTGTATTTCGTTTCCTTCAAATGTGCAGAGGACTCCCCAAGTGCTGTGTTGATTCATTTTAAAGTAGGCCTGTGTATTTTTTTTAATTCTCCTTATAAGAGTTCTTTGTTCTTATTAGAGGTTAACAGTTTTATAATGTAATACATAATAAATGCAAAAAAAACTGTAGTTTGTGTCTGTGATATAACAATAAATACAACTTTATAAGCTATCAAATATGTTTTGCGGCTCCAGACAAAACAAATAGTATATATCTATAATACCTGGATATCTGGCTTGATGACTGTCTCACTTTTACATTTCATGTCAATAACCTGCTTAAAAAGCTGAGGGTTAGGCTAGGTTTCTTTTACAGAAATAAGTCCTGTTTCTCGCTTGAGGCCAGGAAAAGGCTCTGTGACCTTTTTACCTGTGCTGGACTATGGTGATTTGTTATATATGAATGCACCTGCCAATTACCTGAGCAAGTTAGATGCTGCGTATCACAGTGCACTGAGATTTGTGACAAACTGTAAAGCACTTACGCATCACTGTACACTGTATACCAAGGCGGGTTTGCCATCACTTACTGTACGGAGGCTCAGTCACTGGTACACGTTCATTTACAAAGCCAGTCAGTAGGGGCTTGGACTGTGAGCCGTAGGGTCGCTGGTTCAAGTCCCCGACCAGACCTAAATATGGAGTGTGGACTTCTACTTGGAGAGGTCCCAGTTCACCTCCTGCCCTGCCGTGGTGCCCTTGAGCAAGGCACCGGACACCCCCCTTCCCCCCCCACTCCCATTGCTCCCCGGGCGCTGTACAATAGCTGCCCACTGCTCCTAGTACTAGACTCCTTGTACTAGGATGGGTTAAAAGCAGAGGCCAAATTTCACTGTGTGTGCTGTGTGCTCTGCATGTGTGACCATTAAAGAGGGTTTCATCCCTCCCTATTCTTCTATTCTATTCTATGTTGGATAAACTACCATCTTATATCTGCTCCCTGATCTCTCTGCGAATTGAAAGTAGTTATTGCCTGAGATCGCATGCTGTGGTTTTATTAAATGTGCCAAGTGCTAGGACTGTCTTAGGGAAGAAAGCTTTTAGATGTGCAGCTCCACTAACTTGGAACAGTCTGCAAAAAGAATGGAAAATGACCAATCTGGTACCACTACATGTTTTTAAAGCTCGGTTGGATGCTACACAATCAGATGCTGTTGGTACCTGTACATGTGGATAGATATGTAAATTGTAATCCCTGTAATTGTTGCTGTATGATGTCCTTTTGTTGTTCTGTTGTTTATGTTTTTATGTCTTCATGTGGAACCTACTGCTGCAGGTCTCCCTTGAAAAAGAGATCATTGATCTCAATGGGATTTCACCTGGATAAATAAAGGTTTTGAATTGAGTTGGAAAAGGGGGTAAAATGGCTCTTTTGGTCAAAAAGGTTGCAGACCCCTGGTTTAGTTAATGACTTTAAAATGCCATTTATTTAGCTGAGAGACATACACATGTTGATACTAACGCAACAGCTTTAGCTTTGAATGTATATCACAATACCTGTTTGATTAAAACATCATGAAAACTGTGGTGAATTATGGAGATGGCAGTATCTCGTTGAAATAAATATTTGGCGTCTGTATTTATTTATAAAGCAAATACAAATATTTAAGTGGAAAACTGTGGAATCAGAGCAGAACTTCCCATGTTTTTATCCACATTTGTTTTTGTAAATAAACCCACATCAGCCTTATTAAGATCAAGTGACAACGAGCTGTGCCTTATGGGAAATTGTAGTCACTGTAAATCAAATCAAATCAAATCAAGGTTTATTTATATAGCACATTTTTAAACGATTTTTGGTCAAGCCAAAGTGCTGTACATATAATAAAAATACCCTACAGTAAAGACACTTTACAGCGTAGGTAGACCGAATGTTTGGAAGTGCATGTGACTATAATAAGAAGATGAATCCACGAAGATGTAAGGTCTGTTGCCAGAGTCCTCACTGTGCAATGCAGATAATTTAACTACTTAATGTCCACTTTAAAACATAAGAAACACAAGCTTCATGCCAATATGTTTTTAGGAACAGACATCAGAAGGACATTCCCAGTGTTTGAAAGGATCCACTTAAGTAAGGGTGTGTAATCGTGTGTGTGAATGTGACCCCTACCACTCCATGATGATGAGCAGGCACTTCTTCCCATGATGCATGTTCTCATACAGGCTGAGGATACGGACGATGTACGGCCCTCCGGACACCCTCCAGTGGAGCTCCACCTCTCGTCTGGCTTTGGGGCTGTCGTACAGGATCTGGGACAGAGAGATAATGAATACAATTGAAATGTAATGTTACAACATGACGGGACTGATGAGCTCAATACTTTGGTTTCTATTTCTAATTTAGTTTCGTATAGTAGTTTTCCATCTTTGAGTGGAACCACATCGCGTTTATATCATCATGCTATCGGTAGTGTTATCCAAGTTCATGATACATTTAAAGTTATTTAAGTTTATTTATTTCCAAAAATTAAGCTTTTGGTCTTACGTCGTAATAGAAACACATGACTTTAAGCATCAATTGTTATATCAACAGAAAATGTATTATAATTGATTAATTGAAGCCGAAATTCCAAACATTGCCTGGTTTCAGATTGTCAGTCGTGAGGATTTGCGGCATCTATTTATTTATTAACCCTTCTATTGTCTTCGTTTTCCCCCCCCTTACTTTGGTGTTCGCGGTCAAATTGGACCGGTCCTGTTTTAACTGCTATTACATTAACACAAAAAACATGAATCATCACCACATTTAATTTAACACCCTTTCAAACTGTAAATATTGTATCAGACTACTGGTATACATGAAAAACTGCAGTAAATATACAAAGAATAGACACTGAACATGTATTGCGTGTGCCAGGTGTGATCCATGTGGGGGGATGGGCACATAAGAGCGGGAAATGTATCAAATTGTTCTGTGTGTGTGTGTGTGTTTGTGTGTGTGTGCCAGGTCAGGTGTGATTCACATGGGGGGATTGGGCACATAAGGGCGGGGGAACACATATAGAGTGTGAGTGTGTGTGTGTTTGTATGTGTGTTTTATCTGATCCGGATGGTTACTAATTCCTTTTCTTTATGGCGGTCATTTTTGACCGGGAACACCATGGGTGTTACAAAGTTGAAATCATCCAAAATTCAATGAAAGTGGTGATCAGCAATTTTATATGTTCAAATGTCTACTGTGAAGGATATCATAAAGCCTTAATGCAATCGAATGTCAAACTAAAAAGTTATGATTGATGAAAGTAGTAAATCGGTCAGATTTGACCCGAAGACAACAGGAGGGTTAATAACACAAAGGTAATCGCTGTGTTTAAAAAAAATACATGTATTAATAAATAATTTGTGGAATAATCGATTAAATGTTGTTAGATCAATGGATAATGACATTTATAAATATTCAAGCACTAATGTTGATATCAGAAAGAATACTTAATAATGAACCAATGATACAATTAACCATATCGACTGTTAAAGCATCTCAAATCTCTCAAGTCTACAGCATTGTGGCAGTTATTATACTTATTTTGTCAAAAACGATCACAAGATTTTTCGTATTTACAATTTTCTTTATAAAAATAAGTTTAAAACTTGTTTAAAAACCTAACAATAACATCCTGGCGAACACTTTTCCTCTTATCAGAGTTCTATACTAATGTGGACTTGTTTTAGTCGGTGAAAAGTATCTGTCAATACCGTTGATTCAGTAAGATAAAAAAAGAAGCTTATAATACTTAAATCATTATTTGCAATTGATTCCTGAGTGATCCACCACATGAAAGGTGAGGACAAACCTATAGACCTTCAGTCTGCCTGGACACGATGTGACAGGATGTGTGTTTGAAAAAGCAGATGCACACACACACACACACACACACACACACACACACACACACACACACACACACACACACACACACACACACACACACACACACACACACACACACACACAAATAGCAGGTGGCGGATCTTGACATAGCACACGTCTTCAGTCATGGAGTATTTTTGGATGTGACAGAGATGGAGTGATCTCCTGCTGCTCACCAGGGCTGGGCCGGGAGTACATAACACACAGAGGGACTGACTCACTGACATATCACACACACACACACACACACACACACACACACACACACACACACACACACACACACACACACACAGGTGATTATCTAACTGGTGATTGTTTTCTCACATTTTTTAAAGATTATTATACCATTTTAATCCAATAGGGTGTAAAATAAATGACATTCAGCTCAGACTGTGTGTGTTTTCGCTCGCCAACGCCAAAGAGGAAGTGAGGGCCGAGTGTTTCGGAGCAGCCGGGTTTTGAAAGTAGAAGTTGAGGGTTTCCGGTGACACTAGTTTGATCTACCATTATGTGTGAAGCAAAGCCGTGGGCAGGTTTGTTTCTGCTGTGTCATTTATATAGCTTTATGACCTCAATCAGAGCATGCGGCTTGGCGGCTGCTTTTCTTGATTTCCTGCAGTTAACCAGAATTGGCCATAATAAAAGAGAACTGTGATGGATTGAACACACATATAAAACAATATGGGAGATCGAGAGATGATGAGAAGAATGAGATAATTAATCTTCTGATGGACTATTTTTTATGTTAGGCAATATCACAATGACTTAAACACATGCTTGTCCCTGATCCTGCTATAAACCAATCAACCACATCCTCACACTCCATAACCAATCAGATCTCTTTCCATAACACACACTTAGACCCACACCTTGACCTGATAAATCCAGCTGAGTTAAATAGCAAACTACCTTTCAACTGAACACACACACACACACACACACACACACACACACACACACACACACACACACACACACACACACACACACACACACACACACACACACACACTCATATCAAATTTGATTTATATAGTACATTTAAAAGCGATTTTTGGTCGAGCCAAAGTGCTGTACATGTAATAAAAACACATTACTACAATCACAATAAAAGACAATAATTTACAACAGAAATATGGCTCCACCATGTTGACAGTCTATTAAATATTAGTCTCTCAGAGCGCCACACTGTATGTCTTGATAAAAAGGTGGATTATCTTTACAACGTCTACCAATAAAGCACTGCTCATAATGTCTACAGCAAAGTGGTCTAGGAAGTGTTATAGTTCATCATTGAGAGTTGATATACTTTTCCTCATGATGGCTGTTTACACAACTCCATCATAGCTGCTTTTCTAACATGTAGACCAATTTAAGAATTAAAACTGAGATTAGTTTAGCTCACTGCTATTTCAAATGCAAGTCTATTTGTAACTCTAAGTCTATTTTAAATTCTGTGGTCTACTTAGTACTGATGTCTTCTTGTAATAGCAACATTTAGTAGTTACAATTGTGATGTTGTTGAAAGTCATGAACTATAACGAAAAGCAGTTTATAAAACCCAAATCCCCAAAAAGCATAATAGGGCCCCTTTAAACTGACGTAAAGTCACAGAGAGGGATCACCACTTATTACACTTCATCCTGAGAACATGAATATCAAACATGTTGCTGCTTGGTCAGGGTTTTATAATGACTTTGATTCATTCTCCGGGCATCTTGAATGTCTGCGCTAAATTTCATGGCAATAAGTCCTGACGTTGTTGAGATATAGGGGGTCTGGCCAAAGTATTGGAGTGACCAACAATGCCATTCCTGCATCCACACAGCTCACATGGCTAAAGACTTTAAGAAACAAGGAAGAAGTTATATAATAATGTGTCATTGTTTGCACTTTTATAATACAATTCTAAAAAACTTTAAAGCCCCAAAGATCAAACACCCCCCCCCCCTTTTGTACGTCTTTTATACATGAATATGTGTCCCCGGTGTTCCAGGGAACTCACCAAGTGTCAGAAAACACAACCCTCTCTATTTTCCTCCATACCCAAATCTCTAAAAAAGGGGCTGCAACGGATCTGATAAAAACTGATCCAGATTTGAACACTGTCCTGACGTCAGGACGGTGGCGCTACGGCTATTGGGCCAACTCCACCAATCAGGAGGAGACAGCCACGGCCATTGCCGTTCGAAAGCGCTGGAGACGCTGTAGTACAAAAACTACAACTACAAATATAAAAATGCCTTATATAGATATGGTCCTACACTATATTATTAAAATATAGCATGATAGGTCCACTTTAACATCCGAGTATTAAGATTCATATCTATCTTCCAACCCATCAAGATCCTTCCTGTTGACATGTATATATTATGTGCTTACCTTTTTCTTCTTTTTGGCTTTTGTATGCAATTAGGATTTGCACTTAATTGTTATTTTAGGTTTCTAAAATTGTCCTTTGTATTGCAACAGCTGCTCATCAATAACCCTCGAGATATAAAGTGCTACCTTATCTTACGCCCCTCTGTGTTGTGCTAGCTGAACAGACAGCAGTGACGGACCCCAACTCAACATTTTTGAATGATTTAAAGATCTTCAATGACAGAGGATCTCGTTTGAATTCATTCAAGACGACCTCATGGGGCGTCAGTTGTGCGGCCGGCTTCTTCCATGCTCTCAGATACAGAGCTTGAACACAGCGAGCAGCTAAAGAGAGTCAATGGAGACTCACAAACTTGATTAACTGCATCAGTTCCCTGGAGCGAGCCAATGCAAGATTTATACTGCAGTTTTTTTCTTCACACAAGATCTCTTTCATGGATTGTCTGAACAAACCAAGGAGACAGCTTAGGTCTTAAAACGCGGCGTTTCCAGACCAATTTTACTCGGGTGGGTCGTGCTGGGGCCAGTTATATAATGTGTGGGAACAAAATCAACATGTCTAGTGGTATAAGTATAATACCACTAGATAATTTGTGTCCAAGTCAAAGCACAGTCTTTGCTGCAATACTATCACAACATGTATCATCATGGGCCTTCTTTTGACGGGGCCACAAGGGGGTCCAGGCTCAGTGTTACAGAGGCACCGACCCCTGTTGGCCCCACCTCTAGAACCATCCATGACTCAGATGAAACCCAGATGTGCCCACACAAGCGCTGAAGGTAATACTTTGTCTAAGATTGGAAGCCTGTACAGCTTTCCGTGCGCTAAGCTGGAAGGCACTTCAGGCTGAAATGGAACAATCAGCAGCCAAATACTGTACGTGCTTCCAATGGTATTGACGTTTAATAGGGGAGGGGGGAGGATGTTCAAGAGGACAGCCGTGAACTCTTGCAGTTCCTTTTCCAAGTTTGAAGCGTCCTGGTGACTGTAAGTGAATTACAATAACAGGATGGCTTCCCTCCAGCCCTGCTGCAGCAAAGTGGATTAAAGCTCCACCATCCATTACGTTTAGCGCTCAGAGACACACTTAATTAAAAAGCCACTGAGCGGGTCAACTCTCCCCCCCCCCCCCCCCCCCCCCCTCCACATCAAACACTCTCGATTATTTCCTTTGTGCTTTCCATTTGCCTTGCGATAAAAAGTAAGGAGAAAGGGCAATAAAAACTCTATCATGTGACACTTATTACCGTACGATATAATTCACAAGCAACACAGTAAGAGCGACTGGCATCATGAGTGTTTCCTTTGTCGTCTCTCAGACCTTTTAACAGAGTCTTCAGAGAGCCAAAGGTTTTCAGACACACAGAGTGTTGGTGGGTGTATGGTGCACTCTCTAAGCCGGGGTCCCCCTGGCCTGCTGTTAGCTTTCTCTGGTGGGAGCTGAAGTCTGTCCGCCACCAGGTTTCAGTCAATATGACTCCGCGGACAAAAGCCTTTTCGCAGATTAACCCACACGTTCTCGTAATAGCAAACCAAAATGTTCTACTACAACTCTCTCTCCAACAACTAACAGTTATTTATGATGATACATTTATCATTAAAGATCTCCATCCCAGTTTCTCAAAGTGCTGATGGCTTTAAATGTCTTGTGTTATCAGTCCACAATCCAAAGACATTCAGTAAAATATGATATTTAAAAGGAATGCAGGTAATCTCCATATTTGAGAGTTTGGAAACAACATTTTCTGAAATGTTTGCATTAAAAATCGTTTAGTTAACTTATCGATGCAGCATTATCTGACATAAAAAATAAATAACTATCAGATTAAAGTTAGCAAGTAGCAAAAGAAAAAATTTGGCACACTTTTTCATCCTCTCTGCTCTCATTTCTGAACCTCTCGGCCTGACATGGTGCTGTAGAAGTAGTCTTTAAACTTGTGAAATAATCTATATTTGGAAGACTTTTTGTTAATTTAAGCGGGTGTGTTGGAGAGAAACTCTCTCTGACGTGAACTTTGGGATGTTAGCCTTTGCAGACCATTTACATGCACAGAAAACCTATATAACACACAACAGGAAAAGGAACAAGCATAATAGGGCGCCTTTAAGGTGTCAGGTCAACGAAAATGACATCAAGTACTCTATTCCTCTTTGCATTTATACATTTTTTGAGTTCCCATTTACTTTGGCTATTTCCTTCACTCATTTTCACATCCTCTGTTTCTCTTTCTCATCCCCCAGCCTGCCGCTCTGCTGCTGCCTGCTTTGACAGCTCAGATCTAGATGGATTACTGTAAGCCAATAAATCTGTCGGAGTCTGTGCCCCAGTGGTGACAGCCTGACGACCCCTGCTTGTGTGCCTCTACCCGTGTACGAAGGCATGCCCAAGTTTCCACATGCTCCCTGAACATGGTGTCAAAGTCAAAATCCCTGTGAAGCAGCCAAACATATCATGGCATATGGCTGGGGGACTGTGTGCCCTTAACCTGCATCTGATCCAGTGATAGGCTGAGATCCCACAAATCACATTCAGCCTGTCCACATGTAGAGTAAGTACACCACATGTACACTACATGTCAACCCCATACGATGAGCAGGTAGATATGCAGAGCCTTGTATACCTGTCATTCAAAATATAAACACAAGCAGTATTAGAGTAGGTCAGTGCATTGTCACTGGTAGACTATTCAAAGATGTTTTGTTTGTCACGATGACAAGCTTCAGTTTAAGTTTGAGTCCAGTGTTCATGTGATAGAAACCTGACCTCACTAAGGGTCAACGTGTTTAAATCCTTGCTACACAGTAAAGCCCCTTTTCAACTCTACGATCCTAAACACATAACCACATAATGACACCAAATAATGCTTCCGTATCAAGCTGACACTAATAACATAGGACACAATTACATTTGTAGAATAAAAATACAACACTAATAATTTATCCGTGTATTGTCAGTTGTTGGTCTAAATCACAACAGATAACAAAAAAGTTAATACTTTAAATGCTCTGGATGTTAATCCAAACTGACTGACTAGTTTGCACGTTAAAAACCCTGCTGAAAAAACCAGCATAGACCAGCTTAAGATGGATGCTGGGCTATGCTGGTTTTAGCTGGTAGTTAAGCTGGTCTATGCTGGTGAAGCTGGTATTTATGCTGGTCTACCAGCAGTCTTACTGGCGAAACTGAAACAGACACAGACAGACAGAGAGGGCGGGACACAGGGGAACGGCGAGACGGCAGTGGTTGAAACAAAGCGGTATAAAACATGGTTTTGACTGGCACTAACGCAGCGTCCACACGGCGGCGTGCGTTGAAGCTTGCCGGTGGGCGTGTCTGAAACTCGACCAACAACCAATCACATGAATCTCCCGCTCCGGACACACAAGCACGCGGTTTGATTGGCTAGAGCTTGTACTGGCATATGATTTGATTGGCTGACGCTTCCGTCGAAGCTTCAAAATGTGAACTTTTCTCAACTTTTGAAGCGAGCAACGCGAGCAAAGCGAAGCGACGGAACCACAATGCAGTTCGGCAAAGCGTGACGTCACCCCCATTCAAAGTGAATGGGAAGAAGCGCTGAAGCTTCAACGCACGCCGCCGTGTGGACGGGCCGTAACAGTGTACGTTAATTTAGCAACTTAATGCTTTCCTGCTGTTGAATAAACCCTATATTGCTATTGATTTTATTAAAACTATGATTTGCAATCTTTTTGATTCCAATTACAATAATCTTTTTGTTATAATTGTAAAACACATCTTAACATCCATCAGCAATCAATAAAACAAATCATCCAACACAAAATAGAAGACATCTGGACCTATTCTATTTCTTGTTATACAACAGCATCTATTGGGACTGCTCATTGATGTCATCAAGAGCCATTTGTAGTCAGCCTCTCAGAATGTTTATCATTTCTTTGTCTCTTAACATTCCTATAATCATTTGTTTTTTTATTGTTGGTATTGTTTTGTTTTTTATTTTTGTTGTGAGAATCACTTTGCAATTGTGTAAGTGCTATATAAATAGTTATACTAATATTATTGTTGTTACCATCATTACTATTATTAATAATGTTTTCTTTGTTTTCTTTATTCATCGCTGCAGAAAGGATCATGCCAGCCCACATCAAACACCTGATCAAGAACTTGTGAATCTTCAGGCAGAAAAGATGAAAACACCTGTTCAAAGTTCCAGTTCCCTGTACATGGAACCATGCCTGTCTGGGACTCTGTTCCACATGTCTTCAGTCAGTTCTGGACCCCATGACTCGGACACTAGTTCTACCAAGGCTTATTAGAGGTAAGAGTGGTAGGAGAGGAGTGGAGTTATCTTTGTATTTAGGCTGCAAGTCGACACAGGTGATCAAATGCTGATGCTAATAATGATCCGATTCATTTGATATTGATTGTCTGCCAATATCGAATCCTGATCCGATTCTTCTATTTCCCAGATAATACAGCTTCACCGTGTACACTAGCTGTATTGGTTTTTGCCATTGTAATTCACCATAAGTAATTGTTGACTGTAACGTCTATGCCAACCAACTATAATTTGTAATGTCTTTTACCATACTTTAACCGTCAAGTTCTGGCAACCACAGCAGCCCAAATGTTAACGTAAATGTCAAGTTTTCTTTTTACAGTGTACTTATATCTGTACATTTCTTTTCAGTTTGCTTCAAGAAGTGGCTTCAGCAGACAGAAGTGCAGGCCAGATTGGGAAAGGTTGGACGCTACACAACGGGAAACATTATGGACATAAACAAGGAAAAACAAAAAACACTTTCTTTGTTGCCTTTTTCTTATCATACATAGTGTTACTGTTTTTGTTACCATTTAAATATTGAATTCTATTTACAGTATTACTTTTATTTTAAATCGAATGCACCTGTTATAGATAATATATGTATGTTGATGTATAGGTTGATTTGCAGGTTGGTTGTTATTTGTATAATTAGTGTATTGTTACTGTGTGTTTTATTATATTAACTAGCTATTTATTGCTATTTATTAAATTAAAATACTGTTATGAACACTATACAATGTCTTTATTTTGGTAGATACCAGAATACATGACACAATGAATCTTGGTAATATATTTATGTTCTCTGGTTTAAATAATCATACCAGTATTTAAACAATGTATGCTGGTCACCTGGCATCCTGGTAAGCTTCCAGCATGGTATATTTACTACTATTATTAAACATAAACTGGTGATAGATGGATGCTGGTGACCAGCATACTATGCTGGTCTATGCTGTTTTTTTTAGCTGGTCAGGGTGGCTGGTTTAGCTGGTGGCTGAAACCAGCCACCAGCTAAACCAGCCATCCTGACCAGTTACTGAAGTTATAACTAAAGTTACAGTATTAATGTGTTTAATATAGTTAATATCATTCATCTAAACCTGCCTAATGACTAGTAATTATATGTATTAAATAAATTAAGTGGAGGGTTAGGGTTGAGTTCCATATTTACCTCTAAGAAGTGGTGGGAGTAATAATAATAATAATAGATTAATTTAGTTAGCGCTGTCAGGTGCTCAAAGACGCTTTAGTGTTTATGTTACTGAAATTGATACATTACAGTACTTGATTAAATGTACTTAATTACTTTACACTACTGATGTCAAGTATCATTTTCAAGTATAATGATTTGGTAAACACACACAATGCTCATAGGCTTTAAATTATGCTACATAACTTTAACTTTTATGATTAAAGTACTAACTGGGCTGAAAGTGATCTGAGTGGGGTCTATCCTCGACTCCCTGTTTATAACAAGTGTCAGGTGACCTCGGTACCTTCAATGCGCACTTCTCTCCCGTCTTCTTGTTGAAACACTGAAGGACTTTTCCATTGATTCCTAATCCCAGAACCTGAGTGGAGATTTTATAATCGTCTGTCACCGCGTGCCGCTTTATGTCCACTTTGGGGTGAACGGGCATGGGGAAGTGAGTGGACTCAGCGTCGGGGAGAGCGGCGAGGGAGTCCTGCTCTGCCTCAGCCTTTGGCGCTTCCACTGGCTTCTCCTCTTCGTTTCCATTTTGGAGCATGTTCCCGACACCGGCTTGTTGTTACCGGCGGTGCTCTGGGGAGGAAAGCGTGAGTAATTCACCAAAGAAATGCGATGACGGCCGAGCGGAGTCCTGGAGCCGCTGGAGCGTCCTGTTGTCCTGCACCGCGGCCAGGGATGGACCCACACAAACTCCACTGTATCTACAAAAAAGCTTTAAAACCAATTTGTTTCAACTACACAACTACTATGTTTCTCTCTCTGAACTGATATACCCGCCTTTTTTTCTTAAAAAAAACTATGCTGTTAACCGGTCTCGCCTGTCTCTTCAGAGAAATCCAGATATTTCAAATAATTTGAATGTCATAGAAATAGAATCGAGTCTTTAGTCTTTGAGCAGTGGGGAAGATAATCTGCTGATCTCAGCTGCCCGTTGATCTGATTCTGGAGTCCTCCAGTTGTGTTCACATGGCTAGTCACTGTCACTGTTTGTTTAAGCACCACCCTCCTAGTTAAGTCATATTTCTCAACCTGCCCAGTGTGAAAGTCTTAAAGGAGCACGACGTGTATTCAGTTCAGAGAGCACTGTGGAGACCAGCAGGAAAAAGCTCATTTTGGCTTATAATGAGAGTAAAGGAGGAGAGATTTAGAACATGGAGGATGTATGGTCCAGGATTCCTTTTAGCCAAGTGACTCAAAGTAAATAATCTTACATAACAATATATATATATATATAATGGCATTGTGAAAAACAGTTTATGACAGAGAGTTTAAATGAGCTCATTTTAATGACAAAGTGCAAAGTGTCTGTTTTAAATCTGAGCGACCATAACTGCAATTATAATTGTGGTGAGCCGTGAAACAATACAGTTTTTTACAGGTGTTTATTCATTAGTCCAGTGCACAGATGAGGGCGACTCCCCGTTTGATCCAGTGTCTCTGACTCTGATCTGTAGGCAGCTCCACTGCCATCACATAGTTGGTGGAATGACCGGTGGTAGACAGAGTCCCTACAAAAGCACACAAAAGCAGTTTCAGACATAAGGACATTTCAATTAAGTGTTTTTCCATCCCAGCACTGAGTTTAGGTGTTTCTGGGCCGTCTGAAGTGCCAGCACAAGGTGTTGGCTACGTGCTGCGGGTGGAAAATACAGAGCAGCACTTTCAGACGCTTCGTGAAACAAGACACTAACTGGAGTCTATTTTGGGTAAGTAATAAAACCACCAAAAAGGAGATACACACAAACACTAGAGTGAGCTGCCCAACACCTAGACACTCTGAAAAACACAGAGAAAGGATTACATTTATGTATTTCCTTTACTAAAAAACACATTTAATATATCAACTTGTTACCCATGCGTTATATAATCTTATAATAATAAATGTAGTCAGTTGGGCTTCCTCAACCTGTTAAGTACGGAAAAGCTGCCTCCTCCCTTTCAGATTTTGATAGGGTAGATAACAGATTATGGGTTACATGATAATAAAAAGGTAATTCCTGGATTTAAAACTCTCGGCCGATCCTCTTTGTAATAAAAAAGTGAGTTATATAGAGAATACATTTAGATCAGGGGAAAAATTAAATTAAGACAATAATTCGACCCCCCACCCCCCATCCCTTATGTTATAGTTCTGTTTTGTTTGTTTGTTTGTGTAAATATACAATAAAATTGAAATGATAATGTGGTCTAGATGATCCTGTGTGTACTGACCGGCCCGTGTGAGGGTCTTATAGATGGGGCAGATGTAGACCCCCGAGGTGGGGGCTTTGCGGTTGGGTTTGGGGATCAGCCTGATCAGAACCATCTCTGTGTAGAGCTCCTTGGGCCTGCATTCAGTAATTTGACCCGCTTCACTATCCGAGCGAGCGCCCTCCACGAAGAGACCGTGGATGTAGCAGCCTGTGTTTGGCTTCTCTGTTATCTCTGACGCCAACTTCTCTATCACCTGATGGGAAGAAGGGATTACAAAAGAGATGAACTAAAGTATATCGGGGACATTGTAGGTGGGCCATTGAGCTTTATTCTCACAAATGTATGACAAGAGAATATTCATGTTTATTTTCTCATAAAAACTATTGTAATCTATTGAGTTTTTTGTCGTATTATGACCCCTTCCAAACTCTGTTATTTTAATTTGTTTTAACCTAGGAGTGCCCTTATATACCATCGTAACAGTCAGCAAAAAATAAATCAATATATATATTTTGAAATATTATGAAATTGACCATACGATGATATTCAAACACAAGTCAGTTTAGAGTGGGAAAGCGTATCCCATTAGACTCAGAATATTGTATTTACCCCGGGGGAAATTGGGTCTTGTTACAGTTGCTCCATTTTAAAATGAAATAAAATAAAAGATACACTTTTTTTTTTATATAAACATAAGAAATTCAAGTAAGAATGTGCAAAAAAAAATATGAAAAAACGTTAAAAAATATATCAAATTAAATAAAACAGTATAAAAATATTTATATAAACAAAAACATTTGAGTAAAAATGTGCACATTGTTTAACAATATATAGTATATTAAGATTTGGTGTGTTTGTATAAATGATATATTATTGCTGAAAACATGTAGTGCTGTAGTTTAGCTAGTAGTGAAAAAATAGTTGCAAAAGCACTGTCAGACAAACATCTCACTGTCTGACCTCAAAGTCAAATCCAATTGTGTCGATGGAGATGCCAGAGCGGCGGGCGTAGTTCTGGAGCGTTCCTGTGAGGAAAGCCTGCGGGAAGAAGAAGCCGCTAATCCAGAAAACAGGTGGAATGCCATCACAGATCCATTTCTGCAGGAAATTGATCCTCAGAATCAGGTCTGACACCCAGGATGCCAGAGGCTTCAGGGACGGGTAGGCCTGGAGGGAGGGAGACACATGGCCCGTCAAAGAACGCCATGTTTATTCTTAGAAAGCAGAGCCGGGAATTATTAGAGCAGGACAGAAATGTCAGCAGAAGTTCATCTGATTCCCTGTTCACTGAAATCACTCCCACATGATCAAGTGTCACCCCCAACTGTACGACACACACAGATGGATGTCGTAATATTATTTCAGTTAAAGGCCCATTGCTGTAATCTGTGCACGTGCAATACCTTCAAAACATCTAATACCTTTATCTTGACTCAGTGTGCGTCCCTTTGAAGTTATCCATATTGTCTACAGAATTGCTTAATTTATAAAAACATCCCATCCATTGAAAGTGTGTCTGAGAAAACTATAGATTTGCTTAGGATTTTGAAATGTGATGTCTTTAAATGTTTCTGATGTTGACTCTCATTGAGCCATTCCTTTGGGGGGGGGGGGGTTTCTGTTGTGTCTTTATTTTTGTAATGTTTTATTGTAAAAAATTGATTATTAGCGAAAACTATTTCATTATGTCTGAATATGTATGAAAATAACTTAATAAAAACGCAAAGAACAAAAAAAAACATCCCATCCAAACCACGTGAGATCAAGAAGGTCAATAACTTTTATTACATGTACAGCACTTTGGCTCGACCAAAAATCGCTTTTAAATGTGCTATATAAATAAAACTTGATTTGATGTGTGTGTGTGTGTGTGTGTGTCTTGCCTTGGCTTTCCACATATCGGGCACCACGTTGATGAACAGGCTGCTGGCCATGAGCTCCAGTTCAGACGACATCACCACCAAACCTTTCAGAGCCTTCACGATGTCTCCGAGACTCTGAGAGATGACCGCCAGCAGATTGTTGTATCTGAAAAAACACAAATAACTAGTTATCAAAGTACAACTGATTTAAACTGGCCATACCTGATTCAGTCCAATCAGTTATTCACGTGTCATCCATTCACAATATTTTCACAATTATTAATTAAATGGAGTTATGCAAAGACAAATACATAAACACTTCTAAGTCTTACGGGGGAGTAAAAGTGTAAAATAAATATCATGGGAATTTACCCTGTAAATAATGTTCAACCTGTTGTTACACCCTGGTATAACTTAAATTACATTCTGCTTATACATCTGACAGATATACTTACACATCTAAGTAGCAAAATTATCATTTCTAACAACCGATGGAGTTGACAACAGTAAGACTAATTTCTTGATAAGTCCTAAGAAGTTGGAAACTGTACACAAAATGTAATAAAAACATGTTCAGACCTTGTTTATAGCACTAGGAAAACAACACCTAAGGAGAGGAGAGGAGAGGAGAGGAGAGGAGAGGAGAGGAGAGGAGAGGAAAAGTGAAAGTCACCACTACTGTGTGATTATGATTACTGGCGTAACTGTGGAACTGTCCAGCTGCTGCTACTGGACTCAAATAGAGTTATGGTTACACATTTAGTTAATCATTTTTACCTTAAAAGTAAAATATCTTTACGTATGGGAAGAAACACGTATCTGTTCTGGGCTCTTGGCTGAGGTTTTTATGAGCTAGATATTGTTTAAATGATTTCAGTGTGGCGCCGATAGCAAGAATTACCCTGCTTGTTGATCTAATAAATATATTAAAAAGAATAGTAAAGGACATGTTCATTTGATCAGATGAGTTATTGCACTATAAAATGGAAACATTGACATTTATTAAATGTATATTGTCAACAGGTTCTACTGTACATAATTGCATTAGGTTAGTTAAAAGCAAAAATATCAAGTTCAAATTAGTTTAACTTAATATTTTTGCTTCTGAATGAACATAATTTAAGTCAACGTTTCTTTTTTTTTAGTGGGGGGGTGGTCCAAGTTGATCCTAGTGGGACTGTTAAACTGTGTAGACCAGGGGGGTCAAACTCAAATACACAGTGGGCCAAAATTAAAAAATGGGTACTAGTCGAGGGCCGGACTGGTTCAATGTTTATTGCAAAACTTATTGAAATGAACTTATTGCACATATTCAACCTGGAACTAACAAAGCTTAAATTATTGCCTATAAAAACAACATTAAACATTAAATAATCAGTTGCATTCATTTCTTATGGCTCTATCTGCAGCTTTTCCAGAGTCATTTCTTATGATTACATTTTTGGCAGACAGATAGAATGAGGAAGATTGTGCAGATCTGAATTTCCCTCTGTGTCGGTGTCAGCACCTGATCATAAGTGTATGTTACGGGTCCCCGATATGAGGACCACAGTAACGGTTATGATACCTGTATTGTGCAGGTGAAAGAGAAGTAATGAGGACACCTTGTGTTCAGTTTCCTTCCAGATTACTTCTCCTGAGGTTGTTTTATTACACAAAATCATATAAACATATCAATTATCTTATGCATTTCAGTTTCGACTTACATTCCTCAATAACCATTCACATACCTTCACTCTGTCTGTATGTTACTCTTTTATGTGATAAACACATATGTCGAATTGAATTTCACATTCAATAAAATCTGTTGTACCTTAAATACATTTGTATACAGTATTAACCTGTATTAAATACTACTCTTCTTTTTACTTTCACTTAAAAGTAGTATTTCATGACCCCTCTAACCTGTCATGTTGACTATTTACCTTCTGCCATTAATGGCAGGTCACTAAAATGCATTACTGAAACATATTTAAGTGTAACAAACAACCTTACTGTTTTACCAACAGTAATTAACTTATAACCCTTACAAAGTACATATTTATTACAAACTCACAATCACTATACATGCATGTAAATACTCAGTGTACGGGAGGCTTCAGATATACTGACAAACTTGTATCCTTACTGCGTCAGACCACGTTGTCCCCAAAATGGCGCCGTACCGGGGAAGCTAGGCTAATACACTCACACCATTTAACGGTTTTACACATGTAAACAGCGGTACAAAGTCTTCTAACTGTTAGCGGGCCGTTACATATTATCTTCGCAAACCTTATGGGGGATTCATTGTGATTTATGCACAGTTTACCAACCTGTATCGTGCAGGTGAAAGAGAAGTAATGAGGACACCTTGTGTTCAGTTTCCTTCCAGATTACTTCTGAGGAAACCCCGGGAACGTCCGTCGCTTTAATCGGTACCCCGGAACCATTGAATCGAACACAAACGTTCCGCCTCACTACTCACTGCATCTATCGACCCCGTTAGTGAAATGAAAATAACAGATGTACAAAATAAAGGCATATTCTAACTCTAAATATAATACTTATTATATTAATGTGGTCACACATCCCAGGGGTGCCACACGCTCCCCGACAACAAAAGTGGCTCCCGACACTTACTTGAAATCACATGTTCCTATTCAAGATAACTTTAACATCTTCATAAAACACAAATATTTACAATGTCCAAACTATCACACCTCAACATGTATGACCCTTAGGACTAACACTGTGTGTGACCTTTCAATAACCTTGTATGGGACATGTAAATGGTGAATGGGGATATGGAATGAGGGGTGTGTAGTGGCATGATGGTGGGCATGTTTGTGAATACCAAAGGTGAGTGTAGGGCATGAGGTATGTATCCATAGCATTTACTGTTGGACCCGACTGGTATGTTGGGAGGCCAAGAGATGAATAGGTGAAGATTTGACCTGGTCGTCTCTCCCGAGTAGACCGTCTCAGTGGGACAGGTGAGTCAGGTTCAGGGTCTTGTACCCGTTCCTCGGGACATGCACGTTGAGGCAACTCTTGCTCATCTTCGTTCTGAGGTACATTAGGGGTTGTCTGCTCATTGTCCTCAGTTTGATGAGAGATTTCCGGTTCATCCTCAAGTTGAAGTTCACACCTGTCTGACGAGTACTCTTCTTCACAAAGACCTTTAGCCAGTTCTCCAGCTTCCCGTTGTGCAATGTCCATGTCAGGTAAAGTTTGGAACTCTAGCCGTCTCTCTACACCAGAGTTCCTGGTAGTCTTTCCCAACATCTCCTCAGAAGAATGTGGTTCCCACACTGATGTCTGTTCTCTTCTTAACATACTTGGTCTTTTTGGAGTAACTGTTATGTTAGGCTTAACCCGATTTGCTGGTATCCTCAACCAGTAACCTCCTGTTGACTCATCCTCTGAATCAGATGTCTCAGCATTTTGGTCTCTCACATCCCTTTGTCTCTTTGGATGGCTTCCTTGTTTCTGTGATGGCTTTGGGGTTGGTTTGACTAACTGTGGTGGAAATTCCACTGGCAAGTCATTGACAAGCAGAAGCAGGTTTCTGTGCAGGGTTCTGGTTTTCCCTTTTGCATCACTTTCTGGATGGACGACATATACTGGGTTATCTGAAACCTGTTCCTTTACCACATATATCCTCTTCTCCCAATAGGAACGTAATTTACCAGGCCCTCCGCGCTCACTTAGGTTCCTGACTAACACTCTATCCCCTTGCTTCAGAACCACTCCCCTCGCCTTCTGATCATAATAGGACTTGCCCTTTGCACTAGACGCCAGACTGTTATCAGTAGCAATCCGATATGCTTCTGTCATCCTTTCGCGCCATTTCTCAGCATATCCTTTGTGTGTCACTGGATCTGTCTCCTCTGACAGGCCGAACAGGAGATCCACAGGGAGACGAGGTTGACGACCATAGAGCAGAAAGTGAGGCGAATAACTGGTTGATTCGTGACGTGTGCAGTTATACGCGTGTATAACCTGTGGAAGATGTTCTTTCCATGTCTCTTTTTCTTTGTCTGTCAGCGTTCGCAGCATTTGTAACAGAGTTCGGTTGAACCGCTCAGCTGGATTACCTTGCGGGTGGTAAGGAGATGTTCGAGAGTGACCTACTCCAGCGAGCTGCCCGAGTGTTCGAAAGAGATCATTCTCGAATTCTCGTCCTTGATCATGGTGTAGTTTGTTGGGGAACCCAAAACGGGGTATAAAGTCATTATAAATCCGCTCTGCTGCTGTCCGTCCGGATTTATTTTTGGTTGCATAGGCCTGTGTGAACCTTGTGAAGTGGTCGACTACCACCAAGATATATTCATAGCCTCCTTTACTTTTCTCAAGGTGCAAATAGTCAATGCAGACCAGTTCAAGGGGTGAGTTAGACTTCATGCTGCTCATTAGGCGCGTTCACACCAAGTACTTTTCCCACAGTAGTTCCTGAGAACTTTAGTTCATGAGAGTTCTTTTAGTTCTGACGAACTAAAGCAGATCGCGTTCACACCAAAATGAGTTCCTGGGGGTGGATTAGGCAAATGAGCCGCTGACGTCACTTCTTCTTCTTCTGCTTAGCTTTTCCTGGCAGGCCGCAAACAACTTCACGGCGAGTACAGTAGGTGGCGGTATGCACCTTAAAGTTGCAATCCGCCAAAAAACCGAGAGAAGAAGAAAAAAAACTTCCGCTTCCGCTGTATGCTTCTGTTTACCTTCCGACCTCAGTCAGACACGCTATGGAGTTGACTGAAGTTGTGGTTTTGGTGCTGAGTTATTTAAGCCAATAACTCAGCCACAAATACAGATCGCGGTTAAGAAGCCTTAACAAAAGGACTGGACGGCGACAAGCACACGCTATGGACATGTTTCGTCGTAGGACAGCTGAGGATGATGACCGTTATCACGCCCAAAGAACAGCAATGGTACGTTCAGTAAATCACATTAATACTATCTAATGTAGGATTTATGGAGTTATGTAGGGCTAATTTGTGTCTTTGTATGTGTTCCAGATATGCGGTGCTTGATGAAGCGAAACGACTGCAACATGGACAATATCAAAATCCAGGTGGCAGCATGTTGCGTATTGCATAACCTGTGTGAGCGTCGTGGTGATGAGTACAGGGAGGAATGGACTGCCTTACCGTCGAACCCAGCTTGATGACAACCATTCATATTTTTTTGTTTATTACAAATTAAAGTAAAATATACACAAGTGTCTTGATTAAATGATTGTAGAATAAGGATTTTGGACGTTTGCCCTGCAGCCATGAATTGCATTAAAAGCAGCAAGAAACTTTGAATTGATTTCATTTTATACACATTTATATCTGAGTAGGCAATATCAATATAATCAATTACTGTAGTACATGTCATTCATTTATTTGTGATATAAAGTCTGTGCCTAGGTGGTGCATATTCTGGAAAATCAATTGAGAAACAAAAAGAACAATCTCATTGTTTAAATGACTTCTGATTTGTCTGACCATAGGAAAGAGTTAGATAAGAAATAATACCACTAACATGTCTGTAGTATTGCACAGTAAATAGGCTCAGCAGTTAACACCTTTATTATATATCCTCCTATGTTCCCTTACTATAATTAATTAAAATATTGAACTCACAACACTGTTAATTACAAACTTAACCATTTATCTTTCTATAAATAGTGTTTGTGTTGATGGACGCCATTTTGAAATACAATTGAATGATCTTTTTCAAAGACACATATATGGGGTGGGACACAATAAATAAAGCTTCGCCAGTTTCATGGTGTCATGATGGTATCAGAATAATCACTTACATGTGATGTATAGGATGCTACACAGGTCACCATAAAGATAAAGTGTCAGGAGAAATAAGCAAGATACATTTTCTGTTTAATCGCAATGTAGGTTCTCTTTTATTTATCAGCAGCAGATCAATAAGTGTCAGTAGTATCAAAACAATATAATAACAGTGGCAATATTATATATATATATCACATATATATATATATATAATAACAATAGATATAGAACATAGAGTGCAAAGTGAAGTGTCAGTATTAATAACAGTGGCATATATATATATATATAATCACAATAATACAAAATGAACTGTCCCAGGTGTAGGCAATTTGGGGTGAAGTGTCTTGCCCAGGGACACAACGACATCCTGACTGCAGTGGGGTTTGAACCTGTGCTCCCCTGATCCGAACACCAACGCACCAGACCACTGCACCACACGCCTCCCAACAAGTCATTGTACAGTTTATGAACGACGACAAGTTTTTCTTAATTTTTGTATTGAAGGCCTGTTGGATTTAATCAGCTCGCTTAGCACTGCCAGAAGCCCAGCCTGAAAGGTATTTTGTTGCTGGTCGTCCGATTCCTGGGCCTTGTGTGAATGCAGCAGCCGTTCGTCGTGCATCTCCTTGGCACGCAGGTCCTCATTCTCCTTGCTGACCATGGCATGGCAGTCTATCGCCATGATGGTGTCAAGGAAGCTGTCATCGCGTGCCCACTTTCCTAAGGTGAAATATGCAAGATACAAGATCAGTTTAATCGCAACAACGACACAACATTGTCCAAATACCAGAAGGGGAGCAGCCCATAACAGAGAGCCCCCCACGTCAGAGTCATCACTGTGGGCGATCTCCACCTCTGAGGCCCAATCCCAAACCACTCCCTCGACCCTACCCCTCCGTGACGGAGTGAACTCCGTCTGTAGCCACACTCGCAGCTCAACGAGGCTCCCTCCTGTCAGATGGAGGGAGTAAATACAGCGGCAAGCTTTGGGACAAACTCCCCTCTCTCCGGCAGAAACAGGAAATGCCGTAACTGTATGTAACAACGGTTTCAAATCAGCTTCTCTTAGACAAAAAATGTAAATTAATAACTCAAATAAAACTCCAAACATCTTTCATTGTGTTACTTTTTCTGTAAAGCTCTTTTAGTTTTAAACCTGATGTTTATAAGTTTCTTAGTTTTTGCAACAGTCTGTAAATATACACAAATTTATAATAAAATGCACACATTTACCTTTTTCTAGACTAAACACAGGTATGATCCTAAGTTAAAAAAATATGAGGTTATCATGAGGTTGTTAACATCGCAATTTATCAGTGGATGTTTGCTGGAACTACTTTTTAACAGCGTGTTTCCTGACGGACACACACAGCGTGACTCCGGTCAGGTAGAGACCGGTCTCAAGTCAGCACCGATGCAGACTCGCTGTTTGAGGGCTTGATAGCCCACTCCCCCTCCACACCTCTCCACACTCGTTGGTTTGGAACAGCACTTAATGTGGCGGACCCTCCGCGCGAACGCGCAAACGGAGGGGTAGTGTGTAGGGGTAGGGTGTAGCATGTCGTTGTGTCCCCGAGACACTTCACCCCAAAGTGCTCCTGTGGGGATTGCCCACAGTATTGAGTAGGTAAGCTTTGGATAAAAGCGTCTAACAAGTGACATGTAATGATTCAAAAAGCTTTTGGTGGCCATATTGAATAACAAACCAATGTGGTTTACTTGTTATCCACAGTTTAGCTGCTAAATGTTACCTTTACAAAGCTACGCTGAAAACACAGCAAAGTTCATATAACGGTATTAGGTTAGTTGAACCTAATATTTTTATAGTTAAACTCAACACTTTTCTTTGTGCTCCACATATCTAAATGTATAAAGTGTGTTTTCACCTCCGTTCCCTCCTGTTTGCTGCAGTATGGCAACAGCGGTCAGGATGGGATCCTCTGTGATCAGATAGTGGTCCTGATGGTGTCCGCTGACCGGGCGCAGGCTGCCTACTCTCAGCAGGGGGGAACTGAACGTGGAAACTGTGTTTCTCTGAGGGATCCTCCATGTAGTCTGAGAAGCCTTCTGAGGAAACAAGGTCAAACTATTTAGGATAATACTATGAGAAGGAATAATGTTTAGGCAGTAAATAGAATTTCAATTACATTTCTACTTAAATGTGCAAAAATATTAGAACATCAGTCTTTGTGGCATGCAGGTAATCAACTGTTTAAGCTTTTACCATTAACATGTAGAATGAATGTTGCAAATTACTTGAAATTATAGCAACTACAATCTGTTGTTTACCTCTATGCATTAGCCACAGAGGTAGCATTATGTCCAGCTAGCATGCTAATTGCTAACGTTATATTATCGTTTTTATCCCGGAGGGGAAAACTAGTTTCTAATCCTGAGAGAAACACCTCGCCTGAAACACACGATTAGTGCCATGAGTTAGTGAAGCAAATTACAGAACATTGCACTTATTCACAAGTCAAAACGTGTTCATAGCGGGCATGGATGAGAATAGCTAGCTAGCTAGATGTTATTAGCCAGCTTGGACCTAACGTTAGCAAGTTCTACCATGGCTAGCTCGATCTACTGAGCAAATAAAAGTACATCTAAGACCAGTATTGTGCAGATTAAAACAGTGCAGTGCATGTATTTTATTTTACCTTCGTAGTCGTCCCGACATGACTTTGCCAGGTCTGCTAACTTTGCTGATCCACTGAAACTGCATGCAGTAGAAGCTTCTGAATGTGGCGCTTCGCGTCCTTCGAGTAAATCGCCAGAAGCGCAGACACATCCTCATCACTCCAATTGATTTATTTAGTGTTGCTATAATAACTGCTTTCACAAAAGGAATCTCTTCGGATGTGCTGTCCAGCGAGGAAATACAATGGCCGCTTACAACAAAAAATTCTGAGTCAAACGGGCGTGGTTTGCATTCCGCACAGCCAATCAGACGTACGAACTACATTCTCCCACGACAGACCCTGCTCTGTAGCAGGGACTGAAAAGCGAGTCTCGCGAACTAAGTTGAGCT
The DNA here is from genome assembly GCF_902827165.1 of Trematomus bernacchii. NCBI lineage: Eukaryota > Metazoa > Chordata > Actinopteri > Perciformes > Nototheniidae > Trematomus > Trematomus bernacchii. The sequence goes on along the minus strand of NW_022988098.1, from coordinate 2,901,213 downwards.
ACTTTAGTTCCTGGGGCTTTTTGGTGTGAACGCAAATATATCGTAGTTCTGATGAACTATTGTGGGAAAAGTACACCAAAGTACTCCGGTGTGAACGCACCTATAGGTGCACGCACATGGACCGTTGGTTTCTTCTGTTTAATGCAACAGCATTTCTTTGTCACATAATCCTCTATGAATCTTTTCATATGAGGCCAGTAAAACCTTTCTCTGGCTAGTTGAATGACTCTCTCTGTGCCTACATGTCCCATGTTATCATGAAGGTGCTTCAAGACAAAAGACTGATATTTCAGAGGTAGGACAAGCTGTTTTCTCTCTGGTGTCCGCCGATATAGGATTCCATCTTCAAGGTGTAGACGGTTCCATTCGTGGAGAAGCTTACACGCGGTTCCCTTGACTGACCTCCTCATATCATCTGAAAGTGTATCACTAACTTCCTTTAGCCTTACAATCTCTCCAATCGTTTGGTCTTCCCTTTGGGCTTGAACCAACTCATTGTGACTTATTTCATGTAGAGGTGTGCACGGCTGTGGGATAACGTCAAGGGAGGAGGCAGAGAGGGCAGCTACCCAGGCAACATCTTTTCTCTGAGCTGCTTGACCTCCTTCCCAGGTTGCACTCACCACATCTTGCGACAACTCTTCTGTGCACGTTGACATGTAGTGGTCTATATCAAGAGGGATACGGGACAGTGTATCCGCATCAATGTTCATTCTTCCAGGTCTGTACTTAATGTTAAAGCGGAAGTCTGACAACTCCCCCACCCAACGGTGACCGACCGCATTGAGTTTGACCGTGCTCATAACATAAGTAAGTGGATTGTTGTCAGTGTAAATGGTGAAGTGAGGAGCATAAAAGAGGTAATCTCTAAACTTCTCACACACTGCCCACTTTAGCGCGAGGAACTCTAATTTGCCGCTGTGCAAAGGATAATTCCTTTCAGCCGGTGTCAAGGTTCGTGACCCATAGCCAATGACTCGCAGCTTTTCGTCCTGCTTTTGGTAAAGAACTGCTCCCAGTCCTTGCTCCGATGCATCGGTATGCAAGACGAATGGCATGTCAAAGTCTGGGTATCCGAGAACTGGAGGATGCGTTAACATGTCAACCAGTTCCTCAAGTGTAGTCTGATGCACAGCAGTCCACTCTATAGGCGCCCTGGATGACAGCTGGGGGCCTTTAGCTTTGATCTGTCGAGCTTGTGTTGGGGCTTTCACTTGGAGCAACTCGTATAATGGCTTTGCTATCTTTGAGAAGTCTTGTAGGTACGACCTGTAGTAACTGAGAAAGCCGAGGACTCTTCTCAGGTCACCTACGGTCTTCGGTGTTTTCGCTTTCAGGGCCAGTACAGCTTCTAGATCTTTGGGGTCGACTCGAACACCCTCACCAGAGACCAGGCGTCCAACATAGCGAACTTCTCCCCTGAACACCTCACATTTCTCAGGGCGGAGCTTCACTCCCTGACTCTGTATCGCTTGGAGCACTTTCCGAACCACCTCCACATGATTTTCAAAGGTCTGGGAGTAACACAGGATGTCGTCCAGGTAAGGGATACAGCACTCATCCCTCAAAGAACACAACATCTCCTCCATACTTCTCTGAAAAGCTGCTGGTGCATTCGTAAGACCAAACGGTATTCTCACCCACTCATAAAGCCCCCAGGGTGTAATGAAGGCGGTCAGATGGCGTGAACCTTCAACTACAAAACCCTGGTGGTATGCCTTACCCTGGTCAAGGATGCTGAACCAAGAGTATCCCCCCAAGGTGTCCAGTAGGTCCCGTATCCGAGGCAGTGGGTGTCGGTCTGGTACAGTTTTCTGATTGAGCAGGCGATAGTCTATACAAAGGCGCAAAGAGCCATCTTTCTTCCGTACGCACACAACAGGGGCAGAATAGGAAGACTTGGATTTAACAATCCATCCCTTCACCAGTAGGTCTTGAATATATTCTTTGACCTCCCTCAATAGCGGCTTTGGTATGGAAGTATACGTCCTTTGCACTGGAATATCGTCCTTCAGATTTATCACCATTTGTAGGCTAGGGTTACAGCCAATGTCATTTCCGTCCCTCGCAAAAGCCTTTGATTCTTCGTACAACATTCTCTTGGCAATCTCTTGTTGTTCCTCCTCCAAGTGACTGAGGTCCACTGGTGGGTGCCACAGGGGTGGAATCGGCTCAGCTTTTTGGATTGGTTCAAGGGGTTGTGTTGAGACCTCATTGACTGTTGCAGTACATGTTGTCTTGTCAGGAGATTCAGCATCCACAAACCTTTCAATGTGCTGCAATACGCCCAGGGCTGTCTTGCGTGGTAAGGTGACATCATGTTTGGTGTTATTGCCTACTGGAATTGTGACATAAGGCTTTGCAGGGTTCTGTATCTCAAACAAACCTGTCCCTAAATCCAGCTGCGATAATTGATGACTGTCTTCATCAGCTTCAAACAACACCAGACGATCAGAGGGGTTCAGGGTTTGGGGAACACGACACCTCACCCAGGTGACATGACCAGCCGGAATGACGATGTCATTTACACCTGTTCTTAGGCGTCCCTGCGACGTACTTGGTTCAACTGCCTGAATAAAGCTCACAATTGCTTCGGCTTTCTCCACCGGAACACTGATGGCATCACGAAGCAGTTTAACCAGAGTGCATATCAATCGTTCTGGCTGTCCCTCAATGATTTCCTCCAAAACATTAAAACCAACCAATGGTCTCTCCATGGCCAACCTTGTGACTAGGAATGGAACACTGATGGAAAGACTGGGTTCTTCATTTCCTGGCAGGTTGGTCATAATGGCTACCCAGCCATCAAACGGAATAAGCTCGCCATTAACTGCATACACCTTTAGCTCGTCCAGATCCTCGATAATCTCCGATATTGGTCGAACATCAAGATTAGGCAGATATTGTTCTTTCCAGGCGCGGCTTATGATACTGACTTGAGCACCGGAGTCAAGCAATGCAGTCACTGCCAATCCGTTTAGATTACACTGTATTAGCGACTTTTTCCCTATCAGCTTGGCAACAGTTCTACGTTTCACCCCTGGTGAACCAAAAGAAAACTGCGAGGGTTCATCTTGCTGGTAACTATTCTGGGCACCAGCTACTTCAACTGTTTTGCCCTTACAACTGGTTTGTGCTTTTGCCTCACCAGAATGTTCAGCTTGGGGTCGTATTGTGGATCCGATCACTGGCAACCCCGCTGCAGTGACCGGCTTGAGTTTCCCTGACTCTCCTGTCTCTTTAAACAGCCCACAGCCCTGTGTCCTCCATCCCCACAATAGAAACAGTGGTTACAATCTGGCCAGTTTTGTTCGACACATTTTGAACAACCAAAAGGTTTCTCTCTCCTGGGTCTCACTCTGTTTTGAGAGTATTGGTTATGGTTAATCATGTCTGCCGGATGTGGCTGCTTTTGTTGTCTCATAGCCTCAACCATGCTGGTTAGTTCATCTACCTTGGCTGCAAGCTCTTTTATTGGGTCTGTCTTTGTTTTGTGTGCTGTGCTCTCTTGTTTGTTGCCACACTCTTGGACTTTGTTAAGCTCAAGTTGTGCGCTATGAGCACTAGTTGTTGCCTGCCGACGAGAAGGACCTATCCTCTTCTGTCTCTCACTCTCCTCACTGGTGATTCTCATTACATGGCGTAATATTGTTTCATCACTCACCTCACCACTTGATAGAAGAGGCTTTAGTTCTCTGCGTACATCACTGTGTTTATATCCAAGTCCCTGCAAGACCGTATGTAGAAACACATCTTGAACAGTAGCTGGACTGTATTTAATGCCTGCGTCTGACAGTTTGGAGGTGAATAGGACACGTTGCTTTAACCCTATCACTCGGTAGAGAAACTGTTGTGGTGTTTCATTATCATCCTGTCTAGCACACATTAATTCTTGGAATAACTCCGTACTGTTTTTCTCTCTTAAGTGGGCCTGGAGAAAGCCTTTGAGCTCCATCACTGTCAGGTCATCCTTATTTATTAGCATGTCTTTGAAAGTTCCAGGTTGTATGATTCGGAGCACACCACGAACTATGTCTCCGTCATGGACACCTTCTCTAATCCCTTCCTCGATTTGCTTAGACATTGTTATAGCTTATGTCCGAAGAATTATCACCAACCTAACCCCCTTGCACCTTAAACTCCCTCCTCTGGAGGTAAGAGAGTCCTCTTAAGGAGATCATTGTCTCAGGGCCGGACTGGGCAGCAGACTGAGCTGGTGAGTGTGGGATGTTATGATGAGACTTACTAGTGTGTGCTGGTGACAGTGGGGGTTGTTCTAGTGTCTGTGTTGTAGGTGCCATAATGCTTTGTCTTAACCTTTTGCCCAGGTCTTCATAGCTATTAAGCATTTCCAGTAACCCAGTATTTGTGTTATCACCTACAGCATTAAAACTGACTGGAGAAGCGGTGAGATCTGTCTCAGCTTCAGATATCTGCTTAGTGTTGTTACCTGTGTTTATCTCTACGTGTGGTTCTACATGTGGCAAACCCTGTACACTTACTTCTCTGTCTTTCACAATGTCATCAATAGCATCTTTCAACATCAACAAGTGAGCCATCCCACTATCTTCTGACTCAAGCAAGTGCTTACTGTGCATAAATAAACTGATGTAGTTGAAGCAGCCTTCATCGTCTCCCTCCTCGAGCTCAGACGGTTCCTGGTCTGGCACTGGACCCACTTCCTTGGCAATGTGGAGGAGTTCTTTCGCTGACAAGGAGAGTAGGCTTCTTCTGATGTCCCACACCAGACTTTTCCTTTGGCTCTCCGACATGACAGCAGCTCTTCCAATTCACTCACGATGGATTGCCCAGTTCAGCAACGGTTCCACGTCTGCTCCAGCTTACAGCTCTCTGCTCGCTAGTGATGTGTCGGTCGCGAACGAGCCGGCTCAAAGAGCCGGCTCTTTTAAGTGAACGACGGGAGCCGGCTCGCGCCCGCGAACGAGCCGTTTTTTTTTTTTTTTAAGTAATACAAGACAGAATGATATGATGATCTCCGCGCTACAGCTGCTCCGTGCATGCATGCAGTGACATGTAATATCCAAGGATTAGAGACTGTTGGATGCTGCTGTTTTGAGCATTGCAATACATTTATTTTTATTATGTTTTTTTATGATTAGAGACGGTTGGATGCTGCTGTACTGAGCATTGCAATATATTTATTTTCACTATGTTATTTATTTATGATTATCCTTGGGCTCAGCAAAGATTTGATGTCAGCTGTTGCTGTCTTTTTTTCTATAGTTAATACTGAAATAGAGCCCTGCTGTTTTGTCAGGGCCCTTTCTTTAAATATAATTTTAAAATGTCGATACAGTAGCCCCTTTTTTTAAATGTCTATGCTTAAGTTTTTGTGTTGCTATCTGCTTTGTGTAGCGTGGTTCTACAAACAAGTCTGTGCATTCATTGGGTGGTATCAGAGAGATACAAGGGTCTGTAAATGCAATGAAACAATTGGCCACAGCAATAATTGATATTAAACATGTAATTTTTACTTTTGAATACTTCAGTACAAAGGATGTATTGAATAATTTAAATCATTAGTCAAAACAGGGCTACATTTGATTGAATTATAAAAGGTATAATATGTGGTAAACTGAAGAGCCGTTTGGGAGCCGAAAGAGCCGGCTCTTCTTGGTGAGCCGAGCCAAATGATCCGGCTCACCAAGAAGAGCCGGAATTCCCATCACTACTGCTCGCATCAGCTCCGGTATTGGTCCTAGAAGTCATTAATGGATCAGCTCCCGACCAGTAGGTGGCGCCGATCCCGGACGAGCCCCCAAGAACTGTTACGGGTCCCCGATATGAGGACCACAGTAACGGTTATGATACAATCACTATACATGCATGTAAATACTCAGTGTACAGGAGGCTTCAGATATACTGACAAACTTGTATCCTTACTGCGTCAGACCACGTTGTCCCCAAAATGGCGCCGTACCGGGGAAGCTAGGCTAATACACTCACACCATTTAACGGTTTTACACATGTAAACAGCGGTACAAAGTCTTCTAACTGTTAGCGGGCCGTTACATATTATCTTCGCAAACCTTATGGGGGATTCATTGTGATTTATGCACAGTTTACCAACCTGTATCGTGCAGGTGAAAGAGAAGTAATGAGGACACCTTGTGTTCAGTTTCCTTCCAGATTACTTCTGAGGAAACCCCGGGAACGTCCGTCGCTTTAATCGGTACCCCGGAACCATTGAATCGAACACAAACGTTCCGCCTCACTACTCACTGCATCTATCGACCCCGTTAGTGAAATGAAAATAACAGATGTACAAAATAAAGGCATATTCTAACTCTAAATATAATACTTATTATATTAATGTGGTCACACATCCCAGGGGTGCCACATGTACAGCAACAGAGCGGAGTGGTGTGTGTTATTATATGAAGCACACCTGACGTGTGGTCTGGACTGTGGTTAATCCTCAGCCTAACATTACCTGATGACCTCCTGGATGAGCACTGTGTTCATGGACTCTTCATAGAGCACCGGGAATATTTCCATCACGTCCTGAATGTTGAAAGGCAGAGGAATCTTTTCCACGATGCCTGCCACGATCTCCTCCACTATCTACAACATGGAACATCAACAATGAAACCCAAAATGTAGTCTAGATATTAAAGACACAACACATCACAACCAAATTGCTGTTAAACAGTGTTCGGCAACAAAAAAACGCTACCTCCTCCAGAGATTTGCCCCCGGCAGATGAAGCTCGAGGCTGGAGTCGAACCAGAGCTCCCAGCAGGGCGAAGGACTCGTTTTGGGCAAAGCTGATGTTAGCGTTGTCATGGAGACCAAAGATCTCAGGTGTATCATTGATGGGCAAACCACGAATGTATGCCAGGTAACCCTAAAGCAAGATTTTCAGAGCAACGGGTTATGATAGTCAGCAGTTCATAAGTTTCTGTAGCATATCACATTTGATTTGTACATTTTATTTTTCCCTTACTTTATTTTATTTGGCATTTTAAAGTTTTTATTTTATTTAACTTTTACTTATAGTAAAATGTTTAATGTTTACTTACATTACACACAAATGTCATGTTTTCTGCTTGTAGAATAATAATTGTTCATGTTATTTAATTTAAGATATCTTCATGTTTAATAGATGGCTGTCTTGCAATATACCCCCTAAAGACTTTTCATGTATTAAACTGAACAGTGAGAGACGGATTAGTGTTCTGATCACAATCTTTTTAAAGACCCTGCGTTTATCTGACCTTGATATCCAGATCTGTGTCTATCTGCCGGTAGACTCCAGACGAAGAGTAGAAGTGACCGTCTTCCAGCACAGCAGGACAGTAGAAATCCTCCAGGACGCTCAGCAGGCATCGTCTGTCCCAGTCATCTGTCACTCGGCCGCCGTAATTGATCTCCCCTGCGGTATATTTTAACACCTGGACAGGTGCAGAACAAGAAGGGGAGACAGACAGATGAGCAGGCTCAAACACACACAGAGTGACTACAAATGATGTGGCTTTGAGGTATTGTTATCTTAACAGGTTGTTAAATACAGACAGAAGAGTTCTCCTCCCCCCACCTTGTACGGGACGTCCTGGTACTCGTCCAGGAACATTTTGACCTGGCTGATGCAGATGTTTAAGTCTCCGTCTGTGAAATCGTAGGGAATGTTGAAGCCCAGTGGGCCAAACTTCCTTCGCTCCAGAGAAATTCCATGGAAGAGACACAGAGACAGAAGCAAAGCCTTGAGGTGTGATGCCTGGAGAGGAGAGGAGAGGAGAGGAGAGGAGAGGAGAGGAGAGGAGAGGAGAGGGGAGAGGAGAGAAGTTAAAGTCACCACTAGATGCTGGATGTTTAAACAGCTCCAAAATGGCTGGTTTTCTAATCTAACATTTGAGTGGATCCAGATATGAAGCAGGAGCAGACGGACCTTTGTGGAGGAGGTGAAGAACTCATTGGTGAGCCTCAGGTAGGTCTTCTGTAGATTGGCCTTGATTCCCTTGGGAGGCTCGATGGTCATCTTTGACCCATTTTGGAGAATAGACACTGGGAACTTGTTGCTGGGAAGGCTCGTGAGCCACATACGGAAGTCCTTGTGCACCTGTTATGAGACAAGCAATAAAAGGAATTGATCAACTCACAATACTACAAAAGTGCACAGACCATGTGATCAATGCGTAATGGTCTGACCTTTACTGGGCTGATGTTTTCAATGAGTCTCTCCAGGGAGGGCATCCAGCTGGGCGCCAGGTGACAGTTCTGGAAGAAGACCCAATGACCTCTCTCCATAGCAGCGAGCATGAGCTTCTCTGCCCAGGGGCCCTGAATCACACAAACAACAGCAGAACAAAAGGCAGAGGACAACAACAAGAGTCACAAACAGAAGCTTTAATATAAGAGAAAACATCCATATTTTGTAAAAGGGTGTAGTTATTTAGTGGTCGACATATACATCTCCCTGTAGCTAGTTTGACATTCTTGCAGTCTTACTGAAACATTTAAGAGCACTAGGTTCAATGGAGACGTAAAACGAGGACAGGCTGATGTAACAGCGCAGCACAAGCCAAGAGTCTAACTCACATAGTTGCAAGTGATGTGACAAACACACGCTAACACCTTTTGAACAACCTCAGGGGGAGAGTGTTGCTGGGAGAAATGTTTGGCCAGTTTCCGGTGGGTGGAATATGAGTCTGCATTCATCCCAAAACCTACACATGAGGTGTTGTAATTTTTTTGGTGCTTTTTTTTGTGTCCTGGAATCGAGCATCTGCCTAAAATAGTTGTGTATATCGCCCTGTCCCATGGCCATAAATAGAGAAAGCAATTATCACATAGGTGGCCATTCTTAACAAGTGAGATGAGAACGGCCTGGTTCTGTGTGAAAGTGTTTTACAGCGCTGTGTATCGAAGAGAGAGAGAGAGAGAGAGAGAGAGAGAGAGAGAGAGAGAGAGAGAGAGAGAGAGAGAGAGAGAGAGAGCAGCCCCTGGCTCTGACCTGGCCCTGGCCCAGAGAGATGGCACTCATTTTCTTGGAGAACTGCATGACATCCGCAAATTTGTAGAGGTCAGCAGCGGGGTCTGTGCCAGGGGAGAGCACAAAGATGAGGGGGGTGGAGAGGGAAGACTCCTTGAAGACCACCGACAGGTCTGACGTCTGTGAGAAGATCGAGAGGGTAACAAGCCATTAATACGACTGTAAAGCAAAACATCCACATGTATTTTTCCCGGCTGAAATTAGCATAGTAAATCTGTACTCCACACATTGCACTGCTGCAGTACAAACCAAAAGAAATTGAATTAAATTGCAATGTTAATTTTGCTTCACTATTCGGAGCCACTGTCACAAATAAGACTTAATTGTGTCAGTGCATACATATTGGTTTAATGTGAAGGGTTAGTTTGGATTGTATGAAGTGAGGTTGTATGAGGTTCTTATCCTACAGTACATGGCAGTCGGAGTGGAGAGGAGAGGAGAGGAGAGGAGAGGAGAGGAGAGGTTCTTATCCTACATGGCAGTCAGAATGTCCCAGTTAGACTGCTGGAGAGGAGAGGAGAGGAGAGGAGAGGAGAGGAGAGGAGAGGAGAGGAGAGGAGAGGTTCTTATCCTACATGGCAGTCAGAGTGTCCCAGTTAGACTGCTGATGAGGAGGCAGTCAGTGAGGTAAAATTACTGTTTTTGTAAATGCTGTCTGGTGGCTTTAAAGACAGGATACCCAGGATATAATAGCCTCAGTTCTTTATCCGAAAGGGATGTCCGAAGGGAAGGTAAAGCGTTGAAAATATTATAAATATATTTAAGGCTTACATTTATATTAATTTTCCTTTCTTTTAGGTAGCTATAATAGGTTTAGCTGCTGCCTCGGTCCACAGCAGAGGATTTCTTTGCTTCAGTACTGCTGTCTGCTTTTCCAACCTGGAGGCTAGATCTCCAGCTACAGTAGGTAATACACTGACTAAGGATACGAACCTCACACAACCCCACTACATCAGATCCAAACGAACCTTCTAGGGCACGAGGGAGGAGAGAAACTCTTCCTGAGGCTCTATGAAGCGTTGTCCCAGCTGAGCCGAGACAAAGTCCTGCAGGCCTTGAACAAGACGGTCGGCCCTCAGACAGCGCAGCACCAGCAGCTTCTGGAACGAGTCCAGCTCGGTGTCCCACTGTCCTGGGAGAGGGTCCCTATAAGCAAAGACACACACATGCACACCCCGTTAGATATGGACGGCTACTGCACAGTTGAAATGAAGGAAACAAGTGTCCATTTGTTAACAAGGGTTTTTTTCTATGCATGCCTGTGAGGCTGGTTGCTGTCAAAGATGCTCTTGAAACCCTGCAGATGTTCGGGGAAGCTCTCTGCCAGGTTTCTGAAGTTGTCCAGAGCGCTGAGGCCCAGAATGTCCTGCCAGGCTCGCTCCGACAGCCAACTCACTGCTGGGTTCGTCAGCTCCTGGGCGGGCATCCCTCCAGACAGCAGGTAATGCCACTCAGCCTGCCACAGAGGGACCAATTCAATTCAGGAAATGTAAAAGGACAAACTCCACCTCTGTGTTTGTACGAGTTCCCACAGGAAATTAAAGAGGGGAGGGAGACTGCAAACTCCCACGTTTCTCACCATATCAATTTTGTTCTCATTCATCATGATGCGAGCGCACAGGAGAAAGGCAAACATGAGTTTGTTCTTCTCAAATAAGCTGCGGCACACATTGCTGTACAGGCTGAAGGTGAAAAACTCATTTATGTTGGCAATCCTCTCCTCCACCGTGTCTGTAAAAAACATTACATGACATGTCACTTGTTAGACGCTTTTATCCAAAGCGACTTACATACATTCAGTACTGCGGACAATCCCCACAGGAGCAATTTGGGGTGAAGTGTCTTGCCCAGGGACACAACGACATGCTGACTGCAGTGAGACTCGAACTTGCTATCCCCTGATTCAAAGTTCAGCGCACTAAGTTCAGCGCACAATCCCACTGAGCCACAGCCTCACATCAAATACATTCAGCGGAAGCAGAAAATAATGTTCCCATGTGTTTTAAAGCCATAAAGCAGTTTCATGTCTTTTCCATCTGAACAGACATAGTTCTGTGTATATGAGCTACTGTGGAAATTCTACCTGCTTTCTCAGAGTTGGCAAGGCCAGCCATGAAGATGCAGAGGAACCACTCCAGTGAGTACTGGTACATGGGGTCGACATTCGACAGGTCCGATACACAGAAGAATAGGATCTGTGTGCGCACAGCCACTGGAACGTACTCCAGGCGGGTGGCGTCAATGTCCTTCTCCGTCTGCTCTGCCACCACCACTTTGGCCTGCCAGCAAAACCAGCTTGCGTTAGTAAAATCCAGTAGCATATGACTTTGATGGAACATTGCTAAAGAATCACAATATATGAAGTTTGTTGGGGTATTGGAGATTATAGCTCTCCCACTTTCTTACCTTGATCTCTCCAGCTTTGATCTTGGAAGCTCCCAACACTTGGATGAGTTCCTCGTTGTCCACGGGGTTTCCCTCAGTGGAGCTGAGTCGGAACAGGATCTCATCCTCAATTTCTTTCAGCTCCTGTTTCATCTGGGCGTTGCTGATGATCAGCTGGTTCTTAGCCTCCTCCAGGTCTGGACGCTCCACAGCCACCACCTGGCCCAGCAGCTGGTCCTCCAGACCGCTGAGAATAAAGACAGTGACAGCCAGACATTAGTTGTTAGAATAAAGTTCATCAACTGAATTCATTCTGAAGAAATGTTGGATTTCTTTCTGAAAGTCACAAGCAGATTTCTTGTCAATCTTTTGCTCACATTTCATTTTAATATCAAGGATGTTTTGGAATATTATTTACTAACAATCAACAAACATATGAGACTGAAATACTGGGCTATCAACTAAAGACACAGCCACGCAAAAACTGCGGCATGTGTACGGCTCCTTATGGGTACTGCAATTTCCGAAGTGCCGGGTTCAAGGACCCTGACCTTGGCCAGGAAAAACAGGCACTCGCTTGTTTAATTTTTTTGCGGTCTAGATTTCTTTAATTTTTTTTTGCGTGTGTTTATAAATTACCTCGAGGGCCGTATCAAATGGTCTCGCGGTCCGTATACGGCCCGGATGCCGGAGGTTCCCCACCCCTGTTTAAACCAAACTAGATTTTGCCTTTTTGGGTTTATAACATGTGTTACCTTGGTGACAGGGTGAAGTTAATGAGGGTGACTTTGGTGGCCACCTCTGGAGAGTAGTGTGGGTTAGGCAGCTTGGTGGTGATGTACATCTTGAAGCCTTGTTGGTAAGGGATGACTGTGTCCCCCAGCTTCAGCATGGTGCTGCCTCTCAGCACAAATGTCTATGGGCCAAAAAAAGTGTATCATCAGACCAGTGAATGGTGGATCGTGGATATTTGCACAAGAGATTCTTGTTTGGGTATGTATTAACTTGTTGCAGCAAGACAGGCTCTAGGGCAGGATCCAATTCCTCCCCTATATTCTCCAAGAGGCAGGGTTTCCCAAAGCGAATGGCATTCTCAAGACTGCGGAGGAAGTCCCGGTCACTTAACTTAATGACCTCCAATCTACTGTCCTTCTCCTGGGGGACAACAAGAAGCAGGTCTGAATAAACGGAGGATTAAATACAGACACTGAGAAGCTATCATAAGGAATTCAGGGTAATGTGTACACATATATTTACTGAAACCAGTAGATATCTTGACACAGCTACTTTCTATCTCTTTTTGTCTCACTGGCGCCCTCTGCAGTGATGGTCGGATCAGTACACAGGTAAGAGACCTTACCATGTTTTTTATCCAAGTGTTGGCTTGTCCCTGAGGATCGATGAATAAAGGCCAGCGCAGACAGTACTGGGTGATCACACCGTTCTCCACTGAGAGGTTATCCTTGGGCAGACCTGATATCTGTGCACATTAAAATGACGATTGACAGAAAAGGTAAATTACCATTAAGTTAAGTAAACTCACTGGCCCCGAAAAATATATTTAAAAAATCAATAGTTAACACAAAATCTTGTTCCGACCTGCCATGAGCGGATCTTGACCGGGTCTCCGAAGGTGTTGATCAGGTTTGGTTCGTCAGTGTGTGGAACATTTAGCTTTTTGAAACATTGCAGCCACTCCTCATTGCAGCCACTCCTCTGCCATGGCTCTCCCTAAACATAAAAACAATACTGATCAAAGTCACACAATAGTGCTGCACTGATTAGGAACCGGAACAGAATCAGAATCAGAACCCCTTTATTAGTCCCACGGAGGGGAAATGTGCGTAGTTACAGCAGGAAAAAGAGCCACAGACCGCTTAATGTTACATATGTTAAATATGTGACATGCATTTAAAAAAAGTACTAAGTTATGATATAATAAAAACATATATAATACAAAATAAAAAGTTACATATAAAAAAATACACATCCTGTAACAGTTCTACGGATTTAGCAGCCAGGCATATATTACACAGTTATTAACGGCATCTATATATATTGCACACCTAGCACATATTGCACATAGGTGGTTGGTATTTAACAGCAGCAAGTCACACAACAGGCAGAAAAACAGTGACACAATAAGGCTAACCTACCAATAATGCATTGCAATTCTTTCAACAATATTTAACAATAATGTACCTACTTATTTAACATAAGTCTAGAAGAGCAAAAACTAAAGTTATACTTTTTCTATCCACCAGAAAAGCATGACAGTTAAAGGTGGGGTAGGTAATTCACTTCAGAAACACTTTTTGTTATATTTCATGGAAAGCTCTTAACATCCCGATAGCCTCTGGAACTCCCTCCCACCTGACATCCGCAACACTGACTCTCTCCCCATTTTCAAATCACGCCTCAAAACATATCTCTTCACACTCGCATATCCACCCTGATCATTATCCATCACACATCCTCTGTTTTTATTTATTTGGTTATTTGATTGATTGATTTATATACTGCATTGTCTTATTTATGTTTCTTATGCTGGTGTTATCTATTGTGTATCTTGTTTTTTATGTATTTGTACGGCGACCTTGAGAGCCTTGAAAGGCGCCTATATAAAATAAATGAATTATTATTATTATTATTATTATTATTATTATTATTATTATTATTATTATTAAACGCTTTGACAATAAATACATTAAAAAATGTAATCCGTGGAAGCCGTAGTACTGTAAAAAGCACGACCAATCATCTGAGCCGGCCCGGCTAAAATAACTGGATGGCCTACCTGCCTGTCAGCCTTCCATCTGTGCACAAACTTATCTCGTGCCCTCATTGGTCATGTGCACGTTCGTGTGTGTTGGAGGAGGGGCTCTGTAAGGGAGTCTGAAGGAAGGGGCAGATTTTTTTCGGCTGCGTACTTTAAAGTTCTAGCGCACTCGAGCTGGTTTCTCCATTCTTACCTACCCTACCTTTAACATACTTTGTGATATGTATTCACACAGACTTACAGTGAAGGGTCCCAGGTATGCGAGGTATCCAGCAGACAGAAGCACATCGCCGGCCACATTATTGACCATGTACTCCAGATTTAGCACTGTTTCCTTCCAACGCACCTTCTCATCTGCCAGTCCACCAATAAGCTGAGGAAATTAAAGCCAGTTTATTATTCAACTACCAATACAAAAATAAGTTAAATATGTATAGACAATATAACACTAAGTACAGAGACAGTACATCTTGTTTTTGTATTCTGTATATGTATCCTGTTTCTAACCACCTGCTGGTGTAATTCTAAATTGCCCCCTGGGGAACAGGGAAGTCTTAGCTTATCTTGTCCCTCCTTCTGACCTTGTCTGCTCGGATGAGGCGGGCCTCACACAGTTGATATTTTTCGTCCAGCTCATCTTTCTTGGCCACACAGGCCTGGTACTTGGCCTGCAAAGTGGCAATGCCGCCCTCAACCACCGCCAGCTTTTCATTGGCATCATCCAGGATGAGCTGCGTCGCTGCTAAGTCCTCCGAGGCCTCCTTGAGGGCTGTCTGTGAATATTTACATATTTAATGTTAAAGTGGTGTCTTACATCGATGACCTCATGGCTCAAATGTGGATTTCACTTCTTACCCTTTTAACTTCCACACCCCTGGAAACAAAGTGATATATATGCATGGCTCGCACCCACTGGCAAATAGAGGTACAGGCTTTGGAAACTTTGGCAATGTTGGCTGGCTGGAACTCCTCATTATCTATGTAGGGCTGGACTAAACTGATCACGCTCTCTGGGATGTTTTCCTGCAGAATGATTGCGAGCAGAAAATGAATACATCTCCCAAACAGGAAATAACCAAATCAGCATTGAACACTGACGTTTTTGAGAACTTTAGGTACTGAAATAAAATCTAAAAGATACTAAAATAATTTTCGATGGAAGCACTAATGACAACATATACTGTACAAACAATGACTTGGCAATAACTGTACTAGCTAGGAGCCTTACCTTATCAAAGTTAAAGAGGCTCTCCAGAAACTTGCCAGGGTCTTGAAGCTGACCCTTACCAACCTCCCAGTAGTCGTCCACCTTGGTGCCAGGCTTCTCTCCAGGTACCCTTTTGGGTTTGATGCTCTTCATGATGCACACTGCCTCCATAACCAGCTTCACCCCCTGGGGAGGGCGCTGCATGCCTCGCACCTATGGACAAAAAGGTTATTTTCTACATATGTAATACTATTTCAGGAATATGTTCAACTGACCATCATTTAAATCCCTGACCTCAGTGATATCGTTCTTGTTGAGGGACTTGAGGCTGTTGAGCGCAGAGTCGAGGGCGGGCAGAGCCAGGTCCAAGTCTTTCTGGGCATCCGCAGCAATGGCTCCTGCAAAACGAGCTTTCTCTGAGGCCTTGGCTTCCTCTGCTTGCACCAACTTCCGGGTATCCTCTGCAACTACCGTGTCTATCTGGCAAGGTAGAGCATAAATCACACTGAAGGGTACGTTTTCCAAAAAACAGGCTCATGCAGATATATTGGACACAAACCATGAAGAAAAAAACGTTCTGTTTTTTACTTTAGAGACTATAAGACTTTAGTACTAGTCTAAGTCTTAATTCCCTTACTTTGATGGTCTCCATGGTGACTTCAGTGTCCCTGGTGGCCTCCTCCAAAAGTGGTCTCATCGTCCCCAGCTCTTCCTGCATCTTACTCACATCATCCGCTGTGCTGAGGAGCTATGGGATGACAGAAACGCTTATTCATCATAAGTACACAAAAACAAATGTACTATTATTAATAATGTTTTCTTTGTTTTCCTTATTCATCGCTGCAGAAAGGATCATGCCAGCCCACATCAAACACCTGATCAAGAACTTGTGAATCTTCAGGCAGAAAAGATGAAAACACCTGTTCAAAGTTCCAGTTCCCTGTACATGGAACCATGCCTGTCTGGGACTCTGTTCCACATGTCTTCAGTCAGTTCTGGACCCTAGTTCTACCAAGGCTTATTAGAGGTAAGAGTAGTAGGAGAGGAGTGGAGTTATCTTTGTATTTAGGCTGCAAGTCGACACAAGTGATCAAGTGCTGATGCTAATAATGATCCGATTCATTTGATATTGATTGTCTGCCAATACCGAATCCTGATCCGATTCTTCTATTTCCCAGATAATACAGCTTCACCGTGTACACTAGCTGTATTGGTTTTTGCCATTGTAATTCACCATAAGCAATTGTTGACTGTAACGTCTATGCCAACCAACTGTAATTTGTAATGTCTTTTACCATACTTTAACCGTCAAGTTCTGGCAACCACAGCAGCCCAAATGTTAACGTAAATGTCAAGTTTTCTTTTTACAGTGTACTTATATCTGTATATTTCTTTTCAGTTTGCTTCAAGAAGTGGCTTCAGCAGACAGAAGTGCAGGCCAGATTGGGAAAGGCTGGACACTACACAACGGGAAACATTATGGACATGAACAAGGAAAAACAAAAAACACTTTCTTTGTTGCCTTTTTCTTATCATACATAGTGTTACTGTTTTTGTTACCATTTAAATATTGAATTATATTTATTACTTTTATTTTAAATCGAATGCACCTCTTATAGATAATATATTTATGTGGATGTATAGGTTGATTTGCAGGTTGGTTGTTATTTGTATAATTAGTGTATTGTTACTGTGTATTTTATTATATTAACTAGCTATTTATTGCTATTTATTAAATTAAAATACTGTTATGAACACTATACAATGTCTTTATTTTGGTAGATACCAGAATACATGACACAATGAATCTTGGTAATATATTTATGTTCTCTGGTTTAAATAATCATACCAGTATTTAAACAATGTATGCTGGTCACCTGGCATCCTGGTAAGCTTCCAGCATGGTATATTTACTACTATTATTAAACATAAACTGGTGATAGATGGATGCTGGTGACCAGCATACTATGCTGGTCTATGCTGTTTGTTTTAGCTGGTCAGGATGGCTGGTTTAGCTGGTGCCAGCTAAACCAGCCACCAGCTAAACCAGCCATCCTGACCAGTTACTGAAGTTATAACTAAAGTTACAGTATTAATGTGTTTAATATAGTTAATTTCATTAATCCAAACCTGCCTAATGACTAGTAACTATATGTATTAAATAAATTAAGTGGAGGGTTAGGGTTGAGTTCCATATTTACCTCTAAGATGTGGTGGGAGTAATAATAATAATAATAGATTAATTTAGTTAGCGCTGTCAGGTGCTCAAAGACGCTTTAGTGTTTATGTTACTGAAATTGATACATTACAGTACTTGATTAAATGTACTTAATTACTTTACACTACTGATGTCAAGTATCATTTTCAAGGATAATGATTTGGTAAACACACACAATGCTCATAGGTTTTAAATTATGCTACATAACTTTAACTTTTATGATTAAAGTACTAACTGGGCTGAAAGTGATCTGAGTGGGGTCTATCCTCTACTGTGTAGTGATCACTGATTCATACACTGGGGTTACATAATCCAATCATGGAACTACAGGTTGGGGGTATTGTTTCCGCACGGACACATGTGTTGACGGTACCTACTGTGTACCTACTGTGTGTTCCCCCTTTCACTTTCTCCTCTGTTCTCGTGCTGCGACACGACAGCATGTACATTTCTGCTGCTCAGTAAAGTACAGTTTTGCACCTTCGATGCACCGCTTCCGACTCCCTTCTCTCGGCACTACATTGGTGACCCTGACATAAGTCTCGCGAAGGATCCGAGACTAAATCGAACACGGCAGAAAGCGCAGCTTTTCTCGGAATGCCGGGGATTCTTGGAGACGTCCGTTGCTGCCACGTGCGCACGGACTGAGGCTCGGTGCGCCCCACGGAATGGCTGGGAACGTCGCTCACCATTCCCGTTTCGTCTCGGCGCTGGAGGGCGGCAAGCCTTCCTGCTACGAGGAGACGATGCACGACCTGCTAGGTATGGAGGAACCCGACTTCTACCTCGTGGGGCTGTTTCTTCGGGACATGCGGCTGCATGTCCAGGCTGCGCTAGCTAACACGGCTAGTGTTGAGCCCCACGCTTTGGCCGAAGAAGCTTGCCGGTTCTTCCTGGCCGCCCGGCGATTTACCCCAGAGGTGCTTGCCACTGCACGCTGCAGCACCTTCCCTGGTGGGGGCACGCCGCCTAGCAGAGGCTCCGGGGCCGACGACGACGACAGCGACTACCGGCCGTCGAGAGCGGCTAGCCTCAACTGCTAACGACAGCTAGCCACGACAGCTAGCCCCGACAGCTAACGGCTAGCTGCTACCAGCGGCTAGCGACGACTGCTAGCAACGGCTGACGATGTCTAGCAGCTACCGGCGGCTATCGACATCCGACTGCTTCGGGACCCTGCCTGGCCTCACCTCTACCCGCGGCTCGCCTCGACGGCGCCCCGTCTGGCCTCTCCCGGCCTCTCCCCTGTCCACAGCTCCCTCCTCCCGGGGACACGGCTCCTTCCTCCCGAGGACTTCGTGCCCGCCGCCGCTGTGCCTCGCCAGCGGCCGGGCGGCGCTCCTCCCTGCTGGGGACCTCCGGGTGTTTCGCGCCTGTCCCCACGACGCGACCCTGCTTTCTGCGGCCCCCTGACGACGGCCCGTTCAGGTCTATAGAGTGGGGTCTATCCTCGACTCCCTGTTTATAACAAGTGTCAGGTGACCTCGGTACCTTCAATGCGCACTTCTCTCCCGTCTTCTTGTTGAAACACTGAAGGATTTTTCCATTGATTCCTAATCCCAGAACCTGAGTGGAGATTTTATAATCGTCTGTCACCGCGTGCCGCTTTATGTCCACTTTGGGGTGAACGGGCATGGGGAAGTGAGTGGACTCAGCGTCGGGGAGAGCGGCGAGGGAGTCCTGCTCTGCCTCAGCCTTTGGCGCTTCCACTGGCTTCTCCTCTTCGTTTCCATTTTGGAGCATGTTCCCGACACCGGCTTGTTGTTACCGGCGGTGCTCTGGGGAGGAAAGCGTGAGTAATTCACCAAAGAAATGCGATGACGGCCGAGCGGAGTCCTGGAGCCGCTGGAGCGTCCTGTTGTCCTGCACCGCGGCCAGGGATGGACCCACACAAACTCCACTGTATCTACAAAAAAGCTTTAAAACCAATTTGTTTCAACTACACAACTACTATGTTTCTCTCTCTGAACTGATATACCCGCCTTTTTTTCTTAAAAAAAAACTATGCTGTTAACCGGTCTCGCCTGTCTCTTCAGAGAAATCCAGATATTTCAAATAATTTGAATGTCATAGAAATAGAATCGAGTCTTTAGTCTTTGAGCAGTGGGGAAGATAATCTGCTGATCTCAGCTGCCCGTTGATCTGATTCTGGAGTCCTCCAGTTGTGTTCACATGGCTAGTCACTGTCACTGTTTGTTTAAGCACCACCCTCCTACAGTTAAATCATATTTCTCAACCTGCCCAGTGTGAAAGTCTTAAAGGAGCACGACGTGTATTCAGTTCAGAGAGCACTGTGGAGACCAGCAGGAAAAAGCTCATTTTGGCTTATAATGAGAGTAAAGGAGGAGAGATTTAGAACATGGAGGATGTATGGTCCAGGATTCCTTTTAGCCAAGTGACTCAAAGTAAATAATCTTACATAACAATATGTATATATATATATATATATATATCACGTCCTGAATGTTGAAAGGCCGAGGAATCTTTTCTACGATGCCTGCCACGATCTCCACTATCTACAACATGGAACATCAACAATGAAACTCAAAATGTAGTCTAGATATTAAAGACACAACACATCACAACCAAATTGCTGTTAAACAGTGTTCGGCAACAAAAAAACGCTACCTCCTCCAGAGATTTACCCCCGGCAGATGAAGCTCGAGGCTGGAGTCGAACCAGAGCTCCCAGCAGGGCGAAGGACTCGTTTTGGGCAAAGCTGATGTTAGCGTTGTCATGGAGACCAAAGATCTCAGATCTGTGTCTATCTGCCGGTAGACTCCAGACGAAGAGTAGAAGTGACCGTCTTCCAGCACAGCAGGACAGTAGAAATCCTCCAGGACGCTCAGCAGGCATCGTCTGTCCCAGTCATCTGTCACTCGGCCGCCGTAATTTATCTCCCCTGTGGTATATTTTAACACCTGGACAGGTGCAGAACAAGAAGGGGAGACAGACAGATGAGCAGGCTCAAACACACACAGAGTGACTACAAATGATGTGGCTTTGAGGTATTGTTATCTTAACAGGTTGTTAAATACAGACAGAAGAGTTCTCCTCCCCCCACCTTGTACGGGACGTCCTGGTACTCGTCCAGGAACATTTTGACCTGGCTGATGCAGATGTTTAAGTCTCCGTCTGTGAAATCGT
The DNA here is from genome assembly GCF_902827165.1 of Trematomus bernacchii. Classification (NCBI taxonomy): domain Eukaryota; kingdom Metazoa; phylum Chordata; class Actinopteri; order Perciformes; family Nototheniidae; genus Trematomus; species Trematomus bernacchii. Next base: position 2,880,464 of record NW_022988098.1, on the reverse strand, counting down.
AGGGAATGTATATGGCATTGTGAAAAACAGTTTATGACAGAGAGTTTAAATGAGCTCATTTTAATGACAACATGCAAAGTGTCTGTTTTAAATCTGAGCGACCATAACTGCAATTATAATTGTTGTGAGCCGTGAAACAATACAGTTTTTTACAGGTGTTTTTGTGTATGAATAAGAGTGTGTGTATTCAGTAGTCCAGTGCACAGATGAGGGCGTCTCCCCGTTTGATCAGTGTCTCTGACTCTGATCTGTAGGCAGCTCCACTGCCATCACATAGTTGGTGGAATGACCGGCCCGTGTGAGGGTCTTATAGATGGGGCAGATGTAGACCCCCGAGGTGGGGGCTTTGCGGTTGGGTTCGGGGATCAGCCTGATCAGAACCATCTCTGTGTAGAGCTCCTTGGGCCTGCATTCAGTGATTTGACCCGCTTCACTATCCCAGCGAGCGCCCTCCACGAAGAGACCGTGGATGTAGCAGCCTGTGTTTGGCTTCTCTGTTATCTCTGACGCCAACTTCTCTATCACCTGATGGGAAGAAGGGATTACAAAAGAGATGAACTAAAGTATATCGGGGACATTGTAGGTGGGCCATTGAGCTTTATTCTCACAAATGTATGACAAGAGAATATTCATGTTTATTTTCTCATAAAAAACTATTGTAATCTATTGAGTTTTTTGTCGTATTATGACCCCTTCCAAACTCTGTTATTTTAATTTGTTTTAACCTAGGAGTGCCCTTATATACCATCGTAACAGTCAGCAAAAAATAAATCAATATATATATTTTGAAATATTATGAAATTGACCATACGATGATATTCAAACACAAGTCAGTTTAGAGTGGGAAAGCGTAATCCATTAGACTCAGAATATTGTATTTACCCCGGGGGAAATTGGGTCTTGTTACAGTTGCTCCATTTTAAAATGAAATAAAATAAGATACACATTTTTTTTTATATAAACATAAGAAATTCAAGTAAGAATGTGCAAAAAAAAAAATGAAAAAACGTTAAAAAAATCAAATTAAATAAAACGGTATAAAAATATTTATATAAACAAAAACATTTGAGTAAAAATGTGCACATTGTTTAACAATATATAGTATATTAAGATTTGGTGTGTTTGTATAAATGATATATTATTGCTGAAAACATGTAGTGCTGTAGTTTAGCTAGTAGTGAAAAAATAGTTACAAAAGCACTGTCAGACAAACATCTCACTGTCTGACCTCAAAGTCAAATCCAATTGTGTTGATGGAGATGCCAGAGCGGCGGGCGTAGTTCTGGAGCGTTCCTGTGAGGAAAGCCTGCGGGAAGAAGAAGCCGCTAATCCAGAAAACAGGTGGAATGCCATCACAGATCCATTTCTGCAGGAAATTGATCCTCAGAATCAGGTCTGACACCCAGGATGCCAGAGGCTTCAGGGACGGGTAGGCCTGGAGGGAGGGAGACACATGGCCCGTCAAAGAACGCCATGTGTATTCTTAGAAAGCAGAGCCGGGAATTATTAGAGCAGGACAGAAATGTCAGCAGAAGTTCATCTGATTCCCTGTTCACTGAAATCACTCCCACATGATCAAGTGTCACCCCCAACTGTACGACACACACAGATGGATGTCGTAATATTATTTCAGTTAAAGGCCCATTGCTGTAATCTGTGCACGTGCAATACCTTCAAAACATCTAACACCTTTATCTTGACTCAGTGTGCGTCCCTTTGAAGTTATCCATATTGTCTACGGAATTGCTTAATTTATAAAAACATCCCATCCATTGAAAGTGTGTCTGAGAAAACTATAGATTTGCTTACGATTTTGAAAGGTGATGTCTTTAAATGTTTTTGATGTTGACTCTTTTGGCGCATTTCCACTACACGGTCGGCCTCGGCCACACTCGGTACGGCTTGGCCGCGTTGGGCCTTAACAGGGCCGACTCACTTCATGCTGCGCTTCCATTACAGTTTAGGAACTGGGGTAGTTACTATAGTAACGCAGTGTAGGCGGAGCCGTGACGTCATCTTCAATGAGAAATCCAGAAACACAACACAGCTGTTAGCTGTTAGCACTCAGAGCTCACAGCTCCTCATATATGTTCAGAAACTCGACAAAAGTTAAACAAGTACACACCACAGACTGCCTGTGTCATGGTGAATACAGTCGCTGCTGTATTTATGTCTGTATAGGCCGTTGTTGTGAGTGTGGACGGTCGGGGCATATACTGCGTTAGCTTAGCCAATCTCCATCTAGAAAAACACGAATTTTAAAAGGTTTTTCGCCTGCCGTCTGTCTGCAGACTTGACAAAGCATTAATTCATGGTTTTTACTAACCGGTATCAGTATGTTGTTACTTCGGCATCATTTTGAAACGTGTATTACAATTAAATCACGGTCAAATATGTCCATCTTGTTGTAGTTCTAGCCCTCTTGCCAGCACTCCTCTCTCTAGTTTAGCATACTCAGCCCGACTCAGCCCTGTTTGTTGGCCCCGATAGAACCACAATTTTCTAGGGCCAGAAAAGAGGGGAAAAAGTGGCCCCGCGCCGTGCCGCGCCGGAACGAGGCCTAGTGGAAGCACAACCAAAAAAGGGGACGGCACGACACGGCACGCTTAAAGCGAGCTACGCGCTGCAATGGAAATGCGCCATTTGAGCCATTCCTTTGGGGGGAGGGGGTTCTGTTGTGTCTTTATTTTTGTAATGTTTTATTGTAAAAAATTGATTATTGGCGAAAACTATTTCATTATGTCTGAATATGTATGAAAAGAAATTAATAAAAACACAAAGATCCCATCCAAACCACGTGAGATCAAGGAGGTCAATAACCTGTGTGTGTGTGTGTGTGTGTGTGTGTGTGTGTGTGTCTTGCCTTGGCTTTCCACATATCGGGCACCACGTTGATGAACAGGCTGCTGGCCATGAGCTCCAGTTCAGACGACATCACCACCAAACCTTTCAGAGCCTTCACGATGTCTCCGAGACTCTGAGAGATGACCGCCAGCAGATTGTTGTATCTGAAAAAACACAAATAACTAGTTATCAAAGTACAACTGATTTAAACTGGCCATACCTGATTCAGTCCAATCAGTTATTCACGTGTCATCCATCCACAATATTATCACAATTATTAATTAAATGGAGTTATGCAAAGACAAATACATAAACACTTCTTAAACAAGTCTTACGGGGGAGTAAAAGTGTAAAATAAATATCATGGGAATTTACCCTGTAAATAATGTTCAACCTGTTGTTACACCCTGGTATAACTTAAATTACATTCTGCTTATACATCTGACAGATATACTTACACATCTAAGTAGCAAAATTATAATTTCTAACAACCGATGGAGTTGACAACAGTAAGACTAATTTCTTGATAAGTCCTAAGTGTTAAGGAATAATTCTTCTAGATATCTAACCTTTTACTCTGACATGTGTTATCTCCTTTAAGGAAAGGCCTTGGTGCCATATGTGTTGTTGTCCCCAGTGTGAGACCGGTCAACTTGACTGGCACGAAGGGTAATTGTTGTGAGAACACTGAAGCACTTCTTTATCGGTGTTTGTGGGCTTTCGGATGTGAAATCCTTGAGGCCATGAGCGTTGGACGCAGATGATTCAGTGTTTAGTCTACTCCTTCAGAGATGTTGATTTCTCTCTGTGAATCTGTTAAAAGGTCTAGCATAGAGAGAGGTTCTTCAGAATTGACGTGGCAACTCTACCGTGTGGTCAGAACCTCTGACTCTTTGATTTGTGATGTGAATCCTCCGGCCGAATACTCTGAATAAACCCATCAGTGTTTGACATCAAAGCTCCAACTCTCACCGTGTCGCCTTCCTGAGTCGGTGACTCCATGCATTACTACACAGAAGTTTCCTCCACAAATTGGCGTTGTCGGCAGCAGTGGCGGCCGGTCCATAGGGGCGCTAGGGGCGCCGCCCCACCTCTTCCCATATTGAAAAAATAAATAAATAATAATAATTAAAATTAAAATTAAAAAAAAAAAATATGTTTAAAAAAATATATGTTTTTATTTTTATTTTTAATGAACAAGGTAAATATTATATAATTGGTATCAGTAAAATGTATAATCTACAATAAAATCTCGTTTAAAATTGTGTTACGATGTCTAAAGTTACTGATAAGTCACATGTTTCCTGCCTGGCCTTGCCCATGCACCTTCTCTCGTCTGGGCGCTAAGAGAGGAGCCTTCAACCAGTGCAGCAGCAGCCACCAGCAGCTGACTGTTGCTATCTGTAACGTGTAAACTATGCCGCGAAAATATAATTTCAGCCAATCAGCGTCGTCAAAGATGACGGTCACCGGGGCGCCAATGTCAGCGCCCAGTGCAGTCTGTGAGTAGTTTGGACAGTGACTCGTATCCGGTTGACGCAGTAGTTGATGAGGATGGCTTCGTGTGCAGGTGGAGTCTCCGGACCTCGGTCCCCGGCTAATTCTGTTCAAGAGCTAATCTCCAATCCTTTCGAAAGGAGAAGTTTGGCAGATAAATTGTTGCTTAAAGACCTTGCACCGGACCAACCCGATTTGAATATATCGCAGCAATCTCGTGAAAAAGACAACATTTATACACGAGGCTTCACAAGTAGCTGGTACACAAGAAAGGCTTGGCTAGCTGGATGCAAACAGGTAAATGCTGTCTTTTGTTTCCCATGCTTGGATATCACTTTATATGTAGAGAGGAGGTTTCCCATGGTTGTTAGAAGTTTATTAATAAGTGGGCATTTATCACAGAAGTGATTGTTCTGTCTCCACGTTTGTTGCATTGTCTGTGATGTATTTTCCAACGGTTATAGCTCCTGTTCTGTCCCAGCAACACTACACGGTTTGCAGCTCCACCACATTTTTGGTTTATCTTCGGTGTCGCTTAAAATCTGCTTCCCATCGGACTAAAACCTCCACGTAATCTGAAGACAGATACTTGAAGTTATTTAAACCTTTTGCAAACTTTATGTTCTTTCTTGCTCTAGCCTTGCCAGTTACATTGTACATAACACATATATTATCATTATGCTAACTGGTTGTTCGTGTTAGACGATGTAGCTTTTTCATTTCTGAGTTATTACTATATGTAAATAAGCCTGTTTGTAAATAATCCTCAGAGAAACAAAGAAAAAAACACAATTTATGACATTTTGTGCTGTGGTTATTTTTTTTAAATTGCATTTATTCACAGTTCAGTTTGAAATGCTGTAGTGACTTGTATTGAACCACTTAAATATTTATAATTAATGCTACTGAAAAGATGCTATTAATTTTATATCTCACATGCAGTTCACTGTAAAGCTACTTGGTGAAGGTGTTGGTTCATAAAACATGAACAGTTTTAAGAAAGAAAAAAACAGACCAGTTCTGAGAACACAAATTCCTGGTAAAGTAGTAGATGTTCAGGTTGATAAATAATATTTTCCACACTGAAGATTATGGAGGTATTGATCAGTCTTCTCATATTTTTAAGCCTCGATTTCTCCTTTCCCCCCCCCCTCTAACATCACCAGAAGTCATCATTTAAGGGGTCATTTCTCGAAAAAAAATTTCGGGGGGAAACCCCCCGGACCCCCCGGGTAGGCCACTTACGGTACGTCAAGAGCCCCACCAAAAAAAAAGACCACCGGCCGCCACTGGTCGGCAGGATACCAACATATCTTCAGAGACTGGTAAGTGTGATTTCAAATCTACATTTGGACATTGCCTTACCAGAATCTGTGATTGACGGTATCCTAAAATTATCTGTGAAGCTAAGCAGCTGCGTTTCGTTTTGGTTAATGAACATTTGGGGCTATTAACCCCAGGGGATCATCCAGGGACTCTGTCCTGGCTGGTTCCCTCTGTGTGTGATGCTCGGACGTATGTGCCGTGCAGGCATACACGGAGATGTTTAAAAAAAAAACTTAATGAGGGCAGCAGTAAAGTGGAACTTCTGTGTGAAATCAAAATAGAGATTTGTAATGAACAAATCGCCGAGATTCCGGGGGTTTCAGCGGCCAACACTAGCAGTTAACTAAAGCAGCCATAGATATTACCCCCAGCGCCTCTAAAAAAAAAAACACGGCTCCGGCTGCTGCAGCTCCGGGGAATGTGTGTCAAATACCTCCCCGTATCTGCATGAGCTGGTGAAGTGAACTCAGAGGGAGAAAATCACAGCTTTTGTCTATAACTTTAACTCACACCACCGCCGTCTCTATTAAAAAAAGAGACTGTTTAAAAGCGATCTCGTGGCTTGTGGCCATTTACGATGTGCTGGCAGGTGCGAGGTGCGTGCATTACCTGATGCGACAGGCACCCTACATTGCTGAGGAGCTGATGTCGGTCCGGGGTGCATACATAAACCTTTTGCGCTGTTGCTGCAAAATGGAAACTTTGTTGATTATCTATTCCAACTGGCCACTGGATTCAGATAATTAATATAAGTTGAAGTTTAATTACAGTTTTAAATATAGTTTAACATTCTTTATTAAACTGCTTCAAATGATTTCTCGTATCAACCAATTGGTCTCCATAGACATTACTAAAATTCTAATAGTTGTTAAACTACTGACAAGTTTTCTGAAACCGAGTTTATGAACAAAAGAGTAAAGGTCGCTGGTTAAGCCAGGATCAATATATTTGTTGACGTTTTCATTACAGTGTGCATAATAAATGTGTTAAATGAATTGAGCAATTCTTTAAAAAGTATAATGTTGCAATCTCTTTACAATAAGTAATTACAGTTAACAAAGAAGTAGAGGTTGTTTTCCAAGGGCCTCTCCTTCACAGCCCTACACTTTAAATCATGAGACTTTCAAATCATAACAGACAGAGATCGGTATCACTTTGTGTTGCAAGCCAAATCCATGTAAAGGTTCTACTTGAGCCCAATTTAAATACCATAAAGAAAGTATTGAACCCAGCTCAAGCTAAATGTCAAATGTATTTAATTAAGGTGCAAGTGTTTTGATTTATTTAAAATGTTCCAGTCTAGCTTCTTTCGAGTTCAGTATAAGCAACAAATTGTTTCTCATAACATTCTCACTGCTGTCCCAAATGTTTTAACCTTGGGCAGACAAGCTGTTCACACACCCACACACACCCACACACACTTTGGATAAGTAGTCACCTTATCCACATTGTAAATTGTTGCCTTCTTTAAAGTTATTAGTAATTTAAGATTAATTATTAAATTAAATGTGGTACATAAGATAAAATAAATAAAATAACTTTGACTTGATCATTTTGTTCACAACATTAGACCTGTCCTCTAATCTCTACTAGAATAAGATAAGTGTGCATGTTTGGATGTTTTAACACTCCTGTAATGTACCTAATCTTGATATCCCTTTCATTACAGAGCTGGGAAAATGGTGTATTGATTAGATTCTGATTCGTGCCAGTCAAGTGCAATCCGTGCAAGTCCAATTTTGACTGACTTTAGTTCTAATGTTAATGTTAATTTGACTTCAACCCATAAGTAATTATTTAAATTAACTCTAAATGTCACATGATGATGGATTAGTGTTCCACATTTCTTCCTCTAATTTGTTTTACAATTAGGCCAAAGGTAAAGAGAGACATTGATGACCTTGTGTCCCTTTTGTTAGTACGTGGTTCCATTTTGTCTATGGCCTTGGACGGCTTCACTAAAAGTCACCCAGTTCTGCCCTGCTGCAGTCCGGCTGAGTGCAGTCACAGAGATGCTATGGCTGCTCTACATGACATTAATGGTCTGATCTGAATGGACACCATTTCCTGCTCCCAGAGAGAGTGACACTCCTCAAGCTGAACATTACAGCTGTTGATACTGTCTCACGTGGGTCTGCTCCCCCCCCACTGAGCCATGAACTGAAAGCATGACATCTGCTATGAACACTTGGAAGCCTCCCTGTCACACCAGCACCAACCCTTGGGTCAGTCAGATGAGACTAACGGCTTCACTTAGGGCATTTGGTTCAGATACATGACTCTCGTTACCGCAGAGTGGGTTGTTTTTAAGGCTATTCATACTGCTATGCAGAGGACGCCTGTAAGTTGGCGAGCTGGTAAAAGCCCCTACTATTGTTTCAAATAGGCCTAATGTCAGGGGTCTCTTAATGTCTAGTTCTACATGTATTCACATTATATAGACAATGTTTCCACCTGGTAAAACTAAAGGCTGCACGAAACTCAGGCTACAATACAACCATTCTGTTCTGCTCTAACGATTCAATGTATAGATTCTACATCAAAACAATTAGCTTTTATTGTTTCCAATGATAACGTCACCTTCAGTGGAGGAATGCAAACCTGTTTTCAAATGTAAGGTTTTGATTTTGTTTGACATTTCTCAGTAATGACACCCTCAGACACCCAATATCATTCATGCTATGCCATCAGTAATAACTCAGATGTTAAAGGGATGAAACTTTTCCTCCCAAATCAGATATGCTTTGTTTTTCAACAAATGTATCAATTTCCTGCATAATATATGTTTATCACAATGGTTTTTTGTAAGCTGCACACAGGTGATACTGAGTCTTCTCGATTAATAGATTATAAACTATACCATGTTTAAATAGACTCCTAAGTTATTATTTCATATGTACCATATGCAAGAAAAGGGAGGGAAGAGTCAATTATAGAGTAATTTATTATATTTCTGATAAACTAATATGTTATCAAAAGGTAAATGGTGAATTAATATACATTTAGAATCATTGAGAAGGGGTTATATCCACAGGGACAAGCTCACCTTTAACTTACAATAACATTTCTCTGCTATGGACTGATGAGTATATGATTCTTGCATGTTCAATGACTAACACAAACCTTCAAAATGATAATGTGCATGTGTCAGGAAGGCTCCCAAATAATTCTGAGGGGCCTATCCTATTTTTGTAATTAAATGATAATGTGCTAATCCATTACTTTGAGTTGTCTTCACTCAGAAAACATCCCTATCAGGTGGTAACCCAATAACTAGGACAGCTCTCAAGGCCAAGGGTCAGAGAGAGAGGGTCACACTCTCCGGGTGCAGAGAGCACCCCCAGCCACGTGCAAGGAAGCACGAGGTCGTTCGAGATGGGATGCTTCTCTTCACCTTTCTGCTGAGAGGGGATGCTTCTCTTCACCTTTCTGCTCGGTGGGCTCTAGCAGACAACCCTGCAGGACGAGCGAGGGCTTCAGAGGCTTCTATAATACAAGGTTCCATGTTTCTTGGAGGAGTTTAATGTATTCCTAACCTCTCCCATCACGGGGGGGACACCTGGATGCATCAGGAATACGCAGTTGTACTCAAGCAGATAGCAGAAGGAATACCGGCAGATGAGCCTCCGTCTCACTGGGGGATTAACTACAGTGCTCACTGAATGAGCCACACAAAAGCAGAGCAATTGGGGGGTTGATATATGGCGCTCTGATGAAGAAGAGTTTGAGCCAATCAGCACCTCAGTGCTAATCTACAGTATCAGGATGCCTTTACACACCAGACACTCGGTGTCATAAAGGGAGGAGGAGAACGAGTCAGGAAGCCTGACGGACATGTTCTTCCAGCTCTTGTACAAAGATGAACTTTGAATTGAATTAATGATTGTTTTTTATATTTCCAATGACCAGACATGTGTTAAATAGTGGTGATAAATATATTTAGTCAGATCAGATTACATTTTCACACTAAACAAAATTAATAAATAAATATTTTCAGATTATAAAGTATTGAATAATAAGGTATTTCTAATATTATAACAGATAATGTTAATATCCTTAATCATCCAGCACTCAGGCTTAACAACACTACTCTGTAATGTATTACCCATGCACAGACAGACATAAAATGATGTTTCAAGTACTGGATTCATTTCAGTTTTGGCCCAAAACAAATATTTATAATAATTAATATAACAATTATGTAGCATATTTGATCCTCAAATTAGAGAATTATAATTTAAAGAAATTGATATTCTATATTCAACATTAGATAAACACAGAAGAACCCTTTCCAAGTACCATCAGTAGATGTTCAGGTAAGTATGGCTAATAAGAATAAGTGATAGACTTAATTTGGTACAGATCAGTTGTAGCATTTACAAATGTATGAATTAAAGTTTTAAGAATGTTTAATCCTTTCCTTTCCAGGTTTTTACAAAAGTCTTTGAATATTTGCCTAACTTTTCCTTTTCAGATTTTGAACAATGTACTTGACTAAAATGAATGTATTGATTTTACTAAGACTAAGTGCCTTACTCTTGACTAAAGCGTAATGAAGTAAACGTAAAGTAATCCTAAAATTGAGGACACTGCAACTTTGCCGATTACAGATTGATCAAATCACCACTGTGAATTTTATGCCTTAGCTGGATCTCTTATGATCCTAAGTTTTAAATGCTTTTGACTAGTGATTGCCTTAAAGCAAATCTTTAAGCTGTTTCTGGTTTTGATTTTATAGTTTGATAAATGACATTAACTAATGGTTTAAATGATAAAAGATATTAGTTTAGAACAAATATTTTGCTATTATGTATCTGTGTTTTTATGTGTGTTCATTATTGTATTTATTGACAAAAGATGCTCCAAACACTGATGAGAGATAATTTTTCCTATTATGATTGCCTGTATCAATCACTGTGATTGAATGTTTCAATCTTACTCTACTTTGTGATGTAATTGAATGTAAGGTGAGACCACACTCGAATCTGAAGACGCCTATTGATTTAAGTATTGACCAGAATTATTAGACTAATGTTTTAAGGTTATCAAAAATGATAAAAAGAGAGGAACTGTTAAGGAATAATTCTTCTAGATATCTAACCTTTTACTCTGACATGTGTTATCTCCTTTAAGGAAAGGCCTTGGTGCCATATGTGTTGTTGTCCCCAGTGTGAGACCGGTCAACTTGACTGGCACGAAGGGTAATTGTTGTGAGAACACTGAAGCACTTCTTTATCGGTGTTTGTGGGCTCTCGGATGTGAAATCCTTGAGGCCATGAGCGTTGGACGCAGATGATTCAGTGTTTAGTCTACTCCTTCAGAGATGTTGATTTCTCTCTGTGAACCTGTTAAAAGGTCTAGCATAGAGAGAGGTTCTTCAGAATTGACGTGGCAACTCTACCGTGTGGTCAGAACCTCTGACTCTTTGATTTGTGATGTGAATCCTCCGGCCGAATACTCTGAATAAACCCATCAGTGTTTGACATCAAAGCTCCAACTCTCACCGTGTCGCCTTCCTGAGTCGGTGACTCCATGCATTACTACACAGAAGTTTCCTCCACACTAAGAAGTTGGAAACTGTACACAAAATGTAATAAAAACATGTTCAGACCTTGTTTATAGCACTAGGAAAACAACACCTAAGGAGAGGAGAGGAGAGGAGAGGAGAGGAGAGGAGAGGAGAGGAGAGGAGAGGAGAGGAGAGGAGAGGAAAAGTGAAAGTCACCACTACTCTGTGATTATGATTACTGGCTGTAACTGTGGAACTGTCCAGCTGCTGCTACTGGACTCAAATAGAGTTATGGTTACACATTTAGTTAATCATTTTTACCTTAAAAGTAAAATATCTTTACGTATGGGAAGAAACACGTATCTGTTCTGGGCTCTTGGCTGAGGTTTTTATGAGCTAGATATTGTTTAAATGATTTCAGTGTGGCGCCGATAGCAATAATTACCCTGCTTGTTGATCTAATAAATATATTAAAAAGAATAGTAAAGGACATGTTCATTTGATCAGATGAGTTATTGCACTATAAAATGGAAACATTGACATTTATTAAATGTATATTGTCAACAGGTTCTACTGTACATAATTGCATTAGGTTAGTTAAAAGCAAAAATATCAAGTTCAAATTAGTTTAACTTAATATTTTTGCTTCTGAATGAACATAATTTAAGTCAACGTTTCATTTTTTTTAGTGGGGGGGTGGTCCAAGTTGATCCTAGTGGGACTGTTAAACTGTGTAGACCAGGGGGGTCAAACTCAAATACACAGTGGGCCAAAATTAAAAAAATGGGTACTAGTCGAGGGCCGGACTGGTTCAATGTTTATTGCAAAACTTATTGAAATGAACTTATTGCACATATTAAACCTGGAACTAACAAAGCTTAAATTATTGCCTATAAAAACAACATTAAACATTAAATAATCAGTTGCATTAATTTCTTATGGCTCGATCTGCAGCTTTTCCAGAGTCATTTCTTATGATTACATTTTTGGCAGACAGATAGAATGAGGAAGATTGTGCAGATCTGAATTTCCCTCTGTGTCGGTGTCAGCACCTGATCATAAGTGTACAGCAACAGAGCGGAGTGGTGTGTGTTATTATATGAAGCACACCTGACGTGTGGTCTGGACTGTGGTTAGTCCTCAGCCTAACATTACCTGATGACCTCCTGGATGAGCACTGTGTTCATGGACTCTTCATAGAGCACCGGGAACATTTCCATCACGTCCTGAATGTTGAAAGGCCGAGGAATCTTTTCTACGATGCCTGCCACGATCTCCTCCACTATCTACAACATGGAACATCAACAATGAAACCCAACATGTAGTCTAGATATTAAAGACACAACACATCACAACCAAATTGCTGTTAAACAGTGTTCGGCAACAAAAAAACGCTACCTCCTCCAGAGATTTGCCCCCGGCAGATGAAGCTCGAGGCTGGAGTCGAACCAGAGCTCCCAGCAGGGCGAAGGACTCGTTTTGGGCAAAGCTGATGTTAGCGTTGTCATGGAGACCAAAGATCTCAGGTGTATCATTGATGGGCAAACCATGAATGTATGCCAGGTAACCCTAAAGCAAGATTTTCAGAGCAACAGGTTATGATAGTCAGCAGTTCATAAGTTTCTGTAGCATATCACATTTGATTTGTACATTTTATTTTTCCCTTACTTTATTTTATTTGGCATTTTAAAGTTTTTATTTTATTTAACTTTTACTTATAGTAAAATGTTTAATGTTTACTTTTCTATCAAGCTCAGGCCTGTTAAAAACCTGATGGTATAATTAATTTGAAAAATACAAATGTCATGTTTTCTGCTTGTAGAATAATAATTGTTCATGTTATTTAATTTAAGATATCTTCATGTTTAATAGATGGCTGTCTCGCAATATACCCCCTAAAGACTTTTCATGTATTAAACTGAACAGTGAGAGACGGATTAGTGTTCTGATCACAATCTTTTGAAAGACCCTGCGTTTATCTGACCTTGATATCCAGATCTGTGTCTATCTGCCGGTAGACTCCAGACGAAGAGTAGAAGTGACCGTCTTCCAGCACAGCAGGACAGTAGAAATCCTCCAGGACGCTCAGCAGGCATCGTCTGTCCCAGTCATCTGTCACTCGGCCGCCGTAATTTATCTCCCCTGCGGTATATTTTAACACCTGGACAGGTGCAGAACAAGAAGGGGAGACAGACAGATGAGCAGGCTCAAACACACACAGAGTGACTACAAATGATGTGGCTTTGAGGTATTGTTATCTTAACAGGTTGTTAAATACAGACAGAAGAGTTCTCCTCCCCCCACCTTGTACGGGACGTCCTGGTACTCGTCCAGGAACATTTTGACCTGGCTGATGCAGATGTTTAAGTCTCCGTCTGTGAAATCGTAGGGAATGTTGAAGCCCAGTGGGCCAAACTTCCTTCGCTCCAGAGAAATTCCATGGAAGAGACACAGAGACAGAAGCAAAGCCTTGAGGTGTGATGCCTGGAGAGGAGAGGAGAGGAGAGGAGAGGAGAGGAGAGAGGAGAGGAGAGGAGAGGAGAGGAGAGGAGAGGAGAGGAGAGAGGAGAGCAGAGGAGAGGAGAGGAGAGGAGAGGAGAGGAGAGAAGTTAAAGTCACCACTAGATGCTGGATGTTTAAACAGATCCAAAATGGCTGATTTTCTAATCTAACATTTGAGTGGATCCAGATATGAAGCAGGAGCAGACGGACCTTTGTGGAGGAGGTGAAGAACTCATTGGTGAGCCTCAGGTAGGTCTTCTGTAGATTGGCCTTGATTCCCTTGGGAGGCTCGATGGTCATCTTTGACCCATTTTGGAGAATAGACACTGGGAACTTGTTGCTGGGAAGGCTCGTGAGCCACATACGGAAGTCCTTGTGCACCTGTTATGAGACAAGCAATAAAAGGAATTGATCAACTCACAATACTACAAAAGTGCACAGACCATGTGATCAATGCGTAATGGTCTGACCTTTACTGGGCTGATGTTTTCAATGAGTCTCTCCAGGGAGGGCATCCAGCTGGGCGCCAGATGACAGTTCTGGAAGAAGACCCAATGACCTCTCTCCATAGCAGCGAGCATGAGCTTCTCTGCCCAGGGGCCCTGAATCACACAAACAACAGCAGAACAAAAGGCAGAGGACAACAACAAGAGTCACAAACAGAAGCTTTAATATAAGAGAAAACATCCATATTTTGTAAAAGGGTGTAGTTATTTAGTGGTCGACATATACATCTCCCTGTAGCTAGTTTGACATTCTTGCAGTCTTACTGAAACATTTAAGAGCACTAGGTTCAATGGAGACGTAAAACGAGGACAGGCTGATGTAACAGCGCAGCACAAGCCAAGAGTCTAACTCACATAGTTGCAAGTGATGTGACAAACACACGCTAACACCTTTTGAACAACCTCAGGGGGAGAGTGTTGCTGGGAGAAATGTTTGGCCAGTTTCCGGTGGGTGGAATATGAGTCTGCATTCATCCCAAAACCTACACATGAGGTGTTGTAATATTTTTGGTGCTTTTTTTTGTGTCCTGGAATCGAGCATCTGCCTAAAATAGTTGTGTATATCGCCCTGTCCCATGGCCATAAATAGAGAAAGCAATTATCACATAGGTGGCCATTCTTAACAAGTGAGATGAGAACGGCCTGGTTCTGTGTGAAAGTGTTTTACAGCGCTGTGTATCAAAGAGAGAGAGAGAGAGAGAGAGAGAGAGAGAGAGAGAGAGAGAGCAGCCCCTGGCTCTGACCTGGCCCTGGCCCAGAGAGATGGCACTCATTTTCTTGGAGAACTGCATGACATCCGCAAATTTGTAGAGGTCAGCAGCGGGGTCTGTGCCAGGGGAGAGCACAAAGATGAGGGGGGTGGAGAGGGAAGACTCCTTGAAGACCACCGACAGGTCTGACGTCTGTGAGAAGATCGAGAGGGTAACAAGCCATTAATACGACTGTAAAGCAAAACATCCACATGTATTTTTCCCGGCTGACATTAGCATAGTAAATCTGTACTCCACACATTGCACTGCTGCAGTACAAACCAAAAGAAATTGAATTAAATTGCAATGTTCATTTTGCTTCACTATTCGGAGCCACTGTCACAAATAAGACTTAATTGTGTCAGTGCATACATATTGGTTTTAATGTGAAGGGTTAGTTTGGATTGTATGAAGTGAGGTTGTATGAGGTTCTTATCCTACAGTACATGGCAGTCGGGGGGCCCAGTTAGACTGCTGGAGGGGAGAGGAGAGAGGAGAGGAGAGGAGAGGAGAGGAGAGGAGAGGAGAGGAGAGGAGAGGAGAGGTTCTTATCCTACATGGCAGTCGGAGTGTCCCAGTTAGACTGCTGATGAGGAGGCAGTCAGTGAGGTAAAATTACTGTTTTTGTAAATGCTGTCTGGTGGCTTTAAAGACAGGATACCCAGGATATAATAGCCTCAGTTCTTTATCCGAAAGGGATGTCCGAAGGGAAGGTAAAACGTTGAAAATATTATAAATATATTTAACGCTTACATTTATATTAATTTTCCTTTCTTTTAGGTAGCTATAATAGGTTTAGCTGCTGCCTCGGTCCACAGCAGAGGATTTCTTTGCTTCAGTACTGCTGTCTGCTTTTCCAACCTGGAGGCTAGATCTCCAGCTACAGTAGGTAATACACTGACTAAGGATACGAACCTCACACAACCCCACTACATCAGATCCAAACGAACCTTCTAGGGCACGAGGGAGGAGAGAAACTCTACCTGAGGCTCTATGAAGCGTTGTCCCAGCTGAGCCGAGACAAAGTCCTGCAGGCCTTGAACAAGACGGTCGGCCCTCAGACAGCGCAGCACCAGCAGCTTCTGGAACGAGTCCAGCTCGGTGTCCCACTGTCCTGGGAGAGGGTCCCTATAAGCAAAGACACACACATGCACACCCCGTTAGATATGGACGGCTACTGCACAGTAGAAATGAAGGAAACAAGTGTCCATTTGTTAACAAGGGTTTTTTTCTATGCATGCCTGTGAGGCTGGTTGCTGTCAAAGATGCTCTTGAAACCCTGCAGATGTTCGGGGAAGCTCTCTGCCAGGTTTCTGAAGTTGTCCAGAGCGCTGAGGCCCAGAATGTCCTGCCAGGCTCGCTCCGACAGCCAACTCACTGCTGGGTTCGTCAGCTCCTGGGCGGGCATCCCTCCAGACAGCAGGTAATGCCACTCAGCCTGCCACAGAGGGACCAATTCAATTCAGGAAATGTAAAAGGACAAACTCCACCTCTGTGTTTGTACGAGTTCCCACAGGAAATTAAAGAGGGGAGGGAGACTGCAAACTCCCACGTTTCTCACCATATCAATTTTGTTCTCATTCATCATGATGCGAGCACACAGGAGAAAGGCAAACATGAGTTTGTTCTTCTCAAATAAGCTGCGGCACACATTGCTGTACAGGCTGAAGGTGAAAAACTCATTTATGTTGGCAATCCTCTCCTCCACCGTGTCTGTAAAAAACATTACATGACATGTCATTTGTTAGACGCTTTTATCCAAAGCGACTTACATACATTCAGTACTGCGGACAATCCCCACAGGAGCAATTTGGGGTGAAGTGTCTTGCCCAGGGACACAACGACATGCTGACTGCAGTGAGACTCGAACTTGCTATCCCCTGATTCAAAGTTCAGCGCACTAAGTTCAGCGCACAATCCCACTGAGCCACAGCCTCACATCAAATACATTCAGCGGAAGCAGAAAATAATGTTCACATGTGTTTTAAAGCCATAAAGCAGTTTCATGTCTTTTCCATCTGAACAGACATAGTTCTGTGTATATGAGCTACTGTGGAAATTCTACCTGCTTTCTCAGAGTTGGCAAGGCCAGCCATGAAGATGCAGAGGAACCACTCCAGTGAGTACTGGTACATGGGGTCGACATTCGACAGGTCCGATACACAGAAGAATAGGATCTGTGTGCGCACAGCCACTGGAACGTACTCCAGGCGGGTGGCGTCAATGTCCTTCTCCGTCTGCTCTGCCACCACCACTTTGGCCTGCCAGCAAAACCAGCTTGCGTTAGTAAAATCCAGTAGCATATGACTTTGATGGAACATTGCTAAAGAATCACAATATATGAAGTTTGTTGGGGTATTGGAGATTATAGCTCTCCCACTTTCTTACCTTGATCTCTCCAGCTTTGATCTTGGAAGCTCCCAACACTTGGATGAGTTCCTCGTTGTCCACGGGGTTTCCCTCAGTGGAGCTGAGTCGGAACAGGATCTCATCCTCAATTTCTTTCAGCTCCTGTTTCATCTGGGCGTTGCTGATGATCAGCTGGTTCTTAGCCTCCTCCAGGTCTGGACGCTCCACAGCCACCACCTGGCCCAGCAGCTGGTCCTCCAGACCGCTGAGAATAAAGACAGTGAGAGCCAGACATTAGTTGTTAGAATAAAGTTCATCAACTGAATTCATTCTGAAGAAATGTTGGATTTCTTTCTGAAAGTCACAAGCAGATTTCTTGTCAATCTTTTGCTCACATTTCATTTTAATATCAAGGATGTTTTGGAATATTATTTACTAACAATCAACAAACATATGAGACTGAAATACTGGGCTTTCAACTAAAGACACAGCCACGCAAAAACTGCGGCATGTGTACGGCTCCTTATGGGTACTGCAATTTCCGAAGTGCCGGGTTCAAGGACCCTGACCTTGGCCAGGAAAAACAGATTACCTCGAGGGCCGTATCAAATGGTCTCGCGGTCCGTATACGGCCCGGATGCCGGAGGTTCCCCACCCCTGTTTAAAACGAACTCGATTTTGCCATTTTGGGTTTATAACATGTGTTACCTTGGTGACAGGGTGAAGTTAATGAGGGTGACTTTGGTGGCCACCTCTGGAGAGTAGTGTGGGTTAGGCAGCTTGGTGGTGATGTACATCTTGAAGCCTTGTTGGTAAGGGATGACTGTGTCCCCCAGCTTCAGCATGGTGCTGCCTCTCAGCACAAATGTCTATGGGCCAAAAAAAGTGTATCATCAGACCAGTGAATGGTGGATCGTGGATATTTGCACAAGAGATTCTTGTTTGGGTATGTATTAACTTGTTGCAGCAAGACAGGCTCTAGGGCAGGATCCAATTCCTCCCCTATATTCTCCAAGAGGCAGGGTTTCCCAAAGCGAATGGCATTCTCAAGACTGCGGAGGAAGTCCCGGTCACTTAACTTAATGACCTCCAATCTACTGTCCTTCTCCTGGGGGACAACAAGAAGCAGGTCTGAATAAACGGAGGATTAAATACAGACACTGAGAAGCTATCACAAGGAATTCAGGGTAATGTGTACACATATATTTACTGAAACCAGTAGATATCTTGACACAGCTACTTTCTATCTCTTTTTGTCTCACTGGCGCCCTCTGCAGTGATGGTCGGATCAGTACACAGATAAGAGACCTTACCATGTTTTTGATCCAAGTGTTGGCTTGTCCCTGAGGATCGATGAATAAAGGCCAGCGCAGACAGTACTGGGTGATCACACCGTTCTCCACTGAGAGGTTATCCTTGGGCAGACCTGATATCTGTGCACATTCAAATGACAAAGTACGATGACAGAAAAGGTAAATTACCATTAAGTTAAGTAAACTCACTGGCCCCGAAAAATATATTTAAAAAATCAATAGTTAACACAAAATCTTGTTCCGACCTGCCATGAGCGGATCTTGACCGGGTCTCCGAAGGTGTTGATCAGGTTTGGTTCGTCAGTGTGTGGAACATTTAGCTTTTTGAAACATTGCAGCCACTCCTCTGCCATGGCTGCCCTGTACTCTCCCTAAACATAAAAACAATACTGATCAAAGTCACACAATAGTGCTGCACTGATTAGGAACCGGAACAGAATCAGAATCAGAATCAGAATCAGAACCCCTTTATTAGTCCCACGGAGGGGAAATGTGCGTAGTTACAGCAGGAAAAAGAGCCACAGACCGCTTAATGTTACATATGTTAAATATGTGACATGCATTTAAAAAGTTATGATATAATAAAAACATATATAATACAAAATAAAAAGTTACTTAATTAAAAAAAATACACATCCTGTAACAGTTCCACGGATTTAGCAGCCAGGCATATATTATTATATAGGTGAGGAGATCACAATCGACACATTTCACTTATACAAAGAACAAAGAACAGAAAGGGTTTTGTCAAGGTGAAATCAGTAACTTCCTGCACATTAATTTACACTCACGACTTGATGACTGCTCAGGTAGCTTGACAAATTATTTACCAACATGAAATTGATGGTTAAGACAAGTTGCGTGTGAATCTAACAGAGAGAAGCTGCACACACCTCTTTAATGTTGAAGGGATTGAAGAAGCAGTCCATAACTTTAAGCAGACTGCAGGTGAGGTTGCTGTCCAGAGATGTGATGACCTTCTTTACTGATGTGCGGACAAATGTGATGGCGTCCTGGGTAACAGCAAAGAAACATTAACACACATGCAGTCAGGGCCGTTTCTAGCTTTTTGGGGGCCCTAGTTTTTACAGTTTTTTAACTGCAATGGGGGGATTCCGAAGCCTTTAAGAGGATCTGTGGAGAAGCATCAATCTGTTACACTTTAGGAGGAAAACAGGCTAATTTCACAAAAACCAAGCAATTGAAACTTACAAAAAATGATATTAAAAAGGTAAACAATAAGGCTCCTCTACGTCAATAAATGCAAGAGATGCAGCATTCTTTCAACAATGTATAATTTACATTTTTCATCTTCCTCAGACGTCACTCATTGGCTGACAACCCAACGATGATTTGGGCTTTATTACCCCAAAAACACAAGCCACAGCTTTGCTATCGTTGCAGTTTATTTGTGTTTATATCCTACACTAGATTTTTAAGCATATAATGCTTCACCGAACACAGGAGGGGGGCTTGGCTGTCTACAAATAAAGACGGCTAATTTTAATTCTCCCCAAATATATTGAGGCTGAACCTGAACTTTCAGCTTGGGGGCCCCCTAGTGGCCTATAGGAAGAAACGGCCCTGCATGCAGTCATAACGAAAAGCTTTTGGATTCCCTGCTGCTGGTGTCTCTCAGTTCCGTCTCTCACCTGGAGGAACCTGGCAAAAAGCGATTCGAGCTGCTTTGTGAACGGTTTCAGGGCTTCAGGGACTCGCCTCAGCCAACACTCTGTGAAAGGGACGAGGCCCAGAACGCTGGGCTCCAGGTAGACCATCCCGCAGCGAGACACTGTGGCTGGGGAGGCCACCGCTAAGTCCTGCACCTCAAACATCATGGTCATCACCTGCAGGGAGAAAACACAAAACGACAGATACGGAAGTCCTTAGAGGCAAGTGAGAAACAAATGTCTTTGTGATCCATTTTCTTAGGCTAATCCAAATAGTATTTTTCTCCTGTTTTATGATTTAAAAACATATGACATTTTTTTTTGACAAGATCATTTTTCATTTGGTTATTTTCAAAGTTAAATATGAAAAAAGGGTTTTGTTTTTTGTACACCTTGATTTAAAGCTGCAAGCAGCGTTGAGCGGGTCTTCGACGCTCCGCAGGCTGTTGTCCGCACGTCGACGTGTCACGTAGGTGTCTCGAGGACTCGGCCGTTGGCAAACGTGGGAATTTTCAGGCCGATCGGTCAACGTACATGGGAGTTACAGCAGTGACACAAACATTGTGTTTGATGGCGAGTGATCTGTCGCCATGGCAACGTAATTTGATGACACCCCATAATATGCTTAGATGTGTTGATGGCTGCATCGTTATCAAACCTGTGAAGTTTTGGGCCTTTTGGAGCATGTTCTGAGTTATGAGAAAACCGTGTTTCACGCGAGGGATGCGTTGCCATGGAAACAGCTTTTGAGGAAAACTCACTATTGTCAAAAAGTTTTATCAGGATCATTTTCTAACTTTGGCACTGTGTGGCAAAAATGTTTTCATGTTTTTTTCCAGGTGATTTGTTAGTTTTTCCCTGCACTGTGAACAAAAGGTACATATTGGGTGTTTCTCAATGTCAAAGAAGGATGCTCCAGAGCCACTATTTCAAGGATGCTACGTCATCGAGTCCCGCCGAAGGACTGGTCCAATGTCCAGGCTCCTTGGAATTCTACCGAGCCCGGCGTCCTTCGTAGCGAGAACTTTCGAGGCTGCACATGTGTAGACTCCGCGGTCTTAAAATCCCCACAATGCTTTGCGCACGGACCAATTTCCAAATCTTTGGCGGAAATCGCGCTCCATTTAAGGCGGGGCCTCGCATATGACGCACACCTGCAGACCTGTTATTCTGTTCCACCATTCTTCGTTTTCCGAGGCTAGGAAGGATTCTTGCCTCGCTTCTGAAGCAACTGACTCGGAAGACATGTGCTACCAAGGAAGCGTCCTTGACATTGAGAAACACCCATTGTATATTGTGTGTTACAGGGTATATGCAGGAATCCTGACGTAAAATGTAATACCTTTTAAGACCCTTTCCATACATTTTAAGACCTCATCGCCACTTCAAGTTTTAACCGGTTCCATTGGCGACACACTTTACCTCACATTTACTATATACAGTATTGATTGTCCTTCCTCCTTATCTTCCAACCATTTGGACGCAGACTTGCATTTCCCCATAACGCGCTATCAAGCAGTGAGCGTGCGATGTCCTGTTCAGATGACGTCAAATCCAACGGGATGCCATAAATAAACTACACAGAATCACACTACACACCTACGCAATGATTACATTCAGGCAAACTGTAGAATACAAACTCTTTGGACAATTTATATACTTATTGAAAACAAGCTACAAAATGTAATACCTTGGAAAATGCCATTTAATACTTTTTAATAGCCTTCATTTTCGCTAAATTGATTTATCAACTTTTAATATTTTTTAAGACCCCGCGGACCCCCTGTGTTAGCAACAGGGACAAAATGAAGACTGTGAAAAGGTAACCTTACCTCACTGAGCTTGATGATTTCCCCCGAGCTGAGGCACAGTTTCTTGTTGTCATCGAGCACAGTGTTCATGTTCTCAATCCAAACTGCGTCCACTGGCCCATCAAACATATACCACTTTTTCACAGTGTCCATGGATGATGCACCTGCACGGATAACAGCGGAAAGGATGCCATCTGTCCTGTAGGGGGAGAAAAGTGTGTCTGTTTATAGTATAAGTTGGAATTTGTAAAGGTTTATTTTGAGGAAGACATAACATAACTTACCACTCGTGTGTGAGCAGGTCAAACTCCCCGTAGAGCTGTCCCATGGTGATAGACTTTGGGTTGAGGACATATATCTGAATCGCTTCATACACATCGCCGCTCACAGAGGGCTGGCCCTTCAGAGCTGTTATCGCCGCACCTAGAACCTCATAACACTAACACAGACAGACAGACAGACAGACAGACAGACAGACAGACAGACAGACAGACAGACAGACAGACAGACAGACATGCAAAAACAAAAATAATTTCAAACGTTGGAGGACTGTGATTTAAACTGTAAACAAGTTAAAGACCCACCTTGGTTTTACCGGATCCAGAGGGTCCCACCAACATCAGGCCGTGTCTCACCACAGTGGTCTCATACAGCTAAATACACTTAGAAATAAACCCTGCAATCACAACAGTACTTTTAAATACTCATCCTAAAAATACAGGGACCTTCGACAACGCCTTTATAGATACAACAAATATATATATCACGGAGCCGTGGAAGGGACATAATACTACGAGGAAAATCTCAAAATATCCCTAGATTAAAAGTGTTCAATTTACTTTAAAAACAATTAGTTTTCTGTGCATTTCAGGGAAAAGTTTGACTTCATAATCTCAGATAATATCACAAATGTTTTCTTTTATAATTTCCACTTTAATCCCAGTAGTTTAGATGTTCCTCTTTGCTCTTGACCTACCGTGGCCCTAATAGTTGTCATAGGTACTTGGAAATCTGAGAACATCATTTCAGTGCTTTCAGCAACACTAACCATCCACATCTTTGAGGTTCTTCTTGGTGCAGACATCACGCATGGACTCCTCCAGTGTGCCGTAGTCGATTGGCTCCTGTTTTGTCTTTGGGAAAAGATCGGACACAATACCGTTGAAGAGCTTCAGGTCGTCCTGTAAAAACTTTGGTACGTTGACATCTTGAATGGCTCGCAGACAGATCAGCTCCTGGGAGGTTGCAGAATAATTAGATATTTAAAAGGACGGGTATTTTTTTGAATTATTTAATATTTGTGTCATATTTCTTATACATTATTTCCATCATGAACAGAAGAAACATTTTATACCTCGTTCATATCAGGATTTTCTCTCTTGAGGTTTCCAGCAGCTGAGATCACAGTCTTCACCGCTCTCATACCGAAGTCATAATGATCCTTCATATAAACAAGAGCAAAAGTCAGTCAAAGTATATTATTACCTACAGCGATTTCCCTTTCAAATTAGCGCATTTTCTTGGGATATATATAACATGTATTTGGACATTAAACCGATCCTAATTCTGATCTTCTTCAAGTCCATACGAAACCTGAGCGCTGAGCTGTTCGGAGGAGAGCTTGAAGGTGGTGGTGATCTTCTTGGAGAGGATTTTGGCATCACTGAAGCCAAATGAGTACAAGGAGATCTCAGCAATCATAGCGTAGTCAGGTACCATCATCGCCACGGGACGAAACAGTGCCTGTAGAGTGTAACATTTTATTAACCCCCATCTGCTTATCTTTGGTGTGACACAGCTAATTCAAAATTATCTTTTCAAACCTTGAGATTGTCAGGCAGCTCCGTGCGTCCGGCGTACCCAGGATTCATGGTGATGAACACGGCGCAGGACTGGACAAGAGGGATTTCTGCCCCCTCAAACATGAACCGCTCTGCCTGAAAACACGACATACACACACATTAGACAAACATTTTATAGGGATTAAAAAGGCTGCCTCTATGTGTGGAATGAAAAAAAGAAATCTGATTCTTTGCTTATATAAAACAATATTTACAAATGTCAAAACTAGCAATGTATGATATTAAACTGTTTAGTAATAATAATAATAAACAATAATACCATGTTTAATGCTTAACAGATGACTGAAAGATGATAACCTATGTTGGTTTTTACATTACATTATATAACATAGTTAAGGTTATTCAACTCAAAAATATAAAACATATCAAACTAATACAGCAAAACAAACAAACGTCTTTTTAAATGCAGTAGAAATACAACATACAGTATATACAATATGTACATGGAAATACAGACTGTACTTATGCATAACTCAAGCACTCTGTTGAAAAGTAAATGCATTTCTAGTGAATCAGCTTCTCACCCTTTGCATTTGGGCCTTTTGTATGGTGGTGATCTGCTGCGCCACAACAGACAACACCTCCACATCAATACGATTAAACTCATCAAAGCATGCCCAGGCCCCGGAGCTGCGGAAAAGGCAGACAGGCAAGAAGGCATCCATGAATGTGATTAACTGCAGATTTTCTTTCACACTTTAGTTACTGCCTCTCACCTGGCCAGTCCTTTGAGAAGCTTGCCCATAGCAATGAAGTCCAGCTGATCAGAGCAGTTGAAAACAACGGTCTGGATAGCCAGCGCCTTTCCCAGATCTTTAGTGGTTTCTGTCTTCCCTGTCCCTGCTGGACCTGCAGGAGCCCCTCCGAACTTCAGGTGTAGAGCTCCTGTTAGGGTCAGGTAGCATCTGGATGGGGCAGGGAGTAGTGTATTAAAAGGGAGAACGATACAAAACAGAGTAAAAAACATTATACTTTACACCTACCTGTCAGTGAGCGGGGTGATGACCAGACGTCCGGAGTTACCAAGGTACTCGTATCCGTACAAAAACTCTGCATTCACTGCCCGGATGTACAAGTCATTTTTGGTCCAGTAATATCTACAAACAGTATCACATCAGTGTCATTCTCATTCTGCATCCACAGTATTGCACAAATGTAGTGTTAGAGCTAGTTTTGTGAGAATAATATTGCCACCTAGTGGAGTCAAATGCAGTCCATTAAGATAAAAGACTACAATTCCCACAGCACCAGCCAATTATATAGGGCTATATTTGGCAACCTGTGTGCCAACAAGACACAGTTCTCAACCGTAATCATCCAGCAAAAAGAAATAAATGTTTGCTGTAATGTTATTTGAGGTATGCCTCTTCTGTTTTTATTAATTTATATCTTGTATATGCATAATTTCTTTTTTGAATGTGTGTGGAAACAACTTTATTTTATTTTGATTAACCACACGAGCAGCATACCATCAATCCAGCATCACAAGCTGGACATGTTTTGACTGTGAATAAACTAATAACTGGAAGGATAACGTGTTGGAAATATCTTTTGAATTGCTTCTATAGTGGCTTTTAGAAACGCAGGAAAGAAGCTGTGACAGATAAAGTGGACTGCAGCGTCAGGAGTTACCGAACCAAAGAGCAAAGAGAGATCAAAATACAAACAGCCAACCTGAGCTGGCTGATCCACTCAAAGTCATTGATGCTGCTGGAGACCTGCAGCTCCACCAGTTTGGCTGCAACCTCCTTAGCGTGGACCTCGATGACGATGAGGGCAGACAGCACCGCCCGCTGCATCTTAGACAGAGGTCCTCTCACCAGCTGCACCAAGTCGCCCAGCTTCAGAAACAAGAGGGGAAGTCTTTAGGATGTCAGCAGACTGTGGTGTGCACAATGATCAATGCAAATGGGAGTATAAATAATATCATGTTTGTGGGGGAAACTTCTGAAGCAATTGGAAACAGGACTCAAAGAGACACGAGGAGAGCTGGAGCTTTGATGGCAAACACTGACGGTTTATTTGGAGCTTCGGCCGGAGAATTCACAAGACATGTGGTGTGTCACGAGTTGACACAGCGGTTGCCAAACCAATTCTGAAGAACTCTTTCTGCAGCTCGAGGTTTTAACTATTTCGGAGTGTAATAATCAACATTCTTCATCAGCGAGACTAAAGCAATATGGACCCTGAATCTAACTAGAGCTCTCGTCCATAGAAAAGAATGTGCGCCAGGGAACCTTCGTCCCTGAACAGTAAACTACCTCATGGCGGCTTGTGCTCTGTCATAGACTGGCAACAACAATGCGCCCAAGCTGCCCCTCCTTAAGAGAGATAGCAGCAATACCCAAGGCCGTAGAACTATGCCATGGGAAAGGAGACAGTGAGAGGAGAAAAAGATGAACTGTGTCAAAGGTTGAGTACCTAAGCAAATTATTCCCCAACAATGTTTATAATTTTCACACATTTTTAATATTTAAATTGTTATACTGCAAGACTATATAAGGAACTCCAAGTCTTTAAAAAGTGGCAAATACAAGTGGCTATTTCATAAACTACTACATTCATCAACAGTTCAACAACATACTTATAAAGATTAATGAGTGTAGATGCTTGAAAATGTAATTAAATAAAGAAATGACTTAAGCCAGACACCCGACTTATTGGGCATACATCATTTATGATATCTTTGTAATGGAAAGAGTCTTTTTTTGTTCTATGAGGCCTTTGGGAAATGTAATTTGATAACACTTAAGAGTTCGAAAAATGTGTAGTTCCCTGAAAGACCCTTATTTCAGTTAAAATTCAAGTGAGGTTGAACAGCAGTAGGATCTCTGGTCTGGGACAGAATCTCCAGGAGTTCATCGTCTGACAGGAAGTAAAACCTACAAAGAAAATATTTAGAAATATTTAGTTCCAAGTGTCTCGTGATTTTGCATAGAAACACATTTTTGGGTCAGAAATCATCTATTGTTAATTGTTATTAGAAGCCATTGCTTCTTTTGTTTTTGGTATCACAGCTACTCCCAACACTTATAAAAAAAAAGTTTCTTCGGCCACTTAAAGGTAGGGTAGGTAAGAATGGAGAAACCAGCTCGAGTGCGCTAGAATTTGAAAGTAGGCAGCAGAAAAAAATCTGCCCCTTCCTTCAGACTTCCTTACAGAGCCCCTCCTCCAACACACACAAACGCGCACATGACCAATGAGGGCACGAGATAAGTTTGTGCACAGATGGAAGGCTGACAGGCAGGTAGGCCATCCAGTTATTTTAGCCAGGCCGGCTCAGATGATTGGTCGTGCTTTTTACAGTACTACGGCTTCCACAGATGAAATATTTTTAATGTATTTATTGTCAAAGCATTTCATTTATTCATTGCTATCGGGATGTTAAGAGCATTCCATGGAATATAACAAAAAGTGTTTCTGAAGTGAATTACCTACCCCACCTTTAATGTTGTTCAGGTTTTGATATCAAATGAACATGACTGCAGACCCTCTCCGGGGAATGGTATGTTGAATCATCTCATAATTAATGACAAATATCCGTAGTTGAGAGTAATTTATAAGGACACTTTCAAAAAAGGCTTACCTGGGGAAGGAGCCTCTTTTTGTTTCCAAGTATTCACTAAGACCCTTCTGGACCTCTTCCAGCAGTTCGTTGCACCTTTTCAGTTTTTCTAGTAGCCTAGAATCTGGGCACAGCTCAATCACCTAGAAATAAACACACACTTTAACATCTCCGTATAAAAACAAAAGCTTTCTCCTTTCATATGTAGTGCTGTGGAGGCTCTGACCTTTGGATTTTTAAAGGCACTTTTCATGACTGCCTTCCACGTTCTATCCACTAGCTGGTATCTCTTTCCTTCCACAGGCAGCTGCTGGGTGATATCATCCGAGCTGAAGATGGGCTCTAAGTAAAGCCAGGAGCGTTGGAATGTCAACCACTCCTCCAGCACGTCCTGCAGAAACCACAAGAGGGCAGTAGCACGACAAAAGACACTGTATAATAATTATACAATACTCAAGAAGACCATAGTTTGTGTGTGTACCTGAGTCATTCTGATTTTGCCCTCCCAGGTGTTGATACGGGCCTCAAAGGACTTTTTGAAGGGAGAGAAGGACATGCTCTGCGTCATGACATTGTGGTCGTCCAGCATCTGTGAGACTTCATCTGGGCTCTTCAGGATGTAGGTGCCTGTATCCTTGTAGGGCAACACGTCAAAGAATATTGTTGACCACTCGTTTTCCATCTTGTCCAGGGCCTGTGTGAATAGGTGTGAAACAAAGGCAGCAGCCACCACTTTAATGCAGATATCCACACACTTGTTGTGTTCAACAGGAAAGAGTAAGTGAGTTGCTTTAATCTAAAAACCCACGAGTCACTTCGCCTCTGTGTCACCATCCTTTTGGTGTTACATTTCAGTCAAGTGCTTTCAAGTGAAATGCATTTTAAAGCATTGATCTTAAAGATTTTAATTTGAATATCAATCGGTTCTGTTAATATCCTCCACCTAATGAGGTAACACATTATAGGAGAGATACCACAGGTCTTTCCTTCCTGCAGCAGTCAGACTATACAACCAGCACAGCCCCTATTGACCCCCCCCCCCCCCCCTCCCACACACACACCACAACACAGACTATATCACCCCTTGATGCTAAATACCAACAAACGATGTGCAATATGTGCAATATATAAATGCTGTTAATAACTGTGTAATATATACCTGGCTGCTAAATCCTTAGAACTGTTACAAGGTGTGTATTTTGTATTTTGTAAATTGTGTAACTTGCTGCTGTTAAATACCAACCACCTATGTGCAATATGTGCTAGATGTGCAATATATATAGATGCCATTAATAACTGTGTAATATATACCTGGCTGCTAAATCCGTAGAACTGTTACAGGATGTGTATTTTTTTTAATTATGTAACTTTTTTTTTTCTATTATATTTTTTATTATATATTTTTTATATATCATAACTTAGTACTTTTTTTTTATGCATGTCACATATTTAACATATGTAACATTAAAGGTGGGGTAGGTAAGTTTGAGAAACCAGCTCGAGATCGCTAGAATTTGAAAATACACCACCGGAAAAAAATCTGCCACTTCCTTATAGAGCCCCTCCTCCAACACACACGAACGCGCACATGACCAATGAGGGCACGAGATAAGTTTGTGCCCAGATGGAAGGCTGACAGGCAGGTAGGCCATCCAGTTATTTTAGCCGGGCCGGCTAAAATGATTGGTCGTACTTTTTACAGTACCACGGCTTCCACAGATGAAATTTTTTTTATGGATTTTTTCTCAAAGCACTTAAGATATTCATTGCTATCGGGATGTTAAGAGCATTCCATGGAATATAACAAAAAGTGTATCTCGAGCCGGTTTCTCAAACTTACCTACCCCACCTTTAAGCTGTCTGTGGCGCATGCATTTCCTATGGGATCCTATGGGAACCTTTGATTCTTATCACCTGTTGCTGTCAGGAATACATTCACTGTAGACCACACAGACTACATCACAAGTGACACCTCTCAGGAAGATTATTTTACACAGCAAGATCTGATACCTGTCAGTATAATAATAATAATACATTATATTTTTATAGGGCTTTTCAAGGACTCAAAATCGCTTTACAATATAAGGGAAGGTTAGGGTGGGGGGTATAGGACTATCAAACTTGATCAACCAGCATGGATTGATGGGGGGTGGGCTATGAGTAGACAAGAGGAGAAGAGATTAGTTTTGAAAAGGGACTTGAATACTGTGGGGGTCTCAGAATAGCGGGGATCTTTGCATCAATATGTTCAAAACGTTTTTTTTCAAAATGTAAAAAAATGTCTAAAATTATAAATAGTGAAAAATTAAATATAAAATATTTCTAGTGTGAACCAAAATATAATACTAAATATTATACAAGTGATTTTTCTTAACCAAAATGACAAAAATGGCATAAAAACACATATTATTCTAACACAGGTCCTTTTTGACCCACTTATGGAAGAGTGTAGGGTCCAGTCACTCGTGCATCTAAGGGTTAACAGAGCCTGACATGGTCTGCTATCATTCATCAAAAATGTGTTATCAAAAAATGACAATGTTCACTTTTCTACTTCTTTTTACAGTGGATCAAATAGAAATAATGAGGTAACATACTTCTTTCACATTCGGTGTTCGCAGACTCACAGATTGATGGAAAAGAGCAAACTTCTGTCTGTTCTTATGGAAAAAAAATGTTTGTCTTTGTTCCTCTAGTATTCTGTGACCTGCAGTATTGAACAGTTGCTGTTTCCACCAATGAACAGGGGACAACTCATCAACCAGGACTCAAATCTCAAGGATTACCATGCAGTGAATACGACTCAGCTACTTAAAATGCAGCTCCAAGGTGGCGCGCCATTCATCGCACATCCTGTACAAGCACAACTTCATGAATCACTGTGTTATTAAGGTACCTGTTCAATGGTGTACTCTTTCCCTGCCACCTCGGCCACATGAGCTATGTCCTCTATGTGGTTCTGTAGGCCCAGCTCCAGGCATCGAGAGAGGGTGAGGTTATCTTTGGGCTTGACCTTCATCTGAATGCGGTCTGAAAGAATCTCCCAGTGGCGGTTCTTCATCCCCGGGTTCCTCAGGCCCTGAATCAGAGGAATGTACGGCTGGAAGTCCTTGATCTTGATGCAGATCGCCGATGCAACCATCTGGCAGCCTGGCGTTGCATAAGGCCAATAAAGAAATCGTTAAGCATATTAACAACAATTACACTTCCCTTTGTCAAGTTTGTATGGTCATACATGCGTCTCCTACCAGGAATGTCCTTGAAGTGTTTCACACATTTGTTCATGACCTTGTGGACATCTGTAACATTGCGCTCCAGCTGCTCGGAGTCTATGGAAGACAGCGGGTCATTGAGCCAGTTCTCGTGCCAACGCATCCAATCAGAGGTGGTGGTCCACAGGTCCGTAAAAGGCTGGAAGTCCTTCACCAGCTTCTGTAGCCGATCATACTGAAAAACACATTTACAATGCATTGTCAGAAATACTTATTATGATATCTATGTAGTATATTTTATCACTATTTGTTTAACAGTTCAAAACAAACGTGGATATTGTTTGTACTTACATTAGTGACAGGAATACCAAACAGACGCTCTCTGGTGTTGTAGGTTTGAGCCATTGTCAGACAGTCCTTCAGTTGCTTGCTTGTACGCCTCACTTTGTTGGCCACCTTATGGGCATGATTGATGTCATCATGACACGCAATCCCAGCAACCAGCATCTATAAACACAGGGTAGTGGTAATTTAGAACAGCTCGTGGCTACCGTTAGAAACGATTAGGGCTGCACTTGTAATATAATTGAAATCGCAATATGGACTAGAGCAATATTCAAGAACCAGTAAGCTCCATATATATAAATAATTATGAATTAAGTACTATGGTCCTGCAGATATTCTAGCCAATAAACTGTATTATATAGAATTAATAAAAAAATGATTGTTTGGTACAAATCCACTTGAAAAAAATCACACAATTTTCATTTTAATATATCCTTTAATGATGATGTAAATAATAATTTACCCTCTGCAATTACAGTCAATATAATATATAAACTATTATACTTTTCTCTCTATCTCGGAAGCGATCCCCAAAATTGTAGCTAGAGTTTGCAAAGAAATGAGGCACATGCCTATGCTCGTACAGTGCAAAGGGCTTCGGACTATATTTCTTTTAAATTCTGATGCTTTTATTTAATTGCTCCAGAAAACTGAAACCCTGGGAGACCACTTCTATAAAAATATGCTGAACGGTTTAGAACAGGGCTATTCAATTAGTTTGGAATGGGGCCGGTTGATGAAAATGATCCAAAGCAAGGGGCCGGGAAAAAGATGGCTTGAAATATGAGCAATCATAATTAAGAGCTTCAGATACAGTAAATACTACAACAGCATAGTGGAGTGCATATATTGTGTTTAATTAAATCAAACAACATAGCCCCAAGGTCTTTCTAGATCTAAATGGCAAATCCAGAACTCAGTAGGCCTACATGTGAAGCTAATTTAACCATCAACATCATTTCATTTGATTTAATTTAGGTGAAATGATCTAATCATTCACGCAGAGATGCAATACACTACAGTAGCTAGTAGGTGGGTTCGAAACCCGAGCCCGCCGAAGTTTTCAGGCAATGTCTTCCCCTCTATCTCTCAATTTAACACCCTCTCTGGAATAAAGACACTCTGGCCCAAATAAAAATCTGATATAAAAATAACCTATTAGGTTCGGCTGACCTTTAGCGAGTCGAGGTGGTCCTCAAAGTTGTTCTGGTCGGCCAGCTGAATCTTATTGAAGCGCTCTTCATCCTCCAAATGCTGGGCGGCCGCTGCTTCCATCTGGCTTATTATCTTTTGAGGCCATCTAATAGCTGTCCACCTGCAGAGAGAAGTAGCTTTAACTCCAAAGTGTACTCCATTCACCAAAGAAATCTAATCTCACATGAGAACGTACAAACGTAGTTTTCAAAACATTACAATAATTGACGTTACTCTTACTTTTTATCAAAATCCTCATTTGAAAGAGAGTAGCGAAGCTCTTCTATTAGCTCATAGTCTGACAGGGTCTTTCCAATAACTTCCTGTGTGGACAGATGGAACAAACAATCAGATTAAATGACAAATTAACCCTTTATATGACACACAAGAAAATAGCCAGTCAATGATTGCGAATGTGCACCTTGTAACTCTTGAGCTGGTCTGGGACTTGCTTCATCCATTCCCTCTTCTCACTCAGCTCTTCAATGCTGTTCAGTTTCTCACGCAGCTTTCTACTGATTGTGTTGTACTCTTCACATGCCTACGCACAC
Organism: Trematomus bernacchii; assembly: GCF_902827165.1. NCBI lineage: Eukaryota > Metazoa > Chordata > Actinopteri > Perciformes > Nototheniidae > Trematomus > Trematomus bernacchii. The sequence continues at coordinate 2,847,659 of NW_022988098.1, read as the reverse complement.
GCAAGATACAATCAGTGTTAAACACTTTCAAAAGGAGGTACATTTAGGTCCAGTGTGAAGAAATAAAATCACACCAATTATACCAATACAGTATATACTTTTTCTGGCCTTGAAACAAATGACTTACTTCATCAACCTGCTTGCTTAGCTTCCCAGCAAGGATGGCCAGCATTGCATTGGCTAAAGCCTTTTTTTTGTTGGAGAGAGCCTGACGTACACCCTCCACTCGAATAACAAATGTTCCAATTACAATGGAGGACGGCAGAGAGTGCTCAAGTGTTTCCTTGTCTTTGAGATGTTGTTCCACCTCTTTTTTCACTTCCTGGGATGTCTGTTCTGCATTCGCAGGAGATCTGGCAGAGGAAAGATTAACGGACTCTCTTTAATGAGGAAAGCATGCTGAGTGGACCATAAATCACACTGACCCTTTACCTTGTGGGAAAACTTGAATATATGCTTTTAACAGACTTACTTGAGAAGGGTTTCTATGTCCAGGTTGTGTAAATCTAAGTATTTCTCATACTCAGCAGCATAGGCCCTGAGAGGTATGACTCCTTGCATCATAGCATTGGAGACCTTTTCTCTCAGCGCAGTTACTTCTGGTTCCCAAAGATTCACTGACTCAAGCAACGGATCCCCACCGACGAACATCTTCTGCATTACAAACTGAATGAGGAGACAACCATTACATCTTTGTCTCTGAGTTAGGGCTGTACCCGAATATCTGAATATCCGAATATCCGTACGTTGGAGTACTATTCGGGTTTCAATTTCGAATATTCGTTTTTTGTTTTCGTTTTTTTTGGTTAAAATTGAATTTATTGAAATCTCCAATATCAACGTAAGAGCTTGTGCCTCTTCGGAGGGTGCCAACACTTAACCATACACTTTATCGTTTACTTTCTCCGTCTTTATATGTAGATATGACTTTTCTCCGTTAATCTCCGTCACGTTGTTTCCATAGCAACAACAACTTCCTGTCAACAACAGTGCTAACTCTCCTTCAAAACTACCGAATATCCGGAGCCCGGAAAATGGTATTCGGGACAGCCCTACTCTGAGTATGTTTACTAACAGGTCTCATGTAGCCTTGCATTTTAATGTAATGCTCTGTTATTCAGGTGATAAAAATGTACCTTATCGAGCTGAGGTACTTTGTAAGTGGCCAGAATGGCCTTATCGAACAGGTTGACCATGGATGTCTTAAAGTTCTCGAGTGGAGTGCTGTAATGAACCCCAGTCTGATCCAGAATCAAGTCCAACAGGAACAGAGGGGTCCTTTCTGACCTAGTTATGGAGAATGGAGATAATGTTATTGACAGGTTATGTCACACTCACTATCAAACACTCCTTAAAGTTACAGTTCTCTTCAAAATCAGATGAGATGTCTAGTTTTTCCTGAATATAATTAATCTAGATGGCGGTGATTAAAGAGCTACTGTAAAAACAACTACAAATAAGAAACTAAACGGCCACAAATGTTCTTTGAATCAGGGCCTGGTTACTCAGGAAAATCTGCAGAATTTAGTGAGGAACTATTTTCTTTCTACCAAACTAACGCAGCCAATCGCATCACCACACAGAAATAAATCTAGTCAAGGATGATCACTCGTCGTTCAAAACAAGGGTTATGATTTCTAAAATAGTTTTTTTAAGACTACTTTTCGACTCTGTGAGCACAACAATACTGGTGCCATCTAGTTCCATTATATTCCAAAGAATGCCGACATTGTTACAGCCGTTATCTTTAACCACCAAGACAAAAATAACCTAGATAGTCAGGTAAGAGGAATAATGTGCATTTTTTAATTGGTTGTGAACTGTCCCTAAAAATGAAATGAGTATATAACTCGCAAAATATAGGAACCACCTAAGAAAACACAGATACATTTGAGCACAACGATATATGAAGATGTTTAAATACATTTCAATGTGTGCCTATGTGTGCATAATTTCCTACTTATATGGGCTAGTGACGAGGTCGTCCCCCCAGACCAGGTCCTGAGGACATGTCAGCACACTGTGGCAGGTGGTTAACAGCAGCAGAGTCAGGCGGAGCAGCGAGGCCTGCACCAGGTGGCGCATGGAGTCCTGCAGCTTGTAGCGCACCACAGCCATCAATCTGTACAGCTTGGACATCTTGTACATCTCCCATTGAGACTCGTCCACGTTGTAAGTGCCACGGCCAATACTCAGCTGGTTGAATCGGATGCAGTTGCTCAGTGAGACTATCCATCCCTCCCTAAGAAATAAGCTTACCTGGAGAATGAGGAGGACACAAAGATTAAAAGCGTCTTTATTAATGTGAAATCCAGGTGTTTTCCTTGTAGTCAAGGTTTCTCTTTTTTCAATGTCAGCTACTAACAGTATTGCCAGAAGAAAAGCTACCCAATGCTACGATACCTGAGTATGCATTTGAGCCTGAATGACTTCAAACTCGTCCAGTCGCAGTGGTTTGACCGAGGTGACATTGAACAGCCTCATGTTTGCTACTTTGTTGCACTCAGACAAGATTTCAGATAACACACGGATCACCTCCGGCTTTGTTAGCAGGGACTTGAAGAAGAAAGCTGTTTTATACTTCTCATAGGGAAATGTGGGAACTGGAACACGCCCTGGAACACGCCCGGTGGGAAAAAAAGTAGTATTCTTAAATCTTGACCAGATTGACTCAAACAAATGTGCACACAGCTAATCGTCTCACCTGATTGGGGTACATATGCAGGACCCTTCTGTGGCAGGGTGATGTGTGAAAACTCCTCTGGGTGTCTCATCACAACTCTGTCAAAACTCATGCGGTTCATTGTCCGCTCATAATCCAGTTTGAGCTCCTTCTCCAGATCCCCGATACACTTCTCCAAACTGTACACAGAATGTTTTCTTTAGTCACCCGATTAGTAAGTTAACACATGAACTCAGAGGAATCTATTATAAAACAGATAATAATGAGAATAATGACAGCAGTAATATGACATCACTCACATTTTATGTCTGAGCCCGGGGGCTGAAAGCGTGATTCTTCTAATTCTCTGGAGAGCGTGGCTATCAAGAGATGGTGTTCCCTTCCAGGTTGGCATGCAGTCCACAGAAAGGTGATAGAGAAGCAGAGCTTCTGTGTTTTCCTGCCAGCGCAGGGCAAACTGGATCCGTTTGACAAACACACGTGGGTCCTCAGCACTGAAAACCAATCTGATCCTGGGTACCCAGAACGTTGTGCCTGCTGAGAAATGGATGGTATGGAAAGTCAATACGAAAAACAGAGACAAGAGGAAATTGTAGGATAATTCTGTTTCATTAAAGTGGAAAGACTTTACAACCAACCAGGAGATTTGCTCTTTTTGTGTTCTTCATTTAGAATAGGACGACCTTTTTTATCTGTCAGTTGGCTGTTCTGGCAAACTTTCTGTACAAGGTACTGGCATTTCTCCTTACTATAGTCAAGAACAGCGACTAGACGCCAGCTGTACTCCAGGGAGGAGCTTTGTGGCTCATCTTCAAAACAAAAAGGAGAGTACTCATTAAAGAACAGACAATGATGTGTACTTCTGTTTACACAGTTCTTTTCAGGGGACATTTTACCAGAATTAATTTCATCATCGGTAGGCAGCAGAGCTTTTGCAGGGATAGGTTTTTGTTCCAGTGATTTTTCAGCAATGCCCAGGGCAAGCCAGTCTTCTGGATTCCGGCATTCAAAGTCCTCATTGTCAAATACCTTGAGGTGAAAGGCAGGAAAGATGATCGGGGGTGGTGCAACAAAATATGGCATGTAACAGTAATTGGCTACCCAAATGCCAAAGAAACAATGGCAGTTGTAACAGACTTACTTCCAGGGATAAGTAGGGTGAAACAGGATTGTCTGTTGTAGTCTCATGATCATCACTGCTGCTCTGATGTGTTGGCATTAAAAGATTTGAATAGATGCCTTGTTCTGCCAGAAGCTGTTCAATGTCTAACTTCAAATATTCCCTTCGACGTCTTTAAGAAAACAAATCAGTATAAACAAATATTGACAAAATGTAGATAAAGTAAAACAATGAATGGACCCCACTAAAAAAGCTAATTCTGCAATCAGAGATAAAAACGGAATATGTACTGTATGATAGAAGCGAAATGTCTTACTGACTCACATGTGACCAGTAAAAAACAGTATGGACAATATGCATACTACAGGTAATGCAAAACAAGTAAAGCTCCGAAACGATGGATGAAGTGTCACAGTGCATACCTCTCTATCTCTAACTTGCGCGGGACCTGGCCACGAGCTGTTTGGTAAGGTATCTGGACCTTGGGTGAATCTCCACCCCGGGGGAAGTAAGAAGTCTGGGATTGCTGTGATTGCTGTGAGGTAGGTCCAGGGTTTTGCTTTTCAACATGCTTGCCCTGGTCAGATGGAGTCTTTAAGGTTGTAACTAAGTACAAAAAGGCAGAAGGACATAAGTTTACACAGGGTAAAATGTTGTATTTAAAAAAGTAAAATATAAATATATAGTTACACAAAAAGTAAAATATAAATACATAGTTGCCGTCATGTATATCTCACCCTTTGTAGTGTTGGGATCACAATACCGAACGATGGATCGTCCCAGTGACCTCTGCATGATGCCTGGTCCCGCTGTTAAAGACTAATCAATAAACAGAAGATCAGTGATTTGCATGGGCTTGTTATTGAAATGTCTGTCAGAATTTGAAGAGTGAAATGAATGAGCAGTTTATGTGCTTTTACCTGGAACTTGTGTTTAGTTATAATATCTGAGTAGATCCCCATCTGTTCATTCACAGCGCATGTTCTGACTGGAGCGGGTCTGTGCCTGTGACTTAGAGCTGGAGGCTTGGGCTCTGGAGGTTTGCTGGGTGGATGAGGCACCAAGACACCGAAATCTGGGAAATATTTCCTTTCCATCTTCAAGAAGAAAAAAATAATTAATGGGTAAACATAAAGCTTGGATTCAATCCTGTATGCTTCCCCCCCCAAAAAAACTGGACTGCAAAGAGTTAGACTATTGTCTAAACACGTTCATTCAAAATGTAAATGAAAACTATAATGTTTAATAATGTTAGTTTCGGCCCCAGGAGTAAACGACAGAGGTGGAGGAAGTACTTAGATCTTGTACTTAAGTAATAGTAGAAGTACCAGACTAAATCAAAATGTTACTCAACTAGTACGAAAGTATATGCATCAAAATGCAATTCAATACTCATTATGCAGATTGGCCCATTTCAGAATAATATAAACAACATGTTTTATAATGATAATTGATGCATTAATGTGTTTATCAAAGCTGGTAAAGGTGCAGCAAATTGTAACGTCTCTCTGTATGCTGCAGGGTAGCTTGTGAATTTACTCCAGGTGTAACTGAAGTGTTATTTAAGTGTTGTTTATATTTCATATCATTAATCCAAATCTGCAAAGTAACTAAAGATATTAAATAAATGTAGTGGAGTTAAAGTACACTATTTACCTCTGAATTGAAGTGGTGTAGAAGTACAACGTAGCAACAAATTGAAATACTCAAGTAAAGCACAAGTCTCTCAAAATGGTACTTAACTTGAGTAAATGTACTTAGTTACTTAGTTACTTTAAACTACTGGCTAACGATATGTGACCCGCTCTATCGAAATCAGTCGGATGTCGCAACGGCTCATTTCAAAATAAACGTGGATTTGCGGAAAAAACTATTTTTTCGGGGTTCGGGTGTTTTGTTTGATTTTAAATAAACAAAGTCTTGGCTTTCAGAATATGAAACTTGTTTCGGCAAATTTAGATGATAAATACAACTATGAAGCTTGTAACGGCATATTTACAAGCGGGGAACGGAGTAACTTAACGTCACAGCAAGCATAACAACAGCCGGTGTTTCTCGTGAGTGTTTTCTCCGGGAAACAAACTTGTCTGACTAGGTTTCATGAAGCTAAAAAGTAACGTTTACATTCGCAAACATATTAATACAAACAGCAGGAAGTATACATACCTTGTTTTAAATGTTACTGCAAGTTCTTAAACTCCGTTTCATTCTCCTCTGCATTGCTTAAACGCTATAAAACTTTAGAAATCTCAGTATCCAAGTGGTACGGAACTGTTGGACCCGGCAACGGTTGTCATGGAGACGTGTCGCTCCGTCAACTTTGACAGAGACAAAAAAGTTATACTTTTAATACACTAAGTACATTTAGCTGATAATACATACTTAAGTACGATTTGTTTATTCAGGACTTTTACTTGAAATGGAGTATTTACATACACATACATTGATGTATTGGTACTTTTACTCAAGTTAATAATCTGAATAATTATTCCACCACTGACAAGAGTAGGAATTGTGCTATATTAGGTATGTTATATTCTAAAACAAAGATAAAATATACATACATTTTCAAACATTTACATATTAGACAGTTTGGGACTTTGTGAAATAACCACCACAAAAAAATGTCCCATGACACTGTTCTCCACATGTTAGCACAAGAACACTCACATCCCATGCTGTTTCCTGGTGAAGATAGTGACGGTAATGGCAGTAATGATAAGCTAATGGAATTTGATTGGAATGCACACTTGCACATATTTCCAATCTTTTCCTTTCACACTCATGACAGCTTGAATGTGTCCACAAGGGGGGGAAACCCTGTTGACCCGTGCGATCCCCACACTCCTGGGTCACAAGGGCATCATAACCTCGTCTGTTTCCCATGGCAGATCACAGGCATCATGCACTGCGGCCCCTGTTCCTGCCCCTGGCCTCTTCCTTTGAAACCCATCAGAGCAGCCTGAGATTGGGTAGCCAAGCACAAATGAATAGTCTCATGTGCCTGAACCCTCACGTGTCACTTGCGAAGGACATGGTGCCACGCAGATACGGATAAATTAAGGTCGAAAGGGGACCACAGAGTCACTGAAGAGGCATAGTGTAGCGGGGATCATGAGGACAAAGAGGGTCAGAGGTGACCTACATCACTGTACTGAGCTCCGTGAGAAGGTCAAAACAAAATGTTTTCAGTGGAGCCAAATTGTCCAACAAAGTGACTTAATATGGATGCTATGGAGACCGCAATTAGGTGCATCAGCCATTACTCTGGATGGGCCTGTTGAGAGGCTTGCCACTAAATTAGCTCCTTCTCAATGTAGCTAAGCCTCAAAGCAATGACCTCACCCAATGAGGAAGCCTAAACCAAATGAAAGATTTCCCCAAGGGCCTAAATAACCCACATCTAATAAAGACATTATCATATCTGAGTGACCTCAGCATCCTTACCGCAGCAATTTATTAATCATTGACACATGTCTAATGGTATCGATTAAACCAATGAGGAGATCCGGGCCACAGAGGATCCAAAGAAAACCTCACGATAACCACAAGTCTCTGATGATGTGGGGGTTCTCAAAACATGGTCGCCTACCAATATTTGGTTGGCAGTACTGTATGTATCTCTGGAGCCAGGAGCCCACCATGGTGACAGGTCTTGATTGGACAGATGTGGCCAGACGCTCTGGTTGAGTGGAACTGATTAAATCCTAACAAGCATCGTTACAGCATCGTTACAGCTTTGATCCACCCTGTACTTGTCTTTTTCCTCATTTCTCGTTCAGCAGCAGATATACGCTGACATGAAAGATCTGGCTCACCATCAACCGTGGAAGTACATCAATATTAATCACTTACATAATCGCCCAGATGTATAATCCATCCTCTCTTGTCCTTATCCTAATATCATATTAATCATCCACCGCTCTTTCTCCACAGTGTTGGGATGCTGTGTGAGGGTCATGGCTCTGTGAATATACCTCCCATTTTACGCTAATGACATCAGCATGTGCCGCTAACTTTAGCTTCTCCTGAAGGCCAGATGTTGGCTGACGGGATCAAACACTGGCACATTGTTGGGCAGGCCAGGAGGGCTTAGCAGTTGCACATATTCCCATATACCTCCTGCAGAAACCCACAATCCGACCACAAATGCTGGCAACACCCTTAAGTTGCAGTGTGATTTTATTTTTGCTTTTGCACAGAGGAATGGAACCATACAACGGCATGCTGTGGTTTTCCAGTAAAGCCCTGTTAAGCTTTCTTGAGAATAAACTGGAATTTTCTTTGGTTTTATAAAAATAAAGTGTGAAAAACATGTCGGGACCATTTGCCACGGAGCTTTAAAGTCTTCTTTCTTACTTACACTTTGGCGATATGGGGCTAAGAACTCCTGGACACATATCAAGTAAGAATCTTACAACCTAATAGCCAGCATTTTCCAAGCCCTTTCTCTTTTAAAGAGCAACCGATATGAGTGACAACACCAATGTGGTCAATGAATGTCACTGGCATCAGTTCACAGATGAAACAGAACCACCATGAGGGTAGCAAGTGTCACGTTAACATCACAGCGTTTTGTGGCAGTGCGTTTTACAGCAAAATGAGGCTGCCTCCGTGCAGATTTGGCTTTTGACTTTGCAGTACTGTTGTTTAACGGTGACCCCTGTGCTTGGCCATACATTGAAGTTGCCGTCATGGCTTGGATGACTCACAGGTGGACTCTTGGCATGCCAATAAAGCCTTGTTTAATGAGCTGAGAAAGGGCCTCAAAAGAAGCAAAGTGGCCAGACATGAGAGACAGACTGGAACCCCACAACCCGTGGCCCGGGACCTCAAACAGCTGCGTTTGATTTTTCTTCTCATTTGCTACATTTGTCAGTGTGTCTTTTAGGAGGGGAACCAAAGTCCAAATATTCAATGTAGTGGGAGAACATCAGTGATGTGCAGTTAGGCTGTTTGTGTCTCTTTATGTGACATACACATTATGTTTGTAGCTCCCTTTATTTAACTGATGTTCAACTCCAAGTGAGTTATAGTAGCCTTTTTTTGCCGACCTCTGACCCCCCAGCATCCTTAATGCTAGTCACCTTTTTTTTAGCTAGTTTGTGCCAATCTACACTCTCTTTGAACCCAAGTTCTTTTTGACAGTAAAAATAAATTGTTATGTAAGATGTCACTACGCTTTATCTCAGTGGGTGTGCGAATATGAGCTGGAAGAATAAGAAAGTCGTGAGTGCAATCTGTAACACGTGTGTGTTTTTTTGTGGTAGAAAACCAGTGTGTGTGCTGGATTTCCAGTTTGTGTATGTGGGTGGCCGATGGAGAGCCAATATCAAGAAATTGCATCTGTGTTTTTGTATGTGTGGTGTGTGTGTGTGTGTTGGAGTGACAATGTGTTGAAGTGGGTGACGCACTAAAGTCAATCTTGAGCTTGTTATTAAATGTCATCATTAACAGATATAAAGAAGTCAGACAGGGACACAAGACAAGGGGGGGGGGGGGGGGGGGAGTAGTTTGAGTGCTTCTTTTCAAGTGTGCTTGTGGGAGGGATGTTAATTTGTTGTCCTTTATTAAAAAGGAGTTTTGGCTATAAATAAGTCAAAGCTGCTCAGCTGAAGCCTCCTCAAGCGAGCAACTCTTTAATATTCCTGACATTCCTCCTTGTTAAGAATTAATAAAGAGTAAATGGAAACAGTTCTGCGTAGTTCCCACTTACTCATAACCACAAATCCACACACAAGATCACAGATGCACACGTTATTGGTTTGGCAAGCTGCCTGAGTGCTTCACCGAGGCCTTGATTTGTCATCCCTCATCTGGCCTCTATCAGGAAAGTCTGACAGCTTAATCTGTGTCATTCATCCTCTCACATCAAAGAGGCAACATGCAATCTAAACCTAACATGCTCGCACACAAAGTAGATGTGCACATGCATATGTTTACAGACTTTTAATTGTCTCTTTGTGTGTATTACAAACCCCTCCATGATAGGATCCAGGATCATAGCAAACATTTACATTTGTAAACTGTCTCCACTGATATACATGTTCACAGTGACAATGTATTAAAGCAACAGACCAACTCTAGGAAAAAGAAAAAAAGAGCCCTCTTGGTTTTATTACACTTGAACTGTCGTCCTTTGCCATTGACCTTTGACTCAGACCTTTTGACTTCAAACTATGTTAACTGAAAGGCTTTTGGTAAAAGTGATTGGGAATTGTTGGGAGATTCAAGATATGCATCAAATTATAATAACACATATATTTTTTTTAAACATTAAGAATAGCAATTTAACACAACGTACAGCAACATCCACCCCTCAAACACATCTGCATACAATACACTGGGGAATGTGTTATGATACCACAGAGTTACATAACATCTGTAGATTTAAAGGGTGCCACTGTCAAAACTGGATTTTTTTGGACCGACAGTTTATATATCAGACATGAAGACTTTATACCGTAAAGCTATAAATCTTTCTCCAAAACCTCCCCAAGATAATTAACTCTGGCCTCAGTGCTTAACTCGAACACATCCTATTAACCATGGCGCTTACTGGCGGCTCTTGTGGTCAGTGGATAACGTCATATGAGCTCCTACTATAGTCTCCATAACAACAATACCATAACATACTGAGGCATTTAAATTAGACTGGCATGAACTTGATCGCTCTCCAAATCCACACACATTAACTGCATTTTGTCTTGTGAGGCCTAAATGCGGGTAAAGTCATGTAAGGAAGAAGCTTAATCTTCTTTATCCCCGGGGGAATATACAGACTGACACGCAGAACATGAAGACAGAAAGAAGATGTGGAGGGAGAAGGAGATGGAGAAGTGTGGAGTGACACCATGTGCTCCAAAACACGCAAGCTGCATGGACAAACATGGAGGATTATAATGGCGGGGAGGGGGAGTCCCTGCTCGTCTGACCCCGGCTCTCTAACCCCCCGGCCCCCATTAAGCCCTGTAAATGAGAGAAAGAAGAGCAATTAGAGAGGCAGTCACGGTGCAGGTAGGAGATCCCTGTGACCTTTCCTGGCTGGTATTTGACCTCTCACAGCTGGGGGCCGTGATGAATATACATGCTGAACATTACCGGAATGTATTCGCTGAAAGGTTCTGGAAGAAAGACATTTTTCTCTCAGCACCGAGAATGAAGCATGTGTTGCTAACCACGGTGTGGATTCTGTTGTTTATCCACACGCTCTAAACAAGCACTTTATTGGATGTGTGCGACTCTGCATTCCTACATCAGAGAAGTCACCCTTAATTACAATTCAGTCAATTAAGAATGCAATGTGTTTTGCATTTCAAGGCATAAAGAGCAACTAAACATAGTTAACTTGCACTTGAACCAGCTGCTCTTAAAACATTTTTTATGACTCTGTTGCAAACCTTGACCTCAAACCTCAGTGACGCGAATTTTAGTGCATGCCTTTTCAAAAATCAGTCAAGTACAGTATGAACTCCTTTCAGGACCGACCTGACTCCGCAATGAAAGCACAACCACAGCTGGACCACAGGGATGATTTCATTCGATGTTTTATCCATTATCCATTCCTCTTAAACGCAAATGCACACAGGTCCTCCCATCCTGGCTGTAACCGGTCAAAGGATTTCCGTGCATTCCATTCAGCCAGAACTGACTTCAAAATCTGTACAAAGCAGTCATGAACTGTATGCAACTAACATAAATAAATGGCATCCCCCTCCTAATCTCCCATAAAGCTATTCTTAGCATATATACTGCACCACTGGAGTGTGACGAAAGGAGAAACCATGAGGTGCCAGAAGATGAAGAGCCTCCGGGTTTTTATTTTGTGGAGGCCTGCCAAATAGCTGGTGTTCGATTGGAGAGCAGGAGGAGCGAGAGATGAAAGGGGAGACCTGCGACAAAGACAAATGTAAAACAGATAGATATAGAGTTATATAGGAGTTGAGACAGCGTAAAAAGGGGAATAAAACCGTTTACATTTAAATGTCAGATAACTAAGGATTGATGACCAAGCCAAAATGATGTGAATAATTAATCGCTGACTGCTCATAAACATAATATTGTATTTTCTGTCAGTTCAAAAATCAGCCCATATGTAATTCCTTTAGTAATTATTTTTGTATACCACTTTCTGGGGGGAAAGCAAGCAAGCGTGTCTGTAGACAATTTACATGACATTATAGACATTTATGAAAACCAATCCCATTCTGTGTGTCCATTCCAATTTCTGAGCCCTCTGTATTTGAAGTTGAGCCATAAAGCCTAAGAGACATAATGTTTATCCTTCGGGATGCCAGGCTCAGCAAAGCACTGAGATTTGCTGATGTGTGTGGTTTAAAATAATTGAAAAAGGACTGTCATGTATCAGACCATGTGTTTATTATCCAGGGCTATAATGAAGAATGGCAGAGTAATCTATCCAGTCAGGCAGACAGATGGGAGAAAGGCCCTTTTCGTGTCCAAGTCATTTGCATGAAAGTCCAAGCTGTCAGATTCTTTGGTGCCACAATGCGCCATCAAGCTGCAAATAACTGCACTGAGGACTATTTTTGTCTCCCTCTCAGGTTTCTCCCTGCTAGACTTCAAAGAGACCTGTAACTTGGAATTACTGCAGCTGAAAAACAGGAGGGCAGAAACAGATAAACTAATTTCCTCGCCCCATTACGAGGCCCTGGTTATAGTGGAGGGACCTGGTTTAGATGGTATGCGCTGTGCGGCTGGTTCACATTAACTGCGTTGACGAATCCGTGCGAGTCGCAAGTCTGTCCTCCCCATGCGCACGTTTTTTTGTTTTTTTTTGCTAAATCCCAATGATACACTCGTCCAGAGTAGAAAAAAATACATCAACTCCATCAAGGGTTTAGTGTTGTTGCAGCACAGCGTAGGCCTACTCACAGTGTGTGCGTGCATGAGTGTGTGGGCGGGGAGGGACAGTGGATAAATAGAGCGCACACTCCACTTCTGTGCGTAAACGCGTAGAGAACCGACACTGAGCTTTCAGATTGGCTGTGATAATTAAAACATTTACATTAATTAATCGGCGTAAAAAATAATAATAATCGCTTTTCATAACACAAAGACAACATTTTTTGCGCAAATTGGATCAAGACAAACATCTATCGAATTGGAATCAGTAACATTCCGTTCATTCCTGGACTAACCAATGAGACGTTGTTGCTGCGACGGGGGCGCGCAATCCACTCCCGTCAGAGAGATGGCATAGCTGTTGTTCCTGAGGATGCTTTGAACTTTATCAAGGATTTTGTTCCTGAGGGTAAATTGGAGGGGGAAAAAGGACTCATCTGAATGCTTTGCGCATTGCGTAATTGCCAGAGAAATGCGCTGGTGCGTTAGATAAGCTGCACATAATGTTGGGACAAATCTCTGCTGGAAAGCGTTTATCGCACCGTTTATGTTGCAAACACAGCAGAAACAAAGATGAGAGAGTTTAGTATGTTGGGGAAAGGTCGGCATCGGATGCTGCTGGCGCTCTGTTGGCTGTTTTTGATTCTGACGAGGAGCGGAGCAGGTGAGGTGCACCACCATCATCACCATCAACATCATGCTCTTTTTCTCTTAATCTCCTGCGTCATTCTGGCTGAACTTGCCTTCTTGTTTGCCCCTGTTGTGTTTAGGCTATGTTATTGATTGGGAAGACAATTGTGGGTGACTCAGCTGAGTAACATATGTATTGAATGACATTATTTCTGCATGGTTATTAGTTGTGACATTTTTAAGACCTAAATGTTAAAGCCCTACTTGTTGATACATTTGATCTGGGGCTGCTTGTGTCTTTCTTGCCTTTACATGTAACCTGAGCATGCTGTCCAATGGGGAAAGGGCAGGATTCTGTGTCACATCAGAGAAAGCATAACTAAAAAATTCATGGCAAACACAAAGAGGAGGACCTTGGTTTTGTCCATGATGTCAGCGATGGAAAGTGCTTGTTTTGAATGTTTTGTGCCACCAGATATCTTGTTAAAGCACCTGAATACTTGTATTATATAACTATCATATCAGTGATATGATATCACTGACCCTCCATCACCCTCTGTGTCAGTCTCCAGATGTGTGGACCATGCCTGCAGTCCGCCCATTGGGAACCTGGCTAGTGGCAGGACCCTCCTCACCCACTCCAGCTGCTGTGGAAACAGCTCCTTCCACCGTAGCCCTTGCCCTTATCCAACAGTGACCCACCACGCCCTTTGCCCCAATGACACCCATCCACCTGCTCACATGACTGATGACCCTTTCCTGCATCCAGACACGTGGTGGGCATCAGGTGCAGGCCCCACCGAGCAGGAGCAGCAGGATGAGATCCGGTTGGACTTGGAGAGCCACTTCTGCATGTCCCACATGGTTTTGGTGTTCCGGTCCCCGCGGCCTGCTGCCATGGCCATCGACCGCTCAGCTGACTTTGGAAAGACCTGGGAAACTCTGAAGCTCTTTGCGCACAACTGCAGCGAGGAGTTTGGTTTGCCTGATGACTTCACTCAGCCAGGCTCTTTGTGCACATCCCGTTATACCAGTCCTACACCCTGCAGTGGGGGGGAGGTAAGAGAGTTTATGCCAAGATTTAGTGGTGAAAGAAGCACTTTTACTTTAAACGAGCTATACCACAGTAGGAGCACTAAGAGAACTGTATGAAATCTTACTTATGTAAAAGTAGGAAAGTATTAGCATCAGAATATACTTAAAGTGCAGAAATGGCATAAGAAATAAGAAATATTTGTATTATATTATTGTATAATGGTGCATTAACGTGTTTATCACTACAATGTTGCAGCTGCTAAAGGTGGGGCTTATTTGCACTACTTTATACACTACTGGGTAGCATGTGAATGTGCACTCTGGGAATAATAGACTCTTAACATATAATAATACTAAATAAAGTACATTATTTTGTAGTTGATTTTGTATTTTTAGTTGTAATCAGCAAAGTTAAAACTAAAGTTATCAAATAAATGTGAACAGAATATTTCCTTCTGAACTGTTATGGAGTACAAGTACCAGCAAATGGGAATAGCCAAGTAAACAAATAGTAACATAATATTGTTAATACAGTACTTAGTTACTTTCCACTACTGCAAAGCTGTAATGTATAATCTTTAGGGAGTTCCTCAGGGTTTGATTCAGCTCCAATTGGTGCTCTGTTATTCTCCTCGGCAGGTAATATTGCGGACACTTGACCCCTTCAGTGCTAAAACTCTGGACCCTTACAGTCCGGAGGCCCTCGCCCGCCTGACCCTCACTAACCTCCGCATCAGACTGCTGAAAGCTCAGAGCTGCCCGGGACCTCTACATCCTCCGGCAGCCTGGACAAGCCCCACAGACTCAGCTCTCACTTCCACATCCTCCACAGAAAGCGCAGCACCTTACGCTATTTATACTCTATTGGCCAGAGGGACCTGCCTGTGCCACGGACACGCTGAGAATTGTGTAGCATACAACAGCAGCGAAGACACAAGGCAGGACAGTAACATGGTGAGTGGCTTTTCCTGTGTTTCAAAGTAAAATAACAACAGTTGGTAATACAATTCGAGAAAGTGAGTCTGTCAGTTACTGCACTGGCCTGTGTTCTATTACAATGTAGTAAAACACACATCAGGAAGTTAAGTCAAGATGTGAAAAGCACTTACTGATGTAAGAATGGCCAGTTAAAGAGATTTCAATTGTTTGATTTACTCTCTACACCACCTGCCTGGATCTATTTTATAGCTCTCTCCAGACGGCAGGTGTAGGTGAAGTAACTAAGCAACCCCGGATGTGTTTTCCAGGTGTCCGGTAGGTGCATGTGTGCTCACCACACAGCGGGGGATCACTGTGAGAAGTGCGCCCCGCTCTACAATGATCGTCCCTGGAGGCCGGCCAACAGCAGCAGCGGGGAGTCCAACCCGTGCCAGAGTGAGTGACCACCAACACGCTGCACGCTAACCATGCTGCTGAGAAAAACCAGAGAAGAGCTTCAAAAGTGGGCTGTAACAGGAACTATACATAGTTTTTATCAAGCGTCCATCTAGCAGGGTTTTAAATACTTAAGTTTTGTCAATGTGAGAACATCATTTTGACAACAGTGTTTTGAACATGGTATACAAATAGGCTTTATAGACTCAAGCAAATCCGAACATACTAAATCTAATATACTTATAATGCATTTTGTATCCGCTTGTAGCACTTATTTATAAGCACTTTATAGCACTTATAGGATCAAGGTCACTCACTGACAAAGGATCATAGTGTATTATGATTTCCTAATACATTATAATAGCAAACATCTGTTTAAAATACATCAACCAAGTTAAAGGCAGATATAATCAAATCACAAGCTGCCTTTAAATCACTTCAAATTGTAATTTTGTGCTTTAAATAAAAAGAAAAAAAAACATAATTAAAACAAAAATGTCAAAATGTGACTATTAATTATGAAGTGTTATGATACTGGACTTTATAAATCGTAATAAAATGCTTCGAAATTAAACATGAATATTTTCCAAGTACTTCTTACTTTAATAATGACAGGCTAAAAGCAGATTATAGTAGACTATGAGTATACAGTTTTTGACGCATTCCCTGCTACCATACAATAAAACCATAATTATAGACATTGGCCTCATTAAAAATGTTACCCAAAAACCTAACCCATAATGTGCCTGTACCCCGTGTTCCCTGTTGTCTCTCCCCCTCCTCCCTCCCCATCACTTTGTCTCTCTCTCACGCCTTCAGAGTGCCAGTGCCACGCTCACGCAGAGCGCTGCCACTTCTCTCCGAGGGCCTGGCTCTCCTCTGGGGGCACCAGTGGGGGCGTTTGTGACGACTGCAGGCACAACACTGTGGGGCGCAGGTGCCAGCGATGTCGCCATGGTTACCACCGCCACCCATCCCTGCCCCTCAACTCCCCCCACGCCTGCACACGTAAGGACCCTCATCGCTGAGTTGATCTTAGAGTTGCACATTTCTGCTCCGCACTACCTCTTGTTTAAATCTGCATAGCTCTCCACTTTCAACCAACTACTTGTCATATTTTATTATACTTTACTGTACTTAGTTTTTCACATATTTATATTTTGTGTACATTTTGTCTTTATTTTTAATTTATTACAATTGTTTTAAAATAGTTTCTAAAATAGCTTTTATAATAGTACAATTTGTTGCCCTTCTTCAATTTTTTGCTTTGAAGTAAAAATTAGAAGTACTGCATTGAGAAAGGTACCTAAGTAAAAGTATTTACGTACAATAAGGAAAATGTACTTAAAGTATTCAGAGTAATCTTCACATTTAAAAAGCTGGAACTGCGATTCATTTTCTGTTGTCGCACTTGTGGTTTTAGTTGCTCTGCATAACATTTTGGATGGTTTAATCTATACCAAATAATCCTATTTTAAACGGTTTTTTTCAAGTATTGTTTGTCAAAATCTGAATTTATAAAGTACCTAGTAAATAAATCTGTAAAATAAATATATTGGAATAAAAAGTACAATATTGGCTCCCAGAATCTAGTAGAAAAGAAGTATAAAGTAGTATAAAATGAAAATACTCAGGTAAAGTACAAGTACCTCAAATGTGTACTTGAGTATAGCACTTGAGTAAATGTACTGGTGGTGTTTGTTCAAAGTAAGACGTCTTATAGCTCCATCTGCTGGCACTTTTCTAAATCCATAATTTGACAATAATAGAAGAGTAAAAAATAAATGTAGGAGCATCATACTTAACTGTGTGTGTTTCTCAGGCTGCTGGTGTGATCCTCGGGGGTCTTTGTCCACTCGTCCGGGGGAAGAGGGACCCTGGTGCCACCCGAGGAGCGGGCAGTGCCCCTGCAGACCCGGGGTCTGGGGCGCGAGCTGCAGCCACTGCCAGCCCGGACACTGGGGGTTTGGAGAGGAGGGCTGTAGACCCTGCGCCTGCCCTCACAGCTGTGATCCAATCACAGGGCAGTGTCTGGACAGGTTAGCCATATAATCTATCCACGACGTAATCATTCACACGTCAAGGCAGAAGCTAAAACTTAATCACTGTGGTTATTGCTCATTTATACTTCCAGTTGAGCTTAAACCTGCTCAGACGTTCACACTTTTTCCAAATGTGCAAAAAAAATGATATTGAGCAACCAGTCTTTCCAACAATAATTATACTGTAATTTGATAGGTTAGTTTAAATGAATTCTGAAGATATAGCTGTTTTGATAAATGTGCTAGTATGTATATTCGAAATATTTGTATTTTGCTATTTGGCATATAGCATATGTTCTCCCTTTGATATTAATGATTTTTTATGCATGGCCTTGTTTGATAAAGACATTATAGTAACAATCACCTGATGGGTTCAATTCCACCATTGCAGCTACTCAAATAACCAGGTGTTCAACGTGCCCATTGGTGGAAAGATCCCTGACCTGGATCACATGTTCACATTAGAAGAAGAGGTTCAGTGGTCGAAGGAGCTCGCCGTCTCTGCTCTGCATTACACAGGTGAGTCTGATGTTCATCTGCATTGCATGGCTTTAAACTGTGGAATCATAGTGATGTATTGAGGGTAATCTTGGAGGTAAGAGTGGATCAGGAATAACTCATGTCTGTATGCAGGAAAGTGCAGCTGTAAGGAGAAAAAGCTGAGGAGTGCGTTGGACCTCTGTAAGACCAAACATGATTATGGTAAGAAAGGATGTGTAATTATTATCACTCGTTTAATAACCGTTTCATGAATTGTGATCTATACTTGCTTCATAATGCCTCCCCTCAGTATTCTCTCTTCCTGTGTGACCCTGACAGTGATCAAGGCCAGTGTGCTGTCCGCTCACGACAAAGGCAGCCACGCAGAAGTGCAGGTCAAAGTTCGCAAGGTCCTTCGATCAGGCCAGGTGGCGCTGAGCTTAGGGACCATCAGCATCTACCCTCTGTCCTGGACCAGCCGCGGCTGCACCTGTCCCATTCTAAACCCAGGTAAAATGATTATAATTCAGTTCAAATGTAAATGTACTTAGTCTAGATACTTATTTATATATTATTACAATATGCAGAATTTATTTTACATAGTTACTTATACCATTGTGTTCCTTGTACTTTTTTTATTTCCATTTCTTCTTGCACTATTTTTCTTTTCTTTTTATGTCTTAAGAATATTGTATGTTGCATTGTAGGAGGAGCCTGGGACCTAATATGGGTCTTTTTACTGCCAAAACTACACTCTAGCTATTGTGTTTGTGACAATTAAGCCTTTGAATTTGAATCTTAATATGTATTTATCTTGATCTTATTTTTAATTTTAGACGCATAGGTCAATATCTATAAATGGAAGAACCAGTTGAAAACATGGCAAAGAAAAGGAACTTGTGAACAAGTACACGAGACACAGTAACGTTCCGCTTTCTGGACACATTTTAAAAATGTAACAGAGGAATATAGATGTGTTACTAGACCAGGTCAATAATGTCTTACCTCTCTCACCTAGGTATGGAGTATTTGCTGGCGGGGCCCCGAGGAGGCAGGAACAGGCCGTCTGCTGGTCACCATGCAGAGCGTGGTCGTCCCGTGGACACCGCGGCTCGGCCTACTGGTATCAGAGGGCCCTGAGGAACGGATGTACATGAATATAGATCTACACAGGCAGGACAGACTGCAGAAGATTTGGCAAGGACATTTGAGTCAGTGGACAATTCAGAAAGGGGACTGAAAATCACTGACGACATGCTGCCTCATTCAGAGGAGTCAAACTCATGACTGTGTGGTACTCACAATGTGTGTGTGTGCAACACAAAATAAAGACTGAAGTGAGTTCCTGGATTTATTAAGATCTGAGTTTAACAAGTCAGTATTTTATCACCACTTTCTTTTCAGCAAAGAGCAAGGTAATGATGTCCAACTGGGTTTCTCAAAGTTTATTTATACACATGTTGAAGCCTATATGATTTTGATAATAAAATACTATGAAACTATAACATTACTGATATTCCAGAAATGCAAGCTAGTATTAGGCTGTTAAATATGATGGTCGGTTCTGTCATAATACACGGCTTACTTGTACATATTAGTTAAAAACATTTATTACATTTTCAAGATGTGAACATTTAAAACTGACTGACATTAAAGGTGGGGTAGGTAAGTTTGAGAAAACGGCTCAAGATACACTTTTTGTTATATTCCATGGAATGCTCTTAACATCCCGATAGCAATGAATATCTTAAGTGCTTTGACAAAAAAATCAATAAAAAAATGTCATCTGTGGAAGCCGTAGTACTGTAAAAAGCTACGACCAATCATTTTAGCCGGCCCAGCTAAAATAACTGGATGGCCTACCTGCCTGTCAGCCTTCCATCTGTGCACAAACTTATCTCGTGCCCTCATTGGTCATGTGCGCGTTCGTGTGTGTTGGAGGAGGGGCTCTGTAAGGAAGTGGCAGATTTTCTCCGGTTGTGTATTTTATTCTAGCGATCTCGAGCCGGTTTCTCAAACTTACCTACCCCACCTTTAAGAAGGCTTTGTCTTCATACGAAAACAGGAACATCTGATTTTTCCACAAATCATTTTAATCTGGACATGTTTGAGAAACACAGATCAAGTATTTTAGAGGAAGGTCACTGAATGGTGATCAGAGCAGAGTCCAGACAGTGTTCAGACAACAAAAAACATTTATGCACCGACAGTAAAATGTAACAAACCACTTTGGTCTTGGCCAGATACAGTATCAATTATGAAGATGACAACAACTTTCCATATGCCAATTAATGTAGATGGAAACCCTGAAGTTCTTACAAGATGTCAACAAACGCAGCTAAAAACCTCTCTTCATTTTACCCAAACAGAAGCCTTGTTTTTTTTTACCAATTAAAGGGCATTCTGTCTTTTTAGTAAGAGAATAAAGGAAGGGAAATAAATGTTAAACTGCAGTAACACAAACAAGAAAAAGAAGCTCCAATCAAAAGATTAAGTGATTCCTGCTTGGATTACTATCAAATTGCATAATGAATCGAAGCCGGTGCTGTATATTTCTGGGCTGTCAACATTAACAGGATAACACACAAGAAATTAAATCCCAATTGCCTATAAAGGGACTCTTTCACTGATGTGCCTGCAGTTCAGCCCGCTGTCATTAAATCATATTCTTCAATGATCTTTGAGTGCCAGTGAAACAAAGCAGCCTATACTTTGTACATACGCTATGTTCATCTGCATTCACAAAGTCCTTCACTGATTGCCTGTAAATATGGCCCATTAGAATCAGAGCTATGTCAGTAAGTCCTCTCTGTCTGTGGGCTTAATCAGGTGAAGAGGCCAATCAGAGCTCCTCCTGGAGAGTCAGTTCTGCCGGGCAGTGATTGGACACAGAGAAGTCTGGATGAGCACTGGTGGACCTTAGCTGGCACTCGGGGTTTCTGTGAGCGATGCGCTGTCAGGTGAGGCATCAGCAGCAGGTGTAGCATCAGCAGCAGGTGTAGCATCAGCAGCAGCAGCAGCAGGGAGAGAGTCAGTTTCAGGGGGCGAGGCGGAGCCTCAGTCGGGGCAGCAGAACCAGAACCAGAGTTGGACTCTGCTTCGGAGGAGCTTTCTTTATCTTCCTCTTGAGGGTAGAGCTCGGGGTACTTCTGCATGCACTCTTGCATACCGCGGAAGTTGTCGATGCAGTCGGAGCCCTTCAGCTCCTCCTTACTGTAATGGAAGCAGGAAAAGGCCTCTTTAAACTGAGAGCCGCACGGTCCACTGGCCATGCCGCCAAGGCACGGGCAGTTCCAGTTGATGTCTCCATTAGCCAAAATCAGACCTTAAGGAAAGGAAAGCAGAAGGAAGTAAGTTAAAAGAATACTTGTATGAGGTAATGTTTGGAAGTCTGATCCTGTTTTTCCACAATGACTAACCCTGTTCCTCATAAGGATCATCGGGGTCATCTGCAATGAGCTCAGCGTTGCTGGGTGCCTCATGGTCCTCCTTGGTCACAAAGATGATGCGATCCTTACCTTTAATAACAAAAACAAATAACAAAATCATGGATTTGTCATATAGCACTTAAAAACCAAGTAACAATGTGTTTTACAAAGATGTATAAAAATGGCAGATAATATAAAACATAACTGATACAGTATTAATGACAAGCAAGGTATCAATAACTTAAAGGTGGGGTAGGTAATTTTGGAGAAACCAGCTCGAGTGCGCTAGGATTTGAAAATACACAACCGGAAAAAATCTGCACAGATGGAAGGCTGACAGGCAGGTAGGCCATCCAGTTATTTTAGCCGGGCCGGCTAAAATGATTGGTCGTGCTTTTTACAGTTTTACGGCTTCAACAGAGGACATTTTTTTATGGATTTTTTGTCAAAGCACTTAAGATATTCATTGCTATCGGGATGTTAAGAGCATTCCATGGAATATAACAAAAAGTGTATCTCGAGCCGGTTTTCTCAAACTACCTACCCCACCTTTAAACAGTAAAAATAAGTATTCTCTATACTGAAAAACAACCAATAACATAACAAGTAAATGTGAAAAGTCCTAAAAAAGCATCAGTACCATTTAAAATCCAGTCTGATCTCTGGATCAGTTATCCAGTGTTGAGATGCTAAACTAGGTGTAATGTTGGAATCTTCATAGGGAGTTGCCTTTAAAGTTACTGCAGCCCTATTTGACTTGTTAAATCTTGGAGAGGTTGACAAGAATTCAGCATCAACAAACATGGGTTTATAGATTCCTACATGTTTTTTTGAGATATGACAAAGTTGCAGAAAGCGTTATTAAATGACAGACTTCACCTGTTGGTAAAAGTGACATTTGTCATCTCTCCTCTGGACATATTTTTGTACACCCCATGAAAGACACACTCACAGGACTTAACAGGTGTGTAGCTCAAATACAAATTAATGTTGTAGCCTTCAGTTTGGAAATGGGTGTGGCAGACAGAGCAAGGGCACCGGAAGTAAGTGGGGAAAAGGAGTGGGGAGACGACATTTCCTCCTCGACTTTACTGGCGTTGCTATGATCCCATCTCAAGATTATATCATTGTCTTCATTTGCTATGTACAGCAAGAGCAACCAGAGTCAGTTCAAATGTATGATAAATAAATAACTGTACAAAAATAAACTAAAAATGCCCTCTACTAGTTTATATTTCGAGTAGAAGTAGAAAACCAGTTCACGAAGCTGGTAACAGTGACCCCTGTGGGGGCACTGTGCCAGTAACCTGGTTTAACCTGACCTGTCAACTGATAGCCCTGGACGTGCCACCAGGCTCAGAGCTAGCCCTTTCCACCTAACGTCTATCAAAGGTGTCCGATCAGATTACGACAATGACCAATGTGTTTTATCACAACAATGCGAACACCCTTAATAATAAGCCTCATTCAATGCATGCAGCTTCCTCGCTACCAGCCATGTAACTGTTAGCTAACTTACTGAAATATCCGGCTTCTTCTAGAAGTTAGCCTTAGCATGGTGGCTAACTCGGTGACATTGCCAAGCCATGGACATGGAGTGACAACATGAATGAAGAGATTTAGATTACCTTCCTGTTTGCAGTACGACATGTCTGCCACTGGTTCAGTCCGTTGCCCTCCGTGGTAGAAGATGACCGGTGTGACAGCAGAAATTACTAAGTGAAACCGTCTCATTCTGACTAAGATACCCGGCTTCCAAACGGCCCCCCCGTTACCCCTCTGACCCTTCGGTCACATGTGGTCGCACAATTATGACGTCACTCGACCGTCATGATTTATATGGCAACTGTTGTTAACAACATAGGCGTTCATTTGAGCTGGGGACATGTTTCTGAAATGGCCAATTTATCCCCACCAAATGTGTAAAGTATAACTTACAAATGTTCTGAAAAATAGCATGCACAAGAAATATAATAAACAAGAACACTGGGTTTAGTGTCAAGATGTGAAGTAAGTCAGTAATTTTTTTTTGTTGCAAAACATTTTTAATGCTATATTTTTTCACGTTTTATATTGAATGTTGTACAAAATACTCACGTTTATCACTTTATTTATGTCGTTTTACAAAATATATAAAGTTCATATTAAATGTCTTTATATATTTTTTATAATTGTATTATGCATTATATTCTTATTTTTTACTTGATGTATTGTCTGTTCGACCCTTCCGGAGGGGATTCGTGTCTGCCAAAACAGTTTGGTATGGCAAAATATATGTGATAACTAACCCTACACATATTCTATTTTTTATTGTAAGGGACAATGAGATGCAAAGGTGAATTAGGGTCAACATGTACATTACATGTTCACTTGTTAGATGCTTTTATCCAAAGCAAACTTACATACACTCAATACTGTGGGCAATCCCCACAGGAACAATATGGGGTGAAGAGTCTTGGTTGGAACCAGAGCTTCCCTGAAGATCAATGCACCACCCCAATGAGCCACAGCCTCCCCAATGTTTAATGTTTAAATGTTATGTATTCTTAACTATCACCCAATTAAATGTTATCAATGCACTGCCTCATATATTTTATGATTCTCTTTCTTCAGATCAAAGGATTTCTAAATGGAGTTCTAAGAGTCTATAGATAACTGCAATTCTGGTTCGTTTTCTTCATCCATCTTATTGATTACAGTTTTCATTGTATACATTAAAGCTCTGTCAGTAAAGATTTGATATAAAAATTGGAGTAAAATGTAAAGAGGTACTGATGCATCAGAACATACACGTTCAATAGCAAAATCACTCTAGTTATTTTTTTTACTCTCAACTATTTGAAGTGTGGTCATATCAACTACTTCTACAGGGACCTCTGGTGGAATTAAGTGCAAGGTACAACCTAATTAACCTACACGCCAGGTTATAAATCACAATACAATGGCTTAGAAAACTATCTCATCTCTAGAGGGTACATCAGTGCACACAAATCTTGAGATCAGTAACGTGTGTGTTGTGTCACCAAGCTGGTCACAGAACATGCAGGATCAAAGCACACAAAGGGGGATAATAGGAATAAAAAACACATTTTCAGCTATGTATGGAAAAAATCTTGTTTTTTTTTTTAATAACAATGTCTGTTACATAAAGTAAAAACCACAAATGAAACCCTTTCTCATCCCTATCAAACCCACCCTCATCCCCGACCACGTCGGGCAATTTTGTGCAGCAATACAGTCTGGGAATAAAAGAGCATGACGACACAGACACACACTTTCCTTTGAGGACCCAGACAGAGGACAAACACATTTGCCCTACATAAGACCAGAGTGAATATAAACATAGTCCATCATTAAAAATATCCAAAAAATAAAACCATAGACGGCTTTGTCTGAGATTACCAGAGACCTCATCAGGAGTGCAAGCATATTTTATTTATACTGTTCAAACCCTACTATAGGCTCCCAGAAACCTCAGCCATGATTGCTACTTTGAGATGAACCTGACATGGCTTTCTTTCAACTCCCCCAAAAGGTCCAGGCAGTGCTTTCAGCTTAAAATTAGCACTATCACGTCGTCCTGTCTTAGTGTTCCTTGAACATGCTGCGATGAACAATGCCCGAGGGTAAATCAAAGACAGCTCCTCACACTGATGTGCTTTTAGGCATTTTTCAGCTTTTAAGACAGTCAGTGGGGACTTGGGCAGCCTGCTGGGAAAACGGTTTCAACTGCTAAAAAAGTAATGGTGGAAAACACAGATAGCGGAGAAAAAAAAAAACCTATTCCAGCTGCAAAATGAACTGATTGTGCGAAATTGCAAAAAATTGCAAAATTAAAACAATGGTGGGGGGCGGGTGGATGCTTTGTGTCTTATGTGTGTCCGAAGGTTGGTATTTTTTAGAAGAGCAGTGCTCCCATGCTGCCCATTTCGCTCTGCTCCTTCACAAAGATTTCAAAGTACTGGTAGATGATGGTCACAGCCAAGAGGATTCCTGTCCCCGAACCAATGGCCCCCAGGAAGTCAGCCATGACGGACAGCCCTCCTATGCAGAGGCCACCGAAGGCAGCAGCTGTGGGGATGTACCTGTGAATAATAAATCCAGCGTCAATACAAAAAATATTCTGAAGGACAACTTTCCATATGCTGCAGGTAACACACATGACATCTGAGACTCAGAATGCTTTGTACCTGTTCAGCTCATGCACCATGGAGGTCTCTCTGTGTCCCCTCATCACCATCTGCTGCTCCTTCAGCTGCTTCGCCACCTGACACGCACAGAGTGATACATGAGGGTTAATTTCATGCGGGATTGATGCAAAGCAAAGTTGTCAATGCTTTTGTAAAAGCACAAGACTTACATCTTTAGCAGAAGATCCTGAGACCTCGATCCAGGTCTTTGAGAAGAAGGCGCAGGAGCCGAGCATGAAGACGATGTAGATGGCAGCGTGAACCGGGTCGTCCAGGACCGAGCCAAACGACTCCGGAGGGGAGAGGTAGTAGCAGAGCCCGGCCACAGGGTAGGCTCGAGCAGGTCCACCACTCGTTGCATCCTAATCACAATGAGATATTATAAATAAGATGATGCAGGTCCAACACGAGAGACAGAACCCAACCGTTCCCCCATTTATGAAAATACCACATGGTTTCAGCTAAACTGACTTTTGGTACCCGTTCTATTTCTGTATTGTTTCCCACTAAGGATTGTTCCCCTTAGTGTAAGAGGGATTCTCAGCTGGTCACCTTAACAACGCCATGTTCAACTGCATGACATCAGCTGAAAACTTGTTGAATACTTTCACCATAAAAGAGGAATGTCTGCACTCCACAAAAAATTGCGACCGCTTAAGAGGGTAGCTTTACTATTTAATAATTGTAGATTTGTGTAGGGCCATGGTCTCCAGGGTTTTATATTCACCCTTTAGTATCGGCTCAGATTACTTGGAACCTTGTCGACGTAGTGGTACCAAAAGCAAGTACAAGATATTATCCAAAACTCTTGCTAGTTTAAAATCAAAAAAGTCAAGCTGTATATACTGTGCGGTGGAAATGCAGCATAATATGTAATTCAATCTCCTCTAGTTAAACATAGACTAAGACTGGATATATCTATTGTCTCAAGCATTATACGCACAACAGAAGTGTCACCAATTCTAATAATAGTGTACCGTTGAATTTAATTGAATAAACGTGCTGGAGGTGCAGCTCCACTGTCATACTTACAGACCAGGTTCCTAGGAGGTTCACGAGGAAGTTCCCGCTAAAACGAGTTGAGAGCATCTGAGAGATGACGTAGAGATTGGAGACGAGGGCAGACTGCAGGATGGGGATGTTGGAGGTGTAGAACAGTTTGATGGGGTAGGTGTTGTACTGACCACGGTAGCGTGCTGACTTGATGGGCAGGTCGACCCTGAAGCCCTGGTGAGGTAAAGAAGCGCGCCATCAGTAATGCCATCCAAATTTTTTCAGTGCAATAACATCAGGTAAGACTTAGTGGCAGCTCACCTGGAAGTATATGACCACAGCAAACACGAAGACGGTGGCGATGAGGTTCAAGATGTTAGGCAGGTTCTGTCTGTAGAAGGCTTCTCTCAGGGCGCGCACCTTGTCTGTGCGGGTGGCCAGGAGATGGAAGAGGGCGATGATGGCTCCCTCAAACTCAGTACCTGAAAAACAACAGCAGTGACAGTGTTAGCCATTATAATTAGAGATGCTCCGATCGATCGGCCACCGATCGATATCGGCCGATACTCACTCTCTACCGATCGATCGGTGCTCTCTAAAAATGCCGATCGCATGACGTAAAAGGATGACGTAAAATACATGACACTTTCCTCTGTGCGCGGCAAAACAAGCTCGCCAAAATGGCTTCACCAGTCTGGCAGTATTTTAAGGTGTCCGAAAATGACAAAAAATAGCGGTATGCAACGTGTGTGAAGCAGAAATCCTGCAGCTCCACCCGCTGTGACGGACCGGTGAGCGAAGCAAAACACACACTAAGAGTTAGACCTAACACACTTAGCTATTTTATCTACCTCTGGAACAAGCTAAACTAGTTATACATATATTTATTCTTCACTGTCGGATCACTCATTACTGGATCAGTGAGCTGCATGAGACGATACTGACAGGCTGTCAGAGAGAGAGAGAGAG